>NC_084887.1:24779043-25404043 GCF_958979055.1 Alnus glutinosa
TTAATTTTTTTAAAATTAAAAACTAAAACTTTATTTTTTTAAAAAAAAAAATAAAAAAATAAAATAAAATGGGTGTTTAAGGGTTGGCTACCTTCCTCCTAAGGCTGGGGGTGGCCGCGCGGCCACCTTCGACCACTGGGGGTAGCCACGTAGCCACCCTACTCTGGCAGCCACCTTCAAACTCTCATTTTCTTTTTAAAAAATAAAATAAAATTTTAGTTTATTTTAGTCTTTTAAATTTTAATTTTAGTTTTTCAGTTTTTTTATTTTATTTTTTTTATAAAAAAAATATTATTTTTATTATTTTTTTAATTGAAAAATGACACGTAACATGAATACTTAAGGCATATTCCGATAAAATTGGTATTTTTGAAACATTTTGGTAGTTTGGGAGGCAAGAGTCTAAGCGTTGGTAGTCGTGAGGTTACTCGCAAAACAGCTGGCAATTTGGGGGCTAAACTGTAATTTTTCCTATATATTATATATTTAAGTCATTTTTGCTAATCTTTTTTTTTTTTTTTTTTTTGAAGGAAAAGATAAATCTTTCATTAATAAAAAAAATGGTACATAACAAACTACCATATAGGTGTACATAAGACACCCCCAAACAGGTGTATACCTCACATGAGCCAAAAGACTCAGACCATTACAGACAGAAAATGCTTCAAATAAGACCTAGCCAAACAAAATGATGCATCTACTGTGACATAAACATTTATTTGAAGATGGAGTCGGTCACACATTCTGGACTAAAAGCAATGACTAGCTAGGTTGATTCGCACAAAGCAAACTGTCAAAAAGCACATCAACAACCAACCCCACCGAATCTACACCGAGGGGACAACAACTCCACACAACCCTATGGGTTGGGAGACTCTAACCTTCACTGGGAAACCCAGGAATGACCAAAACCACCATTTTAGCTCAAAAGGCTATGGGAAACAACAATAAGACACACAGAGAATAAAGACAACTACAACAAACAACAATACAAAGGTTCAAAAGCTCCGGCTAATCCAAACAGTTGAAGACTCCTGTTTATCACCGGAACAATCTCCGCGTAACAAGACTACTACAAACACAAACAAAGAAAAACAATAAAAACTACAACTATCACTGGCCGGCGGAACACACGAAAAGGCCAAAAAGCATAACCCCCACTTCCCCCTCACAAGGAAGGGACTACATATCAAAACCGTCTGAAACTGCAAAGCTGCTTGTAATGAACACGTTGTAGTAGACACCGCTAGTGGAGACATGTGTTTGTACATGCTCCATAAAATCTAGAAATGTTCCTTCAAAATTGCCACCACTACTGCACCCGAGAACGTCGCCCTGTAGCACACTTGCAGTTCCGAAAATCTCGACCTTTTAAAGCACGTTGCCCCTTTTGCAAGAAAAACGGTTAACCAAAGAAATTAACCGTTACCCGAAACGCCGTTCCATCGAAAATCCATTAGCCGGCTCCGTTGGAAGCATCCAGGGAGAGGACCTGTGCAATGAGTGTTACATTTTGTTATGCACTTACTGTTTGAAGAGAAAGTGGAAGCTGCTAGAAGGGTTCGGACAAGGGGACTTGATACCAGGGCTTAAGTTCTCTTGTTAAGCTTCCACGTGTTCTGTAGTCAGTAGCAGGGTAAGGGTGTAATCCAGCTGTGAAGGGTAGTATAGTCTTTTAGATAAGTTGTGTGGGTTAATTGTAATTTTATCTTATGTCAGTTGTATTGTCTTATTTCCCTAAAAGAGTTCCAGATTATCCTGGAACTTGTTAGTGGGCTGAATGCCCCGTAGGTAGTGGGTCAATCCATTACAGTAGTGGTCAGTTAATTGTAAGTGGGTTGCATTAGTTATGGGAAATGGGACAGTGGGTATCAACCACGTGTGGCAGTTACCTAGAGTCAGTGAGTTAGTCTTTTGTTTCATGTATTTAAACACAGGAGTAAATGAATGAAGGATCTCTGGAAAGTGTTAACCATATAACCGTGTGTTTATGTGTTATCTTTTGGAGTGTCAAGCATATAGCCGAGTGCTTATGTGAGTGGAGGATTAGCCCCTCGAAGTGCTATATTATTATTAATTATTTAAGATCATATCAAGTGGTATCAGAGCCGTGTTCCTGCGACCATGGCTGAGGGTACTCGTGTAGCTCAGTTAACCGAATCTTTGGCCAAGTTAAAAGAGGATTGTCTTGTTAAGAACCAGAAATTATCTCAACTAGCTGATTCTTTCAATCAACTTCGGGCAGACAACCAAGCATTTCAGAAGCAAACAGAAGAAAACCTGCATGTTATCATGGAGGCATTGTCAATCAAAGCTTCTGTACCGACTCCTGGGAAGGAACTTATGCAAGGGGAGACTAGTGGGGTAAAAAACCCCCTTATTCCTCCAAATGGGGAGGAAGAGAATGGCGTCCCAAAATCCAGTGGTTCCTTCATTCCCACAGCAACTGATGGGGGTGGGAATCAACCCCAGATCTGTAAATTTGGATTTTCCCAAATTTGATGGTGAAGATCCCATTAATTGGGTGTTGAAGGCACAACAATTCTTTGCTTATGGGCAAATTGCGGATAACCAAAGGGTTCCCATAGCCTATTTCCATATGGAAGGGAAGACATTACAGTGGTATAATTGGTTGATGGAATCTGGGACAGTACAGAGCTGGGAGGAGTTCGTGGTGGCGCTGAAAATGAGGTTCGCACCTTCAGATTATGATGATCCAGTAGGAGCATTTACAAAGCTGTAGCAAACCTCAACTGTGGATGAATATCAATCCCAGTTTGAGGTACTATCCAACCGAATACCTAGTTTAACAGAGGACTTCAGGGTGAGTTCCTTTGTTAGCGGTCTCAAGGAAGAGGTACGACTAATGGTTACTATGCTCAAGCCCAAAACCCTTCCAAATGCTTTTGGGTTAGCTCGACTGCAAGAACAGAAGATCAACCAAAGGAACCGAAACCCCAAGAACCAAAATTGGCCGTCCAAAACCTCTTACTCCAGATTGCCAACCCCAACTTATTCCAGCAAGCCCATCCACAATCAATCATCTAGCAATCCATCCCCAAACACTTTCCTTAACCGAAACACTGCTTCCCCCTATCCCAATAATCCCACCAAAAAACCCACTCTACCTATCAGGAGAATTTCTCCTAGTCAAATGCAGGAGAGAAGGACCAAAGGGCTGTGTTACTACTGCGACGAGAAGTACCAATTTGGGCATAAGTGTACAAAGCCCAGATTGTATGTGCTGGAAGGAATGGAATTGGAGGAAAAAGAAGAACCCGTGGAGGAAGGGTTGCTGGAATTCCAAGGAGAACAGGGGCCAGGGCTAGAGGAGGAGGGTGAATTGCTCGGCATTTCATTATATGCAGTGGCAGGGACACCAACTCCACGAACAATGTGGTTGATGGGCAGAATTGGAACTGTGGAAGTAGTAATTTTAGTTGACACTGGAAGCACTCACAGCTTTGTAGATCCAAGCGTGGCCAGAAAAGCACAACTTCCAGTTGAAGAAAAAGGGCAGTTGAAAGTGATGGTGGCAGATGGGGCCACTCTTTCCAGCCAGGGTTACTGTACGGCAGTAACTATTTCCCTACAAAGGTATACATTTTCTGCTAATTTACACCTTCTAACTCTAGGGGGGTGTGATGTGGTTCTAGGAGTGGATTGACTTAGTGGTCGCGGACCCATATTATGGGATTTTGGTACCCTTACCATGAAGTTTCCTCACCACAACGTAGAAGTAACCTTACAAGGCCTCTACCCAGCTCCTGAACTATTAGTTGCAAGGGAAATCATGCCTAAACCTCTTGGTGCGAGTTGTAAAGGAGTATGGGTACAGCTTATGGAAATTACTGCAGAACAGCCCAAAACGGTGCTGCACCCTGCTGTCCAGGAGCTTGTGGAAGGGTATTCAAGTGTTTTCAAAGAACCAGAAGGACTACCTCCCTCCAGGAGCTATGGCCACAACATCACTCTCAAGGATGAAGCCAAACCGACATGTGTGAGGCCCTACCGCTACCCATATTACCAAAAGGAAGAGATTGAGAAGCTGGTCCGTGAGATGCTAAGTTCGGGAGTTATTAGGCCCAGTCAAAGTCCCTATTCATCACCGGTGTTACTCGTAAGGAAAGCGGACGGTAGTTGGAGGATGTGCGTGGACTATAGGGCACTCAACCATGATACCATTAAAGATAAGTATCCTATCCCCAATATAGATGAAATGCTTGATGAGTTACATGGGGCTGTGATATTTTCTAAGTTAGACCTAAGGTCTGGTTATCATCAAATCTGGATGAGATTGGAGGATGTGTCTAAAACTGCCTTCCGGACACATGAAGGGCACTACGAATTCTTAGTAATGCCTTTCGGATTGACAAACGCCCCGTCTACTTTCCAAGGTTTGATGAATGAGGTGTTTAGGCCTTACTTAAGGAAATTCGTGTTGGTTTTCTTTGATGATATCCTAGTTTATAGTCGGAATCTTAAAGAACACCTCAAACACTTGAGGCTTATCCTTGAAGTACTAAGGGAACACAAGCTGAATGCTAAGTCCTCAAAATGCACATTTGGTAGTTTGGAGGTAGACTACTTAGGCCATGTTTTATCAGAAGAAGGGGTTAGAGCTGATCCTACAAAAATTGAGGCTATGAAGAACTGGCCAATTCCTAGAAATCCTAAGGCCTTAAAGGGATTCCTAGGACTAACCGGTTATTACAGAAAGTTTGTCAAGGGTTATGGAGGAGTGGCTGCACCTTTGACAGCCCTTTTGAGAAAAAATTCTTTTGGATGGAATGAAAGGGCTGCTGGAGCCTTTAGAGATCTTAAGGAGTTGATGTCCACCCCACCCGTCCTAGGGCTACCGGATTTTACAAAGAAATTTGTAATTGAATGTGATGCATCTGGGGCAGGTATAGGTGCTGTTTTAATGCAGGAATGAAGACCTTTAGCTTATTTAAGCCAAGGGTTAAAAGGGAAAAGTTTATTCCTATCCACGTATGAAAAAGAATTATTAGCATTGGTGATGGCAGTGAGGAAGTGGAGGCACTACATACTAGGGCAGTCCTTTGTAGTAAGAACTGACCAACAAGCTCTCAAGTACTTATTGGAGCAGAGGGTAGGTACACCGGCTCAGAAAAAATGGGTCTCTAAACTGTTAGGGTACGACTTCCTGGTTGAGTACAAAAGGGGAGAGAAAACAAGGTTGCAGATGCTTTGTCCAGGGTACCCTTCAGTGAATTAGAAGCAAAAGATGGAGGTATAACAATTGAAAATGATGCAGGTACACAAACTGTAGTTGTTGTAGAAGAAGAAGATGCAATCACCACAACAGACACTGATGCAGAAAGTGCAGAAGGGCAGGAAGCAGTTCAAAAAAATCAATCCAACATGCAAAAATCACAAGTACAGGCAATAAGCACCATCAAAGCTGATTGGTTAGAAGAGCTGAAGAAGGCTTACCTGGAAGACCCCTTACTTCAGGGATTACTCCAGCAGTTCCAGCAGGGCACCCTTGATTCACCAAAGTTCCAGATGCAGAATGGACTTCTTTTCTACAAAGGGCGCTTACATTTGGGTTCCATGGGAGACATCCAGCAGCAAATCCTGCATCAATTTCACAGCAGCCCCTTAGCAGGTCACAAGGGAAATCAGAAGACATATTCAAAGATCAAACAGAAATTCTATTGGCCAGGGTTAAAAGGGGATGTCCGAGTCTTCATTAGGGAGTGTGATATCTGTCAGAGGAACAAGGTGGAGAATATCCACCCAGCAGGGTTGCTGCAACCACTACCTATTCCAGAAAAGGTGTGGACTGAAGTGAGTATGGATTTTATAGAAGGCTTGCCAACTTTTCAGGGAAAGGATGTAGTTATGGTGGTTGTTGACCGACTGAGCAAGTATGCTCACTTCATTCCTTTGTCACACCCCTACACGGCTAGCTCAGTAGCACACCTATTCCTAGACCATATATTTAAACTCCATGGTTTACCTAAATCTATAGTCAGTGACAAGGATAAAGTGTTCACAAGCAATTTTTGGAAGGAGTTATTTCGCTTGAGTGGAATTGAACTCTTATTGAGTTCAGCTTACCATCCACAAACGGATGGCCAAACAGAAATATGAATAAAGGGTTGGAGGGGTATCTCAGAAGTTTTGTTGGGGATCGGCCAAAAGACTAGTTAAGGTGGCTCTCTCTCTCCGAATGGGCCTACAATACCTCTACACATTCTTCTACAAAATTAACCCCTTTTGAGGTGGTTTATGGTTATCCTCCTCCCCGGCTCTTACCCTATGTACCAGGTACCACCAAAGTTCAAGCTGTAGAGGAAACATTGAAGACTCGGGAATTTATTCTCTCCCTCATTAGAGAAAACCTACTAGATGCTCAAGCCAGAATGAAGCGGTTTGCTGACAAACACCGCACACCCCGTGATTATGAAATCGGAGATTGGGTTTATCTCCGACTTCGGCCCTACCGACAAATGTCGGTGTCCTTTAGGCGCAATCTCAAACTATCCCCCCGCTACTATGGCCCTTTCCAGATCACCCAGAAGATAGGCAAGGTTGCTTACAAACTTGACTTACCCCCAAATTCTCAAATCCACCCCGTGTTCCATGTGTCTCTTCTCAAGAAACAACTAGGAACCCGAACCACTTCCCTTGTCACCTTACCCTCCTTAACCCCAGATGGAACCCTAACACCAATACCGGAAAAAAATACTTACCAGAAGATTGTTGAAGAAGGGGAACTGAGCTGGAGTGGAGGTCCCCGTTCAATGGGCCGGATCAACCGAGGAGGACGCAACATGGGAGGATCTGGGTGTGCTTAAGAGAAAATTCTAGGACCTTGTGGGCAAGGTCCTTTGATGGGAGAGGCTGTGTTATGCACTTACTGTCTGAAGAGAAAGTGGAAGCTGCTAGAAGGGTTCGGACAAGGGGACTTGATACCAAGGCTTAAGTTCTCTTGTTAAGCTTCCACGTGTTCTGTAGTCAATAGCAGGGTAAGGGTGTAATCCAGCTGTGAAGAGCAGTATAGTCTTTTAGATAAGTTGTGTGGGTTAATTGTAATTTTATCTTATGTCAGTTGTATTGTCTTATTTCCCTAAAAAAGTTCCAGATTATCCTGGAACTTGTTAGTGGGCTGAATGCCCCGTAGGTAGTGGGTCAATCCATTACAGTAGTGGTCAATTAATTGTAAGTGGGTTGCATTAGTTATGGGAAGTGGGACAGTGGGTATTAGCCACGTGTGGCAGTTACCTAGAGTCAGTGAGTTAGTCTTTTGTTTCATGTATTTAAACACAGGAGTAAATGAATGAAAGATCTCTGGAAAGTGTTAACCATATAACCGTGTGTTTATGTGTTATCTTTTAGAGTGTCAAGCATATAGCCGAGTGCTTATGTGAGTGGAGGATTAGCCCCTCGAAGTGCTATATTATTATTAATTATTTAGGATCATATCACATTTTCAAACAAACTCGGACCCAAAACCAGCATCAGCACAGGTTTCAACGAATCAAAACTGGGATTTCCAAGAAGTACAAATCACGGCTAGGAAAAGGATGAAATCGGCCACCGTGAATCCCAACAAACCAAAATATAACACAAAAATACAGACAAACTACCCCTTCATCCCAGAATAGGACAAGAGAACAACCCCTTCTCCTCTAAAGGTGCCGACGACTCCCAAAGAGAGAAGAAATGCTTATTTATAGACAACTCCTAAACCAAACAACTAGGTAGGAGGGAAGTAGAGGGCTTCCCTCCTCCTTAACACGCTCAACCTTGGTCGCTTTTCTCAGAGGAGCCAAATCGCCAGAGCGAAAAGAGATCACTTTTGGAAGAAGAAAAAAAAAAAACCCATTTTTGCTAATATTTTTTGAATTCTAATCTGGTTTATAATAAATAAAAAATAATAATAAAAAAATAAAAAGAAGAAGAAGAAAGATGGACGAGACAAATTTGGTCTTTGAAATACTCTGAATTATCATCCAATAAAGTCATTTTCACTGGTCTTGTTTGAATTCTAATCTCATTTATAAAAAATTAAAAATAAAATAAAAATAAAGGGTCATTTTCCTTGTCTTTTTATCGTTAGCTTTGTTGTTTGTCATATGGTAAGGGTGGAGGACGTTGAAACAGAGAATTTACGAGAGGAACTTTGAACCCTTTCCATTTTCTTCAAGAGAGACAACTCAGACAAGACAACTATGTATTTATTGATTATAATATATAACAACTATTTATTGGTTATAATATATAACACCTTCTTGAAGAAAATGGAAAGCAAATATGAAAATAGTGTTAGATTAATAACTAACAATAATTTAATGACTCGTGCTTCATAATTGTTTTCCAAGAGATGAAACTATTTATTGATTATAATATATAACGCCTTGATGAAAATGGAAAACAATTATGAAAGTGTTAGATTAATAAATTTAACATTAATATGATTGATATTTGAAGCCCAAAAGGATCCTATTCCAAAACGAAAAGCCCAAAGGCTAGCCCTCGATTTTATTTTTATTTTTATAAGAAAAAATACAAATTTATCGGATGGCCTGACTGCCGACCCCCAAATAAAAATGAAAAATACTATTTTTCAATCTCCACCTATATTTTATTTTTTTTAAAAAAATTACCATTGAATCTATAAGACTTATATGTGAATCTTATATAACAAATAATGAATTTAAAGAAGAGATGGACGATAAGTTTTTCGCACTTTTTTCACCTACCCATTATTATTCTTTAGAGTTTTCTTCCCTCTTTAGCAATTCAGTTATTCCCTTTATTTTATTTTATTTTTTCCTCCTTGTGCACTCACTTCCTTTTTTCTTTCTCTTCTCTCTGAGCAAAAAATGCAAAATCATGAAAGATAAGTATCATACAGAACTAAAGCCCAAAAGAGATAAGTATTCCATAAATCATCTTCCTCTTAATTTTAAACTTCTTCCTCCTTCTCAACTCTTCCTCCTACTTTTCCTCTTCTTCTTCCCTTAGCTAATTTCATTGTATTGAGTTATTTTGGCCGAGTCACAAATAGAGTTAACTCTAATACTTCCTTCTTCCTCAATGTTTCTTTCGGTGGGTAAACAAATAAGTGAGATGCTAAACAAGGGATTCCAGGAGCGGCCCAATTTTGCTGTTGTTGTGGGTGAAGGTTTTGATAACAGTGGGAAAAAGACAATGATGACGAGTAGCACAAGGGACGAGTTGAGAGACAAAGGAGTGATAATGGTGTTCACTGACGTGGTACTATTGCATGGTTTGGCATGCAGCGACATGGATAGTTCTTTGGAGCTGTTTTTGGGTACCAAACATCACCACCGACCACCGTAGATTCTCCAACAGAGCACATCCATAAGCCAAACAGAGGAGATTGACAAATGTTAAGCCTAGTGTCCAAGCTACTACATTTAGTAGTGACACGGTTGGTACCGGCCACCCTTCCTTTTTTGTTTTTTTGTTTTTTTTCTTTTTTAAAAAAAAAAGTTTATTTATTTATTTTTTAATAAATTTATATTTTTTATTAAGATGGACACGTGTCGCCATCTTATTGGTTTGATGTAGCGCTGACATGATATTTAACAGAATCTGTCAAAAAAATTTACGAAATTTAACTCCAGGGATCGATTTGTAATTATAGTTTACCACAAGAATTTTATGAACTTTTTAAACCATAGGGAGTGATTCGTAATTATGGTATATCCCAGAGACCAATGGTGCAATTATCCCTAAAATATTTATGTTTAATGACTCTGCATTTTTTATGTTTTTATGGGTGATTACTTACCTCGAACAAGATTTGGATAAGCATCGTTGGAAAGGCAAATTGCATCGAAGGAATCATGACCTCCTTATAATTTTTATACAAAATGAAAAAATATTTTTTTCAATGAAATATTGCATGACGCTATTATTCAAGAAACAAAGATTTTATAAAGAAACCCTTAAAATTAAGAGGGTAAAAGGCTTATATGAAAAAAATCCCCTGCAAATCACCTTAATAACTTGGTTTTCTTATTAATTGACAATAAAACAAACAATTGAAATATTAAACTTGCTCCTAAATAACATATATTTAGCAGCATAATTAAAAAACAGAACATTAGACATGTCCTATGCATCCAAGCAAGATAATATAAAATCCTTAGCTACTTTAAACAATGCCTTGGCCTTCTCGGGATCAAAAAAATCCACCCCATGAAAATCTCCAACGCCAAAATGAGCCACCACTTGTACACACTTGTGCTCCAGCATCTTCACCGACTCCACCTGTCGGTCAAATAACGGGTCCCCATCAGAGCCACTCACAAAAATCCTCCATCCTAGCACCTTGATTTTCTCCAAGAGCTTGGATCCACCGCCCACCGTCGGATTGCAATACTCATGATCACGGTCAACCCCAATTGGCAGGGACAACTCCCACATAAGGTCACTGACAGATGTTGGCAAAACAGGGTCGTAAACAAGCCTCAGCTCTGACCCAGTCCTCTGGATCCCACCAAAAAATGGTTGATGCAATATCAGCCCTCGGATCTTCAACGGCTCTAGATGGCCAACTTCGTCAGCTGCACGTAGACCTGCATGGTAGGCTATGTTACCCCCAGCACTACTGCCCATGAGAAAACTAGAAGAAAAATCAGCATATTTTGTTAACCAATCATCTTGGGCGGTTTTGATCCAGTGCAACGCTTCCACGGCGTCATCATACGCCGCAGGCAGGCGATGCTCCGGTGCAAGCCGGTACTCGACCGATACGATGATCACACGGAGTTCGATCGCCATATTCACGCAAAAATCATGAAAAAGCGATGAGGCTGTACTGAATAGGATGAAGCCTCCCCCATGGTAGAAAACTACGAGGGGTAGCTTAGTGGGTGAGTTATCTAGTGCTTCCGACGGTAGGAAGAGTCTGACCCAGGTGTTGTTTGATTGGTTGATGGGAATGTCTTTTGAGAGAACTGGAATGCCAAGGCTCGGATCCGATGTTGGTGGGGTCTCGGGAATTTCGAGTCTGCGAGTGATCGTACCGTCAGGGTTGAGGACGATCTGAAGGCGCTGGTAGGGATCCATGCCAGGATTTGGAGATGCAGTTTGATCAGTTGACATTTCTGAACCTTCTGATGGCTTATATAATTCGATTATTGTTGCTAATTACCTTTCTACCTACTTATAGATGCTTCAAGACTTCGTATGATGTACAGATCGTTGACTAATTTATTCATTTGTTAGGTGTATGTTGTGACACGTTTCCAGAGACTGGATAAAGAAAGATGGCCGGAAGAGACAAATTTAGACTTTGCAATACTATATATATATATATATATATATGAAAAAATTACAATTTAGGTCATCAAATTGTCAGTCGTTTTATAAATAGTTTTGCGAATTGTATTTTTTTTTTTTTTAAAGGAAAGGTAAATCTTTCATTAATAAAAGAAGGGTACAGACCTAACTACCATATAGGTGTACACAAGACACTCCCAAACAGGGGATCGAATACCTCACCTGAGCTAAAAGACTCAAATCAATACAGACAGAAATTTTACAAATAAAAACCTAGCCAAATAGAATGATGCCTCTACAATGACATAAACCTTTACTTTAAAGGGAGTCGATTACACATTCTGGCTAAAAGCAATGACTAGATTGATCAGCACAAAGCAAACTACCAAAAGAACACACCAACAACCAACCCCACCGGATCAACACCGTGGGACAACAACTCCACCATTAGCTCAAAAGGCTAAGGGAAAAACAACAAGAAGACGTAAACAAAAAATAAATACAACTACAAATGCAATGGCCGAACCATTTCTCCCACTTCGTACAACTACAAAATAGTTTGATGCATGTTCTCGAACTCCATGAAAATCGCCCCCAATGATTCTTGAGTCATTCCAAGAAAATCGCCCCTAATCCACACCCAAAAAAATCCCCCACAATCAAGCAAAGTCAGTCTGGAAATAGAGCCGCACGTCGCCCCTATAGTGAAATAACCGGTGAAAACAAAAACCCTGAATCCACCGATCCCATTCCCCTAAACTGCCATTCCAATGTAAAATCCCTAAGCCGTCATTGCTGCAAAACAACTATGAATAGCATCTGAGCATCTCTGACGTGGACAATTGAACCAGCATCAGCGGATCAAAACGGCCGGAAAATCCTTGGAAGAAAATTCAAACTTGGACCAGTGCGATTTCGTCTCGCGAAACCAGCCAAAACAACGGCTTATCACAAAATCATGGTAGAAATCAGACACCGAGCACCGCGAATCAAGAGAAATCGTTTACCGATTACACCTTACCAAGCGAAAGAAAAAACACGTCTCCATCCCGTAACCCCTTCAGTTGCATACGACACCCAAAGAGAGAAGGAGACTTATTTATAAACAAAACCTACCACAACCTATTGGGGAGGAGGGAATCAGAAGGCTCCCCTCCTCCCTTATCACACTCAAAAAAGACCTTTGCTCACATAGGACAAAGAGCCAGAGAGAGAGAACGAAAGACTCGGTGTTGTCTTACGAATTGCTAACACTTGAACTTTGACCACCGAAACTACAAAAAGGTTTCAAAAATGTTAATTTTGTCGAAATATGCCTATAATACTCTTGTCATATGTCATTTTTTAATTAAAAAATAATAAAAATTATATTTAAAAAAAAAAAGCCTAAAATTTTTTTATTATTTTTTTTAAAAAAATAAAATAAAATAAAATAGGTGTTTAGGTGTTGGCTACCTTCCCCCTAAGACTGGGGGTGGCCGTGCGGCCACCCTCGGCCACTGTGGTTAGCCGCGTAGTCACCCTACTCTGGCAGCCACCCTGAAACACCCATTTTTTTAAAAAAAATAAAATAAAATAAAATAAAATTTTAGTTTATTTTAGTTTTTTAATTTTTAATTTTTAATTTTAGTTTTTTAATTATTTTTTATTAAAAAAAATATTTTTTAATTAAAAATTACACGTGGCATGAGTATTGTAGGCATATTTCGATAAAATTGGCATTTTTGAAACGTTTTGATAGTTTGGGAGGCCAGAGTCCAAGTGTTAGTAGTTCATGGGGCTACTTACAAAACAGCTTGTAATTTGGGAGCTAAACTGTAATTTTTTTCAATATATTATATATTTAAGTCATTTTTGCTGATCTGTTTTGAATTCTAATCTCATTTATAATAAATAAAAAACAAAAAAGAAGAAGAAGAAAGATGGAAGAGACAAATTTGTCTTTGAAATACTCTGAATTATCATCCAATTAAGTCATTTTCACTGGTCTTGTTTAAATTATAATCTCATTTATAAAAAATAAAAATAAAAGGACATTTTAATTTCCTGGTCCTTTTATCGTTAGCTTTGTAGTTTGTCATATGGTAAAGGTGGAGGACGTTGAAACAGAGAATTTACGAGAGACACTTTGAACCCTTTCCATTTTCTTCAAGAGAGACAAGACAACTATGTATTTATTGATTATAATATATAACACCACAACTAAATATTTATTGATTATAATATATAACAACTATTTATTGGTTATAATATATAACACCTTCTTGAAGACGATTGAAAGCAAATATGAAAATAGTGTTAGATTAATAACTAATAATAATTTAATGACTCGTGCTACATAATTGTTTTCCATTTTCTTCAAGAGATACAACTATTTATTGATTATAATATATAACACCTTGATGAAAATGGAAAACAATCATGAAAGTTATAAGCTTCTTCCTCCTTCTCAACAATCATGAAAGTATTCCATAAATCATCTTCCTCTTAATTTTAAGCTTCTTCCTCCTTCTCAACTCTTCCTCCTACTTTTCCTCTTCTAAGACCCTTGGCTAATTTCATTGTATTGAGTTATTTTGGCCGAGTCACAAATAGAGTTAACTCTAGTTCTTCCTTCTTCCTCAATGTGTCTTTCGGTGGGTAAACAAACAAGTGAGATGCTAAACAAGGGATTCCAGGAGCGGCCCAATTTTGCTGTTGTTGTGGGGGAAGATTTTGTTGTTGCTGTGGCTGAAATTAGTGATGAGAGAGGCAACATCATTCTGACTGTTACTTAGAAATTGGTTTCCACTAATGCACTCCTTGGTGAAGCTTCTGTTGCCCTTTTGGCTACTCGCGCGGTTGGCTGCAGCTTCTTCTGGCTGTGGCAATCTGTTTCTAGAGGGTGATGCTCAGCCGGAATGTCCTAGTCTTGAACTTGAGCAGAAACCCTAACCGTGGCTAGCTTTTACCTCACCTGCCTGTTAAAGCATTCTTCACAACCTAACAACCTCTCTTTCTCTTCCATCTTCCCCCAGTTTCTTTATCCTTCCCTGCGCCTCACTTAGAAGTGAGATCTTTTACATTTAGGGTAGCATGATTACCATCATGACAGATTCAAATCAGTGAGTCTATACAGCTGCAGTAACTTCTACCACTATGGAAATATCTAGCCACTCTCGACCAACAACCTCTTTTCATAAGTTACACAAGCTCCAGATCTGTACGGTGATCAAATTAAGCAAATTGAGGTCCAAATATAAACGGAAGGACTTTCTTTTTAACAACAATAGACCAGATCATTCACGCTAATGTAAAACCAAAAACTTTTGCTAATTCTCTGTATCCAAGTGTTTCTGTATTTAAGGTCTAAAAGAAAATTATGTTCTCTTACCTTAACAAGAGCTTGAATCGAAGCTTGAAGCCTATAAATGCACGGCAAAGCACCGTCATCTGTCTCACAGCTAAAAAAAAGAAGAGAAAAGTAGCATTAATAAATGGTAAGATAGGCATTCTCGAAAACTTTCTTGAATAAACAGAGACATACACATGCATGCAAGCACAGATAATCTAAATTAACTTCTTCTATGACTGCACAGGCATCTGCATACCAAGTCATGCAGGACTCGGAAAGAACAATTTTAGACCATATTCTCTTTCAGAGGACAGTCAATTATATGTACGTTTTGAAGTTACCTGCCGAATCCAAAATTTATTAATATCAAATATATTAGCTCGACTTCTTTAGTGTAGAGATTCTAAATGAATAATTCAAAAATGGAAAGAATCTAGTTCAGCAAATTACTAGAAACAAAAATAATATTAGTGGTTGAAAAGAAAATAAAGAACAATTACCCAAAAAAAAAAAAACCTTTGTTATATTTGTTACTGGGGTAAACCAGTGCATCTCATTACCAGAAAATTCCTTTGTTATTTGTTATCAATTATAGTGGAATTGCCACTATCAAGTTTGTCCCTATGCTAATTTGCCATATAACCTCATTCTTCAGGATGGACATTTCATCCGAACTATTGACAGCATCATTGTTCAGCTATTTTAAAAAAACGTTACTGCTCAAAATTATAAGACAATCCATTAATCAAGCTGATTTTAGGAATAAGCTTACCTAGATAGGAATTTTCAAATACCCATCCAATGAGAAAAATAATTTATCTTGCTACAGTGAAATCCATGACAGATATGTATTTAAAGAACTTATAACTATAATAAAGCAAATAAAAAAACTTACAGGTCGAAGTTATGTTCAGTTTGAAGGTCACGCCCATGCAACATAACAGAAAGAACAGTAACCCAAATAAGGATCTAGATAATGAAAGTATCAGTCATTGACAATATTAGCTAGACTGTCAATACATATAAAAAGGAAATTTAACGTGTGATAACTATGCATGCACCCAAAATAGAAGACAAGTCATCAGTACTCCACCTAGCTGTCAAAGAAATACTAGGCCACCTAAGTGTAATATATTATTCCTTTTTGGTTGTGGCCTTTATATCACATTTACGGTATTTACTATGTTTATTATTTTTTCAATAAACATATACGGCTTTATGGATATTTCCATTAATTTAGATTACCGTAAATATGGAATCGGTATTATGGTTATTTCTATTAATTTAGATTACCGTAAATATGGAATCGGTTAATTGATTTTAAAAATCAATTAACAATATGGTTTCTTTGATGGAAGGAAACAATACGGTGTTTACCATTTGAGGGTCCCTAACCTAGCCTATAAATAGAGTGCCTGTGTACACCATCAGTACAGCCATCAAGCAATAGGCATAGGTTAGAAGATCCCTCAAATAATCTTTCTTGTTCTTCAGATGGATCGTGGAGACGCTTGAACAAACATGGCTAGAGGTAAGCCTGAATCCTGTTTATTCGTTTTCCGCTGCGCATGTTAGATTAAATAATATGTTGATTATTTCTATCATGTGGTATCAGAGCCAGCCTCTGTGCTATTTTGCTCAGCATATAATTTTACTATGCGTTATCAATATTGAATCAAGTATTTTTTATTGGTTATCAATATTGAATCAAGTATATTCTATTTGGTATTGTTCACTGCTGTTTGTCAATATTGTTTGAGCAATATTTCGTCTTTTGTGACATGATAGAAACGCATTAGCGATTATTTTGTGAATATTTGTTGTTCACGTACTGTTTGTGAAAACCCATAAATTTGATATAACTATTTTTTGTTTTATCACTATTCTGTGTATTGTGATATACTGCCTAATTTTGAGTTGTTGTAATCTTGATATGGGTATTTTCATAAAGGGGTGGTGGCTAGGGTTCCATTTTTAGGGTTTTCAACCCATCTGGAACATTACGGGTCGGGTTGGTTGGTGACTGGGTAGGGTTTCGACCCATTAAAGTTTTTGGGTTTGATATATTTTCGGGTAGGGTTTTTTTAAAACCCATGCAGTTTTGGGCCATTTAAGTGGGCTGACCTAGTTTGGGCCAGCACTATACATAGACCCAGAGGCCTGACCCGATTAAGTGGGTTGACCTAATTGCCAAATACAGTAGCCCATTTGGAGTCTTGTGACCCAAAAGCCCAACCCAATATAGTAGCCCAATACAGATACCCAACCCAAATTAAGTGGGTTAACCCAATTGGGTCAGCCCAATACAGCAACCCTTTTCAGTAACCCATCAAGTTCTTTTTAAAAGGGGAATTTAGGCCTTATGGTGTTTAGAACCTGGGTTCACCAGGTGTAAAGAGCCTTGGCCACTTACTAAACCATTAGGCCATGTTTTTTATTATGTCCTCATATTGCAGTTTTATTCCACTTATTATTTACAGTGTTGTATTTTAAGATTGTTGTTTCTTTAATACATATATTGAGGTATATATTTTAATTTTAAATTTATATTGTTTAAATATAAATTGTTTGATGCCTAGACCTAAGAATAATTAACAATACCATATATATTGGTGTGTTTACAGTAATATCTAAGAATGCAATGTCGGGGAAAGTTCTGGCAAGGAAAGTCTTGGGATTTAAGTGTGTCCGGTGTGACCCCCCTCACTTTCCTGGGAGCTCATCTGCTTGCACCTTGGAAAATGCTGTTTACCCCATTTAGGTATTTGTTTGTTATATTCTTGGGGCTATTAAGGGGGCATCTATAAAGTTGTTAGATGTTAATGAAGTCACAATTATTATTATGATTTTGGGAGAGCCAAAGCATCCCAATTTTTGAATAATAATTGCATCAAGATTACACACACGTAATTATCATGATAATTATGGGAGAGCCAAAGCATCCCATTTTTGTATGATAATTACATCAGGATTACACGCATGAACCTCATAAAGATTTATTAGATGTTCATGAATTACAGCGTGATTATTATGATTTTGGGAGAGCCAAAGCATCATAATTTTGTAATAATTGCATAAGGATCATACACATGAACTTCATATAGAAAAATTAACATCGTCTTGTAGTTAATTCATAAATTTAATTACTTATCCCCAAAGGGAAGTTTTTATTTTTATGACTTAATTAGAATAAGATAACAAATTTAGTATTAAAAGTGAAATTTCTTTCGGTTGCCCAAAGGTACGAAGAATTTTATTTATTAATATTTAAATTTGCTTTAGTCTTGTTAATAAAGAGTAAATTTCATGCGTGATGCAACCTTTGCCCACAGGTAGGTTGAAATTTACTATTTACTATTTAAATTGGCATTGGCCAATTTGAAATAAAGTTACTTCATAGCATTAAAGTATTTATTTTAATTTTGGGTTATTGCAGCTATTCCTGTTACTCTACCTTTTGATGGTTTTATATTCCAATACATTATGATAATATTTTTCTGACTGGAAAAATGATTGATATGCTTTTTCATTTGGGGTGTTAAAAATTTTGGTACTCCGTGTGGACAAACCACCTACTCCCGCGGAATTAAGTACGCCACGTGAGATTATTAAGCATGAACGGTGGGAGTGATTTAATCACTTAAGTTAGATGTTCATGAAATCTCATGTCACTAAAGTCATCAGGGATTTATTCCTTAATGTTTTAGAGCCAAAGTTTTATAAAGGTTGTTTATGAACATTTAGTAAGTTCAAACAAAACTTAGCCAGCACCCTAATAGAAAAAGCTTTAAAGACAAACCTTTTACAGTTTCTGAAGTGTTTATAATCCCATTATGGGAATGAAGGATATTATAGATTAGCTTAAGTCCCTAAAGATTGAGATTTTTGAGTCATTGTTGGTCTATTTCAATTTTTTGAATTCTCTCTTCTAAGTGTAGAATTTTATCTTGTAACACACGTAAGGATAAATGGTTAGTAAATAAACTTCTAACCATGTGTGTTCAAGGATATGAGAGAATTTATAAAGTGTTCACATGATTATTCATGTCAAAGGAAGGACCAATAAATGCAATCATGTCCAACACTTAAAGCATGAGAATAAGGTGCCAATAAAGTATTATGGCAATCAAGATACATATTTCTCATGAAATAAAGAAAATTAAGGGCATATAAAGAAAGATTGCATGAAGTATAAGAAATGACTTAAAATAAAGATAATCTCCATATCTAGTATGTCGTGAATCTCTTTTAGTGACTCAATCAAATATATTGTGGATTGATTATGGTTTAACAATCCACATTGTCAACACAAATGCAGAGTCCTTTTTAAAATGGATAACACGTGTTTATAATTTGAGCTTGTTGGGATCTATAGGTTAATTTTAAAATTCAATTATAATTTTGACCTCAAAAAAATGATTTATATTCCATAATCTTTTTGAAATCTATTTTCTAGTTTGGCTTATTAAAAATTTCAATTTTATTTTAAACTTGAAATTTTTCTTATTTTTTGGTGGAATATTGGTTGGGGTTTATTTAAAGTCTATTTAAAATTGACCTACGTCCCAATTTTTGAAACAAAATTATTTGTTTATTCCTGCATAGTGATGTTGACGTAAAGTAGAGTCTTTAAGAATTTAAAAATGCTCTTGTTATGGCTTTGGAGATTGAAATATATCTCCATACAGAAAATAAAAGTCGGTGATTTACTGACTTTGGTACTTGTGTGGATTGCATAAGGGAAAGCATACCAACAAGACCATTAGAGGTGCCAAAGAGAGCCTTTTAAAATTCTTGAGATCATGTACATTGAAATATGTTAACCTTTCCATACTCATTGCTTAAATGGTCAGAGATATTTTTATCTCTTTCAATGATGACCATATAAAGTTTATGTATGTCTATCTTCTAAATATTAAAGCTGGGGTATTGAATGCTTTCAATATCTATAAGGAAGAAGAAGAGAAACAATATGAAGATCATAAGATCTAATATAGGCATAGAGTATTAAGGTAGGTACACACAAAGGGAAATGATTAGTAATACTAATCTGCTATTACCCTTATAGAGTAAAGCTTTGAAGACCATTGTGTATATGTTAAACAGTATTCCATCTAAGGTTGTCCATAAGACACCTTTTAAAGTATGAAATATATAGAAGCTTAGTTTAAATTATTTACACATATGGGGTTGCCTTGCTAAAGAGAGGATTTATAATCCTCGCCTAAGGAAATTAGATTCAAGGACAATCAGCGGATCTTTTATAAGCTATCTAGTAAACTTTAAAGGGTTTTAATGTTTTATTATCCTTCATATAAGCCTAGAGTTGTTGATTGTAAAATTTCTAGAGGATACGGAACCTAGTGGGAGTGCTCATTCACATAAATTGGAATTTGAGGAAGCACTAGAGTTGGCCAAATCTCCTCCTCATAGAGGATGATTGATTGTATTCAGGAAAATCAGATTGATTATCCTGAGCCACAATCACTTCTAGAACAACCAACTCATACAGAACAGGTTCAAAATCTATTCTCCCATTGCAAAATACAGAGGAAGTAGAATTAAGAAAATCCTATAGAATAAGTAGATTAACAATTCTTAGTGATTATGTTGTATATCTCCCAGAGTCTGATGTTGACGTTGGACATAAAGATGATCCAAATTTGTCTTCACATGCTATGAATGGAGAAAACTCCTCATTGAGATTCAATGCCATGAAGTGAGAGTTAAGTCCATGGCTGAAGGGTCGAGCTAGACTCGTAGCCAATGGTTTTACTCATAAGGAAGGCATTGATTATCGTGAAACATTCTCTCCAGTGTCTAAGGATGGTTCATCAAGATGATCATAGCATTAGTAGCTTATTTTTGATCCAGAGCTACATCAAGTGGATGCGAAAACAACTTTTCTGAATAGGGATCTTAAGGACGAGGTTTACATGAAACAATCAAAAGGTTTTATAAATAACAGTCAGAAAGCTTGCAAATTAAAGAATTCTATTTATGGGCTGTGATAGATCTCTCAATGGTAAGATACTTTTTACAAGGTTATTGTTTATAGAAAACCTTGTTGATTAGTATATATACCTTAAGGTCAGTGGGAGTACAGTAATCTTTCTAGTCCTATATTTGCAAGTGGTGATTTAGGTTTGCTACATAAAGTTCACAAAACTTTGAAATGAAGGATTTGGGTGAAACCTCTTATGTCTTTTGACATAGAGATTCACAGAGACATAAAGAATATTAACATTGTCTCGGAAGGCCTACATTGAAAAAAGTTTTGGAAAAAAAAAATTAGAATGAAGGATTTGCACCTTCAGTAGCAATTAAGAGGGACTAATTAAATACAGATTAATGTCCCAAAAGGTATTGGAATAAGGGCAGATGAAAAGTTTTAAGCGTCTGCATTATACATAACCATATGACTGACAATAAGTATATTGAGTCAATAAAGTGCTGCAAATAAAGCCTTGCGGTATATGCAAGGAACCAAGAAGAACAACTTAACCTAAGGATACACTTTCCATTTGAAGGTGGTTAGTTGTTTAGATTTGAGTTTGCTGATTGTGTAGATAGTAGAAAGTCTACTCTAAGGTATATATCTTTTTATTGAAGAATAGATCCTAGAGATGCAGTTTGCAGACTATAGTTGCTACGTCTACCAAGAAAGCTAAAAGTCTAGCGTGCTATGAATTTGGTACACAGGCATGATGGTTGAGACATTTGTTGAAAGTCTCAATCTTGTCGATTTTACAGTTAGACCATAAAGATACTCTGCGGTAATTCTACTGTAATCTTCTTTTATAAGAATAAAGAGTAGAAGCAGAAGTAAATCGACATTAAGTATCTCAGTACGAGAGATAACATTAAGAGACATAAAGGGTCTATTGAGCATATAAGTACTGAATTAATGATTGCGGATCCCATGACTTAAAGTTTACCGGTAAAGAAAGAATAAAGTCATGCGGAATATATGAGACTCATTAATTCATTTTCGCTTGGTTTGTCTCTTTTTGGTCTATAGACATAAAGTTATTGTAATAAAGATTTTTTGTGAACATTTGTTATTTTATCCATGAGGATAAATAAAGTTGGACCCGAATGACTTATAGGAAGTTCATTCATAAAGCTTGATTATCCATAAGGTACTCATGTAAGGAGTGTTTTACATCGTGATACATGGAAGGGACGACCTAATTTTATAATGGTTTTACCGCCATGATTCGTGTGAAACATTTCTTAACTGAGTTGGAGGATTCCATAAAAGATTGGCCAAAACTAAAGAACCTAATACCATATGGTCATGTGTTATAAAGTCCAAGTGGGAGAATGTAATATATTATTCCTTTTTGGTTGTGGCCTTTATATCACATTTACGGTATTTACTATGTTTATTATTTTTTCAATAAACATATACGGCATTATGGATATTTCCATTAATTTAGATTACCGTAAATATGGAATCGGTATTATGGTTATTTCTATTAATTTAGATTACCGTAAATATGGAATCGGTTAATTGATTTTAAAAATCAATTAACAATATGGTTTCTTTGATGGAAGGAAACAATACGGTGTTTACCATTTGAGGGTCCCTAACCTAGCCTATAAATAGAGTGCCTGTGTACACCATCAGTACAGCCATCAAGCAATAGGCATAGGTTAGAAGATCCCTCAAATAATCTTTCTTGTTCTTCAGATGGATCGTGGAGACGCTTGAGCAAACATGGCTAGAGGTAAGCCTGAATCCTGTTTATTCGTTTTCCGCTGCGCATGTTAGATTAAATAATATGTTGATTATTTCTATCACTAAGAACTCCGGATGTAAGAAGAGTTGGACTTTGGGTAATTGTGGGAGTCGGAAAAACAGCCATAATGCAGAACATGAATAATAATGCTGATGTTGCTAAAATGTTTGATATTGTCATTTGGTTAACTATATCAAGTATTTGGGCATAGAAATGTTGCAACGTGCAATTACGCAACGGCTCAAATTCAATGTGGAAGATATCACTCAACCTGATGAAATTGCTCAAAGAATACGTACAGAGTTGGAATGCAAAAAGTACTTACTTCTTTTGGATGAAGTTTCTGAAGTTTTTGATCTGCATAAGATAGGAATCAGTTGCAACCAAAATGATAGTAAGGTGGTATTGGCAACTAGATATTTTCATATTTGTGATGGTATGGAGACAGATGTGGAAGTTCAAGTGCAACGGTTGTCTGAAGATGATGCATACAAGATGTTCTTGGAAAAACTAGGTCGAAATGTAAATCTTTCAAGTATTGAACCAATAGCCAGAAAAGTTGCTTACGAGTATTCTTGTTTGCCATTCTTGATAGAAAAGATAGCGTCAACCTTCAAAAGATATAAAGAAAACTATGAATTGTGGAGTGAGGGACTAAGGAGACTGCAATGGCTCAATACCAAAGTCCAAGGCATGGATGAAGTGATTGGGTTCTTAGAGTTCTGTTATAATCAATTAGGTGATGAGGAGAAAAAGTTTTGCTTTCTGTACGGTGCATTGTATCTTGGAGATTGTGAAATATATATAGATCATTTGTTGGAATGTTGGAAAGCTGAAGATTTTATTCATGATGCAAATGAGTTCAGAGTTGCACGCCGGAAAGGGTGGGGTATATTGAATGACCTTATCCTATCGTCCTTGCTAGAGATGAGTGAAAAGATGAATCATGTAAGGATGAACAAAGTAGTTCGGAGAATGGCCCATAAAATATCCAAAGAAAGCAATCATCTTAAAATTTTGGTGAAACCCGATGAGGAGCTGCAAGAGGCCCCCAATGAGATAGAATGGCAGAAGACAAATAGAATCTCCTTGATGGATGATAATTTGCACACTTTACCAGAAAAGCCATGTTGCAGTAGTCTTTCAACATTGTTCTTACAGAGAAATCTTTCTTTGAGAGTAATTCCCGAGTCATTCTTTGAACTCATGCAAGAGTTACGAGTTCCAGACTTACATGACACTAGAATTACATCATTACCATCATCGATATCTAGCTTGACATGCCTCAAAGCGCTTTATCTGAATTCTTGCAAGTGTTTGAGGAAACTCCCAACTGAAATAAAAAAACTTGTATGCCTTGAGATACTTGATATTCAAGGTACTGAGATTAATTTTATACCAATTGAGATTCGAGGCTTGACTGAGTTGAAGTGTTTACGTCTTTCATTATCAGATGTTGGCATGGGGCAGTCAAGTGATGCAGAATTTGGTAAAGATGTCTTATCAAAACTTTTCTTATCGGAAGAACTAAGAATCAATGTAAATAAGGGTTTTCTGAAAAAGGAGAATGCTATGGATGGCTTCCTTGAAAAAGTTGACTTCACTTTCAATTTGCTTTCCCATAGTGGATTATCTAGAGGCGTTTATTTCAGAGTTCCCTCAATGGGAGGTTCTTAACTTCAAATTCCAATTTTCTGTTGGTTCCCATTACCAAACCAGGTATAAAAATTTTGATAATTCGAAATATCAGATGAGGAGGTGTTCGATGTTTACAAATGGTGATGGTGTAGGTCGTGCAATTTCAGAGGTTTTTGCACAAAGCGATGCATTTGAATTGACTGGCCACAAGGGAGCTTCAAAACTATCAGATTTTGGTGTAGATAACATTAACATGATGCGTGGTTGTTTGATTGAAGGGTGCCATGAAATTGAAATCTTGTTGATGGTAATAGTATAACGAACAGTGCATTAACAGGGTTGGAAGAGATGCACATTAATGATGCTGCAAATTTGACAAGTATTTGGGAAGGAGTTGTTCATACTGGAAGCCTAGCCCGACTAAAGACTCTTAACTTTATGCAAATGTATGAGTTTAAAGAAGATCTTCTCCAACGGCATGATTGCACAACTCTCTAGACTTCAAAACTTAAAAGTTGAAGAGTGTTCTGAAATCGAAGAGATAATTATGGAGTCTAAAAACAGTGGTTTGGAACCTGATGTGCTTCCAAATTTGAAGACACTAGAATTGCTTGATCTTCCAAAAGTAAGAAGCATTTGGATTAGTGACTCTATAAAGTGGTCATCTTTGAAGAAGATTGAGATATCTATGTGTCAGTTGTTGACAAGATTGCCCTTCAACAAGGAGAATGCAATCAATTTGGAGTGTATTGAAGTCCAACGATCATGGTGGGATGCATTGGCATGGCAAGAAGCTGACATTGAACAAAGACTACGACCTATATGCAGCTTCAACTAGTGGTTTGGGTTTTCATCCTTCTCGACAGCCCTTCATGTGTGTAAGTTGGTACTTGGTAGTAGGAATGTCATTGAAGGTCCTATGTTCTTTCCTTTTCAAGGTGTATTATATGCCTATTATCTTGACATGTTTGATTGTGTTTGAAACTCGAATTTGTGAGTGTTCATAATTGTCACAATCTTTGATCATTAGCGCTCATAGTTGTCCCAAATATTTAATGATAAATTTTTCTATGCTTCCGTATTCTAGTAATTAAGATAGCAATTTAGCTTAAATTAAATGAGTTTTGTATAGCCAAACCTACCCTTTCAAGTACTTTCAATTTCAATAAGCTACTTGGGAAAGCCCGAATCTTGTTTGGCTTAGGACTACCTTAGTCCATTGCATTTTCATCTTCCTTAATAAGTTATAGATATTATGCTTTAAATGTATGGTGTTTGAAGTTTTAGGTGAGCAAAAGAACTACACATTAACCCTCTACACTTTCCTTTTTAGTAACCAAACCTAGCTTTAATTGAAATTGTAGTTAGATTATAGCCTCTGTTACTTGAAGTTTATTTTCTTGTTCTAATCAAATTCAGCAACACAGCATACAAGAAAATTCTCTGTTAGAAGTATGGCCGTAAAGCATTCTTTGATACTCACAGTGAATTGCAAGTAATGTACAGAAAAGTGTTATGTAATTGTTTTGAAATTACGAAGCAAACTTCTCATGTTGTTATACTTGTTTAATTACTTGATATATTATTGTGTTGATACGCATTTTATTGTTAAGAATTACATTAAGAGAAATGATATTTGTACATCAATTGTATAAGGATTAAGATATACATGGCTCGATCTCACACTTGCATTAGCCAATTTTATTTGTTGAGGTGACTCATTAAATCTTATTAACATTTTTCAGATGATGTATGTAACAGATCGGGATCCTTCTAGCTAGACAATGTTGGAGAATTTGGAATCTTTTGGTGCGAGCTCATGATAATGTGCTAAGGTATCTCAGTATTTTAGTTTATAGAGCAGCAGACATGTTTATGTTTTTTATTTACTTAAAATGATTGTTCTTGGAGACCTTTTGTTTTGCTGGGGATTTTAGAATTTGTTCGAATTGTTATTGTGGTCTTTTATCCTATGGAGTTCTTGTTATTAATTACTTTAGTTCAGGTTTGGTTTTTTATGGTACTTGAATACTCGATAATATGTGGACTTTGGAGATTGTGTTGATGAATTTTTTGTTGCTTCACGTTGAATCTGAATATTGGTTTAGCATATATATATATATATATATATATATATATATATATATATATATAGCATTTACATTATCCATGGTCACAGTGTAGGAGCCCCAGACAAGCAAGATCTTCAATATAAACATGTATGAAAGGATTATGACATCATCTTCTAGATTTCTAACATCAAACAGTCTCTCTATTTTCAAAGTTTTTAGCATTTCGCTCTTTCCAAAAACACTACATTAAGCACAAATAAGCCAACTTTCACACTTTCAAAGCATTGTGGTTTCTCAATTGTCACATTTAACTCACCAACATCTTACTCACCCTTCTAAGCATAACCTATGCAATACCAAACAACTAAAAGAGTGCACTCCACAGTTTTGTTACAACCTTAAAATGAAGTAGGTAATCAATAGACTTCTCACATTTCTTACACATACAACACCAATCCACCACAGCAACATTCCTATTTCATAAATTATTCAAAGTTACGATTTTCTTTAAAGTCATTGTCCACACAAAGAACGCCACTGTCGATGAAGCCTTACTTTCCAAATACTCTTCCAAAGAAAATGGGAACTTACTGAAGTAGATAACACATAATAGTAAGACTTAATTTCAACAACTCAAAAGCTTCACTCTTTGAGAATACACCACCTCAAAAGAAGAAGAAAAGGAAAGAAAAAAAAAAAAAACCATTTCCACCTCCCAATCATGCGCAGGTCTTGTAAAGAAAATATTCTAATGAATGTTTCCATTCCAAAACTCCATATGATCCACCACCCACGCACCCTTATCACAAGCTATAACGAATAATTTCATAAATGAGAACTTCAAAGCCTGCTCTCCACACCAAACACCATGCCAAAACCGCACCTTAAATCCATTTCCTACTTCATACCTCATATATTTAAAAAATATTCCCAACCCCCAACCTCTTTTGAACACCAACCTCCCTTCAAACTTTGCACAAGTTTCATATAAGCAATTCTTATTCAGATACAAGACAGTTTAAAAAATCCTGTTATTTCTATTTCAAAGTAGGAAAGATCTCAAACTTGAAATCTTCAAGAAACATTACATATTATGCATCTAATGGACAAATAATTAATTCCTACGAATTCAACAGAACAAATAAGCACCATGAAAAAATCATGTGCAACGAGTCTTCAATCTGTGGAAGCAAAGATCATGCTTCCTACAACATCAATTCTTTTGGGATTTGGTAAACATGTTTCTTTATGTTATTTGTGCCGGCAAAGGTTCATGGATGAGTGCTCTTGGAGCAGTCGTCAAACTTCTGTTTGCCATGAAGATGTTGATCTCTCACTTTCCCATTAACTTTGCACAAGGTCGTTCTCTTCAGTGCTTCTCTCAGCAGTTTCCTTCCTAAAAGATTGTAGTCTTTCCTTCAATTTCTTACTCTGCTCAAAGTTTGCTTTCCGCTTCAGAGCTTTCTGTCAAAAAATTTGAAGATCTTGTTATAGGAATAATAAAATAAAGACCCCAACCAGAGAAAAACAAAGACAAATATAATAAAAACTCACCTCCTCCCTGAAACAACGATCAAGCTTTATTTTGAGATCTGTACATTCACCAAAAAATTTCCGAATAGGATGGTCTATATGACACTTCTGGAACTCCTCAATAATCTACACAAAATCAGATAGAACAATCACACCAACATCTATCCACTTATTTGCCATCTTCCAAAACTTGATTTGAAGGGAAAAAAAAATGAAATGGTTCCGATGAACCGGACATAAGAACCAAAATTATGACATAAACATTTATGGTTTGTGAAGCAAAACACAGTTCACTTTACATAAATTGCCACAAAACTATTCCAACTTCTCTTGCTCATAAATGATGATAGGGTTACCATGCCAAAATCATCTTTCCTCTTACTTATTGCTACTCTATCTAGACATATTCCAACAACTCGGATTTGGCTCAAAATCCTGGGTCCATATATCTCATAATAACAACCAAGCAAATATATATATATATATATATATATCCTGTCAAAGCTATCAATTTAAAGTTAATCCCACAAAACAAAAACAAGAGATTTATAAGCCTAAAGAAATTGTGGATAATAAATCATAAATAAAGCTAGAAGATGAAGAGAGACTCACTTCGGCGCACATTGGGTGCTTGTGTAGTGTTAAAGGAGGATGCATTTTCCTTTCTTTCCTATTTCTTTTTTATTTTTTTAACAAAATCGCTTCAAGCTGTAGCAACCTGCAACAACCACCACCAACAATGTTATACCCTTCAAATGAAATTTTTCCCAAATGAAAGACAAAGCATGAATATGACATTGTGCATCCGTTTGGTTCCTAAGCAAATTACAGGAAAATGGCTGAAAAAAGGGGGAAAAAAAATAAAGATCTTTCGTTTTTTAGCATAAGAATTGCTACTAGAATGAAACAAATTTAGCCCTAAAAGCAACAATCAAAAATCCAAAAGTACACGAATCAAGAAACGGAAAGCTCCATCACTGATCAAAACCCAGAAAAAACACGCACACAAATATACCCATAACATAAGCAACAATAGAAAATGTAACGACCCGCTTTTTACAAAAAAACGTAAATGAAAATTTCGATTTTCACGTATCGTTATGACGTCAACAACGACGTCATCAGAGTATAAATTAACAGCGAAAAACATTCTTCTTTTACATTAATACATCAGAGCTGACTGAATAAACTCAATATAGAAAATAATAACCATTTGTTCTGCTATAATAAAATACATTCAAATAACAATATGCATACTACATGCGGCACAAACATTACATAAGCATGGTATATAAAATCTACAAATTAAAGGTCTCGTCCTTAATCAACCTAGCGTCTTTGTTCCTGCAAAACTCATATGCGATTGTGGTTCACACCACAATCTCATGCTGTGGTCGAGTGAGTCAACGGTCATCAACCACAGTGACACACTGATTTATATAACCATATACAATGCATCCAAATGATGACATATATATTCACATACACATAATCATTTCCGCATACAATCATGCTTATTCCTCTACATTAATTATTCACATACTCAAAACCATCTCTTGTTAACACATCATTAGCGTTATTTTCTCTGCTAATTTAACATACTATTAGCGCTATTTTCTTCGCTAATTTAACATATCATTAGCGCTATCTTTTCGCTAATACAGAGCTCTACCTCCATAATTGCTTTTCTCAATTAATCCTTCAACCTTTGGTTCATCCATCGGTTTTATCAATAAATTGATGCCTTGGTACCTAAACTTTCGGTTTATCCATCGGTCTAGCCAACCTCTTGGCGCCTTGGTACATAAACCTTAGTTTATCCGTTGGTCTACTCAATCCACTAAAGCCTTGGTACTTAAACCTCCAGTCTTTTTATTAACAAACTCACATCACACCATCATATAATCATGTCAACAACATCATATGCATAATTCAAACCGAAACATGTTACATGTATTAAATGTCAAACATCAAATAGCATACAATCAAATAAAGCTGAGATCACTAGTCATTAAAGACTAAACCACACGTATCATTCTCAGTGAGTAAGAAATACTCACAATCCTTTTTGTACAGTCTCTCAACTCATCATCTGCAATAAATACATACATATACACATAAAGTGTTAATATCATCATTCACAAATCCTAATTCTATTTATATAATTAGATATCATTATCTTCTAAAGATCATTATATTAATTATCATCATAGAATTCATTATTCATAATATCCGACCTTGTTTACTGAAAGGATACCACAATTACTCCCAAATAGCTATGCTTAGCCATGACAACAACACCACAAAAATAGAGGACCTACAACCAATGGGTTCAACAAGAACCTAAACTTACAACCAAACTCAATACCCTTTCGATTAAAACCCCAAGTCCTCAAAACACAACTTAACCAAAATCCAAAGACTCCAAAGGGAAATAACACTCAACTGGGTAAACAGGGAATACAATCTAAAACTACTACAACTCCAAATCAAAACATCACAATACAATTCAAACATCACCAAGGACCCACTGTCAACTTCCACCAAAAACAGGGAAATTCCTTAAACCTCCAAATGCACGGTTCTACCCAAAATTCATCAACAACCCACAAGAAATCAGATCATCACCACATAGCCCTAACCTATTCATCAATACTCAGCCAAAATCACAACACTCAATTAATCCAAAACACTGCTCAATACACTACATGGCCAGCACACAACACACATAAAAATCCCATACTCCATCTCAACACGCACACTGGCCGATCAAGAACACCAACACCCAAATCAGCAACTGGCCGAACAGGGGAGATAAATCAAACCTACAAATCAGTCCATATATAGCCAACAACAGTGAATCCATAAAATACTCAATCCGCCAAGATCAAACCACAGCAAATATCTCAACCCAAAATCAGTAACTGGCCAAAATCAACACAAGCCCAAACATATACGGCCGAGTGAAAACCCAAGACACCAAATCATAAAATCAACCAATAAATCAAACAAATTTTCAAGAGTTATTTACCTAGAGGATTTTCCTAGAAAATCCACCCGAAATCGCTACTGGACCCCCGGAAAATCGCTCCTGGAGGACAGGGTCTTCCTCACGGTTCAGCGGGTCACGGGTCTCGGGTTCGAGGGGTTCTGGGTTACGGGTCTTTGTGGTTCGGCCGGAAAACACTTTGGCCCGCCGGAAATCGGCTTCTGGTTCGCCGGAAGTCCACTGGAACTGCCGGAAATTGCGCCGGACTCCACCACCGAAGGATCGGGCCACACGGGTTCACGAACCGCCCGGGTTCTCTCTCTCGGGTCTGGCGGGTTGCGGGTTACGAGCTCGCCGGAAATCGGCTCCCCCTGCTTCACCGGCGTCAATCCATGGAGGATCGGACCTCCCCTAGGTTACAGGTACTCCGGTTCCATCTCCGGCTCCCTCTCAATCTCCCCGAATCTCTCTCTCAGCACCTTCTCTGTTTCTCTCCTCTCTCAATCTCTCGATGTCTCATCTCTCTGTCTCTCCACTCTCTCTGTCTGCGGGTCTTTGTACACGGGCGAGAAAAGAAGAACAAGAAGAAGAAACGAAGAAGGAAGAAAGAAGAAATAATGAAAGAAGAGGTGTGTGCTGTGTATACTATTTTAATGATTTAATCCAACTCAATAAAATTATAATCCGAGTCCGTTTTGGATTTATTTCATTTCATTATAATATTATTACCTCAATAATATTATAATACCATAAATATATATATTAAATATGTAAATTGGACAATATCATTAAACATAGTAAATATTATACAATAATATTACACATTAATATTATTCAACAATACTATCATATCAATTAATCCACTGATTAATTTCGTCTGTCTATTAAATAATCCAACAATATTATTAGTCTAATAATATTATTCTTTATTTATAGAATCAAGGTTTATAAATAATAAGACCAAAGAATATTTATTTTCATAAATATTTATGTATTCCTTATTATTTATCGGGGATTAAAATATCGTATTTAAAGCCGCGTATTTTATTAACAACTAGACCTGAATATTGTATCCTACAATATTAAGCCATTCGAGTGTCGAGTCTTGAGAATCAAACGTCAATTCTAGACTTGTCTATTTTACTCAGTCTCAAATTCTAATTTTAGACATTTTATTTTATTTCTTAAAATCAGTGGCATTACATAAAATCTAGAAATACATGAATCAAGAAATGGAAAGCTCAATCATTCATCAAAACCCAATAAGAAAACACACATATAAGCAAAACCCAAATAAATAATAATAATAATAATAATAATAATAATAATAAAAAAAGGTAATTACTTTTTTCCCCCATGAACTACCAACTTTTGCGCAAAACCCCCACAAACTACCAACTCGACCAAAATAGATGATTCAACTACCAAACGCAACTATTTTCCCCCATTTCGTTAGTTAGAGGGTTAAACAAACGGTCAACGGGTCACGTGACCGTCACATGCCATTTTACATGGGGGGCATGTTGGAAGATGGTGGTAGTTTATGGGGGCATGTTGGAAGATGGTGGTAGTTCATGGGGGGAAAATAGGAAGAAAATGAAGGTAAAACAGCATGTGACAGTCACGTGACCCGTTGACCGTTTGTTTTAACCCATTTTACTGACAGAATTGGGAAAAATGGTTGTCTTTAGTAGTTGAATGCTCTATTTTGGTCAAGTAGGTAGTTTGTGGGGGCTTTGCGCAAAAGTTGGTAGTTCATTGGGGGAAAATGTAATTACCCAAAAAAAAAATGGAGGAAAGCAAAAGCAAATAATGTTTAGTTAATTAGATATTTGACAGCATGTGTACATATCAAAAACAACAACAAAAAATAGCAAGAATTGAACAAAAGCCCAAATGAAAAGTAGGTCCTATGTGATTGTCTCAATCAGCTAAAGCGTGCATACGTGTAATTGAACAAAGATTATTCAGTGATCGCATCCAATATAATGGCTAGTTGGTTAGCAGAGAATAAGAAGAATGAAGACCACAGCTAAGATAGGATCGAAATGCACCATTTAGTTGGTTGTTACATGCCTAAGTTCCTAAAAAGAAGATGGTGATTCAAAGATAGAGAGAAGAAGAAGCTAGAAGCTCTCAGACATAGGTCCTTGATACCAAGGCTCAAGGAATCGTGAGGGAGCTCCACGTATCCAATCTGCAGGGAACAACTTAAGGTGTGCGCTCCAGCTGGAAGGGGTATACGAGTAATTCAATAGTCAGGATTTATTTGTAATTTCTTATTGTTATTTTCATTTCCCTAAATCCATTCCAAAATAGTCGACTGGAACGTGTAATGGGCTAATGCTCAAATGCAAGAAAGAAGGGAGAAGGGGCTTTGTTACCATTGTGATGACAAATACTAGCCCAAACATCTATGTAACAAGCCCAAATTATATCTACTTGAAGGCGTAGAATGGGAGGAAAAAGGAGAAATGCTAGAAGAAGAATGAGCACTGGTTGTTCACGAGGAACCACTGCAGGAAGAAGTGGAGGAAGGAGAGTTGCTTGGCATTTCCCTACATGCACTAGCTGGTTCTTCAGCACCCTGCACTATGAGATTGATTGGTAAAGTGGGTTTCTCAAGAGGTGATAGTGCTGATTGACACAGGAAGTACTCATAGTTTTGTAGACCCAAATGCAGCAAGAAAGGCTTATCTATCAGCCGATAGGGAGGGGCAGCTGATAGTAATGGTAGCAGATGGGGCTACCCTCTCTTGCCAAGGTCACTGTAAGGCAGTTTCTATTCTCCTACAAGGTTGTTCCTTCAACTCTACTCTTTATCTTTTACCTTTAGGAGGTTGTGACATGGTTTTGGAGGTGGATTGGTTAAGGATTCTTGGTCCTATTCTATGGGATTTCACGGGTCTTACTATGAGATTCACTTATCTCAACAGAGAAGTTCAGTTGCAGGGTTTAACACTATCTCCAGATTTGCTGGATGCAAGGGATATAATTCCCAAGTCCACAGGAGCAGATTGCAAGGGGTTATGAGTATAATTAATGATTGTCACCAGGCAGCCTAACAAGGCCTTGCTGCAACCGGCCGTTCAGGAGCTCTTGGGAAAATACGCAGTGCTCTTCAAGGATCCCGAAGGATTGCCTCCAATCCGAAGCTATGACCACAAAATCAGCCTACAAGAAGGGGCTAAATCTACTTGGGTAAGGCCATACCGCTACCCATATCACCAAAAAGAAAAAATTGAGAAGCTAGTAAGGGAGATGTTGAGTTCAGGGGTCATTAGGCCAAGCCAAAGCCCTTACTCGTCCCCGGTGTTGCTGGTGAGGAAAGTGGACGGGAGTTGGCGTATGTGTGTGGACTATAGGGCACTCAATCGGGATACCATCAAAGATAAGTACCCTATTCCAAATATTGATGAATTATTAGATGAGTTACATGGGGCTATTATTTTTTCTAAGCTAGGCCTTAGGTCCGGATATCATCAAATCCGGATGAGACCTGAGGATATCACAAAAACTGCCTTTCGAACACACGAAGGGCACTATGAATTCCTAGTACTGCCCTTCAGACTCACAAATGCACCATCTACATTTCAGGGGTTAATGAATGAGGTGTTTAGGCCATACTTAAAGAAATTTGTGTTGGTTTTCTTTGATGACATCCTAGTATATAGCAGAAATATTATGGAACATCTTAAGCATCTCAAGTTAGTCTTAGAGGCCTTAAAACAACATCAATTATATGACAAAATGTCAAAATGTTCATTTGGGAGTTTGGAGGTGGATTATTTGGGTCATTTGATTTCGGAGGAAAGAGTTAAAGCGGATCCAACAAAAATAGAAGCCATGATAAATTGGCCTTACCCTAGAACCCCTAAGGCTTTATGGGGATTCTTAGGCTTAACCGGTTATTATAGGAAATTTGTCAAGGGATATGGAGGGATTGCAGCCCCATTAACAGCCCTTATAAAGAAAAATTCTTTTGGGTGGAATGATTAAGCGGAGGAAGCTTTTAAAATTTGAAAAAAAATTATGTCAACCCCACCGGTTCTAGGTCTTCCTAATTTCACTAAGAAATTTGTGATTGAGTGTGACGCATCGGGAAGAGGAATAGGGGCGGTACTGATGCAGGAAGGGAAACCATTAGCTTATCTAAGCCAAGGGTTAAAGGGAAAAAGCCTATTCTTATCCACCTATGAAAAGGAATTGCTAGCCTTAGTTATGGCAGTCAGAAAGTGGAGGCACTACATTTTGGGATAGACTTTCACTGTCCGTATAGATCAACAAGCATTAAAGTTCCTATTGGAGCAAAGGGTGGGTACTCCAGCATAGCAAAAGTGGGTATCTAAGCTTCTTGGCTATGATTTTTCAGTGGAATACAAAAGGGGAAGGGAGAACAAGGCTGCAGATGCACTATCCAGGGTTCAACTCAACAATGAAGATGGGGATGCAGATGAAATGCCAGAATCAAATTCAAATGCAAACCCAACAACACAGGATCTAGGACAGGAGATGCAAACAGAAACAGAATTAGCAGATTCTAACACAGGCAAACAAGAAACACAAATGCAAGCACAGGCAATAAGTACATTCAAAGCCGACTGGCTGGAAGAACTCAGGAAAACTTATCTTGATGATCCACAACTCCAGGATCTACTGCTACAATTCCAGGAAGGTGCCCTCTATCCAGTGAAGTTCCACCTCCAGGGAATGTGATGTATGCCAAAGAAATAAGGTGGAAAACAACCACCCAGTTGGATTGTTACAGCCTTTACCAATACCTACTCAAGTCTGGACTGAGGTGAACATGGATTTTATTGAAGGTCTTCCTCACTCACAAAGGAGGAATGTAATTATGGTGGTAGTCGACCGATTGAGTAAGTATGCCCATTTTATTCCCTTGACTCATCCCTATACTGTAGTATCGATTGCAAAGCTCTTCCTAGATAATGTTTTCAAACTACATGGGTTACCCAAATCCATAGTGAATGACAGAGATCCGATCTTTACAAGCAATTTCTGGCGGGATCTTTTCCGTCTGAGTGGCACTGACCTCTTAATGAGCTCAGCTTACCACCCCCAGACAGACGGTCAGACAGAAATTATGAATAAGGGTTTGGAAGGTTATCTAAGAAGCTTTATAGGGGATCGACCTAAGGATTGGATGCAGTGGCTCTCTTTAGCTGAATGGGCCTACAATACTTCGGAGCACACCTCTACTAGGCTAACCCCTTTTGAAGTTGTTTACGGGTATCAACCTCCAAGGCTGCTACCCTATGAACCAGGAACATCCAATGTTCAATTGGAAGAAGAAACCCTAAAATCCAGGGAGTTCATACTGACCCTAATCAGGGAAAATCTAACTGATGCTCAGTCAAGAATGAAGTATTTTGCAGATAAAAATCGAACTCCTCGTGAGTTCAAGGTAAGGGATTGGGTCTATCTTAGAATCCGGCCGTACCGGCAGATGTCGGTATCCCTAAGGCGCAACCTAAAGCTCTCTCCTAGATACTATGGGCCATTTAAAGTAATTCAGAAGATCGGCACTGTGGCCTACAAACTAGACTTACCGTCGATCTCGCAAATCTATCCGATATTCCATGTTTCAAATCTCAAGCAACAATTAGGAGCTCGGATGGCACCTCTAGGTACCCTACCCGTCCTCACACCAGAAGGAACCTTAACCCCAGAACCTGAAAAGATACTCACCAGGCGAATGAAACGGAAAGGGAACCGAGCAGTCACCGAGGTACTCACTCAATGGAAGGGAATGCTAGACAAAGAGGCGACATGGAAAGAACTGGAAACTCTTCACCATCGTTTTCCAGACCTTGTGGGCAAGGTCTTTTGATACAATGGAGTGTGTTACATGCCTAAGTTCCTAAGGAGAAGAGGGTGATTCAGAGATAGAGAGAAGAAGAACCTAGAAGCTCTTAGACATGGGTCCTTAATACCAGGGCTCAAGGAATCGTGAGGGAGCTCCACGAATCCAATCTGCAGGGAACAACTTAGGGTGCGCGCTCCAGCTGGAAGGGGTATAAGAGTAATTCAATAGCCAGGGTTTATTTGTAATTTCTTATTGTTATTTTCATTTCCCTAAATCCATTCCAAGATAGTCGACTGGAACGTGTGGTGGGATGATGCCCATTATGTTAGTGGGTCAGTTATCTTTGAGGGTTAGTGGGTATTGCCACTACTGGCAGTTACCCAACTCTGGTATGTTAACACATGAGAAAAGGAAGGAATTATCTTTTGGAGTATCAAGCATATAGCCGTGTGCTTATGTGAATGGAGGGATAGCCCCTTGAAGAGCTGCTTTATTCTTTTTCCATTATCAAACACACAAGTTCATAACATTGGTAGGTTCCGTTGCTTCAGGCTCTTCCTCTTCTTGCTCGTCGACAAGATAGAACTAGGGCAGCACGCAGGGAGAGACTAAAACTCACCGTTTTGTCTTTCTTTATTTTTGTTTGTTGTTTTTGCAGATTCCTAATGGATTTAAGAAAGAGATACTTGTACTACTGGTCCTTATGATTGATCTAAATTACGAATCTTTCTTTGTAATACAAAAATTTCATAAAAGAGTTTTTGTAATAAACTATAATTACAAATCACTTCTTAAACCCATTTTTTGTCATTAACATAATCTATTAGTTTGCCACGGTAAGACAACCTCTATATATCATTTGTATCGTAATCCACTAATGGACTTTGTTAACTTGGTGGATGGAAAACGGGTTTAGGGAATAATTTGTAATTATAATTTACCACAAAAACCTTCGATAAACTTTTTATATCATAAGAAGTGATTCGTAATTTAGGCCAACTCCAAAGACTATACAATTATTCCTTTAAGAAATGCATAACCCCCTTTGTCATTGTGTGCAATTCTACTTCTATTCAAACTTGGACAAGTTAACCTCCCTCTTTTTTCTTTTCTTTTTTTTTCTTTTTTACTTTTTTTTTTCAAAGAAAAAAGTATAAACCATGTGCTATTAACTAAAAGAAGATTAATTTAGGTATGAAAACATCATATGTTGTTAAGCACATGAAGATTATGTTATTAAATTTGCCTTTTTTTTTTTCTTCTCAACATTACAAATAAGAAAAGTTAGCTGCAACCTACCCTAAAGACAACAAAAAGAACATAAATAAACAAATGAATGCTGGGACTTTACGAAAGGAAAGAACCATCTTCAACTCAATCTTTCACTTGCTTCCAAGCACACCACTGCCTCTACAAATACAATTTTCTCGTATCCTAAGTGCCAAAATGAGCTAACCTTTCGAACCACAAACACAACCATTTACATACAGACAAAAAGTCATTCCTATATATTTTGTACATATGGGAAACCTTTTGAAACCGATCCCCCTTAAAGATAGGAGATAGAGATTCCTAACAATTTTAATGCCCAAACTGTTAGCAATCTGGACAGCAAATATGTGAGAACTCTCATAGGACCTACCAACCCAAGCAGATCTTGAACAATCTGCCTACTGTTTTGACACGTGTGTCCCATAAAAGCTCACTCACATTTGGACAATAAATTGATGGAGATCTGAATCCAAGGACAGGCACTTATAATGATGTTAAGGACAACTTTTAAAGAATATTTTCATGCACCAAAACTACCAAAAAAGTGATGCAAGGGAGATTAGCCCACAAGCCAGCTCCAAGTCTTCACACGAAGGGGCTTTCCTCCCAAAATCTTGCTTTACAAATCTCCTACACTTGCTTTCTTTGCCCAATATTGGGGTGTATCCCTCCACTGTCAATGAGAATTCAAGACAGTGCTAACTATTTGTGGTATAGTCTTGGACTCTTGAGTCAAAGGCTCCAATGAATGGAGGAAACATCTCTCATTCCTCGTAATGAAACTGGCTGCTCTCTTATACGAGATAAAAGGATGGAAACTTGCTCAATGGCAATATCTAGCCTCTCCTTGGGCTTGGCAGATTCTGTTACCAAGGATGATACCATACTTTGCAAAAACTGAATTCTTTCTGCATGATCACTGGGAGCACTCTGAAGGAGCTTTGCAGAGGGTGTGCTGATCCAGCACCAATGGATGGGAAGATACCTATCTGGGATCTGAAAGCAGTTCCCTGTTGAAAGAACTCGAAGGGCATGCCTACAGAGAATTCCAGAGAACTCAAAGTGACGGCAGCTGCAACTTATGATGCCATCCTGAGGAACCCAATACACTTTACGACCTCCCTCAACCTTCATGTGGTGTCTCACAAGAAAACCATCATCCATTGAAAAGATGCATAGTGGGCAGCCAGAACAAGTTGTTCTTGTAGCTTAGAGAAGGCAAAAGGAGTGAGCATCAAGGCAGCATGGGATTCCATCGGGGCCCCGGTTTTCAGGCAAATATTTTGGAGATTCTGTTGCATTGTTTGTTGTTCTCCAGCTTGATCTTTCAAATCCACAGCAACTGCTACCTGCTAGTGCAAATTTACATAAATAACAGGGACAACTTCTGCTCAACTCAACTAAGCGTTAATCCCAACCAATTAATTTATACAAAAGGAGGGAAAGGCTTCCCCAACCAATAATTAGAAATTATCTAGACAGTTGAGACAGGGTTTCATCAATCTGTTGAACCAGAATCACGTTCTAAATTCAATACATATTGATATCCAATGACCCCATAAAAAAGGGAAGAAAATATCCAAAGCATGGAAATCAAATGCTAAAACCAACTTTCCAATAATAAAAATAATCAAGAACTTTCTACAGCATGCCAAGCTGTTACCTGTAATTAGTTCAATGGGCTTCATCTTAATCTCAAAGTCTTTTGCTCATAATAAAAAATAAAAAATAAAAAAAAATAAAAACCATCTCAAGTCTTTTCTTGCTCTCAGGACAGTTAAAGTTTTAATTTAATACGACAGTCTTTGTATGACTAACATCTCGAGTCAAGGACCAGGAAATGTATAAAATGAATTCTAAGACGAACCTGAACCGACAATTTTTTTTTTTTTTTTTTTTTCCGAGGGGGGGGGGGGGGTTGGGGGAGAGCTAAAATAGGCACTATTTAGAGGGATTAGGGTTAAATCACTCGTTAATTTAATTGGTTTTCTTTCTTCAACAAATTTAGGCTGCCTGCAACCAAGTACTTGCAAGTTAGTCATTAATATGAAAATGCTTACATTTTTTATTGCAAGTGTTCTACACTCTACTGTCATGGAACTAGTTATAAAGTTGCAAGTTTTCACTTCATAAGTCACCTATCAAAAAAAATGCATTGCGTAAAGCCACAAAAAAATGTGATTAAATGAATGACAGAAAACACTCAAAAACTGCCTTCTGGTTTTTACCTTTTCCAAGATACATGTCAAGAATATCTCTCTTTCTCCCTTCAAATATTGAATACTATGGCTGGGTTTATCCAAAGAAACAAATGTCAAAGCCCATTATTGGATTTGAGCTAATGACTTGCCACATATATTTCTCCTTTTTTCCCAGAATTTTCATTTTCATTAATGATTTCCTGTGCATCTCATCACAAGACATAGTCACCATTTTAACCTGACATTTCAGCCAGTACAATATTTAGTGAATGACAAAAAGCAATTCCTCTGCAGTTTCTGAGGAGAACAGGTCTTTATATTTCGGCAACTTCAGTTTTGCTAGGTTATCCATAGCATTGACCACAACATCAAGAGGCTAACCATTACTGGTTGAAAAAAAATTTAAGAGCTTACCTTTTATATATATATACGTAATCGAGATATCATTAAAAGCATAAGGCGCTTCCAGGTACATAGGAAGTATATATAAGAAAACATCTAACTATAAGGAGAAAAGAGAACAAGAAAATCATGAGAAATTTAAGAGCTTACTTAAAAACATTTTTTTTATAAGCAATGCAATCTCATTAAAAGAGCCCGAGGGGCGCAACCCTGGTAGACAAGTACTTACAAACATTAATAACTCTTCCTTCTTCTTTTGTTGTACTACCTCTTTTTCCTTGACTAGGTTATGTTAGAAAAAAGATAAAGGGCCAGAACCTTTTGAACATGAAAAGGCCAGTACTGGAAAATCTCCAACCATTTCATCTTTCACCATCCCTTGGGTAAAAGGGGATGTGCAATGGGGCTTGGCTGGGTATATTTCATAAGAGCCTACATAGAAGCATAGTCAATTATAGAATCTCCATATGCTAACATTCTCATAATGTTATCAGCATCCCTAATCTTTACGTGAGACTAACTAGAATGTAGAACATTGTATTGACCACACACTGTAAGCAATCATGAGTTGACATAAGAATGTACTCAAAAAACACAGCTAAATGATAATATCTTAATCAAATTGAACCCAAATAGCAAAAGAGAATAGCGTACTTGTTCTACAAAATGTGCAAGCCGGGTCTGTGCACTCAAAAATCTTTGAATGAAAGCATTAATCGACTTTGACTGGCCAGTTGTAGTCATTCCCGCAAAGAAATGGCTTCTCAAGAATGGCAATGACCAAAGTATGCGTAATTGGCTATATGCCTGTTAGTGTGCAACCCAAAAGAATTTACCATATCCCTCCAACCGAGTTCAAAATCCTCAATCAACTCCAGATTGTAGAGTCGAAAGAACTCTGCCTTCCACTCATTGTAACGTTCTCCCAGTACAGCATTAAACAAGGATGGAAACTTCGCCACAATCATCCATATGCAAAGTGCATGTTTAGTCATAGGCATTTCCATGGCTACTGCTTCTTTGAGGCACAAATTTTGGTCAGTTAAAATTGTTTGTGGAGCCTTCCCATTCATGAACCCCAAGAATGCCTTCCATATGTACAATACAAAACAGAAACAACAACGTCAATTTGGGAGTTGTGAAGCTCTTTGAAAAAGGAAATAAATGTGTGCATGTGCAACAGATTCATCAAAGTGAAGAGAGATTTTCATCCTAAATAAAGATTCTCTTCCAATTAGGATGACAGGAAGAACAACCAATAGGCACTGAACAATACCAGGAGGTGCTCATCTGCATTTACGAGGAAAAAAAGAATCCTAATGCCATAGAAATTGACTACTATAAATCTGAAAGGTACATGCTCAGTAACCATTTGACCTGCTCCCAACATTTATAGTTGCAACATAGAGAATATTAACTCCCAATTACAAAAGTCACTCATGTGAAACTCAATCACTTACGCAACATTATCTTATGCAGGGTCCAAACCTAACTGGCCAATCATTTCTAACCACCTACTGCATCAATTACTCCCTGCCTGCTAGCCTAAACATCCAGCTTTTAAATTTCAAAATTTATGTTTTTATCCTTCAACTTGCCTTTGCTTTAGGTTATGAGACATAAGAGAAGCAATTGATTGAGTGGTCCAATTAAAATTTATGTCAGTCACATGTGCAATATAAGGTGACAGATTAGTTGGAAGAAGGGGGAGGGGGGGAGAGAGACAACAGACAATTACTTTCACACTATTACCTTCAATGCCCACGAAAATGACCTTAAATTTTCCTCACGCAAAAGGACGCAGCCAAAGAAGCAAGGCATACCATAATTATTCATTCCAACCCAAATCCCAAGTGGCATGTCAAATGCAGTCAAGCGATGTGTTGTATCAAACACAACTGCATCACCAAAGATCTCATACGACTGGACTGATGAGGCATATGACCAGGCAATGTTCTCTAATCTGTTGTTTGAATCAACTGTATACTCAAATTTGAAGTTAGAGTCTTTCTCCTTAATGTTTCTGCACATTCTTAATAAATCTATGCCCTCCTCTTCAAGATCTAATTTCCTGAATGATTGGAGTAAATTCCTCACATCCTTTTCAGTGAATGGCAAATATCCTGGCTCCACAAACTTCTCAAGTTCCATAAGTCTCATCATCTGGTGCACAGAAATTCCAGTTTTAGCAAACATAAGGATTCTGCTCTTGTCTGTATCTGATATGGTCCGGTATGCAGGAAGGAAACGAACTTGGTTTGGTTCCAAAAGCTCATGGTTATGGTGGTTCGCAAAACCTGTGACGCGCCATTCTGGTGCTCCCAATTCTGTTGTCTTGCTTATTCGCAAGTACGCTTGGCATCCACACCGGGAGGATTTACGGTTTCTTTGAGGTTTACTTTCATTTGAGTTTTTGATAGGAGTGTTGCCAGCACGGTGGCAAAAAAAGTAGCGTCTTGTTAGTCCTTTGCCAACCCCATCCTTTCCCTCTGTACGGTGACGCCGGATTGAGAAGCCGCATCGCTTTGCGAATTCACTATAAGATTCGTAAGCAGCATCATGAGTAGCAAACCTTTGCCCAATATATGGAATTGCATCATTAGTGGTTTCTAGGGAGAGCCTGGTTTCATCAGGTGATTCCTCTGTGCTACTAGTATCGTCCAATGACAAAGATCGTTGATCTGAGGGATGATCATAAACCACCAACATTGGTCCAGCCTCTTCAGACATTGTACTTAGTTGGTAACCCACACAAGGTCAACCTAAGACATGTCTATTAACAAAAACAAAAGAAAAAGAAAAAATTCATCAGCCGACCTAGGCCCAATGGATGGAATGATGCATTATAGAACCGAGAAAATAAATAACAAATAGAGCATAAAATTATTTACCCAAGTTAACAGGAAATCTTGCTGGAGATCATTTTCATATAAACATCCAACTTGTTACTGAACTATGTTAGAACACAAAGGGAGACTGTGAAATTATTAAGCGTGATTGTTACAACTGCATCCCCTATTTTTTTTTTTTAATCTAAGAACCGCATTCCAAATATCTTCATGCAAATTTCCACTTTTAATTATGAAAATCTAAAAAATTCATACCCTGAAAAGAAAACCTATTGTTTATTTTTTATTATTATTATTATTATTTTAAATAAAAAGTCACAAGTTGTAACTTAGGTTCTGACTTTTTCACCTCTTTTTAAGAAGCTTTTCACACTTCCATATGTTCCATGTGTCTTATTTATGAAAAGTACAATTGAATCTTCCATGAGTTTGGTGATTTTCAGCTCACATTTTCATTTGCATATCTTCTAAGAAAGTAGCAGGACAGATCAAAATAGAAAATTACCTGATTCTAGCTAGTCGCATGTAAATGACTCATTGCTGCTAGAAGAAAGTGCACGAACTCCATAATTCCTGCATAAATTACTGATGGTTATTAACCCCACAGGCACACAATTCCCTAGTCAAATAATGAAGATTGCAAATTTGAAATGCAATGAGGGGAAGATGATTTGGAAGCAAAAATGATTGACAATTGAAGAGGTGTATGTTTGGCACAAAAAAAATAAATTCCCAATTACCAACCTCTGAATTTGTTGCACAAGAAAATATGTTTTTTTCCATGCACTAGGATATTTCTTTAACATGTTGCTAAATTAACTTCTCTTTCCTTATAGCACGCTTCCAGAAGAAGCCTCTTTGTTGCATTTTCTGGAGATTTCCATCTCTGAAGCATCATATCAGATACTATACGAGCTTCATGCAATTTATTACTCTCGCATAATATGCAAAACAACCGGTTGCAATTAAACTGGCTAGGTATATAACTTTGAGCAAGCATTTCTTCAAATATCTTGAAGGCAGGAACACTTAGATCACTAGAACAAAAACAACCGAGTAAATATTCATAAGAAACCCGATTTGGTAAAATCCCCCTCTTACGCATCATATATGAGATTGACAGAGCATCAAGTAGTCTCCCAGCCTTACAAAGGCCTCTCAGTAAAGTCTTGTACGCAATTCTGTCCGGAGCACAACCATCTTCATTCATCTTATTGAACAATCCTATTGCACTGTCAATATCACCCGATTGGATATGCCCATCAACGAGAATGGTATAAGTCACCTGATTGGGACGTACACCCTCCTTTTGCATCATTTCAAAATGATCATAGGCATCCTGCATCTGTTCTGCCCTACAAAATCCAGAGATTATACCGTTGTATATATACAAGTTTGGCATAAACCTAATCTCTTTAACCTTCTGCATCAGCTTCAACACAAAGCATTTCATTTCCTCAAGAGAATTAACAGAAACTCTCAAAATATTTTCCCTTGGGATTAGAGTTCTCTGATGGAGCAAATGGAGCAACATTTCTGTTGCCCTTTCAGACCCTTTATTTAAAATGCACCATTCTTTCTTAATACCAGTGATATTTCTGCTAATACCACTGACCAGTGAGATATACATGACAAGATCATGTTCAACCTGGTTTTTGTCCATCAAATCAACTAACCTAAAGGCAAATTCAAACTCTCCCTTCTTTAAGAAATGGTTAATAAGCAAGGTATACAACACCGCATTTGGCTCAAGACCATCTGCCAACATCCTATCAAGGTATATGCATCCCTTATCAGTCATGTTTTTCTTCACTAACCCACTTATAAGTGCAGTGTAGGAATAAGAACTTGGCCGAATGGAATTCTCTATCATTTTATCAAACAACTGGCGGGCTTCAATTGCCCTTCCATTCTTGGAGTAGCCATCAATCATCGTCATATAGACAACCTCATCAGGATCCACACCAAACTTGAGCATCCTCTTAAACAATTCTTCTGCTTCAAAAATTCTTTTATCTCTGCTTAGACAACGAATAATAGTGTCATATGTAGCAACGTTAGGTCTCAGTCCCCTCTCCTCTATCTGGTCCAGAATATCGAATGCCGACACCCAATCACCTCGTTTACAATGTTCATTTACCATTATCAAATAAGTTGCTTGGTCTGGGACCACCCCACGAACTTGCATAATGTCAATCAGGGACTCAGCATCCTCAAAAAGCCCCTCCTGGCAAAGACACTTGATCAAAGAGTTGTAAGTAAAAAGCAAAGGCACGCATCCAACTCTAACCATTTTATCCATGCAAAGCAAAGCATAATCAGGCCTTCCTTCTTCACACAAGGCACTGATAAAAACACTGAATGCCACATTAGCTAGATTCAAGTTACTTCTCACAATTCCCTCAAGCAGAATCTCAATTTCTCTCTCCAAATCTCCAGTAGAATTCAGACTAGCAGAGAATGTGAGCATAGAAGGGTCAAACCCACACCCATTCTTGGCAATTGCCTGCAGAATCATATAAGCAAGCTGAAGCTCATGCCCCTTTGGATACTTCTTCATAAGGACAAAAAACAACACGTGATCAGGAACAACCCCACTATCCAGCATGCTTTTGTACAATTCATCAACTTCCATTAGCCTATTTTCCTTGTAAAGAGCATTTATCAAAACCGTGTAACAGTGCACATTGGGAGCTAAGTTGCAATTAACCATGTTCTTCAAAAGCATCACAGCAAAATCAACTTTCCCTTCCCTGCAGAACTTACTGATCAAAATTTGATTAGTTAGCACATCAGGTTGCATTCCCCACTCCGCCATCTGGTTGTAAACCACCCACCCCTTATCAAACAAACCTAATTTCACAAAACCATGAATCAATGTATTACATGTGTAATTATCGGGCTCACAACCTGTCTTCAGCATTCTCAACAAAACCTGCATTGCCATTTTCATTTTCTTAGCCTTGCAATATTGATAAATCAAAGAAGTATACATCATCCTATCTATATAAAGACCCTGAGACTCCATTTCTCTGAATAGTGACTCTGCCTCCACGACCAGCCCTCTCTTACAAAGACCATAAAACAATGATTTGTAGAGATGGACAGTAGGTTGACACCCAGGTCCACTGCACATTACATCAAACAATTCACGAGCTTTATCCATATACCCCTTAGAGCACAGCTCATCAATCAACTTATTAAAACACCAAAAACCAGGAGTAACTCCAGCCTTATTTACTCTAACTAAATAATCAAATGCTTCTAAAATTCTATCTTGGGCACAAAGCTCCCGAAGCATGGCATTACAAGCAGGTTTGCAAGGAACAAAGCCCATCACAAGCAGCCAATCAAATTGAGCTCTTGCCTCCTCTAGTTTGCCTAACTTACAAAAGCAAATAATCATAGAATTCAATATCGACAAGTCAGGATCGATACCTCTGCCAACAATTCTATCAAGGAAAAGCACCTCAGCCAACTGGAGCTGACCCAAACTCATCAGCTTCCTAATGACTGCTCCATAGCTACCCAAATCAATGTCCAAGCCCCGTACCTCAGCGAAATGAACTATGGAAATAGCATCGGAAGCTGAGGAAGAATGTGAGATAATTCGCTGAACCACTTGCTGTGCCGAGGATAACAAGCCGCGTTGAATGAGTTGCTCCGCTAAGGAGAGGCAGAGAGATTTGTGGTCATTGGTAAGAGATGAGATCGAAGCATTTGGTGGGTCTAGTGGTAAAGAACAGGTTGTAATTTCTCTTCTATTTCTGAAGAAACAGTAATAATAATAAGCACTAGGCCTTCTCTTAATCATTTGCGATTTCTGCTATGTGAGTACAAGGGAACGAAGTGTTCTCAAGACAAAAATTAGCATTTTGAGAATCCCAAAATTGGGAGTTTTCAGACACCCAGAACCGAGAAATAGCATGAGTCTTAGAGAAGAAAAGGTATAGGTGGTGAAGAAAAGCACAAATAAGACTTACCCAAGTGCCAAATTTGGGAATTTTCATTGACCCTGAAGAGAGAAAGACCAAAAATCGTGGAAAAGACAATTAAAAGAGAAGTTATAGACGGAGAAGCAAAGCAGAATTGAGAACAACCCATGTGAGAAATTGAACATATGCACCGAACTAGATGGCAAGAATGAAGCAGAGCTCGCAGTGTGGCATGAGACGAAGATGAAGAGGAAGCAGTGAATATGGGAGTTTTGCGACTCTTTGAGGTATTGAACGAGGCGGTAGTGGACTGTTCCTTAAACCCTTCCCCTTTGTGGTTTTACACTCCTTTGATTCATTTCAAAACACAACCACCACCCCCAAAATAAATAAATAAATAAATTACAAATTATGTTCTTATGTTTAAAATAATAATTAAATTTTATTATTATTTCTTTATTTCGTTAGTTACATTTTTTAATCATTTTCCCTTCCACATTATTTTTAATCTTGCTCTATGTGAACCCAACATTATTTTTAAGTTGATGGATTGAGATTTTCCTCAACTTAAATTCTACAATTTCAATCTTTTTTCTTTTTTTTTTTAAAAAAAATCCATATTCTTCCTCCTTAAAAGTTAAAAACACATCATACATACGTTATGGAATGTACCCTCAGTTGATGGCCTACTTTATTACTAGGTATTAGAAAAATGCTCTGCTTTCTATTTTTTTATGAGAAAAATTATATTTAATCCTTAATTTTTATTTTATTTGAATTTAATCTTGAGTTTTTAATTTCAAGAATATGGTCTTTACGTTTTGCACAAATTTTAAATAAGCCCCTTTGTCACTTTTTTTGTTTTTTTTTTTTTCAAAATTAATAATTTGTCATATTTCATCATTTTATGTGTGTCTCAATTGACACGTCAGCGTCCACATCAGCATTTAATATCAATGCCACATCATTAAGCGCCAAGTCATCCATAAAAAAAAAAAGAAAAAAAAGAAAAAAAAAAAGACCTAACTCTAAAAACAAAAACCATACTCTTTGTCATCTTAATATTCTAGATTTGTAACATTAGATGAAAAACCGTTAGCTTTGATGCTGACATGGACATTGACATTGTATTGGACGCTAACATAATTCTTAGAGAGTGAAATTAACACATGTGACAAATGAAAAATCATTAACTTTGACGGTAAAGTAATATAATGATCAATTCGAAATTTGAGTAAAACTTAAGGACTTTATTTTTGAAATAGAAAACATAAGGAATAAATTCAAATTTGATGAAAATTTAGGAGCTAAGTATGATTTTTTTCTTCTTTCCTCAAAGTGGTTTCCTGGAAGTCGGACTTGGCACACAATCAGCCAGAAGACCAAACCATCAGCACAACATCTCGCTTAATGGGCCTAAGCCCGTCTAACATGATAGATGGGCCCACAGTCTTTAGGACTTCTAGGCAGTTTTAATTCTAGATTAGGTTGGGCTTCATGAATCCAGAGCAATAGGCCCAATCAGCCCAAAAAAGCTGGCTCTGATAACTTCGGTGATGAGCTCAGACTACGTCATTTTCGCCACGTCACCAAACTGCACGGGGGTAATTAATTACCATCCAAACAAAAAAGTCTTGGCTGCAGAAGTCGGGTGCTAAAGCTTTAATTAGCATTTTTGGACATGACAAAACGTTAATTGATTTTCCCAGATTTCCTGTGAATTCGACGATTTAAAAAATCATTTCAACATCCCACTTTTTGTTTGTCATATCTTATTCCATTTATTATAGTTATAATTATTGGTACTATAATTATAATTCTGAAGACGACATGTAAACCGAAACGCAATCATAAATCCTCATTTTTTTGCAATTATTTTAATTTAGGTGAGAGATATCATTTTGTTAAAAAGTCACAAATACACTAAAGCACGACCATTAGGAAGCCGGTTGTTGGAATTGTGTTGGGCGGCCTGCGTGCGTGTCGTAGCCAAAAAAGGTCCATGATTATTATGCCATTCACAAAATTTTGCACTATTCTGTAACTTCTTCGTGGCCTCTTCCACCTCCACAGCTAATTAATGTGCCTTAGGGCCGGCCGAGCTCCGTGAATTTTGAACAACTTCTCATTTGAGAACGCTTTTTACTTTTACTTTTTACATTTTACATTTTAGTTAAAAAAAGTATAGATATTATAACAAATAACTTTAAATACAATACACCTAAAATTACTGTCATTTTAACACTACTCCTATCTATGTACTTTGTCTTTTTCTTTTTTATTCTCATATGTTTTTGGCCAATGTAGTTAAAGTAGAGCTAAACGGGATTGGTGGCTGGAACATGACCCTCCTTTCCAACCCCCTTCCTCCAAATATATATTGTTAGTACAATTTTCGATATAATCTTAACAGCATGCCCTTTGAATTTTTTTCACGTCTCTTTATTGTTGTAAAACAAAAAAAGTCAAGAAAACATACTGATGGTTGGCCGGGGCGAATGGGATTATACCCAACATATATTGTTACAAAAAGGTTTTTTGATCTTTAAATTTGTTAACAAAAAAATATATATATTAGGTCTTTTTTTCTTCTTCTTCTTCTTCTTCTTTTGGCCCTTAGGAAAAAAAAAAAAAAAATTGATATAATATGGCCCCGTTAAAGTTAAATTCTTAATTTTATCCCTGAATGTAGTTTTTGAAGTCTCCATGCAGGTTGTTGTTGTTTTATTTATTTTTATAACTACAACAAAAATAACTACAACTCCAAACATGCAACAACAATGGGCTAGGTAACCCAACAAATAAGTCCCAAAATAATCAAATTAGTGTAGGTAAACATAAATTACAAAGGAATGCATCAAATTATAAATGACGCAACTTTATAAATTTTTGTTAGTGAAACAAAAAAAAAATGGCCACTATTTAAAGCGGTTAGACAAAGCATAAAAGGGCGGTCCTCTTAAAAATGTTCAAGGTAATCCAACCCCTCTAGACATAAATTCCTAGTTTTGAACATGGTGGGAGGTTGAGAGTCATATATATATATATATATATAATGGGTGTACAAAGGTCGCAGAAAACATAAACTTGTAAGTGCATCTCACCTTTTCCTTTGAACTTTAATTTCGATCCATATAGCTGGGGAGCTAGCTTCACATAAATCATTATTTATGCAAATGGCATCAAATTGCTTTACTAATTATGGCCAATAATTTTCCTCTACTTTTTTCATAAATATTTCTGATCAATTTACGCTGTTAAAAAGATTGATAAATGCTGAGCGGAATAATCGATTTTGTTTTTCCATATTAATGAAATGAATGCGTGACTGAAAAAAAATAAAAATTAATAATAATAATAAAAAAAAGGGATTTAATTTTTTTTTTTTCTAACAAATTTAAGAATTAAAAAACATTTTTTAATAATTAAATATATTTTAAGAGGTGGGGGCAATGGGGTTGTTGGGATGACAATATCTCTGTACGAAATGATTTAGTATGTACAATTTATCACATATGGAGTATGGCCTACCTGTATTCGTACTCCTGGCCTTGAGTATTTCATAATCCTGGAAGCTAAATTATACGCTTTAGATATTTCTATAATTCCTATTCCCATACTACCCTCATAGCTCTAAGAAAATCCACAGAGAAAAGATATAGACATGACTTGAAATGCTGTCGTGAAATGAAAACCCAACAGTAGTTGGAGAAACCATGACAATTACATATTTTTTTATATTTATTTTTTTGTATTTTAAAAATAAATGGTGTATTTTACTTGAACGACACTAAGATCCAACCATCCAACTTACTTCAGTGCCCTTCATTCGCAGATGCTATTGTTTTGTGTGTGCGTTTTTTTCTTTTTTTCTTTTTTTTTTAAATATATACTTAATTCCCTTTGCTTTTTTTTGATTGTCTTTGTCTTGTTTTGTGGTTGTGTCTCTACGTACGTTTATGATTTATCCTAGTTGTAGAGACTGTTTTGTCTGTGCTTTTTATTGATTGTCTCATTTTGGCCTTTTTCAGTGGCCTTCTTACAACTGCAGTTATTCTCCCAATTCGCATTTGCTACTACAGTGGTTCCTTTTTGGGAATATAGGAAGGGTTTAACCTTCTTGTGCGGCGGCCAATTTTCTTAATTGACATATATATGTTTCAAGAATTCATAAGGCCGGTTGTGTCATTAATTTGATATATATTTTTTTAATTTTTTTTTTTTTTTTTAATGTTTTAATTTCAGTTTACTTGCACCGAGGAGTTGTCTTGTTTATGTAATTTCGTTCTTGTGTCCCATATTGTAATCCCAGAAAAAAAAAAAAAAAAAAAAAAAAAAAAAAAAAAAAAAACTCGTTGATGCAAAATCCAATAAAAGATATCAAATAAGAGTAATATAATTTGAGTCAAGTTATTATAGGCATGTGTTTGGTAGGATAAGTTTGATAAGGGCAACTGTCTTTTGGGATCGAGGCTATGAATATCTCCGCGTCTCGAGGGGATAGTCATGATGACATTGCAGTGGAGCTCATGATACATTAGAGAAGCTGCATCCCCCTATTGGTTCGATCAGGTTGGAGAATCCTGACGGCGCCGCATCATACTATTAACGGAGTTCCCACCCTTCACCTCCGAAACAATATGATGTTCACAGCCGCACCATAATAAAACCTAGGACCCATATGATTGAATCTTAGGCCCACATCCCAATTGCTTTTTGTGTATCAAAAATTTATGTAGATAGGATATTCGTCCTGGTGGCTTCACCTTTTTTTTTATTCTTTTTTTTAAAAAAATATGATTGAAATTTATTTATTTATTTATTTATTTTTTGATTGATTACTGACTACTAGATAGTTCAAATATTCTCGTTATAAAAACCAAAAATTTTATGCACATTTGATGTAATTAATTGGGAGATACACTCCATATGGATCATTATGTTTAATTGTTTTAATAAACTCTCTTTTGCCCAAGAAAAAAAAAAATTGTGAATATTATTTGACCCTACGTTATATAAAAATCTGTTGGATGGCGTATAAATTATCTGTCTAAATGTCTAGCATATTACTAATTATAAACCAAATTTGTAAACTTTTCATAAAATTAGGCTATTAATTTTTATCGTGAGGATGATGTAAGAGTGGGAAGGTGGTGATGTGAATTCACTGTTTCCTGTAGAGATAGAAAGAGAGAGACCATTGCTTTACTTCCCCACCGGATAGAAAACGGATTAGGATTTTTTTTTATTATTATTTTATTTTATTTAAAATGAATAGTATTAAGATTTAAACTTGGTATATGATGTTTCATTATTTAAAATCGATTCATAAAAAGCATGCTACAATTAATTGTAATTGTAGATATCTAATAATAGATTATTATTATTAAGAAAAGAAAAATGTAAGATTATCGAAACCGTCACATCAATGTTGTAAAAAATAAAAAAAAAATGTTAACATACAAAAATCTCCCATGATAAAAGATTAAAAATTGAGCCACATCAGATGAAGAAGGTAGCGTGGGACACATCTGATGCCACTGTGGCAAGGCGGTGCATGCCTCGAGGCGGTACCAAAAAATCAAATGGCAGTAAAAGGGTGTCCGGTATCTACTGGAGCTATGATCAAACCGTAGAAAGTTGTCATCACCTCTGCTTGTGTGGGCAAAACTGCACGTGTTGCTTCTGAATGGCAATCAACCTGGGAATGACTTTGGGACCCACTTGAGGGCTAAGCCTCGGACCCACCAGGGACCACGCGATGGGATGGGACCCACACTCGACCACGACCCAGCCAAACTACCATCCAAAGTTGCGAGCTCAATGATAGTGGCTAGCCCACGCCGGACCGCAAGCCGCCACGTACAGGGGACTCTATCAGGGGCCATCATTTCCCTAGCGCGGGACCCACATTCCACCACACTGACCATGCCCCCCCCCTCTCCGGCGCGGCTCGGCCAGGTCCAGGAAAGCTCAGCCGGTTCTTTTCGTATTTGGAGCAGTGTCTCTTTCGTGACGCCAGAAGTCTGTTCGTGCGGCCTACTCTATGAAAAACCACTCGTGAAGAGCTAGTAACAGCATGGGATAATATAAAACATTTCACGGTCCAATCAAAACATGCCACCAGGGGGTACGTACGTCTTGTAGTTTGTAAACCAGGACGGAACGGAAAAAAACCGTGTGCTGTTACTGTTAGAACGGGGCTTGGGGCTCCGTAACAGTCGACTCGGGACAGACGTCATCATTATGGCCGTTGGAGTGGAATGGAAACGTATCGCTCACGAGCAAAATTAGCCTTTGAAAAAAGTTTGAATATTATATTATTCTTTGTGTTCTATAAATAAATAATGATATTCTTGCTTGCTTTATGTCTTCAAATATAACTGTATTTATCGACTTATTTTTTCATTCAAATCATATATATTTTTAAATTCCCATATGCAGTTTATAAATTTTAATGTGGAGATGGAGATGGAGATCGAGTATATGTAAAGGGATAACTATTGTAATGATATTGGTAGCTAGTTAATGGGAGAGTGCTTGTTTGGATGTCCAGCAATCATTTGGATATTTATCTGATCGAGAATTAACTCGATCTAATCAACTGACGAGCTTTATCATCGATTATCTTTTACTAGTTGCTAAATGCATGCGTGGCAATGATTTTTGTATCCGTTATATTTTTCCTAACAGTTATATATATATATATATACTACCAGACGCTGAGAAATATGCATGTATTAAACAATGAATCAGAATTGATGGATTTAATCCCATAAAGAATATGCATTATATAACTTAAAATGTTTGTTCTACAGATATATATATTGTTAATAGTGAGAGAACGGGAGATAAGCCAAATTGATGTGAGGGCTAAAATTTAGGGACGACAATTTGTACATATTCATATATCGGGTTCATGATGTATCGAGACATAGGTATAAGATTATATGGGTTCAACCGAACATGACCCATTAAATTAAACAGATCAAACATCTCAACCATGACACAACCCATTTAAATAATCAAGTGACATAGTACAACCTAACTACTTCTATGACTTAACCACAAAGCCGCAACTTATTTGATCTCATACACGACAAATTGTGTCCAATCCCACACTCAACATTATGGTTGTCTTTGTAATCAAATGATACAATACAAAAGAAACTAAGAGGAATTGAATTACACAAATTCACGATACATACCAAACTAAGGCCAAATCACAAACACCATAAATAACTCTATATATAGCACAACAACAATCAAATTTGAAATTTCCAACTAAATCATTTACTATTAACAGAATTGGCTCCAAATGAAATTGGAATCTCATCCTTGAAATTCTAGTCGATATCCATCGCCATAATATCTTCCTCTAGCTCATCCAACTTTATTAGTGTGTGTTTTAATTTATTGAGAAAGAGAAAGAAACAGGTTCACGAAGAAGGAGGATCCGGACTTGGAGGACGAAGGGGATGGCAATAATATCAAATCTGAAGGCGAAGAGGGAGGCCAGGGTGCGAGCCTACGTTGGTGTCAGTGACTAGTGCTTTGAGAGGAAGGCTAGGCAACGCCGAGCTTCAGTTCACAGGGATAAAAGATCGAGTGGAAGAAGAATGTGAATGAGAGAGAGTAATTAGAGGGAGAGAAGAATATTACTGGCATGAGACTGAGTGTTTTTTAGTTTTTTCTTTTTTGAACTTCGGGTTTTTATTTTTTAATGATAAAAAAAAAATGTTTTAATTTATACGAGTAGATTAAGTAGGTTGACCCGATTATTAATCATGTCTAATTGGGTTAAACTAGTTTGACTCGAATTCTATTACACTAAGAGTAATGCTAAATGTCAAATTCATGTCCTCCTAAAATTGATATGACTTTTAAAATTATCATTAGATTAAAATTCAATAATGATTGATCACAAATGAAATGAGTCTTACATTTAGCATTACTCATTACACTAAACTCCAACTAACTAATTTTATATTGGGTTCGTGTTAATTTCGTAAGTTGTGTCAAAAATTACCGGCCCTAATAAAAACCATTTCCAACCATTTCCAGTAAAAGATTGTAAGGGGAAGGGGGTGTCTATCTTCACTCGTACATACAATTCTTGAGATGGAAAAAGGAAGACGTAATTAAGATTAGAGAAACATACGAAATAACTGTGGAATTATATATATATATATATATAAAGTAGCTAGTATTAGGGATCACTTTTGCACTCCCTACGACTATTTGTGCTGAGGAATCACTACAGCAAGAGACTTATTTAGGCACACAACGTCTGATGGGATCTTTGCCAAAATTACTAGAACATTAAGACTGTTAGACACCCGGCCTGTTTACGCATATTTATCCAGAAAGGACAAAGGGAGCGACTGGCAAATTTCATGAGCGGTGATGTTAGAGCAAGAATATTGGATTGCGCGAATTACATCCATCAGATGAAGGGTCACCCCAACAACAACAACATCATCATAGTCATCATATAATCCCAATTCCATTAGGGGTTAAGCTAGACTTGAAGGAGATGATGGAAATGGTAGGGACTGAGAGCGGAGTTGGCACTAATAGGGGCCACCATGCCTCATTTTGAGAGAGAGAGAGAGAGAGAGAGATGGGGTTTGTGGGTGACTTTTTGGCTGGTGGCTGTTCCATTACGTCACCACCAATATCCTCCTATTTTATTCTCTCCTTTTGGGGTCTTTCTGGAGGCTTTTCAGAATTGTTGATTGGTCTGTGCCGTTACTTCCTCTGACTTCACCGTTTGCTTCAGGTCTCTCTCTCTCTCTCATATATCTGCACAGAAAACTTTGAAAGATCGAGAAGCATATTCTCTGTAATTGGGTCTCTATCAGTTGCGGGTAGAGGTGGCAGTAGAGAGGGCGTTCCTTCTCTCCCTTAAGCAAATTTTGCGCCACCTTTTTTCCCGCCCTAAAGCTTACCCACCAATCCAGCTTAATCCGACAACGAGAGATAATGAGAGCTTATGATATAGAAAACAAGCTACTACGATAACTTTTTACTCAATTTCTCTTTTAGCATTAGGGTTTCCGCTTCTTATTTAACCCTACTTGTTTTCTATTCTTCTGGTGCTCGATCCGCTTTTCCTTTTTCTGAAGCCCCTCGGGATTCGGTCCTCGACAAGTCAGACAGCCTCAGAATAGTTTTTTGTGAGGGTAGAAAAACAGTTTGGCTTCAATTCCCGAGGATACACCTAAAGTACAAGATTTTTTTTTGTATTTTGTTGTCTTTGTTTCTTGTCTCATATAACATATATAGAGGAGCTTTTCCTCTATAGTTGGTAGTTGAAGTTGAGAAAATACCCAGACCATAATATCAATCCATTTTTGGAGAAAAAGGGTTTGCTGGTTGGTGGAAGATTTGACTCACCCACTCTGCCACCCCAGAGGCCCAGATCTGTGGGTTACAACAGCTAGAGACAGTTCTTTCTTCATCTGTGAGCTCTCTCTCTCTCTCTCTCTCTCTCTCTCTCTCTCTCTCTCTCTCTGTGATACTTCTTCTTTTTGATGTTCTTCATTTTATGGTATAGTTTGCTACACTGGATCTTTGTTCCTGAGACTTGAATGTTGATGAGGTTGGACATCAAGTAGGGAACGGAGGCTTAATTTGCAGATCTAAAATCTCAAGGAGAATTCTCTTCTACAACTAATGTTAAAAATGGGCATATTATGCTTCTGATTTGGATATACCATCTGCCTAATGAATTTAGAAAAATGAAAAATATCGAAAGTATTCTATCCTTCCATCACACACTTCTTTTGCCTTCGATCTCTTTGTTCCCCATTTTCTTTTTCTTCATTACAGTACTCCATGATTAGACGTTAACCATTTAAAACCTTGGAGATATCTTGTCTCGTGGGAATCACAATGAGTAACACTCATAATTGGAGACAATCTATGTTTTCTTTCTAACTCTAGAAATATCTCATGTCTGATAATCATGTTTAATGAGTATCCCCCGACATATCACGCAAAATTAATTAATCAAAAAATGCGTTACACTTACACACGCCTATATTATGGTAAGAAATTTCACGTATTATGTTTTCCACCAAAAAAATTATCTTTTCAGTGATATTAATGTAGCTGTAAAGATAATGTTATAAGCTACGGGTGATTCATGCCAAAGGTTCAAAAGCTCGTTTTTTTTTTTGCTCATTCATATGCTGGTCGAATTTGGGTAGCTTAAGATTGCTCTTTGTATATTTCTTAGATGTAGCCATCGGAAGTGATATGTAACTAATGCTAATTTTGTCATGACCCTTGATGGAAATTCCAACTAGTATTGATGACTAACAAATGTAATTAAACGGTTTTGTTTTATCTGTTTAAATTTTGCTGTAAGAATATATTCACTTTGTTTTATCAGACGTCGTCTATATATATAAATATACATTTTTTTGTAATCAGTACAAATGTGGTAGTAGTTCGGGAAACTAAAAGTGTATTTTCCGAAATCTTTTTTATTTCACATGTAGAACAAATTAGGATATATCAAAGTTCTCTGTCTCCTTTCAAAGAATGATGAGAATTAAGGTTGGAGGCAAGAACTAGTCCATGCAGAATAATTATCTAATTCTTTAGAAGAAACTTTTGCATTTGATACTACATACTATGATGATAAAAACTTTTAGCATCCTTTTGAGACTTTAATTAGACATTTACTTTATTCCACAGTAAAGTTAGCAGGGTTCTAAAGTCTACTTCTTCTTCTTCTAATGCTATTGTACAGGCATATATATCAAGCCTGATTTAAATATCCATGTTTTTGCAATTGTAATACTCTATTTCTTTTTGTTTTTCTTTCTGGCAAATAAGCACTGCAGTAAGAGCAAAATAATACCTATATATATATAATTAAATCTAGAATGAAAGTAATTAACATGCTTATGAGTATGCTTCTATGTATTGCAGAAGTCAAGACCTAAGCGGGGGAATATGAATGTTTTTTCTCATGTACCCCCTGGTTTTCGGTTTCATCCAACAGATGAAGAACTTGTTGATTATTACCTTAGAAAAAAGGTGACATCACGAAGGATTGACCTAGATGTCATTAAAGATGTTGACCTCTACAAAATTGAGCCATGGGATCTTCAAGGTATATTGTACTAATTCGTAAAAAGTTTTCAATTTCAAACTTATGTCAAGAGACTAGACAATAAAATAAAGCCTGTAACTGTAATTAATTTTTACATTTTACACAATTTCAAAAGAGATATGCAGGATAGGAACAGAAGAGCAAAGTGACTGGTACTTTTTTAGCCATAAAGATAAGAAGTATCCAACAGGAACCCGCACAAATAGAGCCACGGCAGCAGGTTTTTGGAAAGCGACAGGAAGAGATAAGGCTATATACTCTAAGCATGACTTGGTTGGAATGAGGAAGACCTTAGTCTTTTACAAAGGCCGAGCCCCAAATGGACAAAAGTCAGACTGGATTATGCATGAATACCGGCTTGAAACTGATGAAAATGGGACTGCACAGGCAAGTACTACAAAATCATTTCAATTTCCTAATTGTCATAAACTTCAAATGCTTGCTAGCTTATGTGTACCTACTTAGAAAATGTTTTCTTTGCATTACATGTAAAAACTACCCGGTATTTATGCATACATATCTTGATTTTAACGAGATTTAATGAAAAATTCTGACAAAACGGTGAAATAGAAAAATAAAAATTAAAACATGAATACACTAAATTGACACTTTTTAAAATTAAAGGGTATGATTACAAAAGTGTTAAAAGATCATGAGTAGTAAGTGAAATTTTCTCTTTTTCCTTCGATGAATGTCAGTCGATCGATTTCTTGGGTCGTATTAAATTGTGAATCTAATATATATGGGGACATTGGTGCATTCATAGAGATGCATGTTAGATATAGATTATAATGTTACTTTTGAAATGAAAGTCGATCTGTGCTTCAATTGATGATGCAGGAAGAAGGTTGGGTTGTGTGTCGGGTATTCAAGAAGAAGATAACGACAATGCGTAAAGTGAGCGAGCACGAATCGCCATGTTGGTACGACGACCAACTCTCATTTATGCCGGACTTGCAGGACTCACCTAAGCACAGCTCCCAGAATAATCTGGTGTACCAGCTCCCTTATCATTGCAAGAAAGAGCTAGATTTGCCGTACCACCTTCCCCACCACGAACACTTCCTCCAGCTCCCACTTTTAGAGAGCCCAAAACTGCTCCAATCAGCTGCCACTGTGAGCTCATTTGGTGTAGCCATAAACCACGCCACCACCTTGCAAGAAGAACAAATTCAACAGGCACACGAACAAAGCCTTCATGGGGTGGATCATGTGACAGATTGGCGAGTGCTAGACAAGTTTGTTGCTTCTCAACTCAGCCATGATGATGCCGCCAACATGTTTCGCGCATCAGGGAACACGAATCTTCTCGTCAGGCACTTGGAAAAGCAAGAAATGGTGCCGGAAAATGCCTCCATGTCAAGCTCTAGTAATTGTCAAATTGAGTTTTGGAAGTGACACCCTGCTTAAACTTATTCAACGTTATAGGGAAGTAGTGATCGATCCAAAATCCTGTACATAATAAACTGTTGGTGGGATTCTGGCTCTTCGATCTCCTAGTATTAAGTTAATACTACTGCTAAATAGTTAGTGACAAAATCATATTTCTTGTTATGTTCAAAGGGGATTTATTATATATATACGTACGTTGCCTAAGAACTTACAGCCATGCGCTGTTTATGGAGTCGGCCGGCCAGGTGGTCGACCACTGCTATGTTTGTGTTTCAACTTAATGAATTAGTTTTAATTTGGTATAAATAACATAATGTTTTTCGTTTATTAAGTTGTAGTTATGATTCTTCTTCAAGTTCAACAGATTCTCTCATTTTTTCCATCTTTCGTTTTTGTACGTGGTTCTATATTTTCTGCTCTATTTTGATAGATATATTTCCAAGAGAATTGAGAACATATAATGCTCGATCCTGTAAACCATCTATTTGCCAATATGAAAATCAATTGAAAAGTTGAATAAGCCCACACTTTTGTTTATGGCGCACATTCTTAATTAAGGAGTAAATTAATGAGCTATATATTTGATATATGTAACACTATAATTTGTTTGTTTTTGTTTTTCAACTTCTGAAGCACCACATTTTAGTTTCGTCATGGTTTGGAGAAAGTCTAACCAAAGCAAGGGGGGAGAGAGAGAGAGAGAGAGAGAGAGAGAGAGAGAGAGAGAGAGAGAGAGAGAGAGAGGGTATCATGACAAGAAAATAATATCATTATATCAATGATTACGTAAATATTGCTTTGCTGCAAAGTTTTGCAAATTCAGGTGTGTACGTATTATATTCTTGAGTAGGTGTAGAAGGCAAGCAATTGTCATATCCAGAATATATAATATGCATAAAGTTGGCAGTAAAAGATGATATGCACATCTAGCGGGAGGGGTTCTTGGGCTCCGTTTGTCTAGAGTAAAATGCATGTTTAGTTGAAAATATTTTTCGAAACCTACTGTTTTTTTCAATGTTTGGCTGTCATGTTGAAAATATTTTCTGCTATTTGGTCCACATTTAAAAATGTGAATTAAACTAGCTACTAACTATAATTAGGTTTTTAGTGTTGGTAAATTCAGTGTCAAAACACTTTTTATTGTAAGTTTTAGATATATAGTTAAGCTGATCCAAAACATAAGAATTCAGGTTTATATATGTAGTCCAGCATAGACCTATTCAAAGTAAAAGGACCATATCTTATGATTTTAAAATCAGATGTAGGAAAACTTATAGAGGTGAAAATATGATTCAAAGGGCTACAATTTTGTATTTCATGAAAAGTTTTCAATTCCAATGTTCACAAGATCAAAATGTCCGGTTGTCAATAGATCGAAAAATGAAAATTTGGAGCTGAGAAGCTGAAGTTCTCATTCAAACAAAACTATTCTGGTTCGAACAAGAATGTGTCCCGAGCTCCAAAATGACTCCATCTGTTGCTGTCCTGGCCACGTCTCGACGAAATGGTGGATCAAAAGGATTTCCAAAGAGCTTCTTTCACAACTTCATTTGAAGTCTATTCGAACGGGAGAATCATAGAATGTTTCGGTCAGAGAGTGGCTCAAACACTGCATGTTCCAAATTGCAAAACCCTAGACCTTGTTTGAACCAAATTAATCTTGTTGGAACAAGATTGCAGCAGATTGTGAAAACCCTAGCCGACTTAATTAGTCTAAAAGGATATGCATGTTTTCTCTCATTCTATATAAGTCTCACATATACCATGACTTTCGTACGCCTAGAGTAGCATTATTCATTTGTCGTGAGAGAGAGAGAGAGAGACCTGCAAAGTAAAGGATAGTCATAAGCATGACATGAAAAGCATTTGGGAGTGATTTAATTAATAATTATGTTTATTAGATATGTTTGGTAATGCATTTTAGGTGGCGTTTTTTGCGGTTGGATTAAAAGATCTGTGAAATGATGTAGCATAAAAGTGAAATTGTTTTTGTGTTTTAATTTAGCTGTTAGTTAATGTTTTTGTTTTGAGAAAAAAAAAAAAAAAGAAAGAGAGGTAGAAATTAAGCAAAAGTTTTAATAAACAAAGCATATATTAATTGTTTTGTGAGTGTGAAGAAAGATATATAGCATCGATGCACCTCCTGAGACTAGTTCACGTGACTCTATTATCGATCTATATTTTTCTTACCTCCCAAATGCGTATCATTCTTTCCGGCCTCTTAAGGTAATACCATAGTTATCGATCTTAAGAGTTTGGGATCGATAGACTTGGGATTATGTTTGATGGATCATACCCACCCCCTACTTCAAATTACTTTTACAACTTTTTTTGCCATTAACATCGATCTTGATTTGCCCTTTGTTATATATGTTGGCTGCCAAATATTTTTTCTCTCTCTATTTTTAGTGAGAGAAGATCTCCCATCTCTCTCTTTTTTCCTCCTCATTGTGTGGTCTTTCATTGCCGCCGGCGCAATGTACGTGAGAGAGAGAGAGAGTGTTTGTATTACTATCCAATTAATTGCACAACTCTCTTTATATTTTCATACCTGACTAAAACATGTTTAAATACGTACTAGTTTTGAATGTGCTATAACATTAATTCTTCAACTACTGGACGTGATTATATATATATGAAAATAGAAGAAAAAATGATAATGGTGATCGATGATATTCACTGCATAACTTCGTATATATATATAACTTAGTCCTAATAGGAAAGGACAGCATAAGGCTAAAGTGCTATTCTGTGCAACTCCACAACTCTTTTTATTTCCACCTTGCATCATATATTTCTCAATTGTTTTACCTTCTTTTTTCTTACAAGAAGTTACTTGTTAAAAAAAAAAAACAGAAGAAAAAACTTTTCATTTGAAGGATTGCATGATAGACGACATCACTCATGCGTCATGACCCATGCCGTGGGTTTGGCGTGATCCACGGCCTAGGCATGGGTCCTTTTATCTGAATTTTTTTTTTAATTATTATAATTATGATTTAAGGATATTTTTATCATTTTGGGAACCATATCATAATGGAAATAACTTTTATTTGGTTGAATATATTGCTTCTAAATAAGTATAGGATTTCTAACATCAAATTTTGTGTACTTTGGCTGTCAAATTTCCATGCGATGCCCAAACTTCACTACTCGATCTCCTCGGTCGGATAAGCTTCAAATTGTTAAAATGGTATATATATATATATATATATATATATATATATATAGCTGGCACAACCAAAATTTGGAAGATGGGAAAAGAATCCCGGCCTACAATTTCTTTGAAATTATGTGAATTTTTGTACAATTTTTTTTTTAAATGGTAGGGAATCCTAATCCAATTAATGGGCCATGGTTTTTTTTTTTTTTTCTTGTTCAGACCCGTATAGGATCGATTCAAACGTTTTTTGCTCAGCCCTAAAAGTGTCCAAAAATTACCTTATTAAATTGGATTTTCTCAACAACAAAAAAAAATAGTAATAATAATTAAGATATTTTATTCAGAATATAGGAATTGATAGTTCAGAGAAAGATAATAAATTCGAGTATATTTGCCTTCTTAAACTAGATACTATTAAAATACAGCTAGAGGGGCTTTTAAAGTGACTGATATGCCACAATCTCTACTGACAAGCTTTAGAGTTATTATACAGGATTGTGAAGGACAATTAATAGCAATTATACCATGAACAAACGGAAATTTATGAATATTAAACTCATAAAACTATTACACCAAGAGGTCTCTTCAATTCCTAGAAGGGTTAGAGCATTTCCATCCCTTTTTTATTTAAAAACATTTTACTTAATATACTACTTTATTTTTTTGATTAATTTCTTTTCAAATGCACTCCACATTCAATTATCCATTTTTTTTCTTTTTACTTGAGAGAAAGGAAGAGAAAATGAGAATTTTTTAGGCGTGACATAGTTCAAATTCTACTACCACGATATAAATTAAGAGAAATGATACACATACTTTCAAGTGTTCACATTTTGATGTAACAATGAAATTACCATTCGATGCTACATGTACTTTCATTTGTAATTTCATCTAACAGTGATTTCTACTGCCGCATCAGGAAGTGAATACTTGAAAGCATATGTGTAGAGTAGCACTTCTCATAAATTAATCCCTAGCTAGTAAAATGTCCCTTGTATGCAACCCACTATATTTTTGGCATCAAAACAATTGTACTGGAGGGCATGTGAGCAACTTGAATCTTACTCATTTCATCTTTTTTCTCCCTGGCATTTGAAGGCACAGAGCACAGACCACCCACATTGAACAGAATTATTGCCAAAATGATGACAGAAACTGTTCCATAGAATGATTTCATTTGTGTGGTATGTTTATATATACTCTATATCCACTGGACCTCTTCTGAACAAGATCAAATAGATAGACAGAGCACATGGAGCACAATCATTTTACAAAGTATATATCAAAATTGAGTATGTAAAAGTCAAATGGTATTAAGAATGAATTAATCACAATTACTGTAACTTTAAGGCGCATAAGGAATGATGGATACCCAGTGACATAAATTACAAGAAATGGGTGAAGGCCCAACATGTAAAAAAAAAAAAATGAAAACAGATGTCATTTAGACCACAGTATTGTACCAACAAAACTCGGTATCCAAACCTAAAACTAAATGTTTCTCACAAATCAGTAGCAAAGCTCAGCTAAAAGTGTAAATCAGAGCAAAGACTTCCACCAGCAGAGTGAAATACAGCTTTGAGTTTCCCCTTAAGACTGATGCTGCAGAGTTGTTCGCCTCCCTGAAGGTGCAAACAAAAGTAGAATAAGAAAAGTTTCATCAATTGAGTGAATGTGTGTGTGTGTGTGTGTGTGTGTGTGAGAGAGAGAGAGAGAGAGAGAATTCTACAAAAAGATTTTAGACATACTTCGATAAGTTCTGGAGTGCACCACAATATAAGACATTCCCAGGTGCAACCATCTCAGTTTCACCATTTTCCTCAGGATTGACTATTCTCATATAGGTTTCTTGGCCTAGATACCATCTATCAAGATTTTCTGTTCTAATGTTCCATGCTCCAGCATTGTCAAGAGAGGCGAGGACCGCTGTCCATGCCCCAGGGAAAACCTACACAACAGGAAAAACTGAGAAGTTTAATACAAGACATACAGTTAGGCTTTTTAAGATTACCCCCTAAAAGATTCAGAACAGCAGCACAGCAACTTCATTAGCAATATAAGAACACCAGCCAAATGAAGCAATTTTCTGAGAAGTTTAATACAAGACATACAGTTAGGCTTTTTAAGATTACCCCCTAAAAGATTCAGACAGCAGCACAGCAACTTCATTAGCAATATAAGAACACCAGCCAAATGAAGCAATTTTCTGAGTCATAAGATCTTGAGTGTCATAGTTTAAGAAATATGACTTGAACGGTTGGAAGAAATTTATTCACATAGCTGCATTAAGAATTACTTGCCCAAAATTTTTTGTTAAAGATTCTAAATAGGCTAGATCTAGACATTCAAGCAAAAAATTGGGCCCAAAAGTTCACCATATCCTCTCTTCTTCTTCTTCTTTTTTCTTTTTTGGTCATAAATCCACCAGATCCTTCTAAAATACAGGGTAACAAATGAGGTTTAGAGGATTAATAAAAAAGAAATGTATGTTATGTGAAAAAACCAACCTGCGTAGTGCTGCGAGCAATTGCATCCCACTTATTATATCTATTTCTGCTTTCTTCTGTCCACTCACCAAAGTCCATCCTGCATTCAGGTAATCAGTTTCTTAAATGCTAAACCTTTAAGGTAAATGAGACACTATAAACAAGGGAAAGATTCTTACGCAACCATAAAAAATGAATAGCCCTCCATATGAAAACTCTGCACCACGGTGTCATTGTTTTGAAATATGACTTCTATGAATCCCTTATATGTAGCATTAATAACTGATCTGTCCAGCCGGGGGGTTCGGTTAAGTGGCTTATCAGGGAAATCAAGCTTATATTCTCCCTTCACTTTATACTGGTCAGCAAGCCTGATTGGTGTAGCAGGTTTGACAAATGAGATCCCATTGAGTGTAGCTCGAAGTGTCCCATTGATCAATACTGGCGGCACAGTCTTTATCACGTATGTTTCCGTCACATTAATCGAACCGTAGTGAAAAGACCCTTGTGGATTAGGGCGAGCTCCACTTGCAGATACATTTTGCCTAAGCAATATAGAATGGAGACTTAAATCAAAATGAAACTTAAAAAGCATGAATTGCACCTAACTCCATCTGCAAAGGGGCGTAGTCAAAGCTGTTTTTGTAATTTTTAGACATGAATATAATCTAACTGTGCCATTGGGAAGTTAGTTGGTCAAAGGATTTTGTAATTTTAGGCTTGATTACAGTCAGTGATGTGATGAGAAACCAAGCTATCCTAAATATCAAACTCCAAAATAAACATGACGTTATGAAAACAAACCTGATGCTTAATGCCTGGTTTATTGGCCTTGATTTGTCATAAAAGTCATTTGGTGGGTCAGGCAGAGGACCAGTTGCTGGTCCTTTAGAGTTGGAATAGTGTAAAACGGCAACTCCAGTCACTCTCTGCCAAAGTGATTCATTCACAAACCTAGCACTTGCGACAATGTAGTAATCAGAACTTGCATTCTGATCCATTGTGACCAAAAATGAGTAAGATTGCCCAACATGAATATCTAAGTCTGTAAAATTTTGTTGTACTGTATAAAATCCTTCTGTTTCTGCTAGATTCAGAAAATGGTTTTGAATTCTAAAGTTCAAACAAGTTGAAATTCCGACATTGTGCACACGAACTCGATATGTTTTTCCTGCAAAACATAATGCTATGGTAAATAATATTTCAAACAGTTGAAACCACTCACCATGAATTAAAGAAACAATAAAGAAAACAACATCATAAAATTTAAAAAATAAAAACTAAAAAAGGATGATGTAGTATGGCCAATCCCTACATCCACTTCTATGTGTACAGACTTCTTCATTCTCAGTCTGATACCAGTGATGTTATAAGTGGTACAGGATTGAGCTTTTTATGGGCCATTGGGAACCAAATGAAACTTAATGATTAAGATTTAGTGGGACATAATTTTTTTTAAAAAAGAATAAAATAAAATGAGCAGGTCAAGAAGTTGATGGATTAACATGGAACTTTGAATTCCAACAAAATCACCAAACCTAAAATATCAAGTATAAGAGAGAAACTTAGGCACATAGCTGATAACAGATATGACATATTACACCCAAGAGCCAGAAGATATCAATAAGCTGTGGAAACAAGTTCTTCCAGATGGTAAAAACAAAACAAAGAAAAATAAAGAGAATGGTTCAACACATTTTCCTGATAAATGCTGGGAAAAGATTACCTGGATCGACTTGAATGGATTCATACTGGATGCCATCAGGTACAAGCGTGGTGTTATATCGGTAAGGTCCCTTCCCATTGATGAGAACTCCATCAGGCATTCCAAGGTCGTTTCCAGCATCAAGGGCCGACCGCAGTACCTAAAATTCAAAAAAAAAAAAAAAAAAAAATGAGGCAGTAGTAAAGTTAAATCCTATAATCCCACTGCAATGTTCATAAGCAAAGATCAAACTGACAACAAATACTAACCACATGATTCCGGGTATACCAGTCACCAATCATAATGATGATATCCCCATCTGGCTCTGCAAAAGGAATGGCGATTATATCCCGATTATTAATAATGAAAGGACCAAAGCCACCGGATGCTCTCTGGAAATTGAGAGAGGGGAAGTAGAAAAAGCTTCCAATTTGATCCTTGACTTGAAACTGATAAGTCCAATTCCTTTTCGGGTGAATTGGACAATTTGTGCCAAGAAGACCATCCTGCCATGAATTACGCCGCATTTGAATTCCAGGCCTAGCAACCATTAATACCAAGTTTGTCAAAGAACTCTCCACGTCAAAATTCACAATTTAAAAAAAAAAAAAATGCTACTGTGCTGAAACCAACCAGGTTATTAGGAGATCTTCATCCAAATCATTCCATACATTGACAACAACATTGTAATTAGTAGTAGAATTGATTACAGGGCCCGGAAACTTCTCATTAATTGCTATAACCTGCAAATGATAATTATTAAAATAGGTAAAGTTACTCAGATTCTGATCAACACTACTCTTTTTGATTCAATAAAAATTGAATCGTAAACCATTGAAAGAAAACTTCAAAAGAAAATGGGAGCAAAAACATGTAATGTAATGGCATTCAACAAAAAGGAGCTTGAAAAGCACCTTTCTTGAATGATAATTATATATCTAAACAAGACACGCAGAAACATACACACACATACAGAAGACCAGACTCTCACAAGCACGTTTCTTGGATAATGAATTATGTAATTATACAAATTAGATAATAACAGTAATAATAGTTAAAACAATTACTATGATAATCTAGAATGAAATGTTAGGTCCTAATTTACATTAACTGTACCCAAAACCCATATCTAATTCAGCAACAAACAAAAGACTCATAACAGATAACTGAAGAAAGAGGGTGAAAAAAAAAGACGAAGCAAAAGCCCTATATTCTAACATCTATAGTGATATTTAGACTGCGTCACCTCTACTCAAAGCCTAGTATCTGATTCAACTAAATAAAAATAATCAACCGAAAAATAAAATGAACAGACCAGAAAAGGAAACATAGGAGAAAAAACATAAAATCCATAAGAAATCCGAAACATACTCCAACATCTTTGTACCTTAATCTATTTCAATAATAATCAATTTCCAACTATCAGGTGCAACCACATACAAAATATAGAATGCTAATTACAGGGAAGAACAAAATATATGACATATTTGGACCGCACAGATTAAACCACTTCAATGACACTTAAACCGCACAGATTACACGGAAATACATGAAAAATACGCAAAATCCATATAGAAAAATCATTTATCAATGGAACTCAAACAATGGTTCTGAAAAAATATATACTTTCATGCATATCCCTTCTTGACAGTCTTCAGAGAAACCAAATCATACCCACATGAAACCAAAGACCTATAAATAAAGAGAGTGAGAGAGAGTTAAGAAGTGAACCTGTTGAGGAACGCCGAGAGGGGAGGCAGTGATATAAGAGACACGAAGGTCATAAAAGGCATAGGGGTCAGCAGCAAAACAGAGGCTTGGAAGCAGAGCAATGAGGACCAAAGAAAACAGAGAAAACAGAGCCATTAACGTACTTGAGAGTTTATGGAAGTGAGCTAAGCAAAGATTTGGTGGTGGTTTACATAATCAGTGAGAGGAACAGAGAGAGAGCGAGAAAGAGGAAGAGGCTGTAATATATTTCTGAGACTTCTTATTGAGAGTAAAAAGTAGGCTCTTATAAGAAAGAAAGATACTAGCGGGTCAAGGTCTCAGAGGGTCGCCATTAATGTAAATTATAATTCTCTGTTTTTGGAAATTTTGCTCAAGTCCACGCCCCATTACCGGTTACTCGCTAAGCCAGTTGAATCTAACCGGCTCTTACTATTTGATTTTCCTAACCCCACCCACTTTATTCTTTTATTTGTTTTAGTAAAGATACGCTGATTTCAATGAACAACTTTTTCGCAATCGGATTTTTTCCCGAACCAACTCGAGCCTAATTATTTTTATTATTTATTATTATTTTTATTATTTTTTTTTTTTGAAGGGATTATTTTTTATTATTACTATTGAGTGATAGAATTATGAGTTTATTTTAATTTTAACCATCCCCTTGCACAACAATAGCTTAATTTTATTTTTTATTTATTTTTTTTTTTTAAAAAAAAGGGCACCTTTTAATATTAAGATTTATATGTCTATATATGTTAGATTATCTCCTGGTGGATAAAAAAATTAAGTTTTTTATTATTATTAATTTCTTCTAATCTTTTCCAATCTTGCAGGGTTGGAGTTCCGATTGGAATGGGCTAAAGCATCGATGAGAAATCAAATTTAATTTTGTAAGAGTCAAACATAAACTTTAGGTAGAATATATATATTCAAAACTAAAGTCCGTCTGGTTCCGTCCTTAAAGTCTTGTTTATATTTTACAAATACCCAAAAGGATTTAAGATCTATTTGAGTATGCGATTTTAAAAAGTATAATTTGAAAACATGATCTCAAAAACGCAGTTAATTATTTGTTAAAATTGTAGTTTGACCTTTAAAATTACAGTTTAGTTTTTAAAAATATGCATTTTCAAAAAAAGTATCTATTTGCCTGAGATTTGAAAAACGGATTTTTTTACGTTTTTAAATCGTAATTTTTTGAAAACGCAATTTCAAATTATCTTTTTTTTTTTTTTTGTACAATTTAATTTAAAATTGCACTTTTTATCAACGAAATTGTAATGTCAAACGGACCCTTAATCTCATTCAAATTAATAAATAATTTTACATCCTACAATATTCACTTTGATGATCGTTACAAACTTAAAAAATAAATAAATTAAATGTATAGAAAATATAAGTGCCCTTAGTTTTGTTTAATCAATAATTTTGGCCAAAAAATGTATTTCTTAGCCATATTATACCTTTTCATCACATTCATGCTGAGTTGATTATTAGTAATGATTTTGCCTAAATAATAAATATAAGTAGACAATTATTAGTCATGATTTTGCCTTGCCTCGTGAACAAAATAATGCTCATACCAAAATTATGACCCCCAAATGATGTTAATCACACCTAAGGAATGACACAGGCTTCAACCTACCTCTTTGACTCCTTACCACTGGAAAATATTTTAAAGAGAAAAAATAAAATAAAATAAAATTGGTTGGGTGTTACATGTAATTTCATCTGTAAATTAAATGTTTATTTACCGGCTGCTGCCGGTCACAGGTAAAGATGGGTGACAGCCAATAGTCACCGCTCACCAGACCCCAGTGCATTGCACAAGTTTCGGCGCCTGGTGCTCCCTTTGTTTACGGAATTCAAACGTTCACATTCTCTTTTCTTTTCTTTTCTTATTTTCTAAGCAACAAACCCTAACGTTCACATTTTTGTCATATTCTGAACAAGTGTCCACGTGCACAGCCCGTGGCCCACACACCCCGGAATCTCACTCTGTAATCTGTATTTTTCCCCTTTTTCAGCCATTCCTTGCTCTTATTTTATTTTTGTGTTTTTTATGCGTAATTGGCAACTTTATATTCTAATCCTTGGTGTTATTTTATTTTGCAGATGAGGCCACCCAAATCAACGGGTTTGCGTAGGTTGTTTAGGGTTTTTCCTTTTTTGGCCGATCTTTTCCCAAATAATTTTATACTTTTGTTCAACATAAAACAAGTGAAATCCCAAAAAACAAAACAAAAGAAGAAAAATCAATTAAGTACGAGGATTCGTGCAATTGCTCAATTTGGTAAATCATTGATGGCCATTTTTTTTTTTTTTTTAACAACATTGATGGCCAATTTAATTTCATCGGTTGAATCACTTCGGATGTAAATACTGAAATAAATGCATATATACAACTAAGTAATATCCTGGCATAAGTTTTTGTACTCGTGCTACGTTACCACTGTGTGTGAATCAGTATTGGACCAGAACACGTCTGGCTATACGACTGTGGGATATCTTGTATAAAAAATAAATAAGAAAATAATATTATTGTCTACTGATCTTGCTTTACATGGTCATAGATATAAGAGAACGGCTATATTTCCTTACACAGATATAAAAAAAACAAATAAAAAAAAAAAAGGAAAGAAAAATAAAAACAAAAAAATAAAAATAACGGCTATATTTCCTTTTTAATTTCAGGCTTTCTTTTTTTTTTTTTTTTTTTTTTGTTAAAATATTTGAACATAACTTCATGGCTAAACTCCATTCATGAGCATAAAAGTTATATTTGGGAGGACATGGATTCAAGCATCCGTGGCACCCTGCTAAGGAGACAAGACTTATGCCCATTAATCCTTTCTCTCGTGCTTCTTACTACTATGCCTTTGGTGGTGTCGGGATCAGCCAATAGTTTGGCTTGTCTAAAGGGAGTGTTTGCGGATCCCCACAATGTAGGCTAGTCTAGGCCCCTCCTAACTGTGCCCCAATAGGAAATGTGCTAATATGATAAGGCAAAAATGTAAAATCAATCTTTGTGGTTTGACTAATAATTAAATTACTTTTAATCACTGGAGTCAAATTCCGTTAAAATATTTGTGACATTAACATTAATAATTAAACGACACGTGTCACTCTTAATAAAAAATGTAAATATATAAAACTAAAAAAAAAAAAATGAAAGGGCCGGTAGCCGGTTAACTTAATCTAGGGGTGGCTTACAAGCTACTCCAACCCGTGGGGGTGGTCACGTACCACTCATGGCCAACTCTGGTGGTTGCGCAACCATCCCCATGGGTTGGGGGTGGCTCACAGAACACTCTTTTCATTTTTTTCTTTTTTAAAAAAAATTAGTTTTAAATATTTATATTGTTTTTATTAAGAGTAACACGTGTCGTCCAATTATTAGTGCGTGGCACCTAATATAATCTATCAAATGTTTTAACCGAATTTGACTACAGAGACTACATTGTTTTTTTGGTATACTCCAAAGATCTCTGAATTTACTTTAATACCACATGGAATGATTTGTAAATTAGGTCAATCACAAAGATGAATTTTACATTTTTCCCTGATGGTAAAGTATACGTGTTGAGCTCCGGCCTCTAGTCCTCCCTCCCCGTCATTTGTTGCTTAGAAAGAAAAAAAATGCTATATTTAATTTAGATAAATCAAATAAATGATGTTCAGATAATATTGAAAGCATAATTACAATTTATATATGAAAGTACATATATAAATACTAAAAGATAAATGTACTGATTTTGGGTTCAGTTCCAATACTACAATCAAACAAATAAATAAGAATAATAGTTTTATTCCTAATTACTAGTAATAACTAATAACATTTCCTAATCTTTTTTATTTCTGAGCGATTAAAATAACTCATCCTGTTGGTTGTATTACTCATGGCATCAAGTGGTGGCATGGTCTTCACGCAACCACAAAATCATCAACCCCCTAATAAATTAATCATGCATCAAGGTCGTCCTATATATATTCCTAGGATATTGGGTGACCATTTATCATGAAAGCCCTTGCTTGTTGGCTTGTGATTTGGGATCGGATTTTGTAGCATTTTCAAGACTAATGCTCCGTTTGTTTCGGTGTAAAATGATTTCGACATTTTTCGGTGTTTGGTAGGGGCGAAAATAATAGTCAACCGAAAAATGATTTCTGTTTGACCAAAAATGCTTAATAAATTTCGGAAAATGATTTACGCTTTTCTTCCGAAGAAGCCAGACGCAGTCGATCTATTTTAAACGGCACAGTCGACCTTTACGTTCAAGCAGCCGACCACCATCGAAATATTGTCGGTATCGGAATCCAACATCCGGTTAATGTCGCCGGAATTTGGCGACGGAATCCGGCCACCTTCACCGGAATCCGGTCAGCCGGATTCGGGCCATCTGACGGGATCTGGCCGGCCCTGGCCAGAGAGGCCGGTTCCCGACCGGCTCTGGCCAGAACGGCCGGCTGGCCGGACGGCCCGGCCTCTCCGGCCAGATGGCCGGAATCCTACCTTTTGTGCCGGAATTCGGCCACTTTCGTTGGAATCCAACTATCACAGATTCCGACGAAACTGTCCGGATTCCGGCCTTTATCTCGAATTCAGGCTATATTAGCCGGAATCAGATAAAAATAGTCAGAATCTTGTCTGTCAGTGACCGAATCTCGTTATCGATGATTTTTATATTATTTTACATTAATATTTTTATGTTGTGAATAAAAATTGATTTTTATAAGTTAATATAATTGAATAAAAATATAAAAAAATATTTGCGATTTTCCGTACGCACCAAACACCGAAAAATGCTTTCGACGGAAAATGGTTTCCTGAAAAATGACTTCCCTGAAACCATTTTACGACGGAAACTATTTTACGTCGAAACAAACGGAGCATAAGAGAAAGAAAAAGGGACCAAAATCCCTTGCAATCGGGGATCTTCCCGGCCATTTTCCTTTGCTTTTGAAATGTGTAATGCTATTCTTTATATTAGATTTTCACACCAATTTCATATAAGGTAATGTGATATATTTTAGGTGGTTAACACCTTTTTTTTTTTTAGTAAGTTTCTTAATCGGTCATTTAAAACACGTTATATCAGCTAGTGTGAAACTGGTTTGAAAATTTGGTGCAAAGAGCAACATTACTCATTTAAAATTTGGTAGGAGATGTGGGGGAGCCTATGTCAGGACAAGAATTCACTGTCCAAGCATGAGACTCATTGATTATATCTATGATTTCAAATGTCCCTCTTCTTTGGGCAAAGGATTGCTTAAAATCCTAGAATATTCTAGGAGTGTAAACTCGGAGTTGATTTCTGGTTATTGGCCAAAACCAGGAACTGGCTCCGGGATCCCCAGTTATTAAAAAAAACTAACCAGCTCCGGAACCGGGTAGCCGGTTAACCGCCCGGTTAGTACCCGGTTATCCGGTCCAAAGCACAAAATAGGAATTTTCACATTTTCTTCACTTTTCCAAAAGACAAACGAGAGATAAATCATGGTCTTCGATCATAGAATGATAGAATATTGCAAAATTCTGTTGAAGAGGCAAGAACTGTTACTATTTAGGAGATGCTACGTGAATTATCTTCAATGAGGAGGCGAAATATGAGGCGACCGATGTTATTAACATACATTCAGCGGAGACCAATACCACCTACGTCCTTTAGAGCGCAGATAGACTCCCACGCTTGAGGCATATAGTTTTAGTTTTTATTATTTTTGTATCCCACCAAAACTTGAGGATGGAGTCCAAAGGGGAGGGTAACAGGGATAAATTCCTATTTTTTATATTTTTTAATATATATATATATATATATATATGTGCTTAGAGTCGGTTACTCGGTTATAATTGAGTTTTTAAGAATATAATAATCAACAACTGGCTCCGAGTACCAACTTGATTTCTCGGTTACGGGTTCCTCGCCGAATTTACACCCTAGAATATTCCAAGAAAAAGAGAGAAGCGCATTGCTAATCTCGATGACTTATAAATGACATATAAATGACATAAACACAAACAAGTATTAATATTTCTTTCTTGAATTTGACCTAAACCTGTCTTATTAGTACTGTTTCATGAATTAAGTCTATGGTGGACAACAGGCTCCTCGAATTGATACTTGGAAGACCAAGAGGTATTGTGGTGGCCATGTGCAGTTGAATTAGAAAAAGGGAGGGTTGTTATTATTTATAATATATTTGAATTATATATACTTGTCAACCACAAAATAAGGGGGAAAAGTGTAAAAAAAATAAAATAAAATAAAGAAGGAAATCTTATTGGAATGAAATGGGCAAATGATGTGTGAGGCACTCAAATTGAATGGGGGGTAATGGGAGGGAGGGGATAGAGAGCATTATGATTTGAGATAATTATAATGGCAACATATTGCGAATACTGATAATATTGCTTTAGAAAGCTTAATCAATAGTAAGTGAAAGTCACCCATCCATGATGCCTGTTTGTCAAATAATTTTAATTAGTGGCCGGGGTGCATATATGCATGCTTAGAATATATTTACTTACTTTTCTTCAAAAAAAAAAAAATATATATATATATATATATATATATATATATATTTACTTACTTAATTAATTAGGGAATTAATTAAGAACCAAATTCGTGCTGTCCTTTTGTTTTCTTTTTCATTTTCCTGGTAATTAATATAGGCTAGCTATATCAAGAATTAATTAGTTTCTCCTGATACTTTTATAATTATATGTGTTGATGCAAATTTTTGTCCGGTGACATGACATCATCAGAGACGTCACTTCATTCGTGTCTTGGCCTGCAAAATAGTAAAGATCCACCAGGGGTTGGCCGGCGAAGCCTCCTCCGATGACCAAGTCAGTCAAGTGTTTGTATAAAAAGGAAAGAGAGAGAGCTTGAGAGGATAATAGATTCTGCTGTCAAATAGTTCAGATACTCCCTTTTATATCACGTACCTGTGCATATTCCCTTTTTTCTTCTTTTTGTCTAAAGAAAACCTCGTCATGATAAATATCTAGTCATTTCTTATGTTCCCTGTCAGGCGCGGTGTTCTAGGCATATATTTAATATGCATATATCTGACTTGAGTTAACTGTGCCAATAAATGAAGACTGAGATGTCCGGCCAAGGCCCCAAATCTAAGACCTAGAGTCCACCCCAACCGGAGTCCGGGGATCAGCCCAAAAGGGTTGGTCTGACCCCTCCGATTATAGGGGATAAATACTTCCCTAACAATATGTGTAAGATATTCAGCTAAATACGATCGAGGTGGCTTGGCTAGAAATCAATTAATGGGATAAGGCACAAGGAAGCTTCCAAATCAGCCACTACATATCGACAATTGGCACAATGAAACTGCGATTTGCAGTGCTCCATGGGAGAGTCAAGCACAAATTGACCTTTCATGCACTAATTAAATTCAAAGATCACAATAATATGGTATTTGAGAATACTAGAATGTCATTAAAAATATTTTTTAGTGTCCCATAAAGCATTAATTGTAGCTTTGGTGTCAAACTAATGGTAAATTAATTAATCTTCTCTAATATATTAAACTAAAAAATTACCTGTCTAGCTAGTCTTGACTTTGAATTGTGATTAGATCTAGCGCTAGATCTACCGCTAACTTGCACGTGGACTATGGAGGGTAAGTGATCAGCTTCTACAAGAATCTGAAATATTGTATTTTACATCTTTCAACTTAATTTGTACATAATATTTATATTTTAGTTTAGACAATGAAACCCTAATTAAAGAAGATAAACATAAGGAAAGAATTAGAGGACATGCATTAGCTTTTAAAGTTAATTGGGAGCTTAACAAAGCATGTTAATTAGAGTAATTAAAATCTTTTTTTTTTTTTTTTTTTTTTTGAGAAAAGAGTAATTAAAATCTTGGCACTAAATTATTGTTTATCCTTCCTAAATTATTTCATGTTAGTAAGATTATTTAAAAAAAATTCTTTATTGTGTTACTATTATTATTTTTAATCATATCTTTTGAAAATATGTTTATTCTCTCCACATGTCATGTTTGTGGCTTTTAATACCATATAAACAAGGAATCTTAGCAGTGATCGATCTTTATTTTTTGTTCAAAATGCGTTGAAGATGCAGATCAAACAAAAGCTAATTAATATTTTTAACTCCAAATTTGTCCGAAATTTCAGCTGTTTTCTCCAACATTCTTCTTAGGCGTTATGATCAAATATATTCTCCCTACAAATACAAGGGTTTTATATATTCTAGCTAGTTTAATTGGTCAAAGAAATGAGAAAAAGTAATTATTAAAAATTCAAAAGGAAGCTAAGGCCGGGCTTCCATGCAGATCGAAGAAAGGGAGAAGAATAAAAATGGTTGCATGCAGAACCTCAGAAGAATATAAATCAATAAACAGAAACAAAAGACAAAAGTAAATAATAATAATAATAAATTAATTAATTAATTAAAGGAAAGGGCCTCCTTCCATGCATGCAGGAACCCCAGAAGACACGTATTTATATAATTTGGAGCATAATTTTGGCCATAAATTTAGCAGCAATTTATAAATTGCATAGAAGTTGGAATTCTTAAATCAAAAAACTTTAAGAATAAGGCAATAAGCTAACGGTCGAATGCCGGCCGGCCACCTCCATTGTTGCCATGTCATGTACGACTAGAGTTAATTTAATTAAAAGAGCAAGGAATATCACACTCGAAAGGGGAGAAAGACGATATGTCCTCGGCTTTTGCTTTTCCAAACGTACGGCACATATCGGGAAAAAAAAGTGCTATATAGATAGGACTCCTTATCCTTGGCTTGATTCACTGACTAGTATACAGAAATGGATGATTCGCATAACTTTTAAACAGACTAGTAAAGTAGTGATTTATATCTTTACTTATATATTTACACTGAATAATATTTGCATATATGAGCAAAAAAAAAAAAAAATTATTTTCCAACTAATGTTCGTTTGTTTTGATGTAAAATATTTTCAACTAAATCATTATTTATATTTTTTCGAAAAATATTTTTCGGTATTTGACTCGTACGAAAAAATTAATCATGGCGAAAAATGACCGGCAAGGAGATTCCGGCAATCGGATCCAGAAATTGGGGGACCTTTGGCGACATATTCTGACTACTAACAAACTCTAATGGCCGATAGTGGCGAATTTCCACAAACGTGTATGCAAGAATGAGAAATTTAAATTCAAAAAATGATTTACAGTTCCAAAAATTAAAGAGAATTTTTCGGTCAAATTGAAAATAATTTTCGTTTACCATCATTTTTAGTTGCACGAAACACTGAAAAATACAAAAAAAAAATACAAAAAAAAATAAAATAAAAATTATGATCAAAGAAATGGAGCATAAGTATGGAACTTATAATTTTCACTCAATTATATATCTATTGAATAAATATTATTGAATTGCCTAAATGGTATCACCAGTTATAGGTCAGAAAATAAGAGGAAAATCCTCCTCCTAAAATTTCTATTGTCCAACTTATAGAGATCATAGTTCTAATGCGAACGATGGGCTTTCCAGATGGGCTGATTTATGATTTGTGGCTGGGATCCCAGTTTTGGCCCAAGCAATGGACATCAAAAGTGAAAGAAGAAAAATGGACACCCGGGTTGTACTTGATCTGCTCGGCTTGGCCCAAATTGAAACTTTACTGATGCCACTGCATGTGGCTCGAGCAGGACATTCAATGTAAATGTAGTAATTCGTGTTTGCATATCGGGTTCGAGTCGTGTCGAAAAATAAATATAAGATTATATAGGTTAATCATAATCCAACTCATTTAATTAAACAGGTCAAATCCCTCAATCCTAATCCTCTAATTTCATGTTGAGTTCACACGTCGTATAAATTTTTTTTTAATCCTTACATGATGTGTCGGGCTCAAATTATGTCGAAGTATGGATATAAGATTATATAGGTCAACCTAACAGGACTTATTTAATTAAAAGGGTTAGATCCCTCAATCATTTCTCGTTAATTTTGTGTTGAAAATCCTAGTTCAATCAGCCAGACGTGCAAGTATAGTATTTGAATTGGAGCATGTTTAGTGCAATGATTATCGGCAAGATGAAAGTGAAGTTGATTTATGTGGTTGAATTTATTGTTGCGATTTATTAGGATATTAATTAAATGATTTGGTTTAGTACTTTGCTGTTTAAGCTTAAGCTTTTTAAGATAATTGAAAAGTGATCAAAATGAAGCAAGGGCAGGGTGTAACATTTTCAAAATCATTATTTGGATCAAATCCAAAACATATCCTGTGAGGGCATGACTAGGTAGTTGCCTACAAACCGAACGACTCGAATCCAACCAAAAATGAAATAATACTAATTAAGACACATTTGGATGCCACTCGGGAATATTGCTAGGAATTCATGACTGCAGCTGGTCCAAAGGGAAAGGGTGAATAAAAGCAGAATTGAGCTCCCATATCTTGAGCGTGGCCTTCACGTTCACCCCAGTTGCGTTGTTGAACAGAAACAACCGTGCTGATCCGTAAATGGCTTCTGTCGGATAAACCCGTGATGTGATCACCGTCCTCCCTCCTTGAGCAAAGCTCTCCACAATTGAATGGTCAACCTGATATATCATTTAGCTCCTTAATTTAGAACATAGTACAAATTAAAACAACTGATCAGCTTTGAGATTATCAGAAACATTCTGATTAACTTACCAATACTCTCATAGAATGTTTTTCATCATCAAGCACAGGAACTTCGCTTCCATAAACTTGGTTAAATACATCAGTAGCCTTTGTTGACCTACATTAACCAACATCGATCTCAGATGACGAAAAAAAAACCAAGCATTTCAAGCTAGAAATTACGAAGCATGTCAGCAAGAGACAGCAAAGAAACCAACCCAACTCCAAGGGGTTGGCACTTGGCTCAGTTAGTAGAGGCATGGGACTTTGAGTGTTCGTTATGGTCTCAAGCTCGAAACTCATTGAGTGCAAATTACCTCTTAGGGCCAGTCCTCCAAGCAAAGCCCACGACTCAGCTAGTCGGGTACACGAACTGACCTTGACTTGGAGGGTTTTCGAAAAAAAAAAAAAAAACCAGCAAAGAAACCAAGCATACCTTCTTTCATCTGCACAAAAGTAAGTCTTGAGACCACCACCACTTGAATTGGCAAGGCGGAAATAAACAGGGGTTAGTTCAGAGAGCGTTTGGTCAGCAATAACCAAGAGCCCGAATGGTCCCAAACTGCTTCTCTGGACGGCACCGCCACTACAGCCTCCATCAGTTTCATTAGTCTCCTCCGATCCAAACGATTCTATTTCAAAATCGGCGTATATGTCTAACTGTCAACATTTTCAGAACAATGCCGGTAAGCACAAAGTAACAAGGATCATGTGTGGAAGTAGAACATTCAGATTAAAGGTAGACAAACCTGTGTCGCTGTTCCAATGTTTAGCTCCACAACTGATCCGGGTTCGACCAACACACCGTCAAAGTCCGTGCTGTTCAGTCTCAAGCTCTCTACCTCTTCCACCGGCCATTGAATTAGATTGGTACCGGTCTTGTTGTCAAACAATACAGTCCTCGGAATGGTCTGTACAATGCATCAAGAAGTTGTGTTTGTATTTTAATTACTCTTGCCTCTCTATTAATAACTAAATAAATTCACTTATATATAAAAAAAAAAAAAAAAAAAAAAAAAAAAATAATAATAATAATAAAAATTACTATTTGCCATTTAGAATAGGCCAGCAATAGAAGAAGAATTATACCTGGAGAGACGCCCAACCCTTTTCCAAATCATCAGTTTCGGTATCAGTTTCATTAATCCAACCCCACAGGATCCGCCTCTCCTTCTCCGGGTCATAAAATGTCTTTGATGCATAGTACCTTCCATAGTCATACCGCAACCCGATACCCACATCCTCAGCCGGGTTATCGGGTACCCATGTATCATTCTCTGAAAAATAGGTTCCAAGTGCATAATAATCTAGCTTTGTATCATCCAAACTCGCCTTTAATACATACTTAAGTCCCGGGCCATTCGCAGACGTATCCAAACCCCTGGACCCATTAATTGAAACCGGATAAAAGTCCACGCATTCCCACATACCCGTTCCAGGAACCGCATGCAAGACGTGATCCAGTAGCTCATATGTGGTAAAGTTTGTGGTTGTGTATACTAGTGAAATACCTGTTGTATTTACTTTGGACCCAATTGTGACCCGCCACTTTCCATCGGGTCCAAGCCATCCGGTAGTTGGGTCGCGGAATTTATCATCGGCAATTCCAGGTGGGGGGACCAAGACCGGGTTACCCGAGTACTTGACCCAATCCAAGAGGAGGGGATCAGATAGGTTGGCAGGGTAGGCAAGATTTTGAACCTGCACGGAATTATCTGTGTCCCCTGTATAGAGCATTACGATCTGGCCATCTGGAAGCAGGGTCGCGGACCCGGTCCACACGCCGTTCAAATCATACCACCTATCAGGGACCATCGCAATTGGGAGATAAAGCCAGTGGATCAGGTCCACTGATACGGCATGACCCCACGTGATGTTACCCCACACGGCCGAATCCGGGTTGTATTGGTAGAAGAGATGGTACCATCCCTTGTGATACAATGGACCTGCACGCACACAACATTATCCCCTTTTCATGTTAATAAATTAATTGCCTCCTCAATCCTCATGGAGTCATGGTGAACTCTACTTAAATCAAAGAGTATAAGACCTATTGTTTATATTCTATCCGTTATCAATTCAATTTTAGTTCATCAAATCTGTGTCAAAATCAACAAAATATATATAGAGAGTGACACCCAAGATGATTAACCCTTAATATTTTTTTTTCTATTTTTTATTTTAAGGTTTTAAGTTTATACCAGTATCATGTAACAAAAACAATTTCTAAAATGAACAAGAGAGTATCAAATTCTTTATATGGTGTAGAAGTATTTTAGTCTAAAAAATTTTGAAATGACAAAAGTACTTTTAAATTATAAATAACTGAATACTCTCCGGATCATTTGAACCGAAGAAGATCTATTCCCCAATATATATAATTGGGGCAACAATTTTTGTTAAATTGAATTAATTGTATATTTTTTGAGCCAGAATTTAAATCTATGTGGATAAAGGTTCAGCAATTTCGTTACCGGAATTGTCTAGCAATGAAGCAATTAAATATGACATAATTTTTATAAAATTCATCTGTCCAATCAGATTTCGACAGGGAGTTCGAACAACAAATTGTCTAAGACCAGAACAAGAATTGACTGTACGAAATCTATCACGCGGTTCGTGCTAATTGTTGTAATGCTACGTGGCCTAGTATGATTAGATAGTAGAACTTAGGGGACCAATCAAACCAAAGGAGAGGCAATCCACGTGAATTCACCGCCGCATCCTGAGCCAGCGAAGCTGTGATTTCACTCTTGTCGATTTGGATTTTGGTATTCGGACAAGGGTATATAGGTGGACCCTCACAACAAGCCAATGGACAACGAATCCTGCCAGGTAGGCCTGCAGTTCTGATTGGTCCAGAATCGATCTTGTTTGGTCCAAAATAATGAAAGACCATATGGCATGGGTGGCAAACTTTGCATCCATAGCATTTTATCAACTGATCAAGTAATCTAAGCCGTCGATTGTGTTGTACTCCTTTTGGGTTTCATGGGAGCCATTCAAGCTAATTTATGTTATCAACTGTTAGTGGATTAGAACTTGCCACGGCAGTCAACAGACGCATGCACTTGGAACTAACTTCATCAAAACCAACTGTACTTATTTTTAAAAATAAAAATAAAAAATTCAAAACCAACTACAATAATAATTTCAAACTTAGAGGATCACGACATCTTTTAATTTATCAATTAAGAAATAGAAAATTTTCTTTGCAAATAAATAAATGACTTGATGTAGCTTTTAATCTTTAATTAGGGCTGATATAATTAATTTGCCAAATAAGGAAAGAAAAACATTTAAAGTGCTTTTGTATGGGCTTACCATCAGGATCTGAAGAAGAAACAACCAGAATCACGCCCACCAAACAGCAAAGCAAAATGCATGACAATAGAAAACAAGATCAGTATCACAAAAAACAAAAGTATGGTAGCTATATAGTGAAAAAAATAAAGATTAATCATTAAAAAACTAACTAGGAAAGTTAATCATAAAGCTAAATCTAACCTACCCATCAAAAGAAAAGAGTGGCTGGAAAAATAAATGAAATAATTTAATGCACGTTCTTTGATGTTAACTTGGAACTTTTGTTAAGAAAGTAAAAGAATCGTTGTACCTACCATTCATCCAATTTTTTTCAGGTTGAAAATGGTAGGCAGTTCGTTGCCAGGAAAACATAGCATTTGTCCAGTTGTACGAAACTTCATGACCGGAAAAGGACGGGTTGGATTTAGCTGACACCCCTTGCGCCACCCCTCTTGGCACCGGACTCGAAATGTCGGAAAACGACTTGGTTTTTGACGTCGAAGGTTGCCGGCCTCTTTCTGCTGCGTCTAAGGGTTGTTGGCTTTGGCTAATGATCAATGCGACCAATGACACGAGAAAAACGACCGACGCAAGGATCACAATGAATCCCCTTAAGGGTCGCCGGGGACTGATTACTGGAGAGGAGTTGCCGTCAGGCAGGACAGTGTAATGGGCATCCCCAAGATCAGAGGTACTGGTGGTTCTATGGGAAGGCAGGTTGGTGTCCATTTTCTGCGAATGTGGGTGTTTCAAGGCCCTAGTGGTAGGAAATGAAATGGGGCTTTAAATAGAGAGAGAGAGAGAGAGATGGTTTACAGAAATGGTGTGTCTGGCGTCTGCAGAAAGACATTTGCGTGGTAGATCTTAATTACTTGGGGAGGGGCAATTTGGAGAATTAGGCATGGTGGTAATTAAATGGGTCATGAACCTTTTTTTATTTTTTCCTATCTTTTATTTTATTTTTTTTATTTTCCAGTCCAAAGGACTCGAGTAGATTGATGGGTAAATGTGTGCGTGGATTGGTAGTTGTCCGATTTGGTTGGAGAGAGAGAGAGAGAGATCATGTGGGTGCACAACTGTGAATTGCGGGAACAAAAAGAAGTTAATGGTCGGTTTGGCCGGTTTAATTATAGGAACAAGAGTAGTTAGTAGTTAGTACTAGCTAGTTGGGATCCAATTATATATCAAATTATTATTTTTTAATCACACTTTTTTGTTTAATTAATTGTGAATCTTGAGCTTTAAATAACGATTTAGAATCAAGCTTAATTTATCATCCACCCGGGTTGAAGAAGTTAAAATTTGAACGAATTAACTTGAAAAGTCCAACGGTAATATTTATTGTTTTATTTGGGTTTCAAAGGTTCTTAATTAGCTCCTACCTTCTAGTCAAAATATGATCGAGAACAATTAGTCAAAATCAAAATAATTGTTTTACGTTGGTCCAATTAATGGTACGCAAGCAAGAACAAAAAACATTATTATATTTATATATCATTCAAACTTATAAATGTCAAAATAATTGACAAAGAATTATTATATCTTATTATAATTAAAGGAACTATTCAGTAGCTAAAGATCGACCAAAATTTACTTTATATTACCCTTTAAAAATTGATAATTGTAAAACTCTACCTATTTAGATATAAAAATCTAAATATAAATTTGGTAACAAGACATGTTGAGGACTAATTTGGTTTTTTTAATCTATTTTGATTTTACGCTTTTTTGTAAAATTGAGTTTCGTACGTAAAGTATTTTAATTTGTAAAACGACATGATCGAGGAGGACGGACTAATTTGGTCACAAGGTTGAGTTTCGTACGTAAAGTCGATCTTTTTTGTAGCAATCCCTAGCAAAATTTTGTACGTGTTCTTCACTCATTAATTCATGAATCTGAACAAGTAATGCTAATCTTGGTGGGGTCGTTTCAATTAATAGAATTTTTTTTTTTCCAAGTATGTTGTAGAAAATTTCCGAACATTCTTGCTTGGCCGGATGTGATGATCAACAAGAACGACCAAGGCAAATTCTTGCAAGAACATAGGACACACAATTCTCGTCAACTGAGGAAGAGAATTTCGACATAATTACTATAACAAACCGCCATAATAGATTGTACAATAAGAGCTAGAGATCGAATCAAACAGGTTCAAGTACATATATATATATATATACATGAATATATAGAAAATATATGTAGACAGTTTTTTTATTTTTTTTTGTTAAAATTCTGTCCTTAAGTTTATCCTTGTGCAATTTGAGTACGTACGTTAGTGTATTATCATTATCATTAATCGTCACGAGTGATGAAACTATATGAATTCCAAAGAGATGGAGGCCAGGGGTTGTTGTTATATATATATATATATATATATATACAAAGCAGATTACTTCTCTCGGTAGTCTTCTTGTCTTGCATTTATTAGGGCCCGGACAAGCAGTCCATGTCTCAATAAATATCATCTGATCCATATCCATATCCATATCCACATACTTTCTCATCAATCAGGAAGCTAAGCACCAACTTTAGTGTACAGAAATGTCGAAAACCAATCATAGAACATTAGAAAATATGTACGAAATTTCGTAACAAGGGGTCACTTTCCTTAATTTCAGGAAGGTAAAGAAACAAATTAAATTTAACCTCTAGCTCTTCTTAATTATTACCTATTTATTTTTCTGAAAAAAAGATTTATATGCATGATAGAATATTAGATTCTAATTTCTAAGCCTATCTTAAACACGTACGGTTGGAAAAATTGAAATTATAGCATATCTACCAAAAGAGATAATAATTGAAAATATAAGATGAAGATAAAAAGGGAACAACCCTATATATCCCACTATCCAATTACTCAAAGTCTCAAAGATAGCTTCTGAGATAGTGATCGAGATTGACGCCTTGTTAGCTATTATTAAGATTGATAATTTTTTACATAATTCGCAAACTCGATACGAACTTAATACAAAATTAGAGGGTTAAGGTTGAGAGATTTGACTCGTTTAATTAAATGGGTCGGGTTACGGTTAATATATATAGTCTTATATTTATGCATCGACACAACCCGAACCTGATAATAACAACATGCAATATAATAACAGACAATTTATAACATGACCAGCAAACTCGACATGAACCTAAAACAAAATTAGAAGGTTAATTAGGGTTAATGGGTTTGACCTATTTAATTAAAGGAGTCGGGCTAGAATTGACCTAAATAGTCTTATACCTATGTCTCGATACAATCTAAACCCGACACGCAAACATGAATTGTCACCCATATATATCTACTACGTACAACTAAAAGATTGTTAGCTTATACTATGTATTGTACTTATGTATGTACCTTGTCTTAGTTAGGTTATTGGTATGTATATTTGTATTACTAACTTTTATATATATATATATATAATATCAATGTGATTCAATATTTAATTCTAATAGTCCATTTGAGTGTTAAATTTTTGAAATCAGAATTGAATTCTTATTCTATTTGCGAATTTCGAGATTTGACTTTTAAAAAAAGTTAAATAAAATATAATTTGTTTAGAAAAAATTAAATAAAATATAATTTATTTTTTGAAAAATAGAATCAAAATTATATTCTATTTCCGAAATTCAGTTGCCATCGTAAGAAATAATTACTCCTGGCGCTCATGCAACGCGAGCATCGCAACCTTGAAAACCTATCAACTCCAACCCCGTATCGACATAGCAGGCACTCTTCTTCTTTTTTCTTTTTCTTAAGGAACCTTACGGGACTTGGATAAATACCTAAATCCCTATAGTACTTCAAATGCTTTTACGTAATATATAGTCAGAATTTTATCTAAAAGTTAAAAAAATAATAATAACAAAAAAAAACTAGCGAATTTTTTTATTGTTAATTACTGATAATATTACTGATTACTATCAAGTTGTCATGAAGAACCAGTTTTCGTAACAATGGCTTTGCTCGGTAAAGGAACGGGAATTGGTAATAGAAGTTAGAAGTGATAAATGTGATATAAAGTGAAAAATTTGTATAAAAAAGTGAAAAAAAATAAAATAAAATAAAATAATATTATATTATATTATATTATAGTAAATTTTTTTTTATTTAAATAATAATGAAAAATTATTGATGTAATATAAAGTTGAAATATTTTGTAGTTGATTGGTTTTATTTTATTTTATTTTATTTTATATAGATTAGTTGATTGGTTTTAGAATAAGCGAAGAGGGGAACAAAAATGTCAATCAAGGCCAACATTAAAAAAAAGAAAAAAAAAAAAGAAAAAGAGGATGAGATTGGTATATCTTTGTCTTTTCGTAATTATTGAGGAACTGTCTACAACGTACCATCTTTTTCATGAGCCCCGTGTGATTAAAATGTTCGTGATAATTGTGAACGCAGACTTTTTTTGTTTTTTAATATTTTTTTGTATCTGCGATTGACGCATCTTGAATTTTTTATTTTAACTAGGAAAAAAAAAGAGAGGATTAACAAAGATACGTTACATGCATATTATTTGTACATTATTTTTTTAAATTAATTATTAAATTTGTAGGACTTATATATGAATTTTTGTGAACCCTACAAATTTAATAGTTGATTAACTTGATTTAGAAAAATGATGTACAAAAGAAGTTAAAGTAATGTGCAAAAATCATTTCTCGACTGAAAATAGACAGAGCGCTTGTGAACAGGTTTGTCTTGGTAATTAAGTGCAGATCTTGATTGACGCTTTTATTAAATCAACAGAATTTGAACAAAAATTTAGGTTTATTTATTAAATCAATGAATGTATATATATAATCTAGTTGAGATAGACTTCAACTATAGTTAGATCACCGTATTTAACTATAACTAGGTGATAGTTTTCAAATGTAGTTAGGTCACAGTCTTCAACTGTGATAGTCTTCAAGTACTGTATAGTAGCTTAAATTATCACAATCTTCAACTGTGATAGTCTTCAGCTATATGTTAGCTTAAATTATTAAACTTATGATATACTCTAACACATATAAAATCAAGATTAGATTGTTTAAAATTTGAATTAATTTATTTAATTACTCAAATAATAAATCTTAAAAATAATTAAATAACTAAAAATTAGTATGAATTTACAAAAGAAAAAAAAAACTAGACATTTGCTTTATATATGGAATGAGAAGTTAATTAATTAAGTAGTTTGTGAATTAGCTTAAGTACGATCAAAAAACATAATGAAAAACTTGCTATGCTGGGAACAAGCTCAAAATAGAAGCTCGCTCGAACTTGAACATCCAATAATCACTTCATTTCGGCTTGTGCTTGTTCACATGTTGATATTACCCATAGACAGGGGCGGAGTTAGCCTTGGGCTAAGGTTTTTTTAAAAAATAAAAAATAAAAAATTTACTCCAAATTTTTTTATTTTTTTAGTTTTGCCCCCCCCCCCCACCAATTATTATTTTTTTTCAATTTTGCCCCTCCTCCCGAATCTCAAATGTTGGCTCTGCCCTGCCCATAGATATGAAACTCATCTAATGAATAGCCCGATATTACCAATTGTGGTTTGCATATTTTCTTGGTAGAATATTATGTTTGAACCATTCTCCTTTATGACTACAATTTATGATGAACCGGAACAATTACAAGATAATTACATTAATTAATTTATAAATAAATGATTATAAATCATCTTTTACACATTTTTTATACATTTCATTTTTAAATTCGGCCACCATTGGATTTATAGGATCCACATTGGATCGACTCAACCCATAAATCCAATAGTAAATTTAAAACTTAATTGTATGGATATGTGTAGGACATATATGTGTATAATTTCTCTAATTTATATCAATCACCTGGCATTATTGCTACTTTACTTATAAAACTTGTGTCGTAAATGCTATATATTATTTTTGAACTTAACTGAATCATACCATTGTACAAATGGGAATAAGATCATCTTCATTTTATGATCAGAATTTAAAGTTGATACATCTAATGATGTATAAGCCTAGGATCTCACGCATGGAGTCTCCCAGATCCTACAGCTTCACCTCCTTGCGGCACGATCTCGCTTCCATCCTTTGTATTCCCTGGCTAGCTTCACAATATGCTCCTTATCAGTTGTCAGGGCTCTCATAGCAGTTGTTAAGGGCCTAGGAATTAATCCAAAATCATTAGGACTCTTATATAGATACTAATTCGGTTAAAACCTTAACCTTAAGATCGTAACATTTCACACCATGTTTTTGAATTCGACATTCACAGCATTTTAGCAGCACACTTTATGAACACTGACCCGATAATAATCATTTATCTTTTAGCAAATCTACTCACCGATCTACGTAACTCATCATACATACTCAACAAATATGACATAGGCCTTTAGGGAAATGCTATTGATATTCAAAAACCATTTGAGGTGCCTGTGTTAATTAAATTTCCAAGAAAAAATAAAATTAAAAAAGTGTATAAAAGGAGTTTCCTATTATATTTTCTTACTCTCTTTTTTGGTCTAATTAAACAGGGTCTTGAACTAAAATAAGGAGAGCTATATATTAGAAATCATTCTACACTCCACTTCTTACTTCATGAGGGAAGAAAATGCCAAGAGATAGAGAGTACTTCAACTTGGTGCAGACACTTTTAATTAGTTCATAAATTAAAGTTGACTGAAGAAGTTGAATTTAAGGTAACATGATCTTGACTAAATAGTACTCTAAAGCAAAATAAGGTGTGATGCATGTGTCTTGATCTTGACTAAATCATTCTAAATTAATCGAGTATTCAATTGTGATTTAAAGCCAAAAAAGATGCTCGATTAGGATCCTTGGAAATCCTTGCAAAGCTCAAGGATTGGAAGGAATGGTAGGTGTAAAGGACGATTAATACTGTATAGATGTTGGGATCTTCAAACTGACTCTGTTTTTTTGTCAATAATTTGACAGATTTAAGGCATCCCCATCGCTTAGGAAAAAAAAAAAAACTGTGTTGATCCGTTGGTAAATTTATTATATTTTAAATGTCAAATTCTTCGATCCTTCTAAAGTCGGATCTAGCTTTTTTTAAATAATAATAATAATAATAAATTTTGAGCAGTCAAATTTAACTTTGAGTAGAAATAATATTTGGTCCCCCCACAACACAATTATTGACTTTTTTTTTTTATTAAAAAGAAAATCACGACACCATGTAAATAGGTTGAAATCTGATTTTATGGATTTTTTTTTTAAAAAAAAAAAATTCAATAATTATGTCTTTAAGTTACAAAATATCATATCTCAATGCATTACATGCTCCTTTTTTTTTTTTTTTTTTTTTTTTTTTTTTTTTTCCTTTTTAATTATTATTATTATTTCTATTATTTTATACGAGAGCCCCATGTGTAGTTGTGAACTACATATGGCCCAAGTGGATCGTGCTAGATCATACTAACACTATCGACTACATTTTGTGCACAACTTCATTTCCCAGTCACAGTTGGACCCAAAAAAAAAAAAATTTAAAAAAAAAAAAAAAAAAAAAGATTTGGCGAATGGGACACTCAACGGATTCTGAGATGTCTTGACTTTGTTTTTCATTATTTTCTCTCTTCTCATCATGTGTGCCATGAAGATCCTGAATGTTATATAAGTAACTGATTTTGTGATTCAAATTAACTCTTAAGTAGAATTTAATCTTAAAAGCTGGTTTGTAAGGAGAGGTATATAATAGGCTTATATAGACATGATTAAAACTGTACTTAAACCGTATAAAAACATTTAAGATCGTAATATAACTCGAACACATAGTTTCTAAATATATATCATACCAAATGCTACATATATTAAGTATAAGGGTGCGTTTGAAGTTGCGATTTTGTAGACAATAAGTGTGATTTAAAACCAAATCGCAAAACATAAATTGTTTAGGAACTGGGTTTTTAAAAAGTAGAATTTGAAAATGCAGAAAATCTGCTTTTTCAAATCGTAGATAAGATGGTTCATTTTTTAAAACTCAGAATTTTAAAGGCTACTTTGCGATTTTAAAAACTAAACTGCGATTTTACCAAACGCTTAACTGCGTTTTTAAAAATTACTTTTTCAAATCGTACATTTTAAAATTGTTATTTTAAATCACATTTTTTGAAAATTGCAAATTCAAACGGATCCTAAGCCGCTCTTAAAAGGTTTTTTTTTTTTTTAAATAAAAAATAAAAAATAAAAATTGTCGGTGAAAAGATAGTCCAAGACCGAGAATGAAGGAAATGGTTATGTTCATGAATACATGCACATGCCCTCTGACCATCACCTAGCCTGTATTGTTTGTCATACAGGTACATTGAGTGAATTAAATATTAATGTGCTTTTAAAAAAAGAAAAAAGAAAAAAAAGAAGACATTCGATCTGTACTAAAACGAGGACAATAACTGAAGGTGTCCTGTGTCTTCACTTACTACACCACGTGTATAATCTTGAAGAGTAGTTGCAATGGGCATCTAAAACCAAACCAAACCAAACAATTCTGACCTTGCAGATCTAGCTTTCAGCAGAACATGCTGTACGTCACTGTTTAATTTGGTTTTCATTTTCAATTTTGAGTGAATTTGTACCTTCCGTTGAGGTTAAAACATGTTTAATTATTTGCTTCAACGCTGAGGCAGGCATGAAGTGAGAGAAGAGAGAGGAAGGAGGTAGATGGAGCAAGCAAGAAGTCTTATTTGTTGATGCATGTCCAAAATTCGTCAGTGAAACTATTACAAAGGTGCCTACCAAAACCCCACTAAACAAACACAAATTTAATTAGGTGCACCAAAGAGCCTGACATGACACACTCTGCCTTGTGATATGATGAGCTAATGAATTGACCTCATTCGATCTCCCCGGCCCACTCTTTGGATGTTTTCATTTTTTTTTTTTTTCTTTCTTTTCCTTGGATGTATGGTTTAGTGGGGCAACATTCTACGTGGACTATGGTGGACTATTAGAGTGAAATTCATGATATGGTCCCCATAGTTATGGCATACGCATGATATGGTCCCATTCTATATTTATTTATTTATTTATATCCCGATTTGAACTCAAAAATAGGATTTGAGTATGGGTTTCAAATGAGGTGCAGGGACATATATATTGATTTTAATGACAAATTAGAGTCCTATTACTATGTCCGTTTGAAATAATCACCTATTAATAGTCTAATTTGTCCTCCATAAAGGGGATATTATTCAAATAGGTATACGAAGATCGTGGAGTGCAGCCGTGCATGATGCAGGAGATGTAACAAGCCATCATTGGCCTTGGGATTGGTCCAAGGGTAGATTTTGTACTACCCCGTCAACAAAGTAAAATACTTGAAAAATAAAAGTGTGATTTATGGCATTATTCTCTACAAAGAAAACAAAGTATAATGAATATAGTTTAAGCATAGTCCTTATATCCTACCAATGGATATTGCACTCAAGAATTGAACCCCGTGACTTGCATGTCTTCGGGTGTTTAACTTATTCAAAACTACTAACTAGGTTACATCCTGTTCTTGCTTTGTTGCAATCACATCATTAAACCATATGGTGCATCCTCTTTAATTTGGTAATTAAAATGGCTACTATTGTATTTGATACGTGAAGTACACATTTAATATATTCACAAATTACATGTAAATTTGTTATAGGGTTAAATGTAATTATGGTATCCGTGCTTTAGACCATTATCAAATAGTCATTCTTGGTGGTTCAGAAATTACCACACATCGTGGGTACCTAGAGTCACTTTAGTCCTTAATGTTCATGTTTTGTCAAAAACACATAAGAGCCTGCTACCTCAGTGCCTCTCAGCGTCTGCAATGTGCCTCCCTATTATGTCATTTTACCAAGTACTAAAAAAATAAAATAAAACCCTCCTATTTGACCCATTGTGGGGGAGATCCCACCCTCGAGGTGGGTTCTCCGCCATCCACCGAGGGTGGAATCTCTATTGGGTTTTTTAAAAAAAAATTTACTTTTTTATTTTTAAAATAATGTTGATAAAGTATAATAGTGTGGTGAATGAGACATTTGTCGAATTTTAAGAGGTCTTGACATGACATTCTGTTCCGTTAAGTTTTTAGATGAAACATGATCAGATGGACTAACTCTGATAATAAGACAACATCAAGCTCAATGTGTGATAAGTTTTAAAACCGGTAATGATCTAAAGCCTAAGTTAATTCCAAAATAGCATTTAATCCTTTTGTTATAAACTTATAAACATCAGTTGAATTATATTTGTTTTTTTTCCTTATTTTCTCATCATCACTCCCGTCATGAAGATCCTGAAGATTAAATAAAGTTGCAGATCTTTGATATGTGGGGATTCATTCCTTAGCCTACCCAAATATATATTATTGGTGAAAAGATAGACGTCCATGGCCGAGAATATAGGAAAATGGTTATGTTCATGAATACAGACACATCACACATGCCTTCTTACCATACCCATCCCCATCACCATCACCCGTCTTCCTTGTCATACACAAGGAAATCATTGAGCAAACTAATATCAATGTACTAACAATAAATAAATTAATTAAACAAAAAAAATTAAAAAATTAAAAAATTCTGTACAATGACAATAATTGAAGGTGTCCTCCTGTTCTTCACTTTCTACACCACGTGTGTACTCTTGAATGTTTGTTGCAATGGCCAGCTAAAAACCAATCCATTTGGTGTCCTGTTTTTTTTTTTTTTTTTTTTTACACCAAAAAATAAAATAAAATAAAAACCAATTGTCTCAGAAGTATCCAATTAAGGAAGGTGATGTGAAAACTTTTGACTCGTACCAGAAAAACGTACGATGTTATTATGGGCCAAGTAATCTGGACTGGGGGTTGGTTTGTTTTGGACATATCTAATTTGTAACCTGTGTACGTAATGCATAGATTCTCAAAATGTTTTTATAAAACCATGTTTTTATTATTATAAAAAAAAAAATAGACTTATTATCTAATAAAGAATTATAACAAAATGAAAAATGTTGTTTTTCATACATGATCAAGAAAAAATTAAAGAAAACTCTAATAAGATTAAGATATTTGTTCCTAACACATGATAGAAGCCCTGCGCTCCCCTGACAAAACAAATAAAAATAATACCATTTAAAACTTTTGTGATGACTTTGATTGAAAAAAGGAAATAAATAATACCATTCAATATACAAGTTTTAGGTGGCTTTGAATTTGATTGATAAAACTGGCTCTAAATGTGGGATAATTAAGGTGAGAATTACTTATCTTTAAGATTCTGCTTGTTTCAACGTCAAATGTTTTTCGTTAGAAACTATTTCTAATATCATAAAAGAGATGATTGTCAGAGATTGGTAGTGGTCAGCAATAGTCTGACAAACTCAAAAAGTGATTACTATTTTCAAAAAGGTAAACCAGTAATTTACAAAAGCTTCTCGGGTTAAACCGAAAATGTTTTCATTTTAACTATTATTTTCCATCGCACCAAAAACCGAAAATACGGAAAATATTTTCTAGAATGTCTACAATATGTTTGGTCACCAATGATCTAGATAGCAAAAGGGATCTTGTAGGCTTGATATTAATAACCAAGATAATCTTATAAACATGGAAATATTTATAATTAAAAGAATTAACAAATGATTAAGCATTCTTTACATACTCCGAAAGGAGATGTTCTGACCAAAACTGAAGGGAAATGGGGAGGGGGAGTAATGAATTAGTCGTAGACTCATAGATGAGGGCATCCTCAGAGCAGGCTGAAAGATAATTCCTTAATGCCAATCAATAATGGCGGAGACAATTGGAGCTAAGAATATACATTCATCACATGAAGCTTTGAGTAGACGCAACTATGGACCAACAACACTGCTGTCTGTAATACGTCTTCCATGAAAACTATGCTCCAAAACCAAAAAAACATGTAGGCTGTCTTTATTGTATATGTATGTCAGGTATTTCCTATTCTTTTTATATTCATTTATAGAGCACTTGACTCTTTCCATGTCACCAATGAATTGAGGAATTCCATGACCTGCATACCAGATTAAACCCATCTGAATTTCCAAGTAAAATTAACAATAAATATTTCCACCACACCCAAAGATTTTGTTTCTTTGATATACGATGGATGTTAAGACTTTCATTGCTTCAGAAAAAGAAGAACTTGTGTACCTCTGATGGGTCCCTTACAGAGTAAACTGCATTGCTTTCCTTGGGCACAGAAGATACTAAGATGCCAAAACCTTGATGTCCGTCTCTCACAACCTATTACATGTTCAATTTTATTCATCAGATCATTCAGAAACTCAGTTGATTACTAAATTTATAATAAGTTATAAGATATTACCTTAAATGCATCTTCGTCTGTCCGGTCATCTCCAACATAGATCGGAAGCACATCGTCACAGTTACTCAACCCTAAAGCAAATTTTTTCAGAGTTAGATGGAGTGGATGAGAATTAAAGATTTGTAAAAAAGTATTAACCAATAGATAGAATTCATATCCATATCCAAAATAACTAACCAAGTGATTTCAGTAAAAATGTGACAGCTTTCCCCTTATTCCATTCGATCACGGGGCGGACCTCTAAAACCTAAAAAAAAAAAAAAGGTAAGTTGAATACAAATTAAAGGAATAACTCCACATAGTATAGCAGAAAATATTCAATAAAAAATAAAGAATATTGCTCGGGTAGGATGTTGGCTCTGAAGAATACCTTGCGGCCATGAGTCAATCGCAAATGTGGGTAGTCTTTCAGTACATCGTGGACAAGTTGTGCTACTGTATTCCAAAGCTGGAGATATAAATTCAAATCAAGAGCCAAGAAAAGAGTAAATAAGTACAAAAGCCCTTTTTTCTGATTAGATGAACAATACAAGTAACTGAACAATATATATCCAACCTTGGCTGCTAAGTAAAAAGCCATACCTTCTCATCTACGTTACGGTAATGTACAGAGACACAGAACTTATTATCCTCAACTTTTACTCCTTTAACATCTTTGGTACGTTCAATAAGGGATCTAAGAACCTGCCCAAACATGAAAAAGTTAGAACGCTATGACAGTGAAAGATTGGAACTTGTTTTCTACCACTCCTACTATACAATTGCAGACAGGACACTTACACACCTCATTGATCATAGGTAAAAATTCAGCAGCGGGCTGGAACAAACTAACTTCCTTGCCCTATAATCACAAAGGGATGAAAAATTATTTAAATATATACATTTATGAGAGAGAAAGAGATGTCACATAAAGAAATTTATTAGCCCATTACCTGCTCATCCGTTGATCTAACACAATTTGTGTGGTCATCGGAAATAGATTGTCTGACAGGGCCCATGATGTCCATCCCATGACTACCCGCATAATGGAGTTCTGTAAGTCCAACAAACTTATATACCTGAATGAATAGGAGTGTAGGACAAGCAATTGCCCAAAATCAATGACAACTAATTTTTGAATGCAAATAAACAAATAATTCCTAAGGAAGTTGTTATTAGGATAAACTATTCAAAAAGAAACCAACCAATTACCTTGTCCCGGCTTCTCCCACTAATTATTGCTGTTGGGAAGTATTTTGCTACCTTTTTTACAACAGCACGCATCTACAAAGGTTACAGAACCAGAATGACCAAAAAGAATGAAAGAAAAAATGTTACTTTAATTTTTTTTTTTTTTAAAAAAAACATGTTGAAAATGAGAAGAAAAAAAAAAAGAAAAGAAAAGAAAAAAAGAACCCTCTTACAGCATCAGACATGAAGGCACAGTCAGGATTATCTACAATTGGTGAAAGAGTCCCATCATAGTCCAAAAACAATGCTATTCTCTTTCCCTTGGCATGGTTGTTAATTTTCTCAAAAGATGCAATTGCTGATGGATACTTCGCCTGGGAAATTAAAAAAGAAAGGTGCAGAGAACTGCATAAACAACTCATCCAGAAATTCTTGAAAGGAATGAACCAAAAGAAAAAAATAAAAAATAAATAACCACAGGAAGCAAAAATACCATCCAGGCATTGTATGCAACATCAGCATCAGAATCAGATGATGCATACTCATTGCCGGCACCCTTGGTTATCTTCCTAGGAGGAGGAGATGAAGATTTCATGGCATCCAGCCAACTGCTTGAGCGAACATCACCAAGTATTCCAGTCTTCTTCCTAGGGATTGTCAGGAAAAGGCTTGGAGGGAAAGCTGCTCGTGGAGATGGATAAGGCAACAGACTGGAATGTACGCCTAGTATTGACTTGTTCATGGGTGCAGGATCAGTAAGAACAGGGGAAGTATGATTTGGCTTAAGGTCCATCGGATCCAGACTTGTAGCACAACTTATAATTCGAAAGCTATGTAAATGTTTTCAGCAGAGTAATCAAAACAGACGCAAGGCAACAGATCAATCTCAGATATCTTCTTCACCCAACCCTTTTATCAATAAAAAACAAAACCACCTCTTAAGTGCCTTCTTGTCACTAATACTTGGCAAGCAGTCCATCAAACGCAGGGCTCCTGAAATCTAAATGATCATAAAAATGAGTAAATTAAAGAACAATTGCATATGCAATCTCAGATTGCTTAAACAGAGTAAAAATAAACCTCCCGCACCTTATCATGTCCCTGGCAATCATGTGATTGAGGCGATAGACTATTATCTGCAAAAAAGGTTCGAGATAAATAAAAATGACTTAGCATCAGGAAAAATCCACATCCTCTTATGTGTTGACAGAACAGCTAAGAATTGTGGTGTTAATGGAAAAAAAGAGCTTATAGACATTGATGCCACACTGCATTAATTGTACCTACATAAAAAAATAAATAGATGCCTTACCTAACACTTACCAGAAATCAATTCATCAAGAAAAGTTAAGAGATGGACCAGAAAAAGGAAATTATTTAATAGTAACTGGTGTTGCCAATGCATAATCATAGTAAGGATCCCAAAGATTTAAAGGAAATCAAGATATGCAAATGAGATCATCTATCTAAAACATAACTATATCAAAATTTGAACTAAAGAAAGCCAAAAACAACTCAGGATTTCTACGCTTACCTTGTGCAATAATGTCTAAACATGCATTAATTTGGTAGTGAAGAAAGAAGAGAAGTATGTAATGGGTTGATAATTGTTGTATCTATAATTGCTATATCATATATATTCAACCCCTTTATGTGACCTCTCACATTCTATCCTTACTTTCACCGTTCCCTCTTCTTCCAATCAAGTGAAGGTAACACTGGAGAAAAGTGATTCTGTATAAGGTTTTTTTTTTTTTTTTTTTTAAAAGGTCCTCTGTTTTTTAAAGTGGTTTAAAAGGGGAAATTTTTAGTGGCAAATAGAATTAGTAAATAAAAATAAATCGCAACTGTGTGGTCATCTTCAGTAATGATATTTCACTACAAAATAATGGCACTGGTTTTCAGTTTTTCTTTCAAATTTCCCAGATTCAAATATTATTCTGATGAAATCATTCCAACCCCAACCCTGGGTCGAATATTATGACAATTACCAAGCAACAAATAGTAGTTACCTAAAGCTAAAAACTAGCACTTGACTGTTTACATAAGTTTTAAATGAATTAAGGTTCAAAACAAAGCACTGTTTCAAACTGTGAATATGTTATACACCAATGGTCAATAGGTTGGAAACTGCTTCGTTGAACACTAAGATGATGATAGCAGTGTTGATAACAGTCCCAATAAAAAGTATATTTGCTCGGATGTAGACCTTACTAAAATGATTTAGACAAATAATAAAGCCGAGCAAACTTCATCAGCATGCATCATATAGGTTTCAAAAGTAGTAATACTTCGATTGTCACAATCACAATTTATTTCAAACTCAATTTGCAGAAACTCAAAAGTTAATGGCCCAGTTTCTTGGTAATATCATAAACAATTTCAAAGCTATAGAGGAAAGGAAGTTAAACATGAAAAAATATATAAAACGTAGTAAGCAAAGAGGGCTGAACATGCATATCTTTCACTGTGGAGAAAAGAGATGTTGGAAAGCCAAAACTATAAATAATCGATGTTATACAGAAATAAAACATGAAATACAAGTTGATACTACAAAATTTACGATTGTCAATATATAGCAAATAGAATCTAAATAGTCTGCTCTGAAAGAAATTAACCAGTCCATGGAACAAATTTGGTAAAAAAGAAAAATATGGGCTATAAGTGGTTGTGTACAATAAAAGGCTCTTCTACCCCACATTGTGGAGAGGAAACAATGCCATATGCAAACCACATATTATGGGCCTACAATGAAGCATGGGAATCATTAAACATTTGGACCCTGCAGATAAAGATTCTGCAGTGACATAAACCAACATATATATATATATATATAGAGATGCCAAAAGAATTTTTTTTTTTTTAAAAAAAAAAAAAAATATCAGAAATCACCATCCTTTTGTTGCTATCCCCCCACCCATATTCACTGTGAGCACCAAAAATTTCCAAAAATTCAAAATACATAGAATTTTTCCAACCATGTGCTGGATAATTCAGCATATATTTAGGGTGAAGATTTCCCCATGGAAAAGTACTACGTCAAAAAAAAAAAAAAAGACTCAGGATTTGTTTCTTTTCTTTTTTTTTTCTTCGCCTTTTTTTCTCTCTCTTATTTTATTTATTTTTTTTTTTTTCTGGCTTAGAATTGTTTAACGCGATTTCGACTTGAAAAATCCATCCATTGAGGAACAGTGGTTGCAAAAAAGTTGAATGAAAAATCAAAGATCAAAACAAAGACACATATCACATCAACTTAGTCAAAAACAGCTACAAAAAGGCTGACAAATTAGAATCAATGTCGACAGAATCGGAGCCGCGGTTCGGAAAAAAACTGGAGTAACCAACCATTCAACAAGTCGGCTAATGAAGAATAAGACCCATATATATACACATACAATTATACCAGTGTGTATATATATATATATATATATATATATATATAGAGAGAGAGAGAGAGAGAGAGAGAGAGAGAGAGAGCTATCGCCTATCGCTCATAACAACGATTTCAAAAGAAAAAGGAAACCCAAAATAAAAGTAAGGATGGGCCTAATTCAAACTTGAATTCTGTACAATCCAAATACTAACAACGCTCTGAGCATATAAAAATTGTTGATCAATAATAATAATAATTAGCTGTGAAAATCGAAGAAAATAATTTATAAGGTAACAAACCCATATAATCGAACTCTATCGCGCAGACGATTTAAAAGACAACATTTTACCAAATAGCACCATTTAAATAAATACAAAGAAAAAAATAAAAGAAAAGAAAAAGAAAAAAAGCGAACCATAAACGTACCTCAGTGGAAGCACCAACCAAGAACCAGGAAAGCTCCAACCAAGAACAAAAGAACGTGAACCGAATCTTTGAAAAATGCAGGTCGTATAATTGATAGACCTTCAGAAACAAAACCCCTATCAATATAACAACGACAACAATATGAACGAAACACGAAATGCTCCGTGGTCAAACCAACGAACTCAAGCTCTTGGTTTTGAAAATTCAGCCTTCTTGCATGAGGACTTTTCTCGGGAGCCAAACAGGAAGAAAATAGGCAATATAAAATGGAAGAGAATCAGCAGACGAAGGAAAGAGTGGAAGAAGAGAATCAAGCGCAAAATCGATGCCAAAAGCAATGAAAGAAAAGAAAAATAACCGTAGACTTGGACTGGAGTATTTATAGAGGTTTTTCGGCTCTCGCCAAACGTAGTTCCTAAGAAGGTCACACCCGTTCTATTGGGAAACACGCGCCCTTCCTACGCTTTTTCCAGGCGCATTTTATCACACGCTCGTTTTTGCACGGGTGGGGGGATTTTGCGCTTTTGGGTATAAATCAGTAAATTATTATTGTCGAATTAAAATATTTCCAATTCTATTATTCCAAAATATTTGTTATTTGATATTTAATGGATTAAAATAAATTCCAAAAAGACAAATAAAATATTCCTCCCATAAACTACCACTCTTATTTCACTTATTAAGGATGTGTTTGGGATTGCGATTTCGTAGACAATAAATGCGATTTTAAACCAAATCGCAGAACATAATTCGTTTGGAAACTAGGTTTTTAAACCAAAAAATCTGCTTTTTCAAATCGCATGTAAAATGATGTTTTTTTGAAAACACAAAATTTTAAAGGTTAATTTGTGATTTTAAATAGTAAACTGCGATTTTACCAAACGCTTAACTGCGTTTTTAAAAATCATTTTTTTTTAAATAGTACATTTTAAAATCGTGATTTTAATTCGCATTTTTTGAAATCGCAAACCCAAACGGACTCTAAGGTGTATACAAATTTTGCTTAGTGCAACTCAAATCCCATTTAAGAAATTTCTATATCAATTTGAAATATCTAAATTACCTGAAAGTGAAAAAAAAAATTCTCTTTTCACATAAAGTAATTATTTAATATTTTGTCTGAATTAACATATAATGTTGCCGGAAGGACAAACTAGGTTAAAATTTAGAATTAGAATAAAAGTTGTAATAAATTAAAATATATGGGGATCGATAAAAATACCATAGGGGAGGATCGTTTGTACAATTCGGACTAAACGTATTTGATGAAATAAATAATAAAATAATAAATTTTGAATGAGTAAAAAAACCTATAAATTATTTTTTAACCCTGAAAACCGCCTAACTTACTTGGGCCCCACGGAAGATCTTGGAAAGAGCAGGAGCAAGTGGGAAGCCGGCAGCCTAAGCGCGTAATGACACGTGTGATCGAGTCGGGGCTGACATGGGCACGTTTAGGATGGGGGGCCCGCCACGTAAGTGCTGGGAGTGTGAGATTGTGTCGTCTTTGTCAACAACACAAGTTGGGGTTGGGATGTGGGTCGATCTGTGTGGCTCCTGTTTCTTTTTTTCTCTCTTCCCGTGTTTTTTCTTTTCTTTTTTTCTGGGGATCCAGCTCCAGCTTAACAAGTGGTGGTTGATCAAGGTAGTTATTCCAATTCAATATAACCGACGGGAGGGCCCACCTGACCGACGTCGGTGGTAATGTGACCACAAAGGAGAACGGAGAATTGGAGATGGGGGGTCTGGGTCTCTGTGTGGGTGGGCCTACTTTTCTTGCCCAATATATATATATATATATATATATATATATGTTTGTGATTATTTTATTTTATTTTGGTTCCACGATATATCAAAAATTGGTTGCTTTCGTACATTTCCTTCCACAGCTGGCGTTTGGACACGGGGGTCTCACGTTCTAGGAAAAAATATATAATAATTAAGGGGTCACACGTGTAGGATTCGGCGGGGCCTGGCTGAGCTGGCGATAGAGACATGTTTGGTTCCTTTGTCAAATATATTGACAACAGAAACGAAAAGGAAATGAGGAAAGGGAAGTTAAAAAGAAGAGGCGGTGGAACTTTCGTAAAAAATGCCTTGGAACCCACAACGGAATCTTCCGATTCAACGCCGTAAAGCGCGGTCAAAGTCATGGTAAGACTTGCTTAATATATATATATATATAATAATATTTTGTTTCCTCGGGCAGTGCTTTTTTCTGACCCACTGTTTTCAACCCAACTCTTTCCATGCTTATTGTACATTGGAATTGTGTAATAGGTGGGTGAGGATTGTGATTCTAGCATTTCTCTTGTTCCTAAATCCAACGGTTGAAACTCGATAAATTCCTTTATTAATTCAGTCAAATTCGTATAAATTTGTATAATTTTATTTTTATTGGTTTTTTTTTTTTTTTTTTTTTTTTAATGTGAAACATAAAAACGAACTATCTTTCTAATGGAATTAATATAGTTTAACTTAGTATTATGCTTGTAAATCTTGATATTCTTGAGATATATATATATATATTAGATTGTATAAGATTCGAGTTAATTAGAATGATGAAATTTTAACAATAATTAATACAAATATACTGAAGAAGAAGAAGAAAAAAACGTTAATTGTGCCGCTCGTAGACAAATTTGAATTCATTCGAAAAATAAATAAATTGCATTTAAAGATATTATTTGATAATCTCAAGCTAAACTCATGTTGGAAACAAAATTAAATACACAAAGCTTAAACATTCGTAATTCGGCGTGATTACAACCCCGCTTCACACCAATCATTAGTAGATTGAATATTACAAAAAAAAAAAAAAAAAAAAAAAACTTTATTCTGTTTTCCACATAAAGCGATTATGTTATGCTTTGTTTGTTTCAACGTAAAATGTTTTTCGTCGTAAAATATTTTTAATGAAATTATTTTTTTAAAAATGATTTTTTTGAAAATATTTTTTGTTGTTTGGCTCATACGAAAAAAAATCACCAACGGCATGATTCTAGCCACTTTCACCTGATTCCGGCTGTACTGGTCAAATTCCTGCGAAGGTGGGCGGAATCTGGAATGGTCGAATTTCGGAGAAGGTGGTCAGAATCTAGCATAGTACAGCCAGATTCCGGCACCGGCCGGATTCCTTTAGCAGTAGATTCGGACTACTAACAAACTTCAGGCGATAGCGGATTCCACAAATGTGTTTGCAAGAATGAAGAGTTTAAATCTAGAAAACGATTTACGGTTCAAAAAATTAAATAGGCTTTTACAATCAAATTGAAATGATTTTTCGTTGACATCATTTATTACACCAAATACCAAAATATATGTAAAATATTTTAAAAAAAATATTTTACGTTCAAACAAACAGAACATTAATTAATGAGAGCAGGTGTGGTGGGTGTTGGTTTGCTTCACGTTGGCATCAGAAATGGACCGATGGATCAGGATGAAAAATGATTATCCATTCATTTGATCTATAACAATCAAAATATTCCTTACCTAATTTGGTTTTGTGTGTTTAAACTATTGCTACCTAAACTCTACTCCTTTCATAATTAATAATGTCCATAATTACTTGATTTAATTTGGATAAATTGGTGACTCATGTTGAATTTTGTGGCATGTAATAAAGATAGCATACCAAACACGAAATCAATGGAAATGGAATACATTATTGCGCCTTATCAACAGGGAGGTCATGCTTACGAGGCATGTCATTTAGGGTTTGATTAACGTCTTACATCGAAGAGATTAATAAAAAGTTGTTACAAATCTATAAATTAAGCCAAGATGTTGTAACCTCTATTATTTTCTTGTGAAGTGCATATTTATGATTCCTCAAACCCCAATTTATGTGTTGCATTTGCCGTTATTACGCACTCGAATGTTTTTTTTTTTTTTTTTTTTTGAAAATATCAAGTTTTCATTAATTAAAGAGAATAATCTTGCTTAATAAGTATAATACTTTCGAAGAAAATAAGATTACCTTTTATTCACACTTGACATAGAGATTGGTGAAAAGCGGTTTTCGCCAAATGATTGGATTCCCTTCTAATATGTCCATCAAATCATGACCGGAGATCATTTAGTTTGGCTTGAATATCCTCGGTCAATTAACCATACCAATTCCAACAAGAGCCTTTCTATATATCGCAAAATATGCATAATTTTCAATGCATATCTCAATAATACTCCATGAAACCCCACTTTCTAATTCTTTTTATGGTTTATTTATTTTCTGATCGAACAACGACAATGTCAAGTCCTCCGAGGTTGTTGGAATATATTTGAATTAAATGAATAAGTAAAACAGAGATACAATATTTTATGGGGTGGTTCGGTGTTAGACATTTATATCCACCACTGTGCTCTTATTGATTAATTTGCTTGCGTACAAAATGGAGTACGTAATTCTAGAAGTCACTCACGTGTCCCTGAAAGAATGACGTGAATTTTAAAATCACAATTTAATAGTGATTTTAAAAGTCATATCATTTTTGGCGAAACACAAAAGTAATAAAAGAGTAACTTGTAGCATTACACACACAAAATTCAATATTTATAGAACTTACAAAGAATATGAACTCATTCAAATTCAATCTAGTCCTAATCAAATCACCTAATCACGTCAAAACAATTAAGTTAAAGCTATTTAGATAAATTAGTACGATTTTGAAGGGGTTGAGCGTTGACACGGCACTCTAGTCCTTAGAGCTATGCCTCCAACCACCGAACCAAATGTTGAATTTTTAATTGGGATTAATTAGCATGTAATCAAAGAGAAATCAGAAAAGGGTAATAAGTTTGACTTGGGCTTAGTTGTTTATGCTTGCCACGTCAAATTAAGGTTCTGAATCTTCCCACGTCAAATGTATATGCCACCGTGGCAATGACGCAGCTAATGAAACTTTAACCACTTTTTTTTTTTTTTTTAATATATATATATATATACCACGTATTGCAGTGTCATCCAGAATTAAAAATTATCATAGAGAAATGCACGTTTGCATTGGGAATATCGCTTTTTTATGCCCTAATACTGCCTCACTAAATACCACCTCAACCCAATAGGGAAAAAAAAAAAACCACCTCTTATGAATGCTCTCGTAACCATGACGTTGCCCAAACGAGTACTAAGCAATAAATTAATTAATATGCTAGTATTTGTCTAGGAAATAAAAAGTATATATATATATATGTTTAAGAAAGTTGTGGGCTTTTAAGGCTATGCGTGTCGTACATGTAGTTCTTAGCCCACTGCCTACGACGTTGTGTAAGAATGCCACTGATCAACGAATTGAGCAGTGTAAACAAGCAAATATATAGCCTCAATATTGTATTGGGATAAATATATTTTAGCCCTTAAAATTATTACTTTTTTTTTTGGATGGCTCCCTAAATTACTAATGTTTAGATTCTGGCCCTCAAATTACAACTTTCTAATTTTTTGGCCCCATTTGTTCATTTATGTCGTCAATTCTAAATAGAAATCCGAAAATACTCCTTCTACACTTTGAAATTCCCACGGTTAAGAGAAGGGTATTTTCGAATTTTTGACCAATTTCTATTAGAATTGATGGCATAAATAGACAGATGTGGCCAAAAAATAAGAAAGTGGTAGTTTGGGGGGCCAAAATCTAAGCATTGGTAGTTTGGAGGGCCATCCAGAGAAATGATGATAGTTTAAGGGACTAAAATATATTTAACCCTATTGCATTTCTTTAAAGGGATTAATTAAAAAGAAAAGTATATCGAGTTTTATTCTTTTTCTTATTCTTAAATCCCAAGTAATATACCTTGGTTAGCGTGGGACCCAAGTATTTAAGTTTTCCCACGTTAAAGTCGAAGCTATTCCGTGTATAATATGATGTCAAGAAAAGCTCAGATTGTCGGTTTACCTAAACTTCTACAACACTGCATCAACATGATAATGTGAAGGGAAAAATCACCCATTTCAATTTACTTCTCTAAGTTTTCAATTTCTACATCTAAGTTTTTAATTTTTACCCAAATGTCAAATAGATCCCTATGCGGTAAAAAGATGTTCAACTTTAAGTGGTGCAACGGCATCTACATATGGCTACATGCTGGGGCGAAGTCACGTTAAGGCCAACATGAGTTGTGATCTCCACTAGGGATGGGAGTCAAATAACTCAGTTACGAAATAAGCATTTTTGCATCGTCATGATTGGTAAAGTTAGAAATTTCATGGACTTTTTCTACCAATTTTTATTTTTCATCACCGACATGTTGGTTAAGGTGATAGTCGGTAATTTTGGTGGAATGCTTAGAGTTATATATCTTGAAACGACGCCGTTTTAGATGATAAATAAATAATAATTCAAAATGATGTCATTTCAATATGCGGTAATGTCGGGTCGATGTTGGTTGAAATATCGACTTTCCAAAAGTTATTTTACCTACCGAAGAAAAAGTATACTGCCTACCGGCCGTTAGTTAGGAGGTGTCGGGCAGTGTTGGACTGTACTCGGCCTATAGGAAGTTAAATATGCACTTTTTGCACATCTCTGACTTGTAGTTGCAGTTTTTATTTTTTTTATTTTTTAATTTGTATTATAAGATAACTTTCTAGTTATTGTTATTTTTTTTTTTGTTTTAAAATTATTTGAGTTATTAAACTAGTGCACCATAAATTAGCTAGTTTGTTTGTTTTGAATATGTTTTTCGTAAAAAAAAATTAGGAAATTAAAATATGATGAAGGTCTAATAGTTGTTTTTGCACATGTCGCCTTTAGCTAGTTTGTCCGTTTTGATGATTTCGTTTATCTAATAGAGCGCAAATTGCAGACTTAAACACTCTTTGTTTAATTGTCTGTCTGTCTTTTTTATTAGTGCCGTTGTGTGACGTTGCTAATATATCAAATTTAGTACATATTTATGAATTTTTATAGATATACTTATTGTGAGAAACATACTGTAAAATAAATTATTTAATTTCTATTTTAAATATTTTCTTGGACTTCTTAATCCTACTCCCTCCCGCTAGAGGGCTGCGATGCGGTGTTAGGCGCACTCTTGGACCGATTCTCTGGGATCCGCTGAGTTGCACATCAGGTTCACCTTCCACGGTATCGAGCTTGATGGGCTTCAGTTGCTGGGCTTAAAATGGTCTGGGCCGATTTTCTGGGAGCCCAAAAGAGTATCACCTAACAGGCCACACAACCACACACAAAAAAAAAAAAAAAAAAATCCCATTGTTTTTGCCAGGAGCTGGGCCTGTCTTTCTTTTTCTTTTTTCTTTTTTGCTATTAAAAAAAGCTGACGTGAGCATAGCCACGTCAGCAGAGTCGTAGCCTGGTCGTAACCGGGTCTAAGATAAAAGGAAAATGAAAGTAAAAAATATTAATAAATGTAAACCTCATCATCTCTGCACGCTTCTCTGCACAATATCATAACAAATTAAAGTCAGCCCTATCAACTTGGCTCATGCTTCCTCAAGTCAAAAGGGTATGTCGATTGTAAATTCCCGTAGAAAACCATTTCATTAGAAATTATTTTCTCTTCTTCCCCAAGTTTACGCCATTTTGCGTATATAAAAAGAAACGATCACATTTCTTTTCCAGATGTTCGATTCGATCTTGTCAATACAGAAGATGGAAGCATATGCTATTGCGCTCGTAGCCTGTGCTTCTGTGATCGCCGCGTTGATAGTATTGATCAGCTGCCTAGCCTGCCTTTGCAAGGTGATCCGCAAAAGGAAGCAAACTTCAGAGCCCTGCAACGCTGTTATGCCAAGTGCAACCAGTACTTCTTCGGTTCAACTAGCTTATCGGGGCGTGGAAAAAGGTCAAACTGCCAAGAAAGATGGTGAGATGGTTCAACCTGCAGTTTATCGTGACTTGGAGAAACGTCAAACTACCAAGAAAGATGGTGGGATGGTTGTCTTTGTAGCTAGTACAAGTACTGGTTGCGGCGGAGGTTGTGGTGGAGGAGGAGGTTGTGGGGGGGGCTGCGGAGATTAACGAAACCTTTTGCATCGGGCTTTATGGGATCTTAATTTATATGTTATCTGTGCATATATGTATCGCTTGTGGAAATGTGGAACAGAACAAATTTTCGTAGTTATTTATCCTGGCTCTACTAGCTTTCTTGTGTGGTTCTGTTTTGAATAAAACAGTTTTCACTAAGTCTATAAACAGACCAATTTGCACGTACCATCCTTTTTGATATATATATATATATATTCAGAAATTGTTACATTAGCATCGTAAAATAGTTGTAAAGTAAAAATATCATTGCCACAAAAAATATTTTCTAAACTATGGGCTTTGATATTACTGATTTGTGTCTTTGTTACAAATAAATTTCCAATGCATGCCACAAAACATCGAAAATCACTTTCAAGATCTCACCCAAATGATAGAAAAATACGTCATTTTCATTTTATTTTTCTGAAAATATTTTCTAAATGCTGGACAAAATGGCCAGAGATCAACTGCATTAATCCCGAGTAGTCATCTACTAGAAAAATCTTGGGCTTGGGCACTAAAATGAAGTGTAATGTTTCCAATTTTCATCCAAAATCCTGCTTTTGAAATGACGATTGACTTCATCTCTTAATGTCTCCCGTTGAAGCTAACAAATTTAAAGATATGATAAAGTTGATAAATGTTGGGGATAAATCCCACTCAACTCAACCCGATCCAAAGAGGAGATTCAAAAGTCAAATAGGTCCAACAGATAAGAATAATGATAAGATAAGAATAATGATCATATCAGAGGTCTAAGAAGATATCAGATCAGAAGTCTAAGAAGATGTCAGATCAGAAGTCTAAGAAGATATCAGATTGGAAGTCTAAGAAGATATCCAATTAGAAGTCTAGTAAAGGATTGAAGTCCAATTAGAACTCGGACAGCAGTTCTATATCAACAAGGAGCAGGAGTCCTAATCTAGGTTTGACTCCACTTCTATGCCTATAAATAGGCCCATACCCCAGGTATAAACTAAGACTCAATTTTATGCACAAAGCATTATTTCCTCACAGAAGCTAACTTAGGCATCGGAGCGGGACCCCCGGAAGGGTCTCTAGGTTTTGTTGTTTTGCAGAGTTATTGAGAAGCGTGAAGAACATCAAAGGAACGTGCAGATTCACACCATACCGGAAACTGTACCAACAGTTTGGCGCCGTCTGTGGAAAACGATTATTCGTTCCTCATAAAAGAAAGAAAAAAAAAAGATCCAGCATGGTGATGAACACACGTTTCGGAAGCCAGACCAATCGACAGCCCGTGGCCCCACAGGAACCGGCTATTCAGAATAATTTGCAGCCTCCACCGAACCCTCCCCCGGGGGGTGGAGATCAAGATCGCATAGCAGCGTTGGAAGCCCAGATTGACGACTTAAATGCAGAATTGTTACGCATGAGGCAGAGACAGCCCAATCCCGAGATGAACAGGGATGAGCGTGAGGAAGAAGATCACAATAGCAACATTAATCCTCGGAGGGAGGATGACCGCCAAGGAGATCTGAGCAGAATTATTGCCGAGCTGGAGAGAAGGTGCACGTACATGGAGATGGAAAGAAAGGACAAAGGCAGATCCGTAATGGTGGACAAGCTCCTAATGGGTACAGACTCACCCTTCACCAGACGGGTGGCAGACTATCAGCTTCCCGATAAGTTTAAGGGAATTTCACCCGAGGAGCCTTTGATGAAGAAGCTGATCCGGAAGCAACCGAGTACCTTGCAGGGCCTCATGGATAAGGTAGAAGAATTCATCAATCAGGAAGAGACGCTGAAGTCTATGGCCAGTTCTAGACTACCCCGAGAGACAGCCCCAGAAAAGAAAAGGAAAGAATTCAAGAAAGCTGATTGGGAAGAGCAGAGGCAGGTAAAGAAGTTCAAAGATTACAACTTTACACCTCTATCAGAAGTCCTCATGGAGATCAAGAGAGATCCGGCGTTTCGGGAACCGCAAAAGATACCAGGTAATCCTCCTTATAGGAATGCAGGGAAATATTGTGATTTCCATAAACAAGCAGGTCATTATACCGAGGGGTGCGTAACCCTAAGGTTGTTAATAGAAGAATTCATAAAGAATGGCAAGCTGGTTCGGTTCTTGGGAGAAAAACGGAACCAGCAAGGAAATAACAGGCCTCAGAATCATCAGGACTATCAGCCCCGAGATCAGCAGCCACGGGATTACTATCCCCGAGACCGTCCTCAACTAGGCGAGAGGCATCAAGAGAATGATCCCCGAGATGACATAGAAAGAAGAGAAGACCGAGGAAGCAGAAGCCCTAGGCATAGAGAGCCGAGGCAACAGCAGTATCGTCCCGTGATCCTATAAAAAGGACTCTCGGGAATTTCAGGCTTGCTTTTATTTTTTAGTATTTATATTTGCAAAGAACTAGACTTTTATTTTCAATTCAGACTAGACAGAAATTTCCCCAGATTTTGGGAATAAGTATTTTCAGAATAAATGAATAAAGCTGACTTAAGCATCGGAGTGTTCCCGGTCTAGGGACCGGGAACCCGTTGATGTCGCTTCTTTTGCAGGCAGAAACTTCTCGGATCAGTCCTAGCCGAGAAGGAGCCTCTCGGATCAGTCCTAGCCGAGAGCAAGAAAAAACTTCTCGGATCAGTCCTAGCCGAGAATGAGCCTCTCGGATCAGTCCTAGCCGAGAGCAAGAAAAAACTTCTCGGATCAGTCCTAGCCGAGAATGAGCCTCTCGGATCAGTCCTAGCTGAAAGCAAGAAGAAACTTCTCGGATCAGTCCTAGCCGAGAAGGAGCCTCTCGGATCAGTCCTAGCCAAGAGCAAGAAAAAACTTCTCGGATCAGTCCTAGCCGAGAAGGAGCCTCTCGGATCAGTCCTAGCCGAGAGCAAGAAAAAACTTCTCGGATCAGTCCTAGCCGAGAAGGAGCCTCTCGGATCAGTCCTAGCCGAGAGCAAGAAAAAACTTCTCGGATCAGTCCTAGCCGAGAAGGAGCCTCTCGGATCAGTCCTAGCCGAGAGCAAGAAAAAACTTCTCGGATCAGTCCTAGCCGAGAAGGAGACTCTCGGATCAGTCCAAGCCGAGAGCAAGAAGAAACTTCTCGGACCAGTCCTAGCCGAGAAGGAGCCTCTCGGATCAGTCCTAGCCAAGAGCAAGAAGAAACTTCTCGGACCAGTCCTAGCCGAGAAGGAGCCTCTCGGATCAGTCCTAGCCGAGAGCAAGAAGAAAACTCTCGGATCAGTCCTAACCGAGAGTCTCGGATCAGTCCTAGCCGAGACTAAGAAGAAAACTCTCGGATCAGTCCTAGCCGAGAGTCCCGGATCAGTCCTAGCCGAGAGCAAGAAGAAAGGGGGTTCGGATTTAACCCTCGATTTTTGCAGGTTTTTCAGGAGTTAGCCATTCCAAGAGACAGGGAGAAAATCCTAAGGAAAAACAAGAAAGTAATGGGGGGTAAGATTTAACCCTCAGGTTTTGCAGGTTAGCAGGTTTTCAGAAGGAGACAAAGATCGGGTTTCCTTAGACATGGAATTCCCATTATTCAAGCAAGCTTCGGATAAGGGAATTGGGGGGTAACTGTTGGGGATAAATCCCACTCAACTCAACCCGATCCAAAGAGGAGATTCAAAAGTCAAATAGGTCCAACAGATAAGAATAATGATAAGATAAGAATAATGATCATATCAGAGGTCTAAGAAGATATCAGATCAGAAGTCTAAGAAGATGTCAGATCAGAAGTCTAAGAAGATATCAGATTGGAAGTCTAAGAAGATATCCAATTAGAAGTCTAGTAAAGGATTGAAGTCCAATTAGAACTCGGACAGCAGTTCTATATCAACAAGGAGCAGGAGTCCTAATCCAGGTTTGACTCCACTTCTATGCCTATAAATAGGCCCATACCCCAGGTATAAACTAAGACTCAATTTTATGCACAAAGCATTATTTCCTCACAGAAGCTAACTTAGGCATCGGAGCGGGACCCCCGGAAGGGTCCCTAGGTTTTGTTGTTTTGCAGAGTTATTGAGAAGCGTGAAGAACATCAAAGGAACGTGCAGATTCACACCATACCGGAAACTGTACCAACAATAAACAAAATAGCCCAAAACCAATTGAACAGAGAATATATATGGCCCCAAGTAGAGCTAGACGGTGAAAAAGGACACATCCAAAGTGGATGGAATGAAGCTTTTCTAGGTAGACAAAATTAATAATTAACACTGCCCGGTTGTAAACATTACAGACACAAATCAAAGCACAGTGATCAGCCATCTCCAAACCCAAAGCTTTCTTCCTGGGAAGACAATAACATGAGGAGACAAACAGTCAGTTAAAGACTCCTAAAATCGTCTCAACTCACAGAAAGTGGTATGAGAAGTTCAAGTAGTACACAATTCATCACGTGAGAGAAACAGCCAGTCTTCTAAACCTCCTCAACTAGGTCACATCATTACAATGGAAACCCAAATATTGGCTATTTGTTTTTGTTACCGATATTTAGGCAAAATTCCTTCACCCCGGCCAGTTTGTAGGAAATTTATATCCATTCAGCACTCTGAGTGCTCTTCCTGACTAAGCATTTCGACAACCTGTGTCACACCTGCTGCAATTTCCTTCTGAATGCGACTATCAGGCATATCAAAAGTCCTCCTCCTCATGGAAAGTGATTTCCCAGGAGGATGGGGGTCCACAACATCAAGCATTGCTTCCAACTCATCCACCATTGACCTCTTTGCAGCACGCACCATGAGGTCAGCTTCCTGTTACAATGCAGGCATTGGATCACCATTAGGGGAACAAATAATAAGTAAATGTCCTGTTTGACTACTTAGAAACTAAAGATTAAGAGATGGAAACATGAAAATCTTACAACATGGCTAAATCAGAGTTAACTGTTGTAAACTTTCAATTATTCTGTGCTGAAAAATTACTTGGCTGTAAAAAATTATCATCCATCATTTGACGTGATAGCGCATATTAGGGGATGGTTGAAAGCACGGTGTTCTCACATTTCAACCAGAACAAGGTTCACAATCTTTCTCAGAACAGATATGGAATTCATTGTCATGGAGGTCAATTACTTGCTTGATCAATGTGGTAAAGTGTTTTCTGATTTTATTTTTTACCCCAAGGGAGGGGAAGAGGAGATTCGAACTAGTGATCTGCACGCTTCATGAGGCGTAGTCTCCGGCGGATTGAGTTATCCCAAAACAAACTAGGACAATTGTGCTCCTTTTGAACCAAATTCAGATAAGACCATGGAAGAAATTATATCAATAGAAAGAATCAACCAATGTTGAATGAGGTATGGAGGGTTGTTATAATTATGGGCACTAAAATATTATTCAATTCTAGTGGGATTATTGTCTACCATTTAGCTAAATATGTAATAAAGCTTTTAACCATCTAAAAGACTTGGGCTTTGATATGATGTCAAAAGCTTCTTTCTCGATCCTTCAGATTTTGTTCACCATTTGTTAATTAAATACATATCGATGTGCATTCATTCGATCTGTAACAATCAAAATATTCCTTACCTAATTTGGTTTTATGTGTTTAAACAATTGCTACCTAATTAAACTCTACTCCTTTCATAATGTCCATAATTACTTGATTTAATTTGGATAAATTGGTAACTCATGTTGAATTTTGTGACATGTAATAAAGATAGCATACCAAACACGAAATCAATGGAAATGGAATACATTATTACGCCTTATCAACAGGGAGACTATGCTTACGAGGCATGTCATTATATCTTATTAACATCTTACATCGAATAGATTAATAAAAAGTTGTTACAAATCTATAAATTAAGCCAAGAAGTTGTAACCTCTATTATTTTCTTGTGAAGTGCATATTTATGATTCTTCAAACCCAAATTTATGTGTTGCATTTGCCATTATTACACACTCAAATGGATTTTTTTTTTTTTTTTTTTTTTGGTGAAATATCAAATTTTCATTAATCAAAGAGAATAATTTTGCTCAATAAGTATCGTACTTTTGATAAAAATAGGATTATCTTTTATTTACACTTGATATAGAGATTGGTGAAAAGTGGTTTTCACCAAATGATTGGATTCCCTTCTAATATGTCCTTCAAATCATTATTGGAGATCATTTAGTATTTGGCTGAAATATCCTTGATCAATTAATCATACCAATTCCAACAAGAGCCTTTCTATCGCAAAATATGTATAATTTTCAATGTATCTCTTTATAATTCCTTCATGAACCCCCACTTTCTAATTCTTTTTATGGTTTATTTATTTTCTCATCAAACAATGATAGTGCCAAGTCCTCCGAGGTTGTTGGAATATATTTGAATTAAAAGAATAAATAAAACAGAGAAACAGTATTTTACGGACGGTTTGGTGTTAGACATTTATATTCACCATTGTGCTCTTATTGATTAATTTGCTTGTATACAAAATGGAGTACATAATTCTAAAAGTCATTCTTGTGTCCCTAGAAGAATGATTTGAATTTTAAAATCACAACTTATTAAAATTCAATAATGATCAATTACAAGTTTAATGGTAATTTTGAAAATCATATCATTTTTGGAGAAACACAAAACTGATAAAAGAGTAACTTCTAACATTACTCATACAAAATGCAATATTTATAGAACTTACAAAGAATATGAATTCATTCAAATCGAATCTAGACCTAATCTCGTCGGCACTATTAAGTTAAAGCTATTTAGATAAATTAGTACGATTTTGAAGGTGTTTAGCGTTGACACGGCAACCTAGTCCTTACAGAATTAAGATCCCCTCAAATTCTTTACCCGAATTTGATAGAATTCGGGCAGGTAGTTGTGAGTGAGCATTTATGAGACCCACCTGATCAAATAAAAGTTGGGCTGCCCAACTGCTTATCCGGTCAGGTGAATCTCATAAATGCTTACTCACAACAACTTGCTCGAATTGTATCAAATTCGGGCAAAAAATTTGAGGGGATCCTGATCCGTCCTTACAGCTATGCCTCCAACCACCGACCAAATTAATGTAGAATTTTCAATTGGGATTAATTAGCATGCATCCCAACTAACAACGTTTTCTTTCTTAATCAAAGAGAAATCAGAAAAGGGTAATAATTAAGTTTGACTTGGGCTTAGTTGTTTATGCTTGCCACGTCAAACTAAGGTTCTGAATCTTCCCAACAAATGTATATGCCACCATGGCAATGACGCAGCTAATGAAACGCTAACCACTTTTTTTATATATATATATGAGAAATGCTTGGTTGTACACTCTCATCCCACTCCTATCCCACCTTTGCCTACTTGGACCAATAATATTGTTAAAAAAAATGGGTCCCACTACACTCTCTCCACTATCTCTTACATTATTGGTCAAAGTAGACAAGAGTGGGATAGAAGTGGGATGAGAGTGTACAACCAAGCATTTCTCTATATATATATATATATATATATATATATATATTAAGAAAATAAGTATTGCAGTGTCATCTAGAATTAAAAATTATCATAAAGTCAGCCTAATCAACTTCGCTCATGCTTCCTCAAAGTCTAAAAAGAAACGATCGATCACATTTCTTTTCCAGATGTTCAATTCGATCTTGTCAATATAGAAGATGAAAGCATTTGCTATTGCACTCGCGTAGCCTGTGCTTCTGTGATCGCCGCGTTGATGGTATTGAGTCTATTGACCTGCCTTTGCAAGGGGATCCGCAAAAGGAAGCAAACTTCAGAGCCCTGCAACGCTGTAATGCCAAGTGCAACCAGTACTTTTTCGGTTCAACCAGCTCATCGGGTCGTGAAAAAAGGTCAAACTTCCAAGAAAGATCGTAAGATGGCTCGACGTGCAGCTTATTATGACATGGAAAAACGTCAAACTACCAAGGAAGATGGTGGGATGGTTGTCTTTGTAGCTAGTACAAGTGGTGGCGGTGGCGGTGGCGGTGGCGGTGGTGGTGACGGTGGCGGTGGTGGTGGCGGTGGCGTTTGCGGTGGCAGTGGCGGTGGCGGTTGTGGTGGAGGAGGAGGTTGTGGGGGCGGAGGTTAACGAAACCTTATGCATCGGGCTTTATGGGATCTTAATTTATATATTATCTGTGCATGTATTGCTTGTGAAAATGTGGAACAAGAACAAATTCGGAATTATTTCTCCTGGCACTACTAGCTTTCTTGTGTGGTTTTGTTTTGAATAAAACAGTTTTCAAGTAGTACAGTGTTGGTGTATTTTAATATTAATGCAACATTAAATGCTTAAATTTCATGTTATTATTGGCGATAATAGAGGTGGCGCAGATTCTCCATCAGAAGCGCAGGAACAGGAACCGGTTGCTGGAGATGTTCAAGAAGGCGCGGTGGTCGCACAAGGAGAGGGCGCCGGCAACGTCCCCTGAGAACTTGTTGGCAGAGATGTCGAGGTGCTCCAGAGCCAAGCAATTGCCGAAAGAGGGAATAGCCACAGAGAAATTGTCGGACAATTGCTGGAGGTGAGGTCCACCACTTGTGATTTCCCTTCCGTCACTGCCTTTCGGTACCTACCAGTGTCTTTCTTTTCTTTTTTTCTTTGTCGTTTCATTTAATGGGTTTTGTAGGTGAGAAATCTGATTCTTCGAATTTATGGGATAGTTTGTTGGTGATTGGGTACTGGGTCTCATGGGGATTATTACATTGTTCCATTTCTTTGGGTTAGTAAGACCACTGCTCATTACAAATTATTCCTTGACTATCGCATTTGGATCATTGGATGTTCATCATGTTCTTGAGACGGTATTTATTTTTTGTTAGTTTGAAGAAATTGGATGTATTTATAGGAGGAAGATGGGGACGGGACATTGTGGAAGTTGGACTTGAGGTTGTAGAATCTGTAGTTGACATGAGAAAGGGTAGGAAAGGCGTTTGAAGAAAACCTCAATGAAACAGATGAAGAAAATAGAGGACGTCTAGTCGTATAACTATGATACCATACTGAATTTTGAAACAATGATTGGATTGAATTGTTTTCCTGTGTGTTTTGGGATCTCTTTTAAGTATTGATATTTATAGAAAGTTATCCTTCTAATTTTTATAAGTGGACTGATTTTTATTATTGTTTTTTGACTATTAGACGTTGTGAAGGCCTGGAAAATTGTGTTGTGCTATATTCAGGAAATTGTGATGAAATTGATCGGTTAGATACCTTATGGATAGCATGATAAGGAAGATGAAGAACCGTATACAATTGATAACATATTGGATGGTGATGAGAAGCTACATAATGGAGATATAGGAGGTGAAAATATGGTTGATGTTGGAGTTGACCTACACGTTGAAGATGGTGAATCCCTACGATGAACAAGTTAACGTTTCTGGACAAAGGCATCCAAATAAGAGACATTTATGCGACATGAAGTTTTATTCTGTGTTTTGACATGATCTTTACGGTCTGATTCATCAAGTTATATGTGAGATATTGTAATCTCCCACTATGTAAATTATGCATCTGCACTTAAAGCTTCCTTATCAAATGTTTGGAGTATGATATGGGGCAGAAAATTTGTAGTTTTATTATTAAATATTGGAGTCATAGACTCATAGGGACCAAGCTTTTTGTATCAAGACTGTTAGAAAAAAATAGACTTTACTTTTATTGCTTGGTTTGATTTCTTTGTAAGTAGAAACTGTTTTGAAAACAGTTGTCCAAACACCTTAACCACTGTTTTATGTTTTTAAAATTGTTTTCAGAAACAGTTTGCCAAACGTTTTTTTAACGAAAAAACAATAGAAAACGGTTTTCAGTTTTTGTTTTTAAAAACAGTTCTTAGAAACAAAAACGAAAACCAATTTGCCAAACAAGCTCTAAAGTTGGTTGGTAAATGAAAATATATTTAAGTTTCGGAATTAAGTAACTTCTACTCTAAAACTCTCATCTTTATTTACAATTTTGTGAAACTCTCTCTACGTCCATATTTATTAATTTGGAAGAGGTTCACTTAGTCTATAAACAGACCAATTTGCACCATCCTTTAATATATATATATATATATATATATATATATTCAAAAATTGTTATATTAGCATTGTGAAATAGTTGTAAAGTAAAAATGTCATTGCTACAAAACATTTTCTATACTATGGGCTCTGATATTTCTGATTTGTGTCTTTGTTACATAGAAATTTCCAATGCCACAAAACATCGAAAGTCACTTTCAAGATCTCACCCAAATGATAGAAAAATACATCATTTTTATTTTATGTTTCTGAAAATATTTTGTAAATGCTGGACAAAATGGCCAGATATCAACTGCATTTATCCCGAGTAGTCATCTACTAGAAAAATCTTGGGCTTGGGCACTAAAATGAAGTACTGTAATGTTTCCAATTTTCATCCAAAATCCTGCTTTTGAAATGACGATTGACTTCATCTCTTAATGTCTCCCGTCGAAGCTAACAAATTTAAAGATATGATAAAGTTGATAAACAAAATAGCCCAAAACCAATTGAACAGAGAATATGGCCCCAAGTAGAGCTAGACGGTGAAAAAGGACACATCCAAAGTGGATGGAATGAAGCTTTTCTAGGTAGATAAAATTAATAATTAACACTGCCCAGTTGTAAACATTACAGACACAAATCAAAGCACAGTGATCAGCCATCTCCAAACCCAAAGCTTTCTTCCTGGGAAGACAATAAAATGAGAGACAAACAGTCAGTTAAAGACTCCTAAATCTTCTCAACTCACAGAAAGTGGTATGAGAAGTTCAAATTGTTCAAGTAGTACACAATTCATCACGTGAGAGAAACAGACAGTTAGAAGTCTTCTAAACCTCCTCAACTAGGTCACATCATTACAATGGAAACCCAAATATTGGCTATTTGTTTTTGTTACCGTTATTTAGGCAAAATTCCTTCACCCCGGCCAGTTTGTAGGAAATTTATATCCATTCAGCACTCTGAGTGCTCTTCCTGACTAAGCATTTCGACAACCTGTGTCACACCTGCTGCAATTTCCTTCTGAATGCGACTATCAGGCATATCAAAAGTCCTCCTCCTCGTGGAAAGTGATTTCCCTGGAGGATGGGGGTCCACAACATCAAGCATTGCTTCCAACTCATCCACCATTGACCTCTTTGCAGCACGCACCATGAGGCCAGCTTCCTGTTACAATGCAGGCATTGATCCCCATTAGAAGAACAAATAATAAGTAAATGTCCTGTTTGACTACTTAGAAACTAAAGATTAAGAGATGGAAACATGAAAAATCTTACAACATGGCTAAATCAGAGTTAACTGTTGTAAACTTTTTCAAGTATTCTGTGCTGAAAAATTACTTGGCTGTAAAAAATTATCATCCATCATTTGACGTGATAGCGCATATTAGGGATGGTTGAAAGCACGATGTTCTCACATTTCAACCAGAACAAGGTTCACAATCTTTCTCAGAACAGATATGGAATTCATCGTCATGGAGGTCAATTACTTGCTTGATCAATGTGTTGAAGTGTTTTCTTATTTTATTTTTTACCCCAAGGGAGGGGAAGCGGAGATTCGTAATATCATAAAGAATTTCAAAGCTATAGAGGAAAGGAAGTTAAACATGAAAAAATATATAAAACGTAGTAAGCAAAGAGGGCTGAACATGCATATCTTTCACTGTGGAGAAAAGAGGTGTTGGAAAGCCAAAACTATAAATAATCGATGTTATACAGAAATAAAACATGAAATACAAGTTGATACTACAAAATTTACGATTGTCAATATATAGCAAATAGAATCTAAATAGTCTGCTCTGAAAGAAATTAACCAGTCAATGGAACAAATTTGGTAAAAAAGAAAAATATGGGCGATAGGTGGTTGTGTACAATAAAAGGCTCTTCTACCCCACATTGTGGAGAGGAAACAATGCCATATGCAAACCACATATTATGGGCCTACAATGAAGCATGGGAATCATTAAACATTTGGACCCAGCAGATAAAGATTCTGCAGTGACATAAACCAACATATATATATATAGATGCCAAAAGAAATTAAAAAAAAAAAAAAAAAAAAAAAAAAAAAAAAAAAATCAGATATCACCATCCTTTTTTTGTTGCTGTCGCCCCACCCATATTCACTGTGAGTACCAAAAATTTCCAAAAATTCAAAATACATAGAATTTTTCCAACCATGTAGTACTTTCTAGGCATGACAGGATAATTCAGCATATTTAGGGTGAAGATTTCCCCACGGAAAAGTACTACGTCAAAAAAAAAAAAAAAAAAGACTCAGGATTTGTTTCTTTTCTTTTCTTTTTTCTTCGCCTTTTTTTCTCCTTTTTTTTTTTTTTTTTTTTTTTTTTTTTTTTTTTTCTGGCTTAGAATTGTTTAACGCGATTTCGACTTGAAATATCCATCCATTGAGGAACAGTACGCGGTTGCAAAAAAGTGGAATGAAAAATCAAAGATCAAAACAAAGACATATCACATCAACTTAGTCAAAAACAGCTACAAAAAGGTTGACAAATTAGAATCAATGTCGACAGGATCGGAGCCGCGGTTAGGAAAAAAACTGGAGTAACCAACCATTCAACAAGTCGGCTAATGAAGAATAAGACCCATATATATACACATACAATTATACCAGTGTGTATATATATATATATATATATATATATATATATAGAGAGAGAGAGAGAGAGAGAGAGAGAGAGAGAGAGAGAGAGAGCTATCGCCTATCGCTCATAACAACGATTTCAAAAGAAAAAGGAAACCCAAAATAAAAGTAAGGATGGGCCTAATTCAAACTTGAATTCTGTACAATCCAAATACTAACAACGCTCTGAGCATATAAAAAATGTTGATCAATAATAATTAGCTGTGAAAATCGAAGAAAAAAATTTATAAGGTAACGAACCCATATAATCGAACTCTATCGCGCAGTCGATTTAAAAGACAACATTTTACCAAATAGCACCATATAAATAAATACAAAGAAAAAAAAAAAAGAAAAAAAGAAAAAAAGCTAACCATAAACGTACGTACCTCAGTGGAAGCACCAACCAAGAACCAGGAAAGCTCCAACCAAGAACAAAAGAACGTGAACCGAATCCTTGAAAAATGCAGGTTGTATAATTGAAAGACCTTCAAAAACAAAACCCCTATCAATAACAACGACAGCAATATGAACCAAACACGAAATGCTCCGTGGTCAAACCCACGAACTCAACCTCTTGGTTTTGGAAATTCAGCCTTCTTGCATGAGGACTTTTCTCGGGAGCCAAACAGGAAGAAAATGGGCAAATATAAAATGGAAGAGAATCAGCAGACAAAGGAAAGAGTGGGAGAAGAGAATCAAGCGCAAAATCGATGCCAAAAGCAATGAGAGAAAAGAAAAATAACCGTATTATAGGACTAGAGTATTTATTATAGAGGTTTTTCAGTTTTCGCCAAACGTAGTTTCTAAGAACCTCACGCCTGTTCTATTGGGAAACACGCGCCCTTCCTACGCTTTTTTCAGGCGCGTTTCTTCACACGCTCGTTTTTGCACGGGTGGGGGATTTTGCGCTTTTGGGAATAAATCAGTAAATTATTATTGTCGAATTAAAATATTTCCAATTCTATTATTCCAATATTTGTTATATGATATTTGATGGATTAAAGTAAATTCCAAAAAGACAAATAAAATATTCCTCCCATAAACTACCGCTCTTATTTCACTTACTAAGGACTAAGGTGTATACAATTTTTTTTTTTTTTTTTTTTTTTGAAGCGGTGTATACAAATTTTACTTAGTGCAACTCAAATCCCATTTAAAAATTTCTATATCAATTTGAAATATCTAAATTACCTTAAAGTGAAAAAAAAAAATCTCTTTTCACATAAAGTAATTATTTAATATTTTGTCTAAATTAATGAAAGTACAAACTTTTGTAATCATTATATAATAAATTAGGCCACAATCAGACTTTATTCTAGTTATATTTTCATCATTTTCTTTTTATCTAACTCTTTTCTTTGTAATGGAAAAGATTTTCTCTCCACATTTTATGTTCCATAGCTTAATTTTCCTTTGTTCACTTTGTACACAAAAATAAAAATAAAAATAAAAACAAAAATAAAAACAAATAAAAAAAGGTTAAAATTTAGAATTAGAATAAAAGTTGTAATAAACTAAAATTTATGGAGATGGATAAAAATACCATAGGGATAGGCATGTATACGAGCCGAGCTCGGGCGAGTAGTGCCTGTCTGAGCTCGGCTCGTTTAAACTGTACAAGAGCTCGAGCTCGTGACAAGCTTCAAAATCTTGGATTGGCTCGACTCGTCAAAGGAAATACATTGTCCGAGTTCGAACTCGCGCTCGTCCATTATTCGAGCCGAGTGCCTTATTAAGCACTCGGCTCGGCTCAGCTAATGGGATTGAGGGAAACAGAGTATTTCGAGATTTCAACACTGCAAACTCAAATCTTCAATGGCGAACAGCTAGCTTCTCATCCGCATCATCGAGGGCTGCTTGTACAGCTACTCTCCCGATCTTTATAGAAACTAGAAAGGAATGGTCCTCTGCTTCGTGAGTAAAAAGAGGATAAATCTTACGAAAATAAAGTTATGTTCATTAGCTTTGAAGATAAAATAGACGTTGAAAGAAAAAATAAGGTGAGTTCTGCGAGTAAGGAAAATGGAAGATTCAAAATTGGGAAGATAAAAGGTTAAGAAAAAATGAGAAGGAGAGCTCTGCAAGGAAAATGGAAGATTCAAGTTTGAGAAGATAAAAGGTTAAGAAAAGAAGTGAAAAAAAATCTGCAGCTTTGATTATAGTGCCGTGCGGCGTGGTCCGTGGAGCTGCTGGGGGTACTAGGCAGCCTTGAGCATTTCAATATTCTTTTGAAAAAAAAAAAATTTCCCACACACAAATGTAGTAAATATTAATATTAAGTGTTTTCAATCATTAATTATTGAATTGATTTTAAGCAGCCTAATCATATCATTGATAGTGATCTCAGGGCCAATTAACACACTACATAATTCTGCTTGAGGTAAGATATTGGCTTACAGCTGTTTTCCTTATTTTCCTTTGAGAAAGTCTGAATCGTAGACCCGGTTACGACCGGGCTACGACTCTGCTGATGTGGCTCTGTCCACGTCACATTTTAATAGAATTTTTTTTTTTTGAAAATTACTGAAACAATACTGAAACGAAAAAGGCTCTCTGAATCCCCTCATTCTCTTCCCCCAAATTCAAACCAAACATTCCCCTCTCTCTCTCGCGCTCTCTCTCTCTCTCTCTCTCTCACAGCGCTCCGTCGATCCCGCGCCTCCAACCAAGGACCTCAGCTCCGGTATGGTCTCTCTAGCTCTAGCTTTCTCAGCCCAGTGCAAGAGCTGAAAGTATTGCAAAAAATTTTGTTTTTTCCAATTTATAATGTGTTTTAAGATGTAATTTTGATTTTGCCTTTGCAGGAATTGTCAAATAGCCTTAAAGAACCGATTGGAATCGTCAAATATCCTTAAAGAACCGATTTTGATTTGCCTTTGCAAGGTAATTCATTTGTCCTTTTTTGTTTTGTTATTATTGAAGGCAATTTGTACGAGTGCATAATTGAACAATCTTCCTCGTTCGTAGTTATTTTCTGGGTTGGACTTTATCACTTTCGTCCTTAGGAGGGAACAATACTGGGTATTCGTCAAAGCGTACCCGGAAGTGTTTTTCACTGTTTGTGAGTAATCTTAACCCTTTGGTTAATTTGTTTGAGTTAGACAATTAGTTGTGGTTCTATTTGAATTGGAAAATTGGGTTTTTATGTGAAATCAAGGGCAACTTCTAATTTTTTTTAAAAAAAAAATATTTGGAGGGAACTCTTTCAATCAAGTGTATTGTGTAGGAATGGTAATGTATGAGGTTAATGATAACTGGTTCAAAGTTTCTTTAATAGAGGGGAATTTGAGATGCAATAAGTGTTTTGTTGGATGTTGCTTGGGTTTTTGAATTTTGAGATGAAGTAACGATTTTTGTTGCCTAGTTGTGAGTTTAACTAGGACGAGCTCTAAGTAGGTTTTTTTTTTTTTTTTTTTCCCAAGAGTTCTCTCTGCATCCCCCCTTCAAAAAAAATAAAAAAATCATTGAGTTATACAAAAGTATTATGGCTGAAGTGAAATATTTTAGTTATATGACCATAAAAAATGCAGTCGAACTTGTATGGCCACTTAATTAAGTGCATTCCTTCCCTGTAGGATATAAATTTCTTTTGTGATTCTTATTCTTTGCTGTTAATTTATCTTCTATATACGAGATACATTGTAACTAATGAATAACTTGACTTGCAATTGGTAGTTCATAGCATCTGCACGCACATTGCTACCACCAGAGTATGTCCAAGAATTTCAGAACTGTTTTGATAGAGCTCCTGCAGTTCCTTTTGAAGACATTCAAAGCATTTTGCATTTTGAATATGTTGACTCGACTCCTATTGCTTCAGCTTCGATAGCATAGGTTAATATCTTCTTCCCCCTCTCTTTTGCCTCTTTAAATAATATATTTCTGACTGATTTAGATTAGAATTTACTATGTCTAGGTTCTTGGTGCAAGGCTTAGAGGCTCCCAACAGGATATATTGGTGGCAGATCTGAATTTTGTTTACATTGTTGCTTCGCATATTGGAGTTTTTGAATCCTGAATTCAGCCATGCATCACTGGTACAAATTTGGAACTAATTACTTTAATGCTTATTTTACGTCAGCCATTAACCTAGCACTGTGTACATATTTCATCAGGCAAGAACTGTGTACGTATGCAGTTGACAGTTCATCAAAGGCATTATTAGGCCCACTACATTTTTCTTGGGATGTAGATGAACACCGTCAGGGTGAAAATGAATCAGACAACTTAATTGAAGATTAAAAGAACGTCTGCATTTGCCTCATGAGGAAGATGAAACTTCTTCCAAGTGAAGATGAGCCAAAGCAAAAACTTAATCGAAGGCCAAGCAACGTTGCAATGTATTTTGTTGTGTTTCACCATTTCGGCACTGTTTTGTGCTCTATTTTTTTTCTTTTTTTTCTTTTCCTTTTTGTTCTGTAATATTTTACCTCTTTGCGAAAGCAACATTGAGTCCAAAATTATCAAAGTCTGGTTTTAGAACCACAAGTTAAACATGTTCAAGATGAAATCAAGTTCACTTTGTCATTAATTTATTTTTCTTTGTAGTGGATTTTACTTTAAACCTCAAACCCCATTTTCGTGGAAGACTATGGACCACCCTAAGATATAGACATGTTTTAGTTATGCATCTCCAAAACTAACATTGGATTTGTGAGAAATTGATGGGATCTGTGTTCGTGAAATATTATGCTTATTATAGTTCTAGACAATTGAACTTATTAGAGACATTCCCAAATCATTTGCCATGTAAACTTTATAGTTTGTAATTTGTTGGAAACTAACATCCTACTCGCTAGTAGATCAACTTTATTATTTGTATGAAAAGTTGTAGACATACAGAACTTCAAATTTTATGTACAGATAGTTGGCATTTTTTGGAATTTCTTGAGGAAATGGTTTTGTGTCTGTATGCAGCTGCAATTGTGTATACACACTATTCTTTTATGTAAGATTGTGCTTGCTTTAAGTTCAAATTTAACACACTATTCTGTAAAAATCAATATGCCAGATTGGCCAACCAATACAAATCACTTCACCTAGTACTAACAAAATTACATTTTGATCACATCAATGAAGACAAAACACCTAAAATTATCACATGTACATTACAACATATCAACAAGTCCAGTACATCTTTTACTATTTTACAGGCCAATTGCATTGAATTGATGACATAAATCAGACGACAGATACTTAAAATCTCATCACTATTAAATGTAGGCAAGAACCATATATTATGAGTATGTTATACACTTGATCGAATATGAGCCGCACATGCACATGCATTGCAATCATCGGTATGTTAGGATTATGACATTAGTTACGTCTGTCATCCAAGCAAGTTTTCGAATTGGGTCGTTACTTGTATCACACGCTAATTGCTGCAACAGATATAGTACTTCTTGGTTCAAAGGGAGAGAAACCATTGACAATAGCCACGTAGATCAACCTGAAAATAACAGACTATTCACATAATTACTATAAAAAAAACACATCACATGGTTTTACCTATTTAACATATAAAGAGTGGAATATTTGTCATTTGATATAGTTTAAAGACATAATTTAATAGGTTGACTTTTTAACTGTAAACAATTACCTGTTGAATGAATGTGCTGCAACAGCAATATTCGCATAACAAGCACTCAATTTGACCATATTGATTGTTTGGAGATTACTATTGCAGCACTCCCAACCATTCTCAACATATCAAGTACTATCTAGTGCCCTCTTTACCAAGTTCAACGTCTATTTAGAGGTTAATACTTGTCTATTTATAACTATCTCAGGTGGGCAATTGCTTCAACTACATTTGATCTTCTTCAAACAAGACACACACCAATCAAAATCCACCATTTTAGTTCCATTTTAGTTCGCATATGGCTACATGCAGTGGCAAAGCTACGCTAAGGTCAACATGAGTTGTGACCCCTCTAGGGCTGGGAGTCAGATAACTTGGTTACGAAATAAGCATTTTTGCATCGCCACGGCTGGTAAAGTTGAAAAATTCATTGACTTTTTCTACCAATTTTTATTTTCATCACCGACATATTGGTTAAGGTGACTGTCGGTAATTTTCGTGAAATGCTTAGAGACATCTTGAAATGACACCGTTTTAGATGATAAATAAATAATAATTCAAAATGACATCATTTCAATATGCAGTAATGTCGGGTCGATGTTGGTTGGAATATCGACTTTTCAAAAGTTATTTTACCTACCGAAGAAAAAAGTTTACTACCTACCAACCGCTAGTTAGGAGGTGTCGGAAAGTGTCAAACGGTACTCGGTCAGAAGGCAGTACTCGACCTTGAAGTCAGAGATGCACTTTTCGCACATCTCTGACTTCCAATTGCAGTTTTTATTTTTTTTAACAAGTTTTTTTTTTTTTTAAGATAACTTTCTAGTTATTGTTATTTCTTTTTGTTTTAAAATTATTTGAGTTATTAAACTAGTGCACCATAAATTAGCTAGTTTGTCTGTTTTGAATATATTTTTTTTTGTAAAAAAAGTTAGGAAATTAAAATATGATTGGAGGTCTAATGGTTGTTTTTGCACATGCCGCCCTTTTAACTAGTTTGTCCATTTTGATGATTTCGCTTCTCTAAAAGAGCGCAAATTGCTCTTTGTTTAATTGTCTGTCTATCTTTTTTATTAGTGCCAACGTGTGACGTTGCTAATATATCATCAAATTTAGTACATATTTATGAACTTTTATAGATATACTTTTGTGAGTCACGTACTGTAAAATAAATTATTTAATTTCTATTTTAAATAATTTCTTGGACTTAATCTTAAGCCTACTCCCTCCCGCTAGAGGGCTGCGATGCGGTGTTAGGCGCCCTCTTGGACCGATTCTCTGGGATCCGCTGAGTTGCACATTAGGTTAATAGGTTCACATTCCACGGGATCGAGCTTGATGGGCTTCAGTTGCTGGGCTTACGTGGTCTGGGCCGATTTTCTGGGAGCCCAAAAGAGTACCGCCTAACAGGCCATACAACCACACAAAAAAAAAAAAAAAAAATCCCATTGTTTTGCCAGGAGCTGGGCCTGTCACTCTGAGGGGATGAAAAAGATAAAAGGCCGGAAAATGAAAGGAAAAAATATTAATAATTGTACACCTCATACCAGACGTGCATCTATGCCCGATACTCCGCATAATATCATAACCAGGGGCGGAGTCAGGAAATTTTTTTGTGGGGGCAGTTTATATAATCCTTTCATATGTGTGCATGCTTGATGCTTGAATGAGTTTTTTTTTTCATTTACAATTAAAGTGTTGCACTTTAATTAGTACTTCTACTAAAAAAGACATACATAATTTTGTTGTTTTTGTGTATTTAGTTTGTAAGCTTCTCAATAATTTTAACCAGAATAAATACTAAAAAAAAAAAAATATATAAAAAATTCTATCAATTAAAAACAAACATAGCAATACATATTGATTAATTGGACAAATCAAAGACAAATGGAATATAGCAACAAAAATATAAAATTTTTGTCATTGAAAACAAATATAGCAACACAAATCAAAGACAAATATCTAACTAATCCAAGTGGCCACTCCTACGCCTAGAAAGACAAATATCAACACAATGTTTTTTTTAAGTAATATCAACACAAATTAAATATATAGAGATACTTTGAAAGAAAAAGCAAAACAAGGAATACACTAGAAAGTCTAGAATACTCTCAAGAGAAACATGTTCCCACCGATAGCTCCCACCACTCCTATGCCTGACGCTCCTCATCCTTCTATATATATATATATTTTCTATAACACCCCCCAATTAGAATAGGAAAAGTCTGATACTTTATACTCTGATTCGTGAAGAAGATAAGGAACGAATTGGTCCGAATACCTTTTTAACAAGAAAAAATAAAAAATAAAAGGTCTGATTTGTGAAGAAGATAAAGGGGGGGGGGGGGTGTTATTAGCACTCCAGCCCCATAACAGGGGCACAATACCCCCCTCACATGGGGTGGACTGGGTCCCTGTTGTGGGGCTGAAGTGCAAATAACACCCCCCATTCTAATTTCTCTCTTCAACCTCAAACGGTAGTCAAACCTTAGTCCTCGCGCCTTCAACCTTACACCATCTCAATTCTCAAAGAAATCACAGAATCAAACTCAGACTACTACACTTACGGATTTTTCTTTTAGAAAAGCTTCAAATTTCAAAGCGAAACAGAGAAGTAAAAGCAGATAACTCACGGTGAGTGTTTCCAAAGTGGTGTTTCCAATGTGGTTCTTCTCAGAGACTTGGACTCAGTTCTCTCGCCTCTTGGTATTTTCAAGCATTGCGTTTTTTTTTTCTTTTTTCTTGAGGTTGGATGACAGTGTGAGATTGAGGGAGAGAAATGTGAGATTAGAAGATTTTGCTCCTTTTTTTTTTTTTTTTTTTTTTTTTTTTTTTTTTTGTGCAGTGTGATTCTTTGATTGACATTAGCTTGCCGTGTTGGAGAAGATCTGCTGACCGTAGATTTTTTTTATTATAAAATATTGTTATCTGCTATGTCTGTGTGGGTTTTTCTTTTTTCTTTCTAGTTTAATATCTGTTGCTTAAAAAAAGAAAAAAGAAAAAACAAAAAATCTGCTGCTTGTTGCTGGGATTTTAACAAATTTTTTTTTAGGGCAGGCCTAAATTTCATTCAGGGCCGGCTTGATATATTATGGGGCCTAAGGCGACAATTTTAGATGAGGCCTTTATATATATATATTAATAATTATTTCCTTTGCTTTTAAGATTTAATATTTTATTGCTAGTAATAAATTTGTCTGCATATTTTTTTTATTGTTCTATGTTTAAAGCTTTTCATAACTAATGTATATTTCTAGTTGACATTTATAATTAACAATATTATAAATAAAAAGGTGACATAAAAGAATAATAGAATGGAATCTTTCGCTCTATAATAAAATCATGTCCGTTTCACCCTGCATAAGACATTTTTTTTAATAATTAGTAACTAATTTATAAGGACAAAATAATAAACCGGCATCTTTTCATAATTTCAAATTCTTAATATTAGTTTATTAATATAAGTTTTTATCTAGAATAGTTACCGAAAACTCATATTTGCTAGTTTAGATAATGAGTTTTAAAGTGCATTATATATCTGATTATCTATTCTTAACTCTATATATATATATATATATATTTTTTATTTTATTCTTTTTATCTCTTTTTTACTTTTTATCATTTTACTTTTTTTTTTTTTTACTTTTTTCAATATAAAAAATAATAAAATAATAGATACATCGGTGAATAATTTATCAAAACTCTAATTTGAATTTAGGATAGATAATCTAATGATGGAGTTTCTTTCTGGCTTTCCCTTATTTTTTTTTACCAAAAAAAAATACTGAAGACGCATTAAAAAATGACGAAAAAACCAAAAAAAGAAAAAAAGATGTGGCTGTGAGAGCAGTCCCAGCAGGTTAGCTACTTTTTTCATTTGGCTAAAATAGCTCAACTTTTGCTTAAAACTCACCTTCATCACATCAGCTTATGTAAAGCAAAGCTAAAATGGCGTCAGTGGAGATTTGTAAACAGTGCAACGACACATGAGGCATTGCACTGTACACAAATCTACTTTTATTTTATTGTTTTTTTTTTTCGCTTTCTTTCCGCTTCTTCCTCTTCTCTCGTTTTCTCTGCGTCTCTCTCTGGTTCGAAGAAGAAGAAGAGGCCAGGGATGGTTCCTGAAGCCGCACGTGTTTAGGAACACGAAGAAGTCCATGAATCGATCGCAACCGGTCCCTATGGGGAGCAAACTGTAACACTGTCGGTAGAGGATGATATTCAAGTTCATGAAGCTGTGGGTTCTAGCGCTATGGGATTGCTGGAGGAGGCTATCCGCGTCCACCGGCGGTGCCTGGGTGGCGTCTTCTCCGGCGCCGAATCGTCTGGTCTCGGCTGGGGCTTGGGGGAGAATTTGTCGGAGAATGGGATTTTTTCTGGTTAAAAATTCATGGCCATGGGTCATGTGGAGATGAGTGCAGATGCGTGGCTGCGTGGAGATGGAGATGCGTGGCTCCATGGCAGCGTCGAGATTGGTTTTTAACCAAAAAAAAAAAAAAATAAAAATAAAAATTGAATAAAGAATAAAAATTCTTATTTTAATAAAATAAAGTAAAGTTTAGATAATTTGATGAAGAAAGGCGTTGAAAAGTAGTTAGCTAAACTAATAGAAATAGATTTTCATTAGCCATCGTAGATAAAAGTTTAGATAAGGTGCTGTGAGTGGTCTGAAACAGCTGTACCTTCTTCATCTTATCTCTGAGTCCTGACAACACGTTTTCTTTGAAATGACTGTAGGCATTTAATGACTATAAAAAAAGATCAAGTTCTGTACAAAAGATCTAAAACAAAGTAAAGAGCTCTTTAACAAAAAAAAATAAAAAATAGCAAAGATAAGTTCAATACCTCACTTCAACTGGGTGCGAGATTGCCGAATGGAGTGGAGGAGTTGAGGAGAAAGGCTGGTTAGCTGGTGGTCAAGCGGGCTGCGCCTCCTAGCTCCTACTTCTTGGCTGCGAGAGGAAACTTTTGGTAATTTGCTGAGAGAGATTGTTTTGTATTTTTTTTTTCAAAAAAAAAAAAAAATTGCTATTTGCTTCTTCTATTGATTCTTCTATACGGGAGTTATAGTCTCAAATGGAGAGATAATGCCATGTATCTGACGGTTGGTTTTTTTATGCGAGAGTTCTTTAATCTATAGGAAGATAAATCACTGTATTTATTTTTTCTTGGTAAACTCTTGTGTTTCTGGGCCTTATGGTTGACTTTTCCTTGAGATTTAAAGTCTCCAAAGTAGAGTTAATGCATTTTTTTTTTCCTTTCTTTAGCAAAATCATTGTACAATGCGCCTTTTTTTACTCTAAAGGCTTATTTTTGGGGCCTTTTTTCCTGGGAGCCTTAGGCGACCGCCTAAGTCGCCTAGGAAGAGCCGGCCCTGATTCCATTTGGGGGGGGCATAGATGCTTAACCCAAAAAAAAAAAAAAATAAAATAAAAATTAGAAGTCAGCCTAATCAACTTCGCTCATGCTTCCTCAAGTCTTAAAGGAAAGTCGATTGTAAATTCCCATAGAAAACTATTTCATTAGAAATTATTTTCTCTTCCCCAAGTTTACGCCATTTTGTGTATATAAAAAGAAACGATCACGTACATTTCTTTTCCAGATGTTCGATTCGATCTTGTCAATATAGAAGATGGAAGTACTTGTTATTCTGTTCGTAGCCTTTGCTTCTGTGATCGGCGCGTTGATAGTGAGCTGCGCGTTGATAGTATTGAGCTGCCTTTGCAAGGGGATCCGCAAAAGGAAGCAAACTTCAGAGCCCAACGCTGTTATGCCAAGTGCAACCACTTCCTCGGTTCAACCAGCTTATCGGAACGTGGAAAAAGGTCAAACTACCAAGAAAGTTGGTGGGGTGGTTGTATTTGCAGGTGCTACTGTGGCCACCGCAGCTGTTGTAGCCAGTACAAGTGATTGTGGTGGAGGAGGTGGTGGCGGCAGAGGTTGTGGTGGGGGCTGAGGAGGTTAACGAAACCTTATGCATCGGGCTTTATGGGATCTTAATTTATATATTATCTGTGCATGTATCGCTTGTGGAAATGTGGAACAGGGCAAATTCGGAGTTATTTCTCCTGGCTCTACTAGCTTTCTTGTGTGCTTCTGTTTTGAATTGTTAGAATATTTTATATTCTCAATATTATGTTTACCATATCTTTCTCTATTTTATATATTTATTTCAACATGGTATCATAGCCATCTTTCCTTAGTCTTCAATAAACGTCATTGACGTTTCCAGACGTCCTTCACGTGTTCTATGACTGTCTCATAATTTGAGTCGTCTACACGTCGCCTCACACCTACAAAATTGTTGTCAGTCCCTTCTACGCCTTCATCGCAGCCACTTCTGGAAAAATAATCCAGCAATCAGGTCTGCAAGGTACAGATCTTACGATCTGTGGAAGATCAGCAATCGACGACAGTCGTACGAGCCTCCAAGCGCCGCCCAAACTTTCTGCATGTGCTGCCACGCGCCGAGGATTCCAGATCAGCCTCAATCTCCACCATATGTGGATCTACGCGCTGTCACGCGCCGTCAAAAGCTTCTGGAAATCCCTTTCCATGCACTCACGCGCCGCCACGAGCAGCCAGTTCATCAGATCCCGCCTCGAGCCACATCCGTCCGCCGCTCAGCCTGGTTGCACCTTCGCTCCATAGATCTTCCGTAGAGCTGTCCAGTGCAGTCCAGAACGTCTTCATCGGATCTTCCAAGTGTCTCCATGCGCTGTCCGAAGTTCTGGACCTGAAGTTCACGCGCCTCCACGTGCAGCCAGTTTTGCGGTGTTGCCTCACACCACTCCAGTCCTCCGATCATCCTGTTTACAGAGCCACTACGTAGATCCGCCGCCGAGGATTTCAGATCGGCCTCGATATCCGCCATACGGGTATCCACGCGCCGGTAGAAGAATCTGCAGCTGCAGACACTGCCGTTCCGCCACGCGCCTCTCCAGTCTGCCGATCATCCCATTTGCAGGACCACTGCGTAGATCCGTGGCCGAGGATTCTAGCGACATCCAGAAATTCGTCATCAGACGACTGACGCGCCTCCACGGGCCGAGCGAAGCTTCCGGCTTCCTGGTTCACTCGCCAACGCTCCTCCCTCTGATGTGCGTGTATGACATGCGCCTGCTGTGTTCTTGCCATGTCAACCCTAGCCACGTCTGCGCTTCTGACCCGGACGAAATAGTCAACCCGAACCACCGGGTTAGACTCGGTTCAGTCGACTAGGCCAACCGGTCCCGAATTCCACCTCTGACCCGGCCCACATTTGTCAACCCGCCCTAGAGGGTTAGACCCGGATCTCTTCATTTGTCAAACCGGCCCAAGCTTGTCAACCCGGTCCATCGGGTTAGACCCGGATCACTTAATTACGGGTCAGACCATAGTCAATGGTCCATGGGTTTTGGCCCAACTAAACCGGCCCAATTTTACCTATTTTATAAGGCTCCTCTCTCAGGCCCAATACAAGGCTCAAATAATTCACTGCCACCAACAGCCACCACCATCGGCTACCGGCAGCCAACAGCCCCATTCTCCGCCACCTGCCGCCACTTTCAGGCCAACTTCCGGCGACATTTCCAAAAATAAAAAGAAAAAAAAATCCCTTTCTTTTTCCCAAACACAAGGTTATACCTTGAGTTTGAGGAGGGATGTTAGAATATTTTATATTCTCAATATTATGTTTACCGTATTTTTCCTATTAGGGTTTATTCCCTACCTTAATTACTCTAGGGTTTCTTGGTCACTACTCATAGCCTCTTTATATATAGAGGTCTCTTGTAATATGTGATTATAATCAAAACTCAATATAATATAGTCCATTATTCTCTTCCGCTCCTTCACTCTTTCACATATCTTTCTCTATTTTATATATTTATTTCAACATGAATAAAACAGTTTTCAAGTTGTACAGTGTTGGTGAATTTTAATATTAATACAATATTAAATGCTTAAATTTCATGTTATTATTGGCGATAATAGAGATTAAAGTTGGTTGGTAAATGAAAATATATGGAAGCTTCGGAATTAAGTAGCTTCTACGCTTAAACTCTCACCTTTATTTACAATTTTGTGAAACTCTCTACGTCCATATTTATTAAAATGGGTCATAAAAATTATTAATTTGGAAGAGGTTCACCAAGTCTATAAACAGATCAATTTGCACCATCCTTTTTATATATGTATATATTCGGAAATTGTTACATTAACATTATAAAATAGTTGTGAAGTAAAAAATGTCGTTGCCACAAAACATTTTCTAAACTATGGGCTTTGATATTACTGATTTGTCTTTGTTACATAGAAATTTCCAATGCCATAAAACATCGAAAATCACTTTCAAGATCTCACCCAAATGATAGAAAAATACATCATTTTTATTTTATTTTTCTGAAAATATTTTCTAAATGCTGGACAAAATGGCCAGAGATCAACTGCATTAATACCGAGTAGTCATCTACTAGAAAAATCTTGGGCTTGGGCACTAAAATGAAGTGCAATGTTTCCAATTTTCATCCAAAATCCTGCTTTTGAAATGACGATTGACTTCATCTTTTAATGCCAACTCTCCCGTTGAAGCTAACAAATTTAAAGATATGATAAAGTTGATAAACAAAATAGCCCAAAACCAATTTCAGAAGAGAATATGGCCCCAAGTAGAACTAGATGGTGAAAAAGGACGTCCAAAGTGAATGGAATGAAGCTTTTCCAGGTAGAGAAAATTAATAATTAACACTGCCCAGTTGTAAAAATTACAGACACAAATCAAAGCACGGTGATCAGCCATCTCCAAACCCAAAGCTTTCTTCCTGGGAAAACAATAACATGAGAGACAGACAGCCAGTTAAAGACTCCAAAATCTTCATCACGTGAGAGAAACAGCCAGTTAAAAGTCTTCTAAACCTCCTCAACTAGGTCACATCATTACAATGGAAACCCAAATAGTGGCGATTTATTTTTGTTACCGTTATTTGGCAAAATTCCTTCCCCCCAGTTTGTAGGAAATTCATATCCATTCAGCACTCTGAGTGCTCTTCCTGATTAAGCATTTCGACAACCTGTGTCACACTTGCTGCAATTTCCTTCTGAATGCGACTGTCAGGCATATCAAAAGTCCTCCTCCTCATGGAAAGTGATTTCCCAGGAGGATGGGGGTCCACAACATCAAGCATTGCTTCCAACTCATCCACCATTGACCTCTTTGCAGCACGCACCATGAGGCCAGCTTCCTGTTACAATGCAGGCATTGGATCACCATTAGGAGAACAAATAATAAGTAAATGTCCTGTTTGACTACTTAGAAACTAAAGATTAAGAGATGGAAACATGAAAATCTTACAACATGGCTAAATCAGAGTTAACTGTTGTATACTTTCAAGTATTCTGTGCTGAAAAATTACTTGGCTGTAAAAAATTATCATCCATCATTTGACGTGATAGCGCATATTAGGGGATGGTTGAAAGCACGGTGTTCTCACATTTCAACCAGAACAAGGTTCACAATCTTTCTCAGAACAGATATGGAATTCATCGTCATGGAGGTCAATTACTTGCTTGATCAATGTGGTAAAGTGTTTTCTGATTTTATTTTTTACCCCAAGAGAGGGAAAGAAGAGATTCGAACTAGTGATCTGCACGCTTCATGAGGCGTAGTCCCCGGCCGATTGAGCTATCCCAAAACAAATTAGGACAATTGTGCTCCTTTTGAACCAAATTCAGATAAGACCATGGAAGAAATTATATCAATAGAAAGAATCAACCAATGTTGAATGAGGTATGGAGGGTTGTTATAATTATGGGCACTAAAATATTATTCAAGTCTAGTGGGATTATTGTCTACCATTTAGCTAAATATGTAATAAAGCTTTTAACCATCTTGGGGCTTTGATGTGATGTCAAAAGCTTCTTTCTCGATCCTTCAGATTTTGTTCACCATTTGTTAATTAAATACATATCGATGTGCATACATGACACACTAAACCAAATATCAAATTATAGTGAGCGTGCAGATTTACTGAATAATAATGGACAATGATGAAAAGTCACCCAGATTAAGTTTGGGATATGATGAAAGGTCATTAAGGGTTTGATCAGATTCACAACTATGGAAATTGAAGCGATTAAGACGATGTTACCTCAATGGCATCAACAGTAAGGAGCAGGACGATAATTTTTTCTGCGAACCTCTGACGCTCCTCTGCATCATGGGCTACGCGCCGGCGGTAGGAGAAATTATGGAACAATGATCTGATCTCCTTCAACTTGGTCTTGGCAACTGCCAGATCTCTAAGGGCACGAAGAGTCTGTGATCTCCGGATCAGATAAGCTCTGAAGCATATCTGAATCATCAATGCTGCATCTTGAGGAGACAATTCCTTCTTCTTACCTTTGCTCTTTCCAACAGCTCCAACTCTCTTGGCAAAGGCCTTTAAGATAAAGTACAATACATTACGTTCGTATGCACAGTACTTCCAGATAAGTACAATACCACGCAGGATTAAGGAAATTAAATGGATCATAAATCAGTAATTATAGGAAAGACCTGTCTTAAAATCACAGCGCCGTGATCTGCAGGATCTTCGATCTCCACCACATGCATGTCACTCTCTCCCTTGAGTCCCTTCTTCTTATTCTCCTTTAATCCGCTACAGTCACCTACATCGCCGCTCGATGCTTTGAACGTGTAAGTCCGCGCGATCGGGCGCCCCGCCTCTCCCCTCCCCTTTATCTCCTCCGTCCATTTATAGTTCTTCTCAGTCCCTCCCACCTTCTTCTTCCCTCCCTTGATCTCCGCCGTCCATTTGTACTTCCGTTCCACGCCATCCTTCTCCGGGCTCTTTATCTCCGCTGTCCATGTGTACTTACGGTCCCCACCTTTTTCCCTCGCGTTGACCAGCCGATCGAAGCGCGATTCCAGCTCGCTCACTCGGTCGCACAGGCTCTGCAAGTAAAAATGCTCGGGTCCGCGCCTCTTCTCGACTCGCTGGATACGTCTGTAAGAAGCGAAGGAAGGCGTTTCGTTGATGCGGACCAGATCGGTGACCGCATCGAAGAATGCAATTGGGCTAGGCTTAGGGTTTAGGAGGTCGAGACCGAGGCTGAGATCGAATGCCTCCTCCACAAATGAGGGGAAAGCTAGGGGTTCGGCCGCGAAAATGGAAGTTTCTCTGAGGAAGAGTGAGGGATGGTAGTGGGCCTCGATGAGGTCGATTCGCCTGAATAGGCTCATGGTTCGCTGAGTCAAAACGGTGAAACTCGGTGAGTCAGAGTGAGAGCGAGAGAGAAATGAACGAGTTAGGGTTTTTCCGTGTCAGCTCTTGAAGATGATCTATAAAGACTTTGAAAAGGCAAAGAAGAAGAAGACAGATTTGTGAAAGGAACGAGGAATATCAAAAAGTAAGCGGTGGGGGTAAAAGTGGAATTTAGTTCGTGAAACAAACAACTTGACTGGTTGGATTCGGAATTCGGCGCAGTGGGAACCCGTGGGATAAGGTTCGCCGCATATTCGAGATGTGAATTGACGAAATTGTGAGGTGGTTGCGGGAAAATTACAGAGACACAAGAATCTGTTAATGCGATTACACTAAAGGGCAGACTGACTCACAGAGCATGTGAGCTTTCTGATTTCCAAGTGTCGCCCACGTGCTGACGGGATATGCGTAATTTTGTACAGAGAAATCTTTAAAAAGTTTGGTAGGGTGTTTTCTTGTGATTTTTTTTTTTCAATATTAATAAAAAATGATTAGTGATATAAAAGTGAAAAAAGATTTGAATTCTTTTGTGAGAAAAAAGTGAAAAAAATTATTTGGTAATAGAAAAAAGAAAAAAAGAGAGAGGGATAAATGAGAGGAGTGTAACACACGTACACCAAGTGATTTTAATTCCACCGCTCTATAAAATATAAAAAAGAAAAGAAAGAAAAGGAATCAATCCTAAGGTTGAAAAACTAAAGAAATCTTTTTTAAAGCTATAATCTTTATCCTCTTTATGATAATAGATTGGGGGATGATTAGGGATCGTTCATATATAGTCCATAGATGATTGATGAGGCCCATTTCAGAATACAAAATTTCAGCTAATATGTGGCATTTCATATTAATTTGCGTAAGTGGTACGGTATTGGATAAGCACAACTAGCTGGTTCCCGTTAATTAATATGCTCAGTAGTCAGTACGTACGTATATTCTACTTAGATTATCTAAATTAATTTTGGTATATATGCTCTCAGGATTTTCTGTGCTTAAGCATTTTTTATCAACCCTATTGACGCATTCGCTGATTTGACTAAAACTCCCATAAATTAATTATATTGAAGAATATTCACAGACTCAGCTAATTATATAATTATATAATTGACAAGTACGTTTTCGTGAAATTCCTAAATTCTTAACAAGGATTTCTAGTATTAGTTTTTTATTTATTTATTATTATTATTATTTTTATGAAGAGGGTGTAAGAGTTTTGCTGCAACTAATCGATCTCACACAAAGCACCGTTACGTTTGTGTTGATTGGCTTGGCTTGCAAATATAGCGAATAAGAATCGATCTCCTCTAAATTGCACACATGCAATTCGAACAACCCCGCTTTCCAGGGGACAAATTAACAACCGCCTGTCTGAAGGCTTCACACTATTTTTGCCATCGTTTTTCCTTGGGGAAATCATGACAGTTACGTGATTCTTCTTGTTATAAACCAAAGCGGTCTGGTTCAGAAAAGTGGGAATCAAATTAAGCTTTTTTTTTTTTTTTTTTTTTCTGAAATCTGGTTTGGGACATATATAGACTGTACGTGAATAAGCTGCACGTGAGAATTGGATGAAACTAAACCAATATTCCAAATACAATCCCATCATTAATTCCGCACAATATATTGGTTTAATTTCCTCCAATATCTTACTTACAGTTTTCACTTGAACATCGATCTTTCTTGGAAAATCGACACACCCTTGGATCTACACGAGGTACTCTCGGTTCATCATGCCTGCTAAGAGCTCTCCCAATAACTTAGCCATTTTTCCTTTTTAGTTAAGATAGCTAACCAAATTACCAAAAACTCTCTCCATCCAGTTATGTAAGCAAAATTCATTTTAGATTTTTCCTTCATTTGTGCACAGTGTCACATGCACCACATGTGGCGCTACACTGTGCAGCAACCCATCCCTTTTTAATTAATTTCTCTCTCACCCTCTCTCTTTCTCTTCTCCTTTTTCTTTTACCTTCTGTAATAGCTTTTGTTTGTCTCTCTACTCACTCTCTTTCACTCATCGTCCTCAAGCTTTAACGAAACAAAGTCTTAATTTCTTGAGTTTCTTGCAGCAGCTGTTTGGGTTTTTGGATTTTTTTATTTTATTTTTTTAAATGGTAGCCATGCCTAGCTTATTTGGAGCTAGAAGTAAGCCAGTTTTTGGTGTTGGTGCTGGTGGCTATGCAGCAGAAATACAAGCTGATCAAGGCAGCGGCACCACAGGGGCAGTTGGAGGGGCTGGAGTTTGTTGGGGTGCTAGAGCTGGAGTAGTATATATATGTGGTTTTGGACCTTTAGAAATTAATTAGTTAAACTAATAAAAGTAAATTATGATTAACTATTTTACATTTAAAAATGGCTAAGCCATGAGAGCGCTTTAAGGAACACCCTCTAGATCGACTCTACCCATAACTGTATAACCCACTCTATCATTGCATTCATCGTTGTCATCTTGCATATGAATAAATATTAAATGTGTATCTCATCTATAACTCTCAAATTCAAGTTAACAAATTAAACTGGATGGCCGGCTTCGAAAGTTTACAAAGGAAATAAATTCATCCAAACTATCTTATTTAATTTGCAGATCGCACTAAATACGGTGATCTTGTGACGACCCTTTTTTTTTTTTTTTTTTTTTTTTTTTTTACAAACATAAAACGAGTCATCGCAGTGGCACGACTACGTGTCGCTCAGCCAACATATGGCACATGCCCCATAACATGTACCTGATAATCAGAGTATAACATACATCTATCTATGCAGCGGAAAACATAAATCTGAATAACGAAAATTACAACTTAAACATCTTTCACAAATTAATTACAACAAAGAGCCATTTAACATCTATCTGTTTGAGTCTTATTAATACTATAAGAATAATGGCTTAACAAAGAATAAGTGACACAAACATCACAAGCCATACCAAACCTATAAAATAGTGGACAACCCGTGGTCCGACAATTACAACTGACGCGGCGAGCTTCAGTCATAATATCCCAAGCACACTGCTACCGACCCATCGACTATACCGAAGTACCTGCAGCCAAAGAAACATCATCTACACGGTTGTGGTGGTATCCACATCCGCATAGGTGAAAGAATGAGTTCACCGCCTTAGTATACCTCATACTAAGACCTCAGTGGTATAAGACTAACTGAGTTTTCACAAAGAACCAACCCTTATTTTATTTTTAGTCGTGCGAGCACTATATTAGCCACAATTTACCAATAGCTAATGTAGCAAACATCGACTATTCAGAAATTATTTAAAACATACTATATAGCTGTGAAAACATGTAGAAGTTCCAGACATCCCTCCTTGGAAGTTTCTACATATAGACCCCTCTATAATAATACTTTTCACCGGTCGCTTGGACATATGTGCACACGATCACTCCATCACAGATATCACGTATACACATAGGTCTTAAGCAAAGAACATGGCATCTTACTTTTCCGTACTAGGATAACATCCTTCAACAAAACACTCGCAACACCATCTCTAATCGTATTCCAGCTTCGTGCCTTGACATCAGTAGATCATGAGAGCACTAGAGTTAAACTCAATCATGCTAACACGTCTTTCCTGAAGAACAAGAACAGTCAACCTTCCTACTCATAGACATGCCATTACTCGCACCTGGGTAGTCATGTATCCATGTACTTTCAAGTTCAATGTATGATATTAACACATGACTATCCGATAGAAATATACATAAGATCTTTTTCATGAAGACTCTTATGCATACAAATACGTTTAGTAAAACTACTCATAACATAAAAACAACTCTCACAAAACAATGCTATATATGCTATGCATGAATTGGGGCTAATAATGCTGCTGATACTGATATGCTGCTGATACTGTTATGCTGCTGATACTGATATGCTGTTGATACTGTTATGCTGCTGATATACTGATACTGCTGGTATGTATGCTCTATACTACATGCTCAATGTTCCATGCTTGACCAGTATATATTTCACTACTGTGTCACGCTGAAATCATGCAATTGTTAAATTACGTCCTTTTAAAACTAAACAAATTCAGCATTTTACCCAACACTTTGAAATCATTCAAAACTTAGTTTCTTTATCAAATCTACGCAGTTTCAACATAACATGTTCTCAAACAATTTGCATAATTTAAATCTCAATCGCAGAACTTAACACTTTAAATCTAGTCAATACTTTTCACTCTTGCACTATCTCTTTAACATCATTGATATAGTTTAAACATAATCGAAACTAAACAAATCATCTCAAAGCATATACATTTCATCATATGGTTGGCTCAGTTTCATAAACAATATATATATTTTTATCAATCCAATACATATAAAAATATATATTTTCTCAGTGAGTGGAATACGCACCTTGGCTGCATTGGACTCCAACCCGAACACTCCTTGGACTCTAGTCACTTGGACTCTACATTGGAGAACCCATTGAAGTCTCCAATTACAACACGATCCTGCAAACATTGGTATCGTTAGACTACACTATTGAATCTCATACTCTATGACATCCTAACTACCCGCATGCTCACACGTCGCATTACTCTATCTCTAGAACCAATTAAGTTCCTTTAACTACTATTAGGTCAATCCTCGCTTGTAGGTTCATATTTTATCACTTATTTATCTTTAAGATACTTCTATTATTTTACTTGTCTATTTATTATATTAACAATGTATATTTGATTCATATACATTTATATGTATACATATACAATGCTTAAACCTAATCCGATGATACACATAAGTACCGTGTGTATATAGATAGGTGGATTAGTTACTAGGTTGCTACAAAATTGATTTATATCATATTTATATGTTCTATAAGTCTATTAGCTTATACATATTAACTTAACAACTCATATTAGATTAGGCTATAATCCTCTTTTATAACATATCTGTTCACTAAAGGAAGTTTAAAGCACAAACATGAACTCCTAACATTAAAACCAGCCCATTGACTGCCCTCTTTAACCAAAAGAATCCAAATATACCCACCTCAAGCCTTACACCAAATCATGAATCAATATACCCATACAAGCATAACAAGAAATCTAACCATCAATCATAGCTACCCTTCAAATTAAGCTCTGAAATAAATACTATTCTTAATCGGTTAACTTATCAAAACAATCCCTTAAAATTCATACAACATTAATCATAATTATCACAATCTCTATTCCAACAATAATCCAAGATTCTCCTACGACCAAACCTTCAACATCCATGGCCATTCATCAAACCCAAAGCTCTCAAATATTAACACATATCATCCATAGGCAACATAACTAAAAATCAAAGAGACCAACTCCAACATCAATAACTCATTCGGTCAACAACAAAATACATCCATTAAAGCCTCAATTCACATCCATAAACATTATACTCATTCTCTATCAAGTAACCATAACCCAACGTTACCACTCAATTTAAAACTCCCAAACCAATCCATCAAAATTACACAACACCCATCATCAACAATTAACAATTACGTTCTCTAATGTCACCATGAGGTCTCAACCCAAAGTACATCAACAAATCCAATACATAGGGTTAACAACTTAAAATCAACTACAACCTTCATCAATAAATTACCATTCACCAATACTCAAGAATCTGGCCATTAAAATCCATATACATGGAGCCATTAACACCAACATATCATAATTCTAACAATCCAATTTAGTTGTTCGGAAATTAGTGACCGAACCTAAACCCCACCCTTTCAAAACTACTCAATCTTTCATAGTCAAACTAGGGAATCATATTTTATTATTTTGAAAACCTTATTTCTAGAACAGAACAACACAGTACCCGGTTGTCCAAAATCCCAAATCCATCAAACAACTCCAAGCACCAAACCGCGAGTATATAGCCAACACAAGGGAATAATCTCTCGATTCATAATTTATCAACTAAAATCAACACCATAAAATTACTAATGATCAAAGATAATCCAATATCATAGGGGCTCCAAGCCATTCAGTTAACATACCAAAAACAGGGGTTTCGGTTTCTCAATGCTAAAATCAGTTCAGCCAAGCACATCAAACAGGAGACACATTTAAAATACCCAATCAAATCAGCCGACAGTCCAGAAAACACCCAAATAGTCCCTGCCAACACACAACCGGCCACAACGGAGAACACAGTCGACCCATACACAACCTATAAACAACAAATACCAACTCAGAAAATACTAAGCTCATGGTAACAATCCTGACAACACAAGTATCACACACGGCCGAACAAAACCCCCAAAATCATAAAACCCTAATTTCACTATAATCAAATCAATCCACAAAATTATAGGATTTATATACCTTGGGGATTTTTCTCAACAAATCCGCCGGAAAAGTCGCCGGAAATCACTTTGAAGAACCGGGTCTTCTTCTCGGGTTTGGTGGGTTGCGGGTCGCACGGGTCACGGTCACGGGTTCTCGGATTTTCTGGGCTCACGGGTCGCGGGTTCAAGCTCCTGGATTCCGCCGGAGCTCCTCAATCGCCGGATTTCAGTCCCAGTCGCCGATCATGGAGGATCGGGTCCTCACGGGTCGTGGGTCACGGGTTCTACGGGTTTCGGGTTCTCTCTCTCCCGGGTCATCTCTGGTTCACGGGCTCACCGGAGATCGCGTCGCCGGCGTCTTCTGGTCTCGTCGGCGCCACCCATCGAAGGATCGGACTCCATCTCCCTCAACTCTCCCAATCTCATCTCTCTCTCAGCAGCTCTCGGCTCTCACATCTCTCGATTCTCTCTCGGTCTCATCTCTCTATTTCTCTCCTCCCTCAGTCTCTCCGACTCTCTCTGTCTTACTGTGTTCGTGCGAGAAAAGGAAGAAAGAAGACGAAGAAAGAAGAAGAAGGACGAATAAGAAGAGAAAAGAAGAAAAGAAAAGTGGAAGGGGGGTTGTGCGTGAACTTAAGGAAGAAGGGGAAGTGGGATGGGTTGCACGTGAGGTTGGGGGAGAAAGGGTTGACCGGATTGGGCTTTTGTCCATTCTCTTCTTTTATTTTTAAAACCCCCATATTCTCTAAATTATAACATTGCTCCAACCCATTTAGTTCTCTCTTTTCTTAATTGTTATTTGACCCCATATATTTAATAAACATAACTTATAAATCACTAAATTTCATATTTAATTTCTTGGTCTTCACATATTGTGACGTCCCACATCGCCTGAGAATGAGGATGTGCTTATATGTATAAATGCACCCTTTATGACACAACGCGTTTTAAAGCCGTGATGGTCATGAACCTATCAGAACTCCGCAGTTAAACGTGCTTCTGCGAGAGCAATCCCAGGATGGGTGACCTCCTAGGAAGTCTGGTTTGGGGAGCCAAAAGCGGACAGCATTGTGTCATTGGGGGTGGATCGTTACAAATGGTATCAGAGCCATTGCCCAGCCTGAGATGGTGGGAGCGTGCACAAGCCCAATGAGGGACGCCAGCGGGGACGCTGGGTCCAAGAGGGGGTGATTGTGACGTCCCACATCTCCTGGGAATGAGGATGTGCTTATATGTATAAATGCACCCTTTATGACAGCGCGTTTTAAAGCCGTAATGGCAATGAACCTATCAGAACTCCGCAGTTAAGCGAGCCGCCGCGAGAGCAATCCCAGGATGGGTGACCTCCTGGGAAGTCTGATATGGGGAGCCAAAAGCGGACAATATTGTGTCATTGGGGGTGGATCGTTACAGATCTTTTCTATGTTTTTAATGTTTTTTGCCAAGAAAGTCACAAATTTGCAAACGGGCAAAAACCACGGCCGGGTTGATCGAGCCAATGATAAAATGGCACTAATTTTGTTAAATCAGATTGCTTGTAAAAGATATCAGCTTTTTTTTAGCAGAACTTTCTTAAATTCTGTTAGTGTTTCTCAAAAAGTATGTGCTTCCATATATGATGTTCAAGGGATTGACTCGAGTAGTAATTCATTTGGCTCTAATGTCCTCATGAAAAGATATAAGATGTAAGGTTCCACTCTCCTCAAGTGTATGCAATTCTTTGGGGTCACACCCTCAAACAAAAGCTCAAGCTTTATCCGACTAGTATGAATGTCTTAAATATCTAATTGGCCGGGGCGAAGCCCCAAATATCCTGATTATAAAATAAGAAAATAATTATAATAATACCAAAAAAAAAAAAAAATTGCTTTATGTCAAGTTCAAAGAAATTTAAGACTTTGGCATGTTAATTACCATCTCCATTCAAGTCGCCAAATTTAACGTTAAGAAAACTAACAAATTAAGAAACTATTGTTACAAACATACTCTTCAAAGTGCATACAACATATATATCAATTATCAGATCTTGAATGAAAAGAAAGGAAAAAAGAAAGAAAGAAAACCTAACCATATATTAATTCTAAGTAGAAATAAGAAAACTTCGTGGTTCCGCATAATATTGGAAGCAACCAGAAAACCTCACCATCACAGAACACATCAAAGCCATTCCAAGCACCGCCCCAATAGCCATAGCCCCAAATAAACTCCTAACCCCAACCCTCCTTTCTTCTTCTCCCTTCGTCTCCTGCTTCGCCTTTTCCTCAACCAAACAATTGAAACATCCTGCCTGCAACACATTTTCTTGGTTCAAAATACCTCCCAAAAACTCCACCCGTGCCTTTTCTTCGACAAAACCTAGGGAAAACTTTTTCGGGCCTTCTTCATAAACGGGTGAGCCCGAGTCAGTAGAGGCCTTCCCGTCGTCGTTGAGGCATGACTCATTGCAAGAACATCTCGAAGCATTGTCATCATCCACATGGGTTTTGAAGCTTTCCCACACACGGAAGTTGCGCTCCAGTTCCGTGAGTCGCTGTTGAATGTGGTGCAAATGGTGGGGCTTTGACAGATGCGATGCGACCTCGGCTGATAGGAGATTCTTGACGAACACAAACCTTAATTTGTCGAATGTCTTCAAGGAGCGGTTGGGAGCACTGGGTCGTAGCGGGCCGGGAGAGAGAAGACTTGGCTTAGTTCAAATTCGAGTTCTTGAAGTTTTCTTTGCAAGATTGAGTATCTCTTTGTCATTTCTCTTTGTGCCTGTGATTATGGGTTACCTGGAGATCGACCTGTATGTGATTATGGGGGGACGGATCGATGACGATTACAGATACTGGGAGTTACATGTATGTGATGGTTGAGGATTGGTTTTTGTTTTTGTTTTTGGTCCCTCTTAATTGAGCCTTTGCTCAATTATGAAATACTTATAGCCATTTAATTTAATGATTATTCAATTCGATCATTTTGTAGTTTAATTTGAAAATCCCTTATTATGCAATGTTTTGGAATATTTTGGAAGATATTTGTTGGAGTTTTTTTTTTTTTTTTTTTTTTTTTTTTTTTTTTTTTGCGGGGGGTGGGGGGGGGAGTGGTTCAACATAAATATCCTTTTAACTTTGTTAATGGGAGACATAGTAAAATTCTTGTAGACAAAGAAAAAAGATATTATTTTAAAAATAATTTTCAAATATTATGTATGATTCTCTATATATTTGTGCTAATTCTCTTGCATCAAGAATTCTTTAAAATTAAAACCACCCCCAAAATCAGATAAACTCTAGAAAACTTATCCACTATAGAAGAATCAAATTGCACATAGTTTATATATACTTGCAAAATCTTTGTAATAAAAACCTTATATGTACCCCAACCAATGACCCATTTGTCTTCTACCAAAATAGCTCCAAAACTCTAACAATTCTTCTACAACTCAGAACTTTGATGGCTGAAGGTTTGATTTAGTGTTGTTTAACAAAGTCGATCTAGGAGAGGTTTGATAATGAAGGTATAAGGGTGCATGCATGCTAAGATTCGCTCAAAGAGCACAAAATAATGGCCTTAAGAATTAATGAAAATCATGTGCTATGAGGCTTATATTGTAACGATCCACCTACAACGACACAATATTGCTTACTTTTGGCTCTCTTGAACTAAACTTCCTAAGAGGTCACGCATTCTAGTATTACTCTCGCATAAGCACGCTTAACTGCAGAGTTCTGATGAGTTCACGGACATCACTGCTTTAAAACGCGTTGTGTCAAAAATGGTGTAAATATATATATATATATAAGCATATCCTCATTCTCTTACCCAGATGATGTGGAACGTTATAATTAATCACTCCCTCTTGGAACCGAGTGTCCCCATTGGTGACCTTGATGGGGGATCACCCTATTCTTGGCATCTCAGCGAGTGCCCATTGGCAACCCTCATGGGCTTATGCACACTCCCTCCATCTCAAGTTGGGCAATAGCTCTAATACCACATTACTTGGGTGTGAAAAATGGGATGTGCTTATATAAAACATCCTTTTCTAAATGGTATGAGGCTTTTTTGGGGTAAAACTCAAGGAAAAAAAAATTGTGTGGGCTTAGCCCAAAGCGATCAGTATCATATTACTTGGAACAGACTGTTATATATGGTATTAGAGCCGAACAATATCATACCCCAAAGGGCCAAAGCGGACAATATAATACCCTCGAGCTTTGAACTACATAAAGTTGGCCTATTCAAATGACCTTTAAATGTTGTTGTGAACGAGAGGTTCTGTCAAAATTCCAAACCAAAGTTTGGGAATCACCATCTAAAGACTGATTGAACCGCTAACCCTAGATTTACAACCGACCCAGTTTTGACATTGAATATGCCAACATAAAACCTAGCAAACTCATCATTTGGAAATTCTATGACAAATTATCAAAATTACAACTCAATCTAAGTTGAATTGTGGGATTGTAATACTTGGCTTCCGAAAACATACACACAACCATTAAACACATAGAGAATAGGTACTGATAAAAGTTACATAAATAGATAAAAAGTAGACATTAAAGCACAATAATTTCTGAACAAAAAGATTTGGACCACCACAATAATGATGTCATTTAATTTTAGGGTTAAATACATATTTGCCCCATGTGCTTTACGACCTTTATTTTTTGCCCCCTCAGTTTCACTTTTTATCAATTTTGGTACCAGTGGTATATGAAAAGACGGAAATGGTACCTCCGTCTGATTTCCCGTCCAAAACTAACGTCCACCCACGGCATTTTCTGTCATGTTGTTGTCTGGATGTTGTTGGAAACGATGTGTAAAGAATTGGGTTCTGGGCTTCAAATTTTTAGGTACCCAATGACGTGGGTGGACGTTAGTTTTGGACGGGAAATCAGACGGAGGTACCATTTCCGTCTTTTCATATACCACAAGTACCAAAATTGATAAAAAGTGAAACTGAGGGGGCAAAAAATAAAGGTCGTAAAGCACAGGGGGCAAATATGTATTTAACCCTTAATTTTACTTGTCTTTCTTATTATGCTACATCAATAGTCCATGATCATTAATACGAAGTATTTGTGAACAATTAATACAAGAAGGTAGGGGTGTGCAAAACCCGCAGCACCCGCCCCGCAGAGGACCGGGTTTTCGGTTTTTTTTTTTGCAGGTTAGGGTCTTAATTTGAAAAATATGTGCAGGGCAGGGCGGGTTGTGGGTTTAGTGTTTTAAAAAAACCAGATCCCTGCCCCGCCCCGCACCAAGGTAAAACAAAAAAAAAAAAAGAGAAGAAAACATAAATCTAATCAGAGCCCTAGCGCCCTTCGCCCTTCACTTTTCTTTTTTCATTCACTGCGCCGCACACACAACACTACACAGTGCACACACTTCCCCTCTCTTCTTCCCCTCTTCTTTCTACAACACTTTTTCTCTTCTTCAGTTCTTCCCCTCTCTTCTTTCTTTCTAGTTTTTTCCCCTCTCTTCTTCCCCTCATATGACTCTTCTCTTTAGGTATTTGACTTATCCTTTAGTATGGTACTCGTTTTTAGGAACTGGAGAAGGCGTCTTCCTCGCGCAACTTGATAGTGACGACGTCGAGAAGTGGACGCCCATGGAAGTTATGGAACAAAGCAACCACCCCTCACTTTTTTCTTCATTTCTCTTCAAGCCCACCCCATCAGATCTACTCTGAATTTGCAAAACCCGCACCGGCAGAAACCGCCCAGCGACCCTGCGGATACAGTGAGCAAATTTGCGGTTGCGAGTGGGATTTTCTATACCCGCATAGTTGCGGGGCGGGGGTAAAAATGGCGGAAATCCGCCCTGCCCCGCCCCGTGCACACCCCTACATGAAGGTCGTGAAATAATTACTATAAACTTAAGGGTTAAATATTATTTAATCCCCTCAACTAACATCTCTTTTTTATAAGGCATTATGAACTGACAAGTATAATGATTTGACCCTTCAAACTGTCAATTTGTTGCAACGTAACCCCATCCGTTAGAGGCTGCTGTCTATTTGGATGAAAAATTGGTCAAGTGCTTGGCACGTGACCGCTTGTGCCAGATTCTCCTCAATGTGCCCTTGTGAGGATTAAAAAATAATAAAAGGAAAAAATGAAAAAAAAAAATGAAACGATAAAAAACAAGGGGTGGTTGCTTATGGGGGAAGGGTTTGCCTGGGAGCTACCCTCAGAGGTGGTGTCGGCCACCTTGGCCACCTATAGGGGTGGCTCGAAGGCAACCCCCACCTTTGGAGTGGCCCGCGAACGACCCCAGATGGCGTCGAGGGTGGCGACAAGCCACCCAAGAGATGGCTAGCTCCACCTCTGGGGGTGGCTCGCAGGCCACCTCCCTCCCCCAAAGTGGCAGCCACCCCCTTGCTTTTTTTCATTTTTTTTAAAATGTTTTTAATTTTTAAGTTTTTTATATATATATATATATATTTAATATGTTGATATTTTTTATTAAGAGTGACACATATCATCATTCTATTGGTGATGAAATGGTAAACTAACGGAATCCATCAAATGTTTTGACGAAATTTGACTGCAGCGACTAATTTGTTATTTTGGTCTACCCCGAGGACATTTGAATTATTTTTTATACCGCAATAAGCGATTTGTAATTTAGGTCAACCACATGGACTGATTTTACATTTATCCCAAAAATGTTAAGTTTTAAATTTTTATATATATTTACATATTTAATTTATTTATACTTTTTAAAAAAGAGTGGCACGTGTCATCATTCTATTGGTGATGCCACGTAGTACATTAATAAAATCGGTCAAGTTTTTTGATGAAATTTGACTATAAGGACTAAATTGTTATTATGGCCTACCTTGAGGACTTGAATTATTTTTTATACTACCATGAGCAATTTGTAATTTTGGTCAACTACAAAGACTGATTTTGTAATTATCTTTAGATTTGTTTTTCTTTCTTTCTTTCTTTCTTCTTCTTCTTCTTTTTTTTTAAATAGTCTTTTTCAATCAATTAATAAATACAAAGGGTAATTTTGGTTTTTTAATTGTCAAAATATGGGTATTTTCAGAAGATTTTAGTCATAGTTGATTTTCTGTCCAACATAATGACCGAAGCATGAAACTTTTCATTTCATTGTTTTTAATAAAAAAATTGTTGTTAGTTGAGGGACTAAATAATATTTAACTATAAATTTAAAAAGCTTTCAAATAGGAAATATTATGTTAATACTCCGTTTGTTTAAGCGTAAAATATTTTTTGAAAAATATTTTTCGTATATTTTGGTGTTTGGTGCCATTGAAAATAAAAGTCAAACCGAAAATATTTTAGTTTGACCAAAATAACTTATTTAGTTTCGGAAAATAATTTACATTTTTAAATTCCGTAAATCATTTTCTGAGTTTGAATTTTTTATTCTCAAACCGCTGAACCATCGTTAGACCACCACCAAGACAAACTCAGGCAACCGTCAAGTCACCACCAAACCATACCGGCTGATCACCGAGCCACCCTCGGGCTATCGTTGGACTATCACCAGACTCCTATCGAGCCACCCCTGAACCACCACCGAGCCACCTTGGACCATCACCGAGCCACTCCTAGACCATTGCCGAACCATTACCGAGCCACCCTCGGACCACTGCCGAGCCACCCTGAACCATCATCGAGACACCCCTGGACCATCACTGAACCTTTCTTGGACCACATCTGAGCCACCCTAGACCATTACTAAGCCACCACCGGACCATCGTTAAACCACCGTTAAGCCAGCCTTAGACCACCGCTGAGCTCACTGGATCACTACTAAACCACCCCGAACCACCATTGAGACACATTTGGATCATCCTCGGACCACCACCAAGCAATTATTTTATATTAATATTTTTATGTTGTGAATACAAATTGATTTTTATAGGTTAATATGATTGAATGAAAAAACAAAAAATATATGTGATTTTCCATACGCGCCAAATGCTGAAAAATGTTATATGTGAAAAATATTTTCTTGAAAAATAATTTTTTTTAAAAATATTTTACGTCAAAACAAAAGAAGCATAAGTTTGTACGTAATAAAATAGGCTTGAGTCTCCAAGGGGTAGCTCAATCGGCTGGGGACTACGCCTCATAAAGCGGAGGTCACTAGTTCAAATCTCACCTCCCCCTTGTGTGGACATATAAAAAAAAAAAAAAAAATAGGCTTGATTGTTTGAAAAGGCAAATGGCTTTCGTGATTTGCAACATCGATCGTACGTATTTGTAAATTGAATTATCCATTCCATATGTTGTAAAGTTGTTGGCTATATTTTCTTTCATAATTCTATCAATTATATGAAACACGTTAATTTCATGAAACCCAATGGCAATATGTATCCCTTTTCATATATATATATATTTGTATTGGATTAATTAATGCAACTTAATCTGTCTAATTATTATTTAAATCACACTATACAATCATTGGGATTACAAATACGAGCATACTAAGAGCTAGTTGCTAATTACACGATAACTCTTGTAATAAATCTTGATCCAAGCTAGCTATGAGACGTCATGCATGAGTTTAACAAAATTTGATTCCATATATAAAAAGTCACCTACCTAATCTTCACAGATTGGCCATATATAATTGATCTCTAATTATGACAAAGTCATCATTAAGTTTAAGTAGGCCCTATAAATGAACCGTTAATTAAGTAATTAAAGAAATGTTTCAAGAGATCTAGAGCGGGAAAATATGGGTAGAAATGGTAGTAGAAAACCAGTCCTGGAGAAGATTATGGTACTAGTAATTGTACTTGTGCTAATTGTAGTGCAAGCTGATAATCCTCCCCCTCCCTCTATAATTTCTCCTTGCTTTTCCTCTCTCAAACCATGTGAAGATCATGGAAGCCACAGAAACATAAAAAGATGCAATGAAAGGTGCAAACGTACTTGTGCTGGATTCAGAACTGAACATATATACAGGGGTTGCGTTGGTGGTTGCAAAGCACAGTGCTTGAAAGGAGGGCTTCGAAGTCAATATAGTATGAATTTCTCAATTTAGTTATTACTTTATCTTTTCATACAAGTGTATATATATATATTTCTTTCTACCTTAGCAAAAAAGGTGTCTGGAGCCTTCTAGCGTTATATGCATGTGGTTGATTTTTTTTTTTTTTGGTTTTTCGCGTCTAATATTCAAAAAGTGACAACAGATCGATCGATCGACCCCCTCAAAGTATCCAATTGTGGCACAAAGACCCTCTGTCAATTTTTCCGCCTCTTTGGATGGAAATTTAGTTAGGTGCACGTGACATTTCATACCTCAACTCTCAAAATAGACGTCGGGGTAAAGTGTGTTAAAAAAAAAAAATACTTGAAAAGAAGTTAAATGCAAAAGAAAAAAAGAACAAAAAAAAAAAAGAACAAAAATCAAAACACAAAAGCAAAAAAGAAAAAGAACAAAAAAAGAAAAAAAGAAAAAATGGAGTGGTCAGGCCACCCCTTTTGGCCCAATGTGGGTGGCTCCCTATGGCCGGACTGGGGTGGCTGAATCACCCCATGAGAAATGGGATGGCTAAAACTACCCAAAAGCATTTTTAAGAATTCAGGTCTGAGAAAGTCACGTGTGCCGCACATAACTGACTTTCTATTCAAAGAAACAGAAAAAATTGACGCTAAGGTCTTTTTTGGGACAGTTAGATAGTCTGAGAGAGTTGGTAGTCACTTTTTGAATATTGGACAAAAAAAAGAAAAAAAAAAGTGGATACTTCGGGAGGTAGAGTTTTTTTTTTTTTTTGCAAAATTTTAGTCTCCATCTTTCTTTAATCAATAATATAAAGCCAAGTTTAGGGGAAAAAAAATATTGACTTCAATAATACCCATATTCTCCCTTGGCAATTCAACTTCAATAATATATTAGGTATATACTCTCCAAAATTAAAATGAAGGAAAGATATTAATTTGGGCAGTAAAAAGAAAGAGCAATGATATCTTCACAACCTCTCATACCCAACTCTCACACAACCCTCTCACATTGTGTGGGTCCCACGTATAGGACCCACACAATGTGAGAGAGGGGGTTATGTGGGAGAAAAAAAAAAAAAAGTTTCCTGACTGATCGATTCAGTTATCACAAATTTTGCTTCATATGTGTCGTGTGATTTACTTTTATTAGAGTACTAGCAACAGACACCCAACTATTTTTCTTAAATTTAGAAAACAAAATTACTTTTTGCAACAATATCTAAAAACATTCTACAATAACTTTCCTTAATTTTTCCCTAAACCATTAAAATATATATATATATATATACTTTATTTTTTTCTTTCATTTTATTATTGGAAGGAGAAGAGAGGAGAGAGAATCGAGTTTATGATTATAATAATAATTGGGAATGCTACAGTGTTTCTCAGTGCATTGAAATTCTCAATGCTTAGGAAATTTGTTGCAGGTATTTTCTGTGATTTTTATTTTTTTTTATTTTTTTTATTACATTTTCCCTATATTTAAGGAAGGGAATCACCTATAAACTTGCTACTAGTGCTCTTAGCATGCATGGTCTAGGTGCATGGTCTAGGTGAAACGCTTTATTTTGAACTTCATATACGTAATTGTAAGATGAGTTTTTTTTAAAAAAAAATTTTTACCTTATTTTTTCTAAGCAAATAATTAAGGAAAGGGTACATGGATTAAAAAACCAAAAATGTGGTGGGTTCCTAACAATAAAGTCAATAATGAAAAATACAACCAAATGATAACACTGACGGTTCCGAACATAATGTGTTGAGATAGCACAGACCGATTTCCAGCAAATGTCTCCACGTCAAGAATAAACCACTTAGACACAAGGAGACTAGATCCCACAAAACGAAAGATTAAAAAAAAAGAAGAAGAAGAAGAAGAAGAAGAAGAGAAGCAAAAAGCAAGAAGAAGAAGGAGAAGAGAAGAAGAAGAAAGAAGAAGAAGAAGAAGAGGAGAAGCAAAAAGCAACAAAATGCATAAGAGTTCAACAAAACATCCCAAAATAGCAGCAACGTTGGATTCGGGAAGAAGGCGGCAACCAGGGGAGCAAGGGAAATATGCGCGGGCGAGTGAGATCCACAAGCTAGCGCATGGAGGCCAGACGATGGTGTTGAGGGCGGCAAAGAGTAGCGAAGAGATCAGGGAGGATGTAGAGAGGCACGTCGATCAATGGTGGAAAACGACTGAAAGAGACATATTGATCTACATAAAAAAAAAAATCCGATCATCAAACCATTTTTGAGATAGACGGGAAGCAAGACGGTGTGTTATAGACGATCATGTGGAAGCTTCTTATTTACGATTCTATATTATCTCTATCTAAATCATTTTTTTTCTTTATTATTATTAGATTTTTTTTTTTTTTTTGAAATTATTATTATTAGATTCTTGATGTTGTAATTGTCTAAACAGGGCCGGCTAGACTACATTGGTGATAGAATGGAAGGAGATTCAGAAGCAAGCTAGAGCAATAAAAGGAAGAATAAAAGTTGTTTCTTGTTATTGAAGAATAAGATTGATGCAATTAATTGTACGTTATATATATGTTTTTCTCAAATTTGTTTGTACCAAATTAAGGAAGCTATATATATATATATATATAATATGGATCTGGATCATATTGGGCATACTTGTTCGATCTTGCCAAAAATCATACCTATTTTGTATCTTAATCGATATAATTACCATTAAAAGTGCATAATTAATTTCTCATCACATATTGCACCATATATATATATATATATATATATATATATATATCCCCTCATATACCTTTCTCACCAGTCAATAAAACGGTACAAAAATGTGAATCAGAAAAGAAACATAACTTGAGACTCAAGCCAAAATCATTCAAACCATCAACACCAAAAAAAAAAAAACTCACTAAATTAATGGCAGTGACTAGTGAGGGGCATATTTGGGAAATGTCGCGTAGGGGACCAAAAATGATTGGAGAGCTCACGTGAGACCCAACACGTCTGGTAATTATTATTAATTTATTCCCTCTCTCTTCTACTCTGAAATGTTGCACGCATAACAGATTTTCGCACCGCATTCTGTCTACAACCATCTCTTTTTCTCGAGAAAATATTCAGCGAAAAGGTCTGCTATATCTATATATAATTATATATATATGTATGCTTTGTTTCTTCTTTTTTTGTTTCCCTTTCGCTCGCATTCCTCCGATCGATGATGGTTCTTGGTTTCTGATCTGGATTTGATCCACAAATTTACGTTTGGGCCGGCTCGTACATTTCACAATTAAGGTATGTACCTGTACCTGTTTTTGCTTCTGAATTTGTATCTCTGAGTTGAGCTCTGCAAATTTTCCTAGTTTCGTCACCGTTAGCTTCTTCTTACACAGCCGCAGTACTTTGATATCTTACTATACGTAGAAACTGTCCAAGCTAGCAAAATAAAGCAACAAAAAAGCTCCAAATTTCTAAATTCGTCACTTCATCTTTTGCAGTTCTCAGTCATGAATTTTTATAAACCACATTTTGCTCTGTGTTCTTTGTGTAGATCTCACAGTCATGGAGGAAAGCTTGTGTGAATTTGAACCTGCACCAGCCATTGTAATCTCTCCCTCTTCTCTCTCTCTCTCTCTCTCTCTACTTTGTTAGGTTCTCTCACTTTGCCTGTAGGCTGTCGCTCTCTCTCACTCACGCATCTCAGCACTCCCACTCTCGCCCTTGGAACGGTTAGAGTGAGACCGGTAGCCAATCCGACGGTGCGTGGGATTTATTGTCTCCTGCACGCTCTACAAACGCGCGTGAATGTCGCCCGAGCTAGTTTGTTACGGCTTTGTTCGTGCACATGTCGTAGCTAAAGAACAAATTAACGTAGAAATTAATAATAATAAAAAGAAATAAATGGGAGAAGATTATAATAATTACGAAAAACCGCATGCATGGCATGGCAAGATAATATCACCGTTCCTACAATTAAAGCAAAGCAGAGTATTTTCTCTGACGATTTGTTTGTGCGTGTGTGAGTACTGTGACTAGGCCAGATGATGGGAGCTAGAGAGTAGGCGTATAGTGTAAAAGTGTGTGTATGTATGTTTTACTGATCACCGGAATAATTGGGTATTTTGTACGTGGTGTGTGTGTGTTCGTCGTCTTTTGGTTTTTCTTTGGGCAGGAAATGGAGTACTTGGAGGATTTGGCCAGACATACACTGCCCAGAAGTTCTTCCATTTGTTCCCTACTTGGTAAGACACCATCAACACCCCCTCCTGATACGTATCGTTTTTTCACATCCCGCATATGCCCCTCCCCGTCCTTTTTGCATCAAATTTACACCGACGTATGTCCCCCCCTCACACAAACACTCCAAAATGTGGACTAACCCGTTTGTGCCTTTCTTCGCATTGCAGAGGCTTTAGAGGCCGTAGAGCACATCAGAGTGGGTTCTTTCTATCAGATCGACCACTCCAAGCTCACCCCTCAAACCCCAGATCAGCTTAGCTCAATCCGGGTCGTCATGGTACGTTTCATATTCCATATATATTTATTTGTCATTTTTTCAAATGTTTTGTGGGCTTTTTTTATATTGATGATTGGTGGGGATATATATTGCAGGTGAGCGAGAAGACGGAGCTTAAGGTAGCAGTGAGGTACCCAAGCACTTACTCTCTTCGTACGCACTTCAGCGATGGGAACGCTGGGAAACCGGAGGGGAAGAAGCTCCCTGCCCTGAGCGAGAAATACACAATGGGTTCAGACCTGGCTGGAGACCTGCTTTACCGAAGAATAACACCTCAGGAAATTGCAGAAAAGCGGAACTCATGGAGCTTCTGGTTGGTGCCTTCTGCGGTGGCTGAGAAAGACTCAGGCCCAGACTTGAGGACTAGGCTCAGGAATGCGGTTTCTAAAAACGGTTTGTGCTTCTCTGAGCTCAGACTCGCTGGTATGGCCCAGTGGGGTAAGCGTAAGCAGGTCCGGTTTCTAGGCAATATCATAGAGCAAAATGTTGAAACTTTATCGAGGAAGGCCAAAGATGAGGAAGAAGAAGGGAGAGGAGATGAGGATGAGATAGAGGAAGTTGAAGGAGAAGGTCTATTTAAGGTAGAGTCGTCTAAGACAAGGAAGAATCTTAAGAGAAAGTGCCATGATTCAAGCAGAGCTCAAAAACCCAAAACAGCAAAGCATGAGAAGCAATGCCAGATTCAGGTTTGCAATCAGAGTAAGAGGAAAAAGCTCAAAGAATCCATTGAAAGATGGTCTATGGAGAGGTGAAGACAGAGGACTGGACAATGATAATGTTAAAGCTTAGTAATTTTGTCATTTTTTTTATTTTTTTATTTTTTTATTTTTCTGTTTGTTAAGTTGGTTTAGGAGTTGGCATTTTAATTAATTAATGGGTGAAATTGTATTTGTGAAGGTATAAGTTGGCTGAGAAGAACATGTTGAAGATTTTGAAGGCCAAAGGAGCTGTCTTTGGGAACCCTATATTAAGGCCAGCTCTGAGAACGGAGGCAAGGAAGCTCATCGGCGATACTGGTTTATTAGACCATTTGCTGAAGCATATGGCTGGAAAAGTGGCGCCGGGTGGGGCTGAGCGGTTCCGGCGGCGGCACAATTCTGAAGGGGCCATGGAGTATTGGCTGGAGTGTGCTGATCTAGTAAATATCAGAAAGGAAGCTGGGATTCAGGACCCTTATTGGACTCCACCACCTGGATGGAAGCCTGGAGATAACCCCTCTCAGGATCCCATTTGTGCCAGAGAGCTAAGGGAGCTCAAGGAAGAAATTGCCAAAATGAAAAAGTACTGACCTTTTTCTTCGTATCATTGATGTAAAATGTGCCATTTCTCTTTTCAGTTGTGAACTTTATCTGTCCTTTTGTAGGTATACATTATGGATCTTACTAGTAACCTTTTGCTCGTTATCACTGCTCTTACTTCGGCCCTTTTCTTTTTTGGAGTTGGTCTTATTGTGTCTTTTGTCTTGCTGAACAAAACAGGGATATGCAGGAGCTAGTGACCAAGGAGCCAGAGGACAATCTAGCTATTGTCCCTGTCCCAACCTCTTCTGTGACGAGTCTTAAATGGGATCTTAAAGGCTCATTGATTCCATTGAAGGTGAGTGGACAAGTTTTAGGATGGATTGATTTCTATCTTTAATTGCGGTCGTTCAGCTTGATGGTGCCTCTTTTAGTTAACTATGTGTGTAATGTTTTCACAGGAAATGCATATTGAATTGATGAATAGGAAATCTAAGATTGAAAAACAGCTGATGGAAATTTCACAATTCTTGAGCAGAATGGAGGTACCAAACCTTGAACCTACCCCTTAGTTCTGAATGTTTTGTTGATTGAAAGTGTATGCTATGATCTGAGCTTTTTGTTGTGAAGCACGTGATAATTACGGTCAGACCAGTGGTATCCAAATTTGGGACATGACCCACATGCTGATGCATGAAATTCTCCTATTCCTCAATGCATCGTCAGTCTGAATTAAGTCTCATATTGGTGAACAATTGACTCTCACATCCTTTGATCAGAGGAAAAAAAACATCCTAAACTTGAATCGTTCTTTGATTCTTAATCTATTGTAAAAGGATCGAGAAAGTTGGTCCCCCTTTAACCAGAGTCAATGAAATGGGCAAAAAATCCCCTCCCCTTCATTTATGGGTAGTTATAGTTAGGATGATCTGATGATGTAGTGGACATGAATTAATTAATACGTGATCAGCAGCTGTTTTAATACCTTGTCACTGTAAATGATGTATTAATTTGATGAACGGAATGATATAAGTATTGCACACAACATCATAATTACATGTATATCATCAATGATGGTGTTGAATGATGAAGCTGGGATCATTGCATTCATGCAGGAGCAAATGGGGATGCTGAAATCAACATTGGAGGAACCAATCATGTCTGAAGCAGTGGCGCCACCGCCATTATTGATAGGATCGCCAATAACAACATCCGACAATGAAAGAGAGAGAAAAGAGTTGGAACAAAAGAACAAATCAGCAATCAAATCAATTGAAGAGCAAAAGGCCGGGGGTAAGTGGGGGGACAAGAAGGCAGCAGTGACAGCAACAGAGGACAAGGCAGCAAAGATAGAAAGGCTAAAGAGCGGGTTCAGGATTTGCAAGCCACAGGGTACCTTCCTGTGGCCAAACATGGCCATGTCCCCTCAGTCGTCTGTGGTCAACCTTGAAGACTTCCTAGCTGTCCGAACCCCACCCTCAGCCTCTTCCGCGACCTCAGCAACCCACTTCCTCCAGCTTCCATGGAACCCCCACCCAGCTTCACCTATCAAACCATTGGCTGAGAAGCTCCCTGTCAGCAATGTCGGCATTCTTGACAGTGTCACTAAACCCGCCCCATCTCCTCCTCCTCCACCTGAGACCCCCGAAACCACTTTCAAGAGCTGTGTCATCAACCTCAATGAGCCCCCTCAGATCCAACACAGTGACACTGGCTTCTGTGGGACAATCACCTACCAAAGACGGCACCATAACTTGACGTCCGATGCTTCAATGCCACGTGTGAGCATCTCTCAGTCCTAGCTTGTCTCTTCCAATTCTATTTATCTCAATTCCTTCAAAGAAAGTGATCATCCTTTCATGTGCTTTTACTTTACTTTATATACAGTTGGTAATGGGTAAGAATGAAGACGAGGGAACAGAAGCAAAGGATATGACGAGCAATTGTGATGAGCAGCAGCAAACCCCTTGTGGTTGCTCCTCTTCCACCTCCAACTCCTCGTGGTTGGCTATGGCTACTTCCAACCCGTCTTATTTGGAAAAGTCCAATCGGGGTTGATTGGTTTTAATTTGCCTAATCACATCATTTATATATAGTGAAGTTTAATAAATTGATACAAGTCGATCTTCCTAGGGAATATAACAATATACTATAATTACAGTACTTGTGGACAGTATATCAAACTTGCAATAGGGGAATAGGGGAGAATTAAATATTGGGTGTGCGGGTTCTGGAAAGAGAAATTGACACACTCGTACGTATATGTCTCTTTTGGAAGAAGGAAAGGTTTAAAAAGACAAAGTTATAGCTACGTACGTGTAATGAAATGGTGATTATATATGTTGCTCTTTTTTGGAAGAATACGTATATATATAATATAGTAATAATAATGTCTCATTGGCTCTTTTATGTACATGTTGGTACTTCAATTTTGGATACTTGCCATGCAATGATACAAAACAAATAGATTCACTGCGATTGAACATATTATAATTCATAAAAGAAAAAGAAAAAGAAAATATTTAAGTCCAATCTATATATCTAGACTAGGGGTAGGGGTGAGTAATTAAATTATGAGTTAAAAAAATGATGTGACTTGTGACTTGTGACTCGTGACTCAACTAAGTTAAAATGCGAGGTGGCAAACAACAAAATGGCAATGGCTATTCTTTAATTTCAACAGGGGAGAAAACAATTAAAGTGTTCCAAAAAAAAAAAAAAAAAAAAAAAAAAGAGTTTGGAGGCCTATTCATGAGTAGTGGAACAAACTTCGATAATGGATTTCAGTTAACTTGTATTATAGGATAGTGATTGGGAGGAGGCCAAATGACCGGCTCTTTCCCCCCTTTAATATTAAAAAAATCACTTTCAATCCACTTTTTGTCTTTTATATTATTTTATTCTTTTTTTTTAAATTGAAAGTGATTTTTTTAATATTAAAGGGGGGGAGAGAGCCGGTCATTGGCCTCCCCCCAATCACTACCCTGTATTATAAACTCCGGCAAAATTCATACATCATTTTGCAATTTTAAAAACAATTTGTGTTATATTTGAAAAGGCACTTGAAGTAGGCTGAAATCACAATGGAATTACACGCCAAAGCAAATTTGGGACAGGAACAAAGAAAAACAAGTATATTCCACATCTTCAAATTCTCATGGACTCACGGTCTCGTACGAGACCTCTCTCTCTCTCTCTCTCTCTCTCTCCCCTATGTTTTCCATACGACTATACGAGACCAAACCTTGCGAAAATTCCCTTCTTGTTGCTTTTTGGGGAGGAGGGAGGAGCTTGGATCCTTCCTCCTTTCCCCTACTGCCCTGTTTCTAGTTTTTTTCGCACATTCTTGCTCTTATTTTTTCTTTACTTCTCTTTGCAACTTGGGAGCTCGATTTGCTGTATTCAGCCATTCTCCTCCATGCACGTGCCCTATCGACCCACTCCCCCCCGGTGTCTTCCACTCCTCCCCAGCTACTTTGCCTCCGCGCATGTCAGTCACATGCCACCACCAAATCATATAGTTTTTAGGTGCACGAGCATGACTTTGGCTTCTTGCTCCTTCCTAATGTCGGATCTCCATAGTTGGGCTTGGGCTGCTGGTTTTGGCTATAGTGACCCCCATAAATGGTTGCAGAAGGTTTTGAGGTGTCCTACGGACATCAAGGCGGTGCATCGCCCATGCATCTCAATTCCAACAGGTTTCAATGCACTTTTTCCAGATGTAGCTTTAAAAGTTTGTTTGTTGCTGCAGTCGTTTCTACTATCAAAACCTTCTGTTGACTGCCACATCAAACCGCTGAGTGGGGCAGCTTTCCTCTTGGCCAGAGCCAAAACCCAAATGGACTGAGTCAAATTTTTGGCTAATACCTAATAGTTTTAGGATCTATTTAAGCTGCGTTGGTTGGTTTCCGTGAGTGTTTGTTGTGTTTGCCACCTTATTTTGTGATGGATGGATGCCTGATATATCATCCCTTCCCCTTCTCCCTTTGTAATTGCTTAGAAAAAAAAAACAAAGAAAAAAAAGAGAAAGAAATCTCATGGTCTCACCGTCCACTTTTATAGCCAATCAAATAGGTACTTTTCCCCAAAAAGAATATAGGGATATCTGGGTCCATCAAACACCATTAACTGCCCTTCTAATTTGCATGAGGATACAATGGCAAAGTGCCAACCTTTTCTACATTATCCCATCGATAACAATACATGTAAGTTTTCCCTTGGCCAGTTACCACAAAAAATTAAAATTAAAAATTTTTTTTAAAAAAAAAAAGAAGAAGAAAAAGAGAAAAGAAAGAAAGAAAGTTTCATATTGTCTGTAGATAAGATCGCTTCTGGTCCTAGCTTAGACTTCACATGCACAGGCAGACATATGAAAAATGTTGACCAATGAACCCTTGCAAGTGATCTAGCCAGGTCATTCCTGAGCAATATAAGCTTATGGCTGGAAAAAAAAAAAGTACATATAATAAAATAAAATAAAAGTGGACCAAGCTGCCCCTTAAGTATCTCTATTACTGCTGATTGACAGAAAAATTACAACATTTCAATCATTCTTGCAAAATTGAATCAATGCAATCCAGGAAAGAAAAAAAGAAGAACAAAAAAAAGAATTCAAACACTACAGCCTTGCATATCCAATTGAGATTTGGTAGCCAATATCTTGGAAATCAATGCAGTGCGAGAGTGCAGTGGTGAGCTTCTTCAGATCATCCATTGTGTGCACTGCACTCAGAGCTACCCTAAGCCTAAGCAGGGGGAAAAACGAAATTAAAAAGATAAATTAGTGCATTGGAAAAAAATAATAATAATAATAAAGGAATCACATCCAGAATAGAATGTCAAATGGTAACTAGAAACTCAAATCTGACTATAATTAATGGCTTTGCTTTCGACATCCAAACTTCGACAAGAATGAATTAGCCCTAATATTAACTGTTGTTCAATAGCTTTAACTCCTCTTATCTTCTTCCGCTGTCATCTTTTACAAATCCATATGCATATGCATTTCCACTAAATAACATGACTTGTATTAACTAGCCTTTTATGCAATCGGTTTGAGTAAATGCAATCCCATGTTTTCAGTCAACCTTAACAAACATTCCTAAGCCAAACTGGAGGGACAAGGGCCACAAATTTTCCGATAAAGGCGGTGGACACATGGGAACCGCACCCGAATATTTAGGGGTGAGCACCAAATTGCAATCCCTGTAGTTGATGACTAAGAGCATGCAATAGCATCAATTTCAGAAGATAAGATCAACAAGATACATACAGCACAACTAAATAATTATGCTCAGATCAAACCAAACAAAAGCATGATGAAGAGCACACAACAAACCTGCATGAGTTGGGAGGCACTGTTGGGGGTCTGATTGCAGTTACATGGAAGCCAGATCTCAACAAATGGCTGTTACAGAATGACCAACATTCAGTAGCTGTTTTAGCAATGACCATAATCACAGAGAGAGAGAGAGAGAGAGAGAGAGAGAGAGAGAGAGAGAGAGAGAGAGAGAGAGAGAGAGAGAGAGAGAGAGAGAACCGGCTGGCTTGTAGGGCCTTCTCTTCACTCCCTACAATAAGAGAGATTATGGGACTTGTGATGGGGATTCCAGTAAGGGTATGAAAATCATGCACCCGTTTCCAAATTTCCCTTCTACGCCAAGTCTCCTTTTTTGCCACAATTACAGCAGCTGCATGTCATACTCAAATTGTTAACATAGAAAGCATTTCACCAAGGAGGCAAAGGAGACAATTATTAGATGCAGATAAGAAAATTTATTCCTGAAGGAGATTGTAACGTATAAAGATCACTCAATTATAAAATAGTGTCATAGAATCTGCAAAGAATCATTCAAATACGTATCCACACACACACAAAAGACCTCAAATGTCAACCCTACTAATGTCCTAAGTCAAATAAGGTGCGAGCAGAGCATTGGCAAAGTGAAAGCGTCAAAACGAAGAATATATTAAAAGAGTGTTTTTAAAGGAAGATGTAATTGCAATGGGCATATGAGGGTTCTTACTTATAATACCAAATAATCAGGTATATATATTTGAGTATAAGTAGAAATTAATAAATGACACATTGGTTCATAAACTCATTGTGAAGAATATAAAATTAGTTAGGCCTTTATGTAATTACATATGTTTAAACAACTATTTTTGGTTTGTCTGGGTTCTAGTCACTACGACAATTCTTCTGCATGTTCTTTTGCTCATTCCATTTTCGACTTTGAGAAATGCACCAGAAAGCGTATGGCAGATGAATTGGTCAGCAAGAATGTATCAATATCAGCTGTTGCAACACCGTGAACTGGTATAAAAAATGTAGTGATTTCCCTCTCAGGATCCTTTAATTCTCCGTGAATCTTGAATTCATGTAGAAAAAAAAAAAAAAAAAGAACTTACATGCTGAAAAGTTAAGTTCACGGACTATAAAAAGTGAAATAATGAAATGAGGCCAAATCTGCATTCAGATTGCCCAGTGTGACTCTGCACCCTTTAACAGGCAAATCACATACTGAGCGTAATGGCTACCTGTCTGCTGTGGCATTTGAAAGTCCCATATTTTTATATCAAAGCTAAATCTGGAATTCTAACATGTCTCCTACAGTATGTACATTACTTCTTGACCTTTTATGCATACATAAGACATGCTAGATGATGCAAATCTCTGTAAATGGGAAACTAACCAGAGTTAAACAATGAAAAGTACCAGAACCATGCAGAAGAAAGAAATTATAGCTCAAATGACACTTCTTCCCCACAAAAATGGGATAGAGGGAGAGGTTGTGAGTTCAAAACCCACCGCATGCTTGTGTGCCTTACCAATAATGAAAAAACAAAAGAGCTTAATATGTGAATAAATGACCCCCCAATAAAAGGAATTCTAAGGTTTACCATGGGCAGCTGCAGCAATGGGGACTGGCATAGCAGTGGAAAATATAAAGGAGCGACCCCTTGATTGTATGAGTTGCTTCCAGTTTTTGCTGTCAATACACCATTCAGAAAAAAGGCAAAACTAAATCAAACAAAATTTCACATACATGAGATAAAACATTCAAGGAACTCATTATATAAATGCTACAGAAAATTGGTTTGTTATGCTAGGTCTAATACAATGAAAGTCTTATGTCCCCAAAAGTTTTCTAGACGAGTTCTATTTCCGTTTATTTATTCTATTTTTCCACATCAGTACCAGGAGGGAAAAATACAAAAGAAAGATTACCTGCATGCTATGAATCCACCACTGCAACCTGCAGCCTTACTCAAAGTGCCAATGCATATATCAACATCTCCTTCACAATTGAACTCCTCAGCTACTCCACCCCCATTTTTTCCACAAACAAATGTTCCATGAGCCTGAAAAAAGTTCTCAAAAAGAGTAACTACTTATCAGAGCATATATCTGCATCAAAGTAGGTGAATAGTAAAGCCAATTTTGCCTGTAGCACACAAACTAAACCAATGTGCATGTTGATGGCTAAAAGTAGAAGAATAAATAAATTTGATTGTCAGAGAATTGCTCTAGCTGATATTATCCATGCTATGGCTGTCAAAACAAAAATAATAGACTTTACATTGAAGGGTTAACTTCAATCGCAATATGAGTACCATGTCTACAAGACAGGCTCCAAATAGCTTCTTTTGATTCCATAATCATCAATATATAAAAGTGACTTACATCATCAACGACTAACAAAAACTGATGCTTCTTACGAAGCTTCACTAGCTCAACCATTGGTGCAAAATCTCCATCCATACTAAACAAACTGCAACAAAATGAGATTGAAGTCAATCACCAAATTCAACAATGCACAAGCACACACGTTGAAACATTGGCTTTGTAAATAATGAAGTCACAAGAAGGTTTAGGAGATAAACATAAATAATAACGCCTAACATAAGTCTCTGTCAGCAGTAGGAACAATCACCTAGACATAGACACCATTAGCTAAACATACAAAAATGAAAATGTTTCCCATTGACTAACTGAGCTCATCCTAGTACAGTCATTTCTGTGATGAGAAATGTGAATACTGAAGCCAAGACCAAATGTTTGGTTAAGACATGCAAAACATGCGAAGCCGAGAAGACATACAATTAATACTAAGTTATATGCAAAGTGGATGAAGCAATTAAACTCAGGCTTTGACCTTCTGCCATAAAGAATAAACCTCAAGAATTTGTATTAAAAGACATCTTGGAAGTCCCTTGTCTCATTTTCGTAACTTATATAATAATCTGTTCTCAATATGGTCTGAATGAGAAGAAAGATTGCCTAATCAGAAGTCTCCTAGTTGGGATCCATATAATAAATGTGCCACATATGGAAACCTTTGACTTTGATGCATAAGTTCTAAAAAGAAATGCAGGATAAATTTTTTGATAATTATTCTCAATCCAATCCAAGATAAAAGTTTCTTAATGCCCATTTGACAACTTAATATGTGGAAAAAAGAGAAGAAAATTTAGAATCTCATAGAAAGCACTCAGACAATTAACTTTGTTTTCCTGGTTGTCATTTTCACTTAGTTTTCTCAGCCTCAAGGAGCTTGCAGAAAATGAGTTTGAAAGTAACACTTGATATAACATGACTAACCCATCAGTGACAACGACTTTCTTCTTCAGTTTGCATTTCGATCTGTCAAAACACAAATGAATTGCAATAATATGAGTCCTGGGTCAGTATGCTTACAGGGACACTTAACATTTCAGACAAAAGGTAAAAACCTACAAGAGCTCATTAAGGTGAGACATGTCACAATGTTCATAGATGAAAACTTCAAGACTTCGATATCGCTCAGCAAGACGAATACCATCAATTATTGATGCATGATTCAGTGCATCAGAAAATATGGCAATCTTCTCTTCCTCCAACAGTTTTCTGCCTGCAGCCAAGAGAGCAACAATATTTCCTAATGCTACCATTAAGGCCATATTGGCTGCAAACCCAGTAGGACAAAGAAGGCAATCCTATGGCATAAATTTTAAACACGAATGCATTAGCTTTCAGTCGAAATAACTAGAAAGGTTATACAAATTACAAATGGTGATCAAGAGAAAACAACCAAAAGTATTAAACCTTCAAGAAAACCAAAAATTGATTTCCATGGTTTCAACAAAATCATAATACATCTTGTAAATCCATGATCTGAATAACAATCATCATTGGAACCAGGTCAATCATGCATGTAGAATTCCAACACTCTAGATGGTATTCTTTCACACTCTGCCTCATGCCAACATCTCTAACTGCCTTATATATATATATTGGTCATATTGCTATGAACAGGTTGGCTTTATTGAGAAAAGGCTTAACATAATATGAAGCACCCAAAAAAAAAAAAAAAAAAAAAACAGCTTAAGGCATTATTATTTGTTGTAGAATTTTCATGGAAATACTTAAAGAGAAAGAGAAGGCCGGCAAATCTTATGTAGCCTCTCTCACTCCTTTATCATATATATTGTTAAATTACCAGTTATCCCAAAAGCTAAGTTGATAGAAAATTGTGAATTTAATCATTTAATTTATATTCTAGCACTCCTCCTCACATGTGGGATCAAACTTCCCCTCAACAAGTGACGCCCAACACGTGAAATATTTAACTGAAATTAGACGTAACTTGTAGAATTAAGGTTTGAACTCAAGATCTTCGTTCCGATACCAAGTTGTAAAATTTGCAAAAAAATACTTGGAGAGAAAAAGAAGGCTAGCAAATCTTACGCAACCTCTCTTACCCCTTTAATATATAAATATTAAAACTCAATATAATGACCAAAATACCCCTGTAGGCTGTAACAAATCCCTATCACTAACAGATTCTTCTAACAATTATTATACACTTTTACCTCTTTTTTCTTCAGATCTGCCAAGCTTGACTCTAGTAGCCTATGGTAATTGGTATAGCCGCAAATTAGAGCAGAACCCCTTGGGCCCATTCCATGTTCTTGGGCTGCCTGGTTTACAATAAAGTTCATGATGTCATAGCAGTGTGTACAGGAGAAGGGGGGAATTTTAAAAATAAAAATAAAAATAACAAAACCTATGAATCTGGCAAAAGTAAACTTTGAGAAAAGAAATATCATCAAGCACACCTTTGCAACAGCATTTGCAATTGTCGGATGTGAGCTCAAGCCCAAATAATCATTTCCAGAGAACAAAAGTAGCCTTTTGAACTGCTGAGGACAAGCCTTTTCTTCATTATCAGTTACTTTATCTCTACCGAAAGCCTCGTCTCCTTCAATGATCAGCGCCAATGAGAATAATAAGAAGCTACATCTTAGTAAAATTCAAGGTCTAGCAGTTTCTTAATAACAAAAGCTAAGACATATTTTATGCCCAATTGACACCATTAAGATTACTTAGTGAAAGAAAATATATTACACATTTAATTATGAAAAAAAATTCAATCACAGGCTTATAACTCTGCATAATCGATCAAAATTTAAAAATTCTCGTTCACCGTATTCTTCAATATCTTTCCCCCAAATTTCCCATTAAATCATAATTAACTCTGTTGTCCTCATCCGAACTCTTTTGTCATCTGTCACGCATCATTTACCGGCCAATAATAATCCACACACACCAAGAGCATTAGACACCCTCATTCACATTCCATTATTGCCATCTCTCACCATGATCCAAAACAGAGTTGCATGTAACAATGAAATAAATGAAACCCATTTCAGCACACAATCCTCATTACACGTGACTAAAATCCCTCTGTAAATTTTCTCACCATATATGCATATACATATTATACTCTTGAACATTCACTATTATTACTGCATACATAAGTAATCAAAATTAAAGGAAAATAGTCTTCAAGTTTCAAACATCATTCAAAAATTGGAGCAAAAAACAACTAAAGCAAATAAAAACATGAATAGGAGAAACAAGAAGCGTACCAGTACTGGGAAGGTAACGGATCCATGTTTGAAACGTTTCTTCTGCCATCTGAACCTCCACAGAGGACCGGTCCCAGGGCTGCATTTTATCAAACACCTGGAAGACTTCGTTTCCTTTTTCTTCTTGATCGGATTTTGAGGAGTTTTGAGTTTCATTTTCAATGGCTTTTGGTGGCTGGTCACTGAGGAGGTGAATGGGTCTCAGAGACCGGAGGAGTTTCAAAGATTGAAGCTTTGCAAGTGCCTCTTCGACCAAGTTGTCCCACAAGCTCATTGTCTCCATTAGCAGAGAGAGACAGAGACAGAGGTCATTAGACTCTTATTAGAGTAGTTCAACTGAAATGCTAGTGAGGTTGAGGTAGTTGGGAGCGTGGGAATAGTGACGAAAACCTTGGGACGGTTACGTCGGTAGGCGGCTAAATTTCACCATCATTTTTTAGTCTGGCAGTTGGGGGCCTACCCCAAAAAGGCGTGTCTGACCTTGCTTCAAGTGGTCAAATATTATATATATATATATATATATATATATGCTAGAGCTCCTTCTTCTTCTTCTTTTTTTTTTTTTTTTTTTTTTTTTTTTATTTTTAAATAAATCATATTTTATTCAAATTTTTTAAATTTTTTTAAATTTTATCTCATAAGGTCAAACCTCGTAATTCTCCAATGATGTAGATTTAAATTTTTTGCTTAAAAAATTACATTTTGTAAGTCACCTTTTGAGAATTTTTTTTTTTAATTAAATTCATATCATACAGAATGACACAAAAAAATAAATTAAAAAGAGTTTTAGCATTTTTAGCATGTATATATATATATACATATACCCCAAAAGACAATTGGATGAAAGAAAGCACAAAGCCTACAGGCTACAGCCAAATTTGGCAGAGAGCTTTATGACTGGATGGACTAAAATAAGTAAATGGACACCGTCAGCGACACAGCAATTAGCTATTGTTGTCAGAATAATCTCTCAAGGGGCGTTATATTACTAATCGTTTTAGCTACAGCCAAATATGGTATGGCATTATGTGCGATTTGGGCATACTTCTCTTGGCCCTTTATCATGCTCATTTAACAACTCCTAATATTGATACTAAATTACTAATCTATTTGCTCTTTTTGCAGCCATAGCTTGTCACATGATTTGGATGGTCAGATGTAGAGCTTTTGGACGGCCTAGTTCTCCTAGCTCACCTATCGAAGGCCTGACTGCCCATAACCAAAAGAAAAAGACCTAGAAGGCCGATGACCCACAACTCAAGGCTTGGGAGGCATGTGGATGTGGTGAAAGGCATGTGGTCACTACTATATTAACACCTTTGAGCCAGCAATTCAAGACGGATGCCATTCAACTCACTACAGTGTATAGGGAAGAACGCTTTTTAAGTGCAGACCCTTTTCCCTTCTAGGTTCAATTAATTCTGAATAATAGATTCATTTTCATGAATTTGTGAATGGTTAGCTTCCATTGTGAATCATAAATTGATAACTCCATAATTTAGTAAACTATATATATTATCTTTTTCCTTCTTGAATGGCGTTACTTTTTTGTCCAACAACGTACAGCCACAGGAGGTAGCCACTAAAACCAGCTTGTCGGCCTAACAACCCCTGACAAAGCATTTTTTTTAAGGCAAGAATTCGTGGTATGAGTGTTTGCTAATTATCTTCTGGAGTTTCTTTTCTTTTGTCTTTTTTTCTTCTTCTTTTTTTTTTTTTAATTATTATTTTTAATGATAAAACATGCACACTTACAGCAATGTAAAGAAAGGAGTTGGAGGCTTAAGGGTGTAAGATGAGCATAGTTATTCGTGAATTCGGCTCGGTTAAGTTTGGTTAAACTCGATTCGATCTTAATTCGAATAATAAATGAGTTGTTCATGAATACAATAATATGTTCGATTATTAAACGAGACATACTCGTATAAATTCGGCTCGACTCAGATAAACTTGTATAACTTCATTTTTATAATTTTTTTTTTATATTATTTTAATTTTGTAATAAGAACATCGTAAGTAAAAAGAAATTATTTCCTAATATGATACATATAATTTGAATTATTGTTGTGAGTTTAATTTTATAGATTTGTGTGTACATTAGTGTGTCTGTGAGTATGTGTGTGTATGCACACACGTAATTTATGTATATGCATAATGAATTTATATACATACACATAAACTTGAGATTATATTATTTAATATTCAAGTTAATTTATTTAACTAACTCCAATAATAAAATTTTAACAATACTTAATTAATTAATGATTAGTATGGATTTATGAAAAAGTAAACAATCATGATATTTACTTTATATAAGAAATTAATAAGTTAAATGAGCAGCTCGTAATAAATAAGATCGAGCTTGACTTATGTTCGAAATAAAATTAAACAAGTTGAGATTGAACAGAATATATAGCTCGATAATAAGTTTGACTTCGACTCGTGTTCGAAATAAAATTAAATGAGTCAAACTTAAACATTCAATATTTGACTCAACTCGGCTAGAATAAAATGGAGGAAAAGATAGGGTGGTAAGTTTACTTTTGGATGCCCAAGCCCTACTATTTTTGTGCATTTTATTTTTTGTTGTAATCGGTTACTGTTGTATTTAAAATAAAAAATAAAAAATAAAAAATAAAAAAAAAAAGAAGGAAAAAAAAAAAAGAGTCTACAATCACAAAGCATAACACTCAAACAACAAGGGCATGAGCTGCAACACATGATAACCTGAGGCGGAACCACATTGGAATTTGGGGGGCATTATCCCCCAAGCTCCAACTGGTTGCATAATTTTTTTAAAAAAAAAAATACAATTTTTTTATTTTATTTTATTTTATTTTTTTATAGATATACAAATTCTTTTAGAATGAACTTTTTATCGCCCAATTTTATTTTTTATTTTTTATTTTTTATTTTTTTATAGTTTTGTCCCTCCCAAACCTAAAATTCTAGTTCCACTCCTAATGGCAACTTCTCAAAACTATAGGTGCAAAAGCATATACATATAAGGGCAAAACTAGAAATTTAGGTTGGAGGTAAAACTAAAAAACAAATTTGAAGGTGTAAAATTTTGATTTTAAAAGAGTTCTAGAGCTTATTATTTTTTATTTTTCTAAAAAAAAAAAAAAGTTATGGCTTTTAGCCCCCGCATATCGAATTATTTTACACTTAAGATGCATATGTACATAGAAGAACAACTAATTACCTCCAACAGTAAAGAAATGACTATAATAAAAGAGTATAATGTTGTTTATATATATATATATATATAAAAAAAAAAAAAAAAAAAAAAAAAAAAAAAAGGTGAAGAGAATATTAATTAGAGAAAGTAAAAAAAAAAGTAAAGTTGGACATTTGGATACTACAAGAAGGGAAATGATTGCTGGGGGACACTCATCCGTCCTCCGGCACCCATTTATAATAAAAAAATAAGTGTTTATTAAAAAGTTGTCTCTAATGTCACATCAGAGACAACTTTTTAATAAAAACTCATTTTTTAAAAGAAAATGGGGTGACAGGGATGGATGAGTGTCCCCCTGTCTAGCAGGCCTCTTTTTGGTCTTTTCTTATAATCATGAGTGATTTCTTACCGAGGATCGGGTTTGCATCTACTATTATTTTAATCTACAGTCCAGATTAAAACTCTCTCATTTTCAACCTAAATGATGTAGCTTTAAAGAGAATTAACAGAAATTTTCTAAACACTGATTTTGCTTGTCCTTCTCATTTTCTTTTAGGTATTATTTTTTTAAAAAAAAAAAATTATTACAGTTATTTTCTTCATTTAGAGAATATTGATAATTTTTTAGTAGTTTGAATGGAACATTATCCTAATTAAAAGTTTGGGAACGGCATTGCCAATTAAATGATAATTTAAAAGGAGTATATTGACTTTTCCCACAAAACTATAAATGAATGTTAATTAGTAAAACCATAGACAAGAAAAGGAAAAGCAGGAGAGCAAAAGATCGAGTAACTACCTATTCAAACCGTCTGTGTTGTGACTCATACAAGAAATAATTCCATCATCAATTTATCAGGGAAGTTTCAGGAAATTGATAGATGCCTCCAAGGCTTGATGGTACTTTATAGCAAGTTTCACCCTCCTATTCATCAAAAAGAAGGAGCATGTTTCAACATGACCTGCCCCTTAAGAGTTTCAAGGATGTTCTGAACATCGACTTTCACACCAACAACAATACCAGTCGATGCGAGATATGAGTGGAGTTCATTATAGAAATTGAAACATTTTCAGGCTTCACAAGGCCAAGCCATTTCTTCTCCTCATTTGATTGAACCCCTGGAGATGAAACAGGGTAGGCCAACTTAGACTCGTACTGTTAAATTTCACACCACCCCAATATCCTGTTATTGCATGCCACACATAAACGTACCTGGAAATTAAGGAGAAAAAAAAAAAAAAAAAAAAAAAAAGCAACATAAATATCTTATCAAACAACATAAGCTAGTGGGGGCCGGGTCTCAGGAGATGGCGTGTGCCTTGCACGAACTGACTCATGCGATGGCTGGCTCTTTTCTGGCAAAGGCAGCGGATGTCTTTTTTCTGTTTGGATTTGTATATTCTTGTTTTTTCACAATGTATATTTGCAATAGGCTGATATTATATGGGCTTTTAGGTGGCTTTTAGCGACCAGGTCTCTTATCATTAGTTGGGTTGTGCTTTATTGGATTGAGAGGCTCAAATGTATGTTCATGCAATGTTAGTCTGTTGAATTTGATAGTTGCTTTAAATCAGGTTTTATCCTGGCTTAGTGGGTAGAGATTCTTTATCTCTGGTCACTGCGTTAGCCTACGAATAGAGTTTTCGCCTTCGGGCGGTGGAATCACCTTCTGTTTTACTATTGTAATTGTGTTAGCCTTTGGTCACTTGTAATCCCCTTTTGGGGCTTTTATTAGTAATGAAGAGGATGTTCAAAAAAAAATAATAATAATAAAGTTGCAGCACAAGATTTGAAAAGGCATACTTTAGAGCACACATTGTTAGCCAAGAAGACGACAAAAATGGCAAATATTGTTAGCCAAAAAAAGAAAAGTTTGTTGGATCAAGCACTCACTTGGCTGCGTTATTAGCTTTGGGTTCGATGTCAGTGGTATCCATGCCAACTGATTGCCATCCATCATCAACTGTAACAAAATTTGGAGGAATTACACCCTTCTCTAAGCTGCAAGAGTTTTACTTGTTAGTATCTTCCAATGATGTTACTTAAAACTTACTTCAATGCATTTGTGATGACATCAAATGGGTCTGGCATGGTCCAGCAGCCACAAAAACTAAATGACTCCCCTCCAATCCCTAAAACAACAAGATCTCCTGCAAGAAACCACAATTTTTCATCATCATTTTAAAGACAGCCAAAATGACCATACACTGATAAGACAAATACCAAGGATTCTATTTTTTCATACCACTTTCCAAGCAAATCTCCAACTCATTTTGTTCATTTCCCTGAAAAACAGCCCTGAAATCGCCTTCAAGAGTCGGTAAGAAAACAGGATACAAGGTAGATTGGTCCATTCCACCTCTCCTTTCTTCATCAATATTAGAACGTCATGTGCTTCAACAATCAAAAACTGGGTCTCAAAGGGTATATCTTGGCAGCAATTACCAATCCTCTGTCCAGATAACCTGGATACGATTCATTAGCATTACAAAATTTTACACTGCAAGTGAGACAGATAAGGTTTCTTCATCATTCTCAGGTATCATTCAATCCTGTATAGTTTGGCAAATAGACAATGTTACTGAGGCAACACGCAACGTACATCCTTTTAGGAACAGAATATCAGGAAGATGAAAGTAAGAAAATAATTATGTTGGTCCACATGCATACCAAGATGCCTAGACTGCCATCCTAAGCATATCAGGGAACTGAAGCTCAGATGCAGCAGAAAATGGTGCAGCTACAACATTTACACATGTAAATAATTGATAGGATGTCCAATTCAAAGCAAATAGATTAATTAGACACAAAAATATGCAATGGCGAACCACTTGTGCACTATCCCATTCTCTTAAAATAAAATCAGACACCCGCCAAATCTCAACAGGAAATCAACAACCAACAGCCAAAGCCGACCCACAAAACCCAACGATTCAGCAGAACTTTAACAGACCTGCTTTCGAAATCCCAACTATTCAGCAGAACTTACCCACAAAACCAACAGACAAAGGCGACCCACATCCCCATTTCCCATAATTCAGCAAAAACTTTCATAGGCCAATTTTACCTTTCTGCTTAACTCCTCCAAAACATCAAACGGCTGCCAGTGCCAGGCATCCATCCCAACATCCACAATCAGATCACCACCGTCGCTTCGGACTACCTAATTCACCGTTCGCCAATCAAAAAAGATGAGTGAAACCACCACGACGGAACCAACCTGTCACCAGATTCACCACCCCAAAGAAACCCCGCCAAAAAAAAAATGTCTTAGACTGCGCGTCGTTCAGGCATCATAAGACCTTAACTGACTATGTAGTATGCCACGTTGTCCATCTAAAATTCATTGCATAGAACGGTCATAAACGGTCATAACGGATAACGGTAAGAGATAGGCGGTGCGTCAAAAAAAAGAAGAGAGATAGGCGGTGCGAAGTCTATATGTACGAGGGTCTTGCGTGGTGAGTTTTGCATTGGTAAGAGCCTAAGGCATTGTACAATTGCGTTACATCGTAACGAGAAGAGATGGAAGGGAGCGATCGAAAGAAACTACAGAAGGAAGCGAGCGATCGAAAGAAACTACAGATGATGGTGCCGCTGGGATTTCGTTTTTAGCCCTCTGATCAAGAGCTTATAATCGGGTATTTGTTGAGGAAGGTGAGGGGAGAATGGCTGCCATGGGATGGTATCCACGAGTATAATCTTTATGGGAAGAAGGCCCCCTGGGAAATCTTCGGTGATCTTGATGGTGAGGAGAAGTATTACCTTTTCACAAGGCTAAAGAAGTTAAGCAAGATTAGCTGGCTATGGGAATTGGCATGAAAGCACCTGTAACCAAATATATGACCGTCAGGGTCAACATGTGATTGGACTCAACAAGCAGTTTTATTTCAAGGTAAAACAGGAACCGCGCATGAAGAAATCCCAGTGGATTATGCATGAGTTCTCCCTGGCGGGTGTCTTCTTGGAAAGATGTACCACCTGGGTTCTATGCACAGTTAATAAGGAGTGGCCAGAAACAAAAAGAGGGGTGAAGAGATGCTTTGAGGATTGTTAGCACCCTAGGTTATTTAGTAAATTCTACTACCCAATTCTCTTGGGTTAATTGAGAGGAAGTATCTATGTTATTTCTTTCCATCTGAAGTAGTATCTTTAATTTCCTTAGTAAGAGTCTTAGTCCAAGTCAGAATAGGTTTACAAGTCCAAACCTAATTCTAAGTCAGTTCTATTTAAGCATAAGTTTTGCAATAAAGAGGCACAAAATTATTCAAACAAATCAACACTTGTGTTGTAAGGTTTAAGGTCCCTCTAATGACTTTACGTTCCCCATAGGGAGAGCACGTAAGAGCAATCCTACTAACTTTCCTGTTCAACAACCAATTACGAGATCTGTCACAAGGGCTCATAACAACTTGATATCAGAGACAGCCATATCTGCCACATCTTCAACACCGTCTAATCAACGACTGGAGTGTTTGGATTTAGAAATGCAGAAGATACGAGAACTCTTTGCAGCCATGAGTTCCAAGTTTGATTAGCTGCTGGAGGACCGCAACCAGAACTTGGGCAGTGGGTCTCACAATCGGAACGGAGGCCCACGAATCCATCAATCCAACTCAGGTACTAGCGGATCAACAACGCCTAAAATCGCCAAGCTTGATTTCCCACGCTACAGTGGCGATGAAGATCCAACTAGTTGGATATGCCGGGTCGAGCAATTCTTCGATTTCCACGGAACCAGCCCAGAGGAGAGACTACCCTTGGCAACCTAGCACTTGGACGGAGATGCCCAGTTGTGGTACTAGATATTTTGCAGAGGAGAAACATGGGAGATCACGTGGAACTTCTTGAAGGAAGGTCTCTATGCCAAGTACAGACCAACCCTCTATGAGGATTTTTTTGGTGATTTGTCCAAATTGAAACAGGTTGGTTCGGTAAAGGATTATCAGGTCCAATTCGAACGACTTCTGAGTCGTGTGGGCAGAATGCCCCTTGAGCATCAGTTGGGATGTTTTATCAATGGACTCAAAGACACCATCCGCACGGAGGTGCAAGCATTGTGGCCCACGAGTCTCTCTGCTGCAGTAGGATTGGCGTGACTCTATGAGGCCAAGCAATACGCCCAACACCGGAACGTACTGCCTGAGCCCTGGAAACCCAATCTACCGCCCATACCCTCGGCAGCGTTAACCAGGACTAGAAACCCCCAAATCAAAAGGCTCTCGCTAGAAGAATTGAAGGACAGAAGGGAGAGGGGTTTGTGCTTTAATTGTGATGAAAAATTCGTACCTAGCCACCGATGTGCCAAATTGTTTTGGCTGGAACTACAAGACGACGTGGAAAACACATCACAAGAGGATGAAATTGTGGGCATCCCGAATGGGCCTTTCGGAGATGAAGGAGGAACTCCGGCTATCTCGTTGCACGCCATCACGGACGCTCATGAGCCTCGTACGATGCGGGTAAGAGGAGCCATGGGTCTCTACAAGCTCGACCTCCTAGTCGACAGTGGCAATACCCACAACTTCATCAGCACAACCACGGCCCGGAGAGCAAGGCTGATGCCGACAAAGGAAAGCTGGATGTCCTCGTAGCCAACGGCGAACGACTTGTCAATGGTGGATTCTGCCGAGGCGTCACAATCAATTTGGGTAATGTCTCCTTGATTATTTTTACATTTTGGATCTTAAAGGGTGCAAAGGTGTTTTGGGTGCTGTGTGGCTGAGGGGGTTAGGACCGATTTTGTGGGACTTCTCAAGCTTGTGGATGAGCTTTGTGTGGCAAGGAGAGAGGGTGGTGTTACATGAGCAAACAGCACCTGCAGATAAAATGGTGGATGGGCCCAAATTTCTCAAGATGCTACGTGGGTGCAGCAGAAGGACTATTCTCCAAATCAAGGTTGTCCAGTTGGGAGAAAAGATGGCCCAAATTGAAGAGGTACAACCCAATATCCAATTTTTAAAGGTGCAATATTCTTCTTTGTTTCAAGAGTCCAAGGGTCTGCCACAGGTCAGAACCCATGATCACAAGATTCCTATTGTGCCGGGCCAAGGCCCAGTCAGCGTTCGGCCCTATCGGTATCCATTTTATCAAAAAAATGAAATTGAACTGCAAGTGGCTGCCTTGCTAAATTCTGGTGTGGTTCGGGCTAGCACAAGCCCATATTCTTCACCCGTCCTATTGGTGAAAAAACATGATGGGTCCTGGTTATTATGCATTGACTACCGAGCATTAAATCAGATCATGGTCAAGGATAAATTTCCTGTCCCGGTGATTGACGAGCTTTTGGATAAGCTTCATAGATCCAAGGTTTTCTCTAAATTAGATTTGCGTTCCGGATATTACCAAATTAGAGTTCACCCTCCAGATGTTGGAAAGACAGCATTCTGCACCCACCACGGGCACTATGAGTTTATGGTCATGCTGTTTGGATTGTCTAATGCTCCATCTACTTTTCAGGCTCTAATGAATGACATCTTCTAAGAGGTAATCCAAAAATTTGTTTTGGTTTTCTTTGATGATATTTTGATTTACAGTAAGACTTGGGAGGAGCTCTTACATCATGTGCGCCAAGTTCTTAAAATCTTGCGGACGCATCAATTATTCGTACGATGGAGTTAGTATTTTATGTTGGCTACATTTTGGATGACAAAAACACTTGTATGTAAGGTTGCTATTTAAACAGGATTATCGGTCTTATAAAGAATCTTCATGTATTATGGACAAGTATTTTATTCGATCTATGTCACAAGTTTCTAGAAGATGTCCACGAAGATCCCTTGCTTTTTACAAGTCAGTTGAAGCCGATTCCTGTGCAACAGTCCAGACAGGCCTTTGAAGGCGTCCGGATGCCTTGCAGTGTCTAGAAGTTTCTGTGTTGAAGACGTTCAGACGTCAGGGCAACACCGTCTGAACGCTAGGTCAAGCTTCTCCAATTTCTATACAGAGTTGAATTTCAATCGATACTATTTGGAAAGTTTCTGCAATACGTCCGGATGATGTGGCAACACGTCCGGACAATGTCCAGCTTTCCAGAATATTCCAGGTTTCCTTTACAAGCGAGGAAAGGAGTTACAGCAAAGACCGTCCGGACGCTCGGCCAAGCCTTCCGGACGTGGACCTGATATGGGAAGAAATTGCGCTAATCTGGAAGGCTGTCGCAGAAGACCGTCCGGACAAGGCAATCTTCCGTCCATACGCTCCACAGCCAGAGTCCAATTCTGAGCAGAATTAGGTTTTCTTTAAGCCTATATATAGAGGGCTATAGGCTTGTTAATTGTAAGAATTCAGTATAGAATTTCATAGTGCTTAAAGAGGGTGTTTAGGGAGAATTGAAGATTCGCTGGCTCTCAAGCCATTGTTGGTGTGTGCTCAACAGTTCGTGTGAAGCTTATCTTAGGGGTCGGCCCTAAGGTAAAGGAATCCATTAAAGACCCCTTCAAGTATGAGACTTGGTTGGGAAGCGTTCACGATAGGCTTCGTGTTATAGTTAAAGGTATGACTACTGCAATGGGTTTTGTGAGTACGAGTGCTTTGTAATTTGCTTTGTCTTTGGATAGTGAAATTCCTGAGTTTGACTGCCTTGGAGTGGTTTTTCTCTTCACAGAGTTTCCACTTCGTAAATAAATATCTTGTCTTTTTTATTTTTTGCATTTAAGATATTTCGTTGCACACAAACACACACTTGGTTAATTTAGAAGTCATTTTTTATTTTCAAGTGGGATAAGTGTCAATTTGGCAAAACAGTCGTGAGTTACCTGGGGCACATAATATCTCCGCAAGGAGTGGCTATGGATTCGGAGAAGATTGATTCAATCTTGGGATGGCCCATCCCTACAATCATCAAGGCCTTAAGAGGGTTTTTAGGCTTCACTGGGTATTATCGCAAGTTCATCTAGGGGTATGGCTCACTTGCTAAGGCATTGACAAAGCTACTTAAAAAAAAAAAAAAAAAAAACCTTTGGATGGTCGACCCAAGCGGAGGAATCATTCAACCAACTGAAAAAGGCTATGACGCAAGCTCCAATTCTGGCTTTACCAGATTTCTCAAAACCTTTCATTGTCTAGTGTGATGCTTCTGGGTTAAGCGTTGGGGCAGTCTTACTACAAGATAGTTGACCTATTGCTTTTTTTAGGAAAGCCATCAAAGGGAGGGAGCTGAGCTTATCTACATATGAAAAGGAGATGCTTGCCCTAGTTTCAGCAGTTCAATGATGGAGACCTTATTTATTAGGTTCCAAATTCATTATTCACACAGATCAGAAAAGTTTGAAGTTTCTCTTGGATCAAACTATTTCAACTACAGCCTAGCAACGATGGTTGGTCAAATTGTTGGGGTATGATTATATATGAGACAGAATATAAGTGCGGCAAGAAAAATTTTGTCGCCGACGCTCTTTCTCGCATAGAAGAGCCCCGGGCATTGATGGCACTTTCTCACCCCATTCCCCATTGGCTCAAACCTATTCAAGACAAAGTTATCTCCAACCCAAAATTACAAGCTCGGGTGGTCAGAATCCAAGCTGGTGAGGCAGTGGGCCCATGGAAGTTTCAAGGTGGCCTTATTTTCTTTAAGAAGCGGGTATACTTGCCCAGCACTTCTTCGCTCATCTCTCCCATCTTTACTGAAATACACAGGAGCACTCATGAAGGATTTTTTAAAACCATGAAACAATTGCGAGCAGTATTTTATTGGCCTAAAATGAAGGAACAAGTCAAGATTTTCATTAGACACTACGATGTGTGTCAAAGGCACAAGACAGAGACAACTATGCCTTCAAGACTATTACAGCCTTTACCCATCCCTACTAAGGTTTGTACTGAGGTCTCAATGGACTTTATAGATGGTCTTCCCAAATCCAGCGGGAAAACTACTATTCTGGTGGTGGTAGATAGGCTTACAAAATATGGCCATTTTATTCTGGTAAGCCATCCTTACACAGCTCCTCAGATTGCTAAGGTTTATTTTGACAATGTCTTCAAGCTTCATGGTATGCCAGAATCTATTGTGTGTGATCGTGATCCAGCTTTCACAAGTCGGTTTTGGATTGAATTGTTCTTGCTTCATGGGACTAAATTTAATTTTAGTTCGGCTTATCATCCACAAACCGACAGTCAGACCAAAGTCCTTAATCGCACGGTAGAGATGTACTTGCGATGTTTAACAAGCTCAAAGCATAAAGAATGGGTTACTAGGCTTCCCTGGGTCAAGTATTGTTACAACACTAGTTCCCATTCAGCTCATAGCCTCACTCTTTTTGAGCTAGTTTATGGCCGACCACCACCAATATTACTGTTTTATGTCAAAGGCACGACTCATGTGGAAGCTGTTGAGCAAATTCTGGTGGAACGTGATATACTTCTTTGGGAGGCAAGGGATCGGTTACACAAGCCTCAACATCATATATCTTAGATGGTTTACAACAAACATCAAAAGGAGAAACAGTTTGAAGTCGGCTCTTGGGTTTATTTGAAGCTACAACCTTATTGGCAATTTTCTGTGGAATTCCAAGCAACGCCAAGCTTTCAAGTAAATACTATGGTCCCTTTAAAATTTTGAAACGAATTGGACCCATTGCTTACTTACTTGATTTGCCTAAAGACTCGAAGTTGTATCCTGTGTTCCATGTTTCAGTCCTCAAGCAACACATGGGTACCGATGAACCTGTAGAGATTGCTCTCCCTGTCCTTCCAGATTCACGAGTCCAGCCTCAGGCAGTTTTGGAGCAAAGGGTGTGCAAGGGTGAACCTGAAATTCTTGTCCATTATGAGGGATCCTCTCTAGCAGATGCTAAATGGGAAAGGCGGGTTGATTTCCAGATTTCATCCTTGGAAACAAGGACGTTTTGAAGGGAGAAGGAATGTTAGCACCCTAGGTTATTTAGTAAAGAATAATGATTCTTGCACAACTCTTACACAACTTTTGCACAACTCTGACTACTTTTTTTATTTTTTATGATGAACAATTGGATTTGTTTTTCTACATGTGAGTCCTAAATATTCAATGATTGATCTTAAAAAAAAGTTGTTAGAGTTGTGTAAGAGTTATGTAAGAAATATTACTCTATAGTAAATTCTGTTGCCCAATTCTCTTAGGTTAATTGAGAGGAAGTATCTATGTTATTTCTTTCCATGTAAGGTAGTATCTTTAATTTCCTCAGTAAGAGTCCTAGTCCAAGTCATAATAGGTGTACAAGTCCAAACCTAATTCTAAGTCAGTTGTAACTCTATTTAAGCATAAGTTTTGCAATAAAGAGACACATAATTATTTAGACAAATCAACACTTGTGTTGTGAGGTTTAAGGTCCCTCTAACGACCCCTGCTAACTTTCATGTTCAACGACCAATTACGAGATCCGTCGCAAGGGCTCATAACAAGGATGTTCATTCCTCACACCGTCATCTCGGTTGAAGCTCCAACTCCATTTCTCGACTAATTTGGAAGCTTAGTTTGCAACTTCCTTTGTAAGAGAGCAGAATGTTGATATGAAGGATGTGTAAATTCATTATTTGAAATGACAATTTTCTTTTCTTTTCTTTTTTGGTCTTTCTATTTTCGATTCTTTATTTCAATATATAAACAAACGTGAAATTGAATATGTAGCTAAGCTTGGGTATTGTGGTCATCATTCTTGACGATCCTATGATGTCAATATTAGTTGTTAGTATAAATCCATTTCAAAGGGAAAAATGATGAATCAATCTTGAGAGAGTAGGAAAATAGAGCCAGGCAGCAAGTAAAGAGAAGCTTAACCCAAGAAACTTTGTTGTCAACAAAAGCAGAAGATTATTATTTTAGATTCATCGATAGGTCAAACTTGAGCAAACAATCCTCCATGCTAAAGATTAGCCTCAAGAGCATGATTTGGAGTTTGAAATATATATATATATATATATAGAGAGAGAGAGAGAGAGAGAGAGAGAGCAGTAAAAATCATGCTCATTTTGATGTTGAGCATTGAGCAATTTGACTTGGACATATCATAAACAGAGTTGGAGCAGAGAAGGCAAGCATATCTGTTGGATAGATAACATAACTCTTCATATATAAATTAGAGGAACTCCTTTTGGATGAAATGATAACAGAATACCCAAAAACACATATTAAAAAGCTCTGTTTCGGAATCTACAATTAAACGGTACAATTGATCATGATGTACAATAAGGATTGTCTTCATATGATTTTGCACTTGTCAATAAAATGTAATATGTTTTGTTATTTTGAGAGATTATTCCATTCTAGGTAATAAAGAAGAATTTTTTTCCTTCAACTCTTGTGGTTCAAGAATTCTTATATAGCTAGCGTCAAAATGAATATGATTTTAGTGTTTTCCATATGTTGTATGCCATAAGAGTTGTTCTTTTTTTTTTTTTTTTTTTTTTTTTCATTTATAAGCAATTATACTAAAATTAAATTCTAGAAAAATTGATGACTGGAAATTTCTGAATTAGGAATGGAATAGGATAATATCTAGAAATGAGTTTTGTACTTTGTGTCCCACTTCACTATTCTTTTCCTTTTTTAATTAAATGGGAAAAGTTCACGCATTATTATGAGTCTACAGTTGTATGAGATGAGGACTTTATGTTGAATACGAAGACTTTATAGAGAAGATGAGTGTTGCTCTTAAAGCAGTGCTCTTATTAGATTAGATAAGAACTCTATATCCTATGCCACAAAAAGTCTTGCAGTATATAGCAAGATTCTCTTAAGTTAAAATAAGAATATATATTTTCATTAGGAGTTTAAGGATAGAATAACTTAGATATAGTAAGTTATCTTTATTGATAACATTAAAATTAGAATTATATTAGGATTTAAATGTTATTGATAACATTAGAAGTGATTTATTCTAGTTAGACTTTTACTTCTACTATTATGTATTGTAAGTGTCTATTTAAAGACACCATAAGTTCTTTAATATAATTAAGTAAAGATTAATATTATTCTACTCTAGAGTTAATTTGGAAGGTGTTAGGGTTTGAGAAATTAAGCCCATAACACGCACCCTCTTCAAATTACCATTCAATTGATAATGTCCCCAAAACTTTTAATTGACACAATACCTCTTCCGAACTACCAAAAACTGTCAATGTCTAGCAATACAACCAACAAGGATACAACACACTCTTGACACAAATGTTATCATATTGGACCATTTCCAATGAGTCTCTCACGTTAAAAATGTCACACATTCCGAGGTACACATATTCCTTGAAAGAATTGATAATCAAATAGAGAAATAAAAGTAAAGCGAAAATAATAAAATGGAGACAAGTTATTTTACGTGGTTCGGTCTATATATGACTTACGTATACAAGATATAGCCAAAGGGTTATATTATACTCTTAACTCTCTTTATATAAGTTTACAATACAAAAGACTCTATTTATAGAGCGTACAGATGAGATATAATCCTAATCATATCTCTTAATTTAGGGTGATTCAATATCATAAAATCCCTAAATTCAAGATAATCTAATCTTTATCAAAGGCAATACAATTCTCATCAAATCCATAACTTCAGGGTAATCCAAATGAGTAATGTTTCTTGCACAACTTTAGTACAAGTTTAACAACTTTTTTTAAGGTTAACCATTGAATATTTAGGGCCCACATGTAGAAAAACAGATCCAATGGTTGATCATTAAAAAAAAAAAAAATGTTAGAGTTGAACGAAAGTTGTATGAAAGTTGTACGACAATCATTTCTCAATCCAAATATACTCTACATTCATCTCTCCCAACTCTCTTTCCATTTCATTCCTCATTGATCTCTCTCTCATACACCATACTCAATTGTATAAACCACTCACTCTTCTTACATCTTAACAATGTAGGACACAAACCTCACAAGTGCACTCACAACAAAGTTCATGGCGTTTGATACAACCCTTGAATAGAACTCATTCTTGAAAACCAACCTGCAAGAGGAGAGTGCTCAATAGCTTATATACACATGGTTAAGCTTGTACTTAAGCCATGTGGAACACTTAGAATCATAACATACTACCACGCTCTGCAACCGACGTCCACGGCGGCCCACTCTATCGACACTGAACTGATGGTAGCCATTTCTCTTTTGGCAGCTGTACTTACTTATCAGTATTCAATGTTTAGTCTAAAGTATATTTTTTTTTACGTGTTAGCATTATTATAATGTGTTTATTAGATTGATTAGTCATCTATAAGGGTCCAAACTGAACGTGCCAAAATTGCAACGCCACCATGAAGACAAGGGGCGCCGCGCCGAACAAGAATGCCACACTTTTAAGAAACACATATGGGGGTATTTAAAGCTCAAAGTTTAAGGTCTTTGCCTTTGCCCACTTTCCAACCGTCAACAACGAACATCAATTCTTGTAATTGGGTGCCACGTCACTCTTGTTCTAAGTGTGAATTAAGGGGGTTTGAGCCTTTGTTTCAAACAAGAACTCAAAAAACTAACTAATCTGCACCCCTTTAACCCAACATCCTCAAAATCACACATTCTCAATGTTCGGCTTAATCAAAGCTCATTTCGGTTTTTCTTTCTTTATTTATTTAAACTCTTCGATCTTACAGCTTCTCCAATCCAAATGATCAGATTAGTTAATGATCGCTTACTTTTCTTACTTAAAGACTATAGTAAGTGGCTCTTGCTGACATATGTTCGGGAATTATCATTCCCCAAGCCCACGTGAGCCATGGTCAAATTGAACCCGAGCTAATATACTATGGTTGTAGCGAAGCGGTCGAATGGATAATAGACCGAGCACAAGGCTCTATGTCCGGGGAGACCCACCAATCATCTCCCCGGGCATGCATTCTCAATAGCCAAAGATTGGCGGCCAGGCCAAAGATGTCGCCTGCCCGACAGATGTGGAGATTCTGGAATCTCCAACATTTATAAAGCCAAGTACCCAACAGGGTCAAATATGGCCGAAAGGAAGGATGGACGTCAGATCTAGCCATTGTTCATACTGTAACAAGTTACTATGCACCTTGCATCGGATGGTCAGCAATCCCGAAAAATAGGGATCCTCCCTACGTCAGCTTATTCAAAGGGAAGTATAAATACACGATAAGATAAGCAGGTAAACGGGGGCTGAACATATACTCTTATTCACTTCTGATAAGAGCTCTCATTGACTTAGGCATCGGAGGAGACTCAGCCAGCCAACCCCCGTCGCCCCTTTTCTATTTTGCAGGTCCTTGTTCAGCCGACCAATCAGGAACTATTTTGTTGCACTAGTCTCCAGAAGGCCAACCAAAAGCTGACATGTCACCATACCGAAAACTGTACCAACACATGTGAATCTTGGTTTAATCCTTCTCTTTTTGACTTGGTTTCTTCTCGATCCATCCAAGAATATAAGATAACACCTAGCTACTTTAGTTAGATATTTCATAAATTTGTGTGACCATGTAGTACTGGTTGCCAATAGTTTCGAATGTCACGGAATCAACGAGATCGTCTGACTAGTGTCTAAAAGTTTCAAACTTTGAACTTGAGTTTGGTTTGCTTAATTAACCGACGAGTTTAAACAACCATCTTACAACAAGAACATAGACAGCTTATTTTTATGGTACCAACAATTAAGTACCTTGTTTTTTCTTTTTCTAGGCATTACCAACAAGTTTCGTGGTACCGACATGTTGTCCACCACAAGATGACAGACAGCATCCGGATTTTGATTCCCATGGCTACGTACTTGGGGAAAAGTGGTACCAATTATTTGATAGAAATATTCACAAAATATTCAACGAACGATGACATCCTTAAGCCCAAAAGGGAAAAACCTTTCAAGAAGACAATCCCAAACACAGGATATATAGAGCTTTCCATGTTCTATTTCCTTTCCTTATTCTGTTTTCTAATATAGGCCATATGAATGAACAACAACATAAAAAATGTAAATCACATGATAATAATCAGATTAATTATGATATTAAGACATGATCAGATTTTGATAAGAAAATCTGACAAGGAAAGAATATATCTCTTGGTTTCTAATTAATAAACATGCACGAAGAACAACAAAAAAGAAATATCTTAGAAAGACTCCGTCTTGTCAGAGGCCATAGTCAAGAGAGCAATATTTTATTGCAATATTGTTCTTTGTTCACTGTAATTAGAACATTTTCATAGTTTTATTGACTGAGATGAGCTGCTATAGACTATAATTGTGTCTCATATATAGTATTAAATAATCAATTTGTAAACTTTTGTCTGGTTGAAAAGTCGCGGAAGAGCACCAATTAAACACGGATCCACGAGCATGAGCTTGAAGGTACGACAATGTTTGGTTGTTTTCGATGGAGAAAAAATTGGTTGGCTAAGGCTTTCTAAGGCTACAGCTTTCTGTTTCTTGATCTTTGACTTCTTTTATTTTAGTGGCATAGATTTCCTCATCATTAACATGTTCATTGTGCATGATTTGTGGACCTTTTTGAGTAGCTACGTACATTCCCTTGTGTTTTGTAAATATTATTATTATTTATTTTGTTTTAATGCTTTCATGCGAAGTTGATTGAAAAATATTATATAGTACTAACACTATGCACATGCATAGTATGAAGACATTTTTAATTCAGCAAGAGAAACTTCAGTTATGAGAGGGAGGGCGAGTTCTCGGCCGAGAATAGTCCGAGTAAAAGCCGGGATGTTCGTCGTGGTTCTTGAGGGGCATGCGCCTAGAAACTGAAACGAGAGGCTTCACTGGAGTTCCCCCTCTGACGTATTTCAGATCCTTGGACAGAGCCTTTGAGTTGTCTCCACTTGTTTTTCCTCTTTGGATTGATTCCACCTCAAGCTTAACCTTCTTCAACATACCCCAGAAGATAAAAGTGATCAGTCATAAACAATAAAAACAAAACTTTTTAGTAATAAAAAAAAAAGCTAATAGTTCTAAAGTAAAACAATAAAAATAAATAGAAAGACAATACCAACCTTATGAGAAACAATGAACTCTAAGCTGGAAGCCTTATCCACCACTCCAAGAGTGCGAGCATTGCCGGCATGCATGGAAAGACACAAGAGGAAGACGAATAAACAAGATATGATGGACATCATTCAAAGTTAAAAAGAGAAGTGGATGGAGGCCAGGGTTGGAATATATGTTGTGTACATATATAAGGAAGTATCACGTACAGTACTGTTACTACCAAACAGAGCAATATTTAAGAACAGGTGTTGTAAGAGACAGAAGATATATCTAGGCTGTCCGAGAGAAAATGCTTGTGAATTTATAACAGCGATGAGACTAATAAAGAAGAAAGCCGTAGGGAATGGTTGCCTCACTTGTGGCGCCTCTTATCACTGTGCAGAGACTCGGGCCCCCTAAATATAGGCACTTTACCCGAACAAAGGAGAGAGAGGGGTGAGCTTGAATGAAACACACACACACACACAATATATATATATATATATATATACACACACATGCGCATGCGTTTCAAAAATTTCACCGCTAAGAGAAACAGATACTTAAGAAATGCTTCACACACTCTCGAGTCTACCCTCGTAGATTCAATGATAATTTTCATCCGCACATCAAGGATTGCATATAACATTTCTTTTTGGGTATAGGAGGGAGAAGGGAAATTTAAGTTTCACTAAAAAATATACTGTGGACTATATAATATTTTTCAATCAACTTCGCATGAAAGCATTTAAAAATAATAATAATAATAAAATTCTACTCCGAAACACAAGGGAATGTAGCTACTCAAAAAGGTCCACAAATCATGCACAATGAACATGTTAATGATGAGGAAATCTATGCCACTAAAATGAAAGAAGTCAAAGATCGAGAAACAGAAAGTAGGCTTAGAAAGCCTTTAGCCAACCAATTTTTTCCCCATCGAAAGCCACCAAACATGCATTGTCGTACCTTCGAGTTCATGCTCGATCGTAGCTCCGTGTTTGTTGGCTCTTCCGCGCCTTTTCGACCAGACAAAAGTTTACAAATTGATTATTTAATACTATGAGACACAACTATAGTCTATAGCAGCCCATCTCAGTCAATAAAACTATGAAACTGTTCTAATAACGGTGAAAAAAGAACAATATTTCATTAAAATATTCTCTCTTGACTATGACCTCTGACAAGACGGAGTCTTTCTAAGATCATTCTTTTTTGTTGTTCTTCGTGCGCGCATGTTAATTACTTAGAAACCAAGAGATACATTCTTAATTTCCTTGTCAGATTTTCTTATCAAAATCTGATCATGCATGTCCTAATATCATAATTTATCTGATTATTATCATGTGATTTACATTTTTTATATTGTACATTCATTCATATGGCCTATATTAGAAAACAGAATAAGGAAAGGAAATAGAACATGAAAAGCTCTCTCTCTCTCTCTCTCTCTCTCTCTCTCTCTCTATATATATATATATATATATATATATATATCCTTTGTTTGGGATTTGTCTTCTTGAAAGGTTTTTCCCTTTTGGGCTTAATTAAGGATGTCATCGTACATTCGTACGTTGAATATTTTGTGAACATCTTTCTTTTCTTAATTGAATGTCCAACATTTCTATCAAATAATTGGTACCAGTACTTTTCCCCAAGAACGTAGCCATGGTAATCAAAATCCGGATGCTGTCTGTCATCTTGGGGTGGTACCACGAAACTTGTTGGTACGGCCTAGAAAAAGAAAAAACAAGGTACTTAATTGTTAGTACCATGAAAATAAGCTGTCTATGTTCTTGTCCTAATCAAATTACGTGGCCATAATGCAAGTACTGGAACTCGACTTATTAAGATGGTTGTTTAAACTTGTCGGTTAATTAAGCAAACCAAACTCAAGCTCAAAGTTTGAAACTTTTAGACACTAGTCAGAACCATCTCGTTGATTTCGTGAGAGGGGGCTCAAGGACCCAAAAGTCCCAACCAGATGAGTTTCATACCCCGAACTGCTGCGAAACTATTGGCAACCACTACATGGTCACACAAATTTATGAAATATCTAACTAATTAAAGTAGCTAGGTGTTATCTTATATTCTTGGATGGAGAAGAAATCAAGTCAAAAAGAGAAGGATTAAACTAAGATTCACATGTGTCAGCAGGCCAGGAGCCACTTACTATGGTCTTTAAGTAAGAAAAGTAAGCGACCATTAACTAATCTGATCGATCATTTGGATTGGAGAAGTTAGCTGTAAGAAGAGTTTAAATAAATAAATAAAGAACAACTGAAATGAGCTTTGATTAAGCCGGACATTGAGAAGGTGTGATTTTGAGGATGTTGGACTAAAGGGGTGCAGATTAGTTAGTTTTTGAGTTATAGTTTGAAACAAAGGAGGTTGGAAAGTGGGCAAAGGCAAAGGCAAAGACCTTGAACTTTGAGCTTCAAATCCCCCCATACGTGTTTCTTAAAAGCGCGGCAATCTTGGTCGGCGCGTCGCCCCTTGTCTTCATGGTGGCTTTGCATTTTTGGCACGTTCAGTTTGGACCCTTACAGATGACTAATCAATCTAATAAAAACACATTATAATAATGCTAATATAATTGCTAACATGAACGTTTTTAATTTTAAAAGATTAAAACTATTCTATGTTTTCATTGTCTTTTAGTATACTGCATGCATGATTAGCGGATCAGGATCCCTGCAATCCAATTATTCGAATCCCTTGCAATTGTGAGAGGCTGCCGGCCTCTCACAATTGCAGGAAATCTCGGTTCATGATTAGCATATGAAAGAGGCAAGGAAAGACAAGATTAATATATTATTTTCAAATGGAAAAAGACTCATGCACAACAGTACGCAAGTTTCTAGAAACATGGGATGGGACACATGTGGTAGGACCCACTGCTTTGATCCCACTCCATGTCTCTACAAAGGAATAATTGTTGTGCACCAATCAGATCTCTTTCCAAATAGGGGTTAACACATTTGAATGTCAAACTCAAAAAATCTAGTCAAACCTCCTAATTCATTGTCACCAATTCTCAACTTACTATGAAAGCAGAGCCTACCTAGAGTAAAGATTAATGTCTTTTTTTTTTTTTTAATATAAATACTTTAAGCTGATGTAACAGTACCCTTTAACTCTTAATTTTATTTTATTTTTATTATTATTTTTAACAATAATTGATCTACGGACTAATAGACACTGCATCAATAGCCCAATGAATTGAAGGTAGGATGAAAGTGTAGTCTATAACATTACTCTTATGAAAATTCATTTTATACGGTGTGATACTAGCCTAGAAATTGGACACAAATTTCTTACAAGTTGATTTATTAGAAATTCATACAAACCAACATCTAAAAAAATAAAAAATCTGCTTTTCACACAAGTTGATTTATTAGAAATTCATACAAACCAACATCTAAAAAAATAAAAAATCTACATGCAAGGAATACATGTCAATATTAGAGGTGTGTAGAAAATTTCTGTCCCAAGAAATGGGGGTGATCATGAGCCACTTTCCACTTTTACTAAAACCTAATTGATTAAAAGAGCGCACATATTCTTCCATTTACTGTGAAATTTTACAATGGTGAAGATAAGAATGCTAGCCACTCAATCACAATCAAATTTAGTAAAAGCAGTAACTTTTGCGAAGAAGACAGGCAAAAGAAAGCAAGACCACCCACGTATTCATGGTATAGCAATTTTATTTTCTTAGAGGAAACCAAAAAAGAACTATATCTGCACTTTTTTTCTTCTTTCACAAATACAACTGATTGAGCGAGTTGCCTTTATATACAGCTAAAGAAGATTTTATGTATTTCTAAACGGGAGGATACATAAATTAACAAAAAAAAAAAAACCCAAAAAAAAAAAAAAGTCAGGTGATTTTGACAGCCACAGGATGTGCATGCCAAGGAACCTTCAGATATTTGGTGTATGATGGACCAGGAACCTCGTTTGAGAACTCACAGCACCTTACAACAAAAGAGGACATAATATATACTCACATTTGGAGAAGATTATTCACGGTAACAGTGACAGAATTTGTTCGCTGCAAGTCCTGAAAAATTCGACGCATTGAATCTTAATCAGGTTAGCCAATTCTTTGAAAAAATAAAAGAGAGAAAGGGAACAACCAATTTTTGCAGAAAATTGGAGCAAATCCCAACTATACCTGAAAAATTATGTCATCAGGCATGTGTGGCAAAACCTCGCGTACCGTCTCAGCCATGGCAAGTATGTTCGCTAAGTTGTCATTTGCAGGGCGTGGAGTAGTCCTCATACGTAAACCACCACCTCCTCCTCCAGTGTATCTTCCACCAGCAGCAGGAGGGATGGGTGGACCAGTTGCGGCAGCCTGAGAGGGATTCACAGGCCAAAGGCTCCAAGCAGTATCTTCAAGGGCAGTCTGGGCGTAGGTTTCTCCTACAGATGCAAGATGCCTCATCATCATCTGGACTCTCCCTAATCCAACTGATCTGACAGCAGTAGAGGGTCCAGCTCCATCAATACCCTGGCTTGGCCAAGCATGCAACCAACTTGAATCCAGTCCCGCACTCCTATGGAGCAAAAAATGTGGTTTAATTTACTCCACAGACACTTGTGATAAATATTTCTTGTTGTAGTGTTTAAGGAGGTCACTGAAATTACATTCAAGGGAACAGTTTTCTGCAAATTTAGCATAAAACAGTTCTGGAAGAGTTTAGACGGCTATATTGGGTTATATATGAATCTTCAATGGACTCTTCTTTTTGTTTTTTTTTCACAAATGGCACTTCTATATATTGTACCGCCCATGAAGTAATCTGAAGTTCAGGCACTATTTCGTGGATCTTGAGCATAAATTCTGATGATCTAATTAAGTGGATTCCAATTCCAGTTTGTCAAAGATATGCCCTTTCAGCTAAAGGTAGCAAGGTCTAGTTATTTCAAGGCAGGCAAGAGAAAAACTGCAAGACAGAGAGTTAGGATGTGAACCTCCAAGGACCGCCTTCCATAAGGTTCTGTGTCTGACTGGGGAATACTCCAGTTGGTAGGGTATGCCCAGAGGAGTTTGGACGATCAAGTCCAGCACTTATTTGATGGGCAAGCTGCTCATCACTCAAAACTTCTCCAGTACCGTGGTTGGCTTCAACTTCAGGTCGGCCACCAAAAAGCGGCTTTCGACAAGTGGGACATGAATAAGTCTCGCTTAAACCTTGATCCAACCTGGCATTAATGAGTGAGTTTTAGCATGAATTGCATGCTTGAAAATACAAAAGCAGAGGGTGTAAAAAACTAAAAACTATGAATCATACCAAGATCTCAAGCATGCAAGATGAAAAAGATGCTTGCAGAGCAGCTTTTTAGCCTTAGCCATAGGTTCCTGTCATTTGCCCAGTTCATCAACTTTGAGAGACGAATAATAGCTAAAAAGTGTACAAGTACAGATCCAATCATACCCTACAGATGGCACATTCATCATCATATGCTTGTAGCTCTTCAGTTGTTGCATCAGGAAGTGCAGCATGAAGAGCACCTAAAGCTTTTCTCAATTTGATAAATCCTTTTACGCGCTTCCAAATAGCACTTAGCAAGGCCTGATCATAATTTCCAAATTAATTATAGATTGAACATGGCATTGGGAGTCAAATAACTAACATTTTAAATCGTCCAGTAGAGAGTAGAATGAAATATTTACACAAATATTTACACGTATATTTAGGAAAAGGACGGCATCCACAAGATGGAATGCCATGCCATGAAGCCACCAAATATGCACATAATGACCGAGTGCCATTAACAATGTTGCCATGTCCAGGGAAAAACCCAAATTCCGAATAAGAATGCCTTTCCATTCTGATAATGAACCTGCAGTCACACCCCTTAATCAGGAAACATTAAATCCGCTACAATCATCCTCAGTTGAATAAAGTGGCATCTTTTTTATTCAATGTGACAGTATGGTGTGCTTCAAATTCACTACATATTCCACTCATTGACGTATATAATTTCCATAATACACCTCACTATCTAATACAGAGGTGAATTCACCAATCACTCATAAATGATGATGGACTTGCACCATTCACCCACATATTCCACTTATTAATGAGTGGATAATTCCCATTATACCCCTCACTATCTAATAGAAGAGTGAAATTCACATTCATTAATCACCAACTAATTTAAGCACGTATTTTTCAAATAACCCTCACTGCTTCTGTTGCTTGCTTCACCATATTTTTTTTTATTTTCATCACTATCTAATAAAGGAGTGAATTTCTTCAACAATCACCCACTAATTTAGGAATGTATTTTCAATAAAACCCTCACTACTAAACTTCCGGTTCACACTTTTCTTCAATCACACATGAAATGTGTGTGCCTACTGCTAAAATTAAACCAACTATGCGCACCAAGAGGGAACAATATGAATAAAAAGCACAGAAATACAAATAACTAATAAGAAAAAGAAGGAAGAGAAACGTTTTATCTTTTGATAGATAAAATATATGGTTAAATTCATTTTGAATCCTATGATCCAAACGGCACATTCCAAGAATTGGAAAAAGAAAGAAAAGAAACACAACAAATTTAAATAATCAAAACCTTAGTTTTAGCAAGACGAACTTATAAATGAACAAGAACAACAAAATACATGCATGTCGGATTTAATGTGCATGTACCAATTCCTTTAATATTCTTTTTCCTACACTTCTTAGTTAATTGTACTTACATGGCAGGTGGATGAGTTGGGGGGAAATGTCATGATCTAAGATAATGAAAGTGAAGTTTGAAGTACCTGCTGCTGATGTATCAAAAAATTTGAACCTTTGGCAATTTTCACTGCTCCCTGCTGAATGATGGAGCCATACATCAAGCAACTGAAATCCATGAACTAAAATAGCCTACAAAGCATATTGCAAAAACAAACCACCTAGTCAACCTGAGTACTGATATCTGACTGTATCCAACCATCACAAAAGTTTCCAAGAGGTGTTTTAATAACAATACCTGCAGTGTCTCAAAAGCAATACTGAAAGGCTCAAAGAATAACAACAGAAACATGGATGAACCCAGAGCTCTATATATTACCAGACACAGCCTAATCCTGTCAGCAACAATAAACAAGAACAAAATACTATATATAAGAAAAAAGAAAGCATAGAAAGGGGATGAAAGAATAGGAAAGGAGAAAGAGGGAGAGAAAGAGAGAACAAGCTCTTCATAACTATTAACTTTTATAGGGAGAGAGAGAGAGAGAGAGAGAGAGAGAGAGAGAGAGAGAGAGAGAGAGCACAAGCTCTTCAAAAGTACAAACATTTATTTGTCCATGGTATCCATCTTTTTAAAGGAGGCCCACATATAGGCACCAGAAAACCCTAAAATTCAAATGTATACCATTTATAACCCTATCGTATATGGTAACAAATCAAGACCCCTATTACTTATGTTGATAAGTAATATAAGACCCATATTAAATTCCTAAGACAAAGAGAAAACTTACTACAAATATATTATTACAGCAATCAACATGACTGTTACAAGAACTTGAATGAATACATCATATGGCCGCACTAGAGTGCATCAACCAACCTGCAGGCCACCTATCAATAACTTTCTTGATCCGCATTGAATACAGTAATGGCTATCAGTTTGTACCTAGCTAGCAACAACGAACAAATCCCTTACAAAGTGGTCTTGACCTCATTCTTAGATGGCACTCAAACCAGTCCGTTCCCAGCTAGCCACCAGTAAAATTATCAACTCTCAACATTTAACCTTTTTATAAGTTTTAATACTCCAGAATTTGACAAATAGCATAAAGGATACTTGAAGGAATTGCAGAAATATGCCGAACCCAAGTAGTTGTTACTCCCACCCAACATCTCAAACTTTTCAAAACCTTCCAAACAGCCCTCAAACAATCCACACAACAAAAAGTCCAGAAGGTGTTGCTTTTTAAGATAGTATTTTTTAGGACTTTCACATATACCCAGCAAATTCTGACACCATTTTGTTATAAATGAAATTGTCAAGAACATTATGATTATAGACATGTACAATGCATTTCCTTAAAATACAATCATCAGTATAAGATGAGAACTCTTTTGAACCTAGATTTGAAAGAGAGTGAGAGAGAGGAATTAAATAATACCATAAAAAGTCAACGGAGAGGACCAGCAATAAGACTGAATATACACGAAAATATGCCCACGGTGTAGCAGAAGGAGAGGCATTCAAACGTTCAAGTCTATCTCTGGATAAAGCTTGAAACATCTGAACAATACCATAAGATGGTTAGGAAATATGCTAATCAATCTTTCATAATGAATCTAAAATCAGCATGCCCAGCATGAAATATTGTCTCATACCTTTAGAGAACATAGAACAGTCAACCATATTGACCACAAGCCTGCTTGGTATATTGTTGGTGGAACAACCAGAGGTAGAAACATCCCCTGCTCAATATTCATCATTGATATAACACAATTACTGAACCATAAATATTGACTAGTTTTTTTATTTCTAAGCAAAACAAACACCTCATTGGACAAACTCATGACCTTACTCGCTACCCCTGTTCTTTTGGGAAGTTTAGGTGCCATTTGGCCCAAAGGCCATTGGCATAAATTTTGACAAAATAATAAAGATAGCAAATCTATCAGGATAACACCAAAGATGAAATATACAGATGGATTTAAATTCTTTAAGGACTTCCTGTAAAACCCCATGATTACACCATCCAATTATCTTATACCACATCACATTTTTTAAAGTTAAGGAATAAGTTGCTCACGCTAAACACAACCCTAATAATAATAAATAAATAAATAAATAAATAAAAGAAAAAAAAAAAAATCCTTTTGATTTTGCCATTGCCTTTGTTATCCCAAAAGCACTGTCATTGAGGCATTAACCTTAAAATCCAATAATTTTGATAGGTGATCAGAAATTGCCCACTTACAGGTCTAACATGAAACAAATTCTATCATTAGAAGCACTAGAACATTAATTCTATGCTTTGATTTAGCAGAGGAGGAGATATTTAGAACATGCCATTCCTGCCTGATGCGACAGACAAGGATAATATTTCTGTTTGGGTTGTTTGGGAAGAGGCCTTCGTGTGTTTGATAAAAAGAGTTAGACTTCCATTAATTATGGGATATGAAAGAGCATAAAGGAAAAATAATTACCATTCAAAAGTTCCCCAGATCTAGCTTTTTCTCGTGATTTGAGGCTGCTGTATTTGAAGAAAAATGGTGTACTATGACTAAAAGCAAAATTTGTTATTCCCTAACAAAAAGACTTTCAAGAATCTCCCAGTTGTAGGACTAACCAACTTTTGATGAAGAGATTTCTTGGATATCTCATTTCGGTTTTAACTTTTTGTCTCTTTTTTTTCTTTTTCTTTTTAATATTATTAGAATTGTGTTAGTGTGGAGCAACCTACTCTTTATCATTTTAGAAACCTAATGTGGCAATAGATAATTAGATGGCACAACAACGGGTTTTACCGGAAGTCCTATCGAATTTAGATATTACATAGATATGTGCACGTATACTACCTATGGAGCCCTTTTAACTAGACCTAGGTCTAAACACTTACATTTACATTGACATCAACATTTGACCATCCCTGAGAAGAAGTAAGAATTGTCCCCATAAGTATTTTATTTCATTATCGATCAATCAACTATACCATTGTGGAAAACCCTTCTATATGAAAAGCAAAATTATTGGAATGCATGACACAATGTCTTAGCATCAACGCTTAAAGGATCACCTACTCCACCTGCAAAGGTCTCTTCAACACAATCCCTAAATCCAAAACCAAACAAATCAGACCTGCCTTCCTCAGTTTACAACCTTCAGCATCAAGACCCCTTGAGCCTCATCAACTTGAAAAATTTGTCCTCTTCAATTAATGTTAATATGATTAGAAACATCAACTAACCTCACGGTTTCACAAGATAAGAAGTGCCTCCCGTCATAGTAGGAAAATGACATATCCCTCCCTTGCATTTAGTGAGGGGATGCACCTCAATGTTAGGATTATTTTTCATTTATTTTGAACTTAGGAAAAAAGACGCAATATCAAATACACCCTGATTTCTGTCCCTTTCTTTCCCTTTTATCTTTTGCCATGGCTGCTGGCAGTGACATGGATTTGCTCGCGATGAAGACAGTAACAACCATGGGCTAGAGTTGAAATTGATGGTATCAATCAAGTGGGATTTTTCTTCTATTTTGGAACTGAAGTGCATCTGGTTCATATTGCGACTACTTTAATCAATTACGAAGCCATTTGGCTGCCACTAGAGCCAACCGTACCCAGATCTATCATCACCCACTCTTTTCACCACACATCTCCACTAAACAGCCACCAAACCATCAAACCCCCCTTCATCAACGCCAGCCAAACCCAATTGCTGCAACCACCCCCATGATAGCCAGCAGAATCAAATCCATTTAGGCTGCTAACACCACCACCAGAGATTTAAAACAAAAAAATGAAAAGAAAAAATGAACACATGGTACAGTAGCTTCTTATCAGAATTACAACATAGTAGATACTCAAAGCAAAAAAAGAAACAAAAAACTATGATTTACATATAAACTTCAATGACATGCAATGTTAAGTTTTTTTCAATTTTCTAATATTAAATTAAAAGGAAAAAAGCTTCTGACACGCTTTACTACATATATCCGCATACATGATATTATAAAGATTAATGGGAAAGTTTTAATCTCAAAAGAAAAAGAGATGTGACACTTGAATAGATGCATATTACAATTAATTATGATCAGAATATATATGGTTTCAACAAATTTCTTATAAAAAATTACCTTGTAAATAACATAATTGATAAGACGTTCCAACAATTTCCGAGTTTCAGAAGGATACAACTCCACAAAGAATATAGTCTGCATGTGAAAAAATATAAACCATGATTATCAAGATGATGTTATCGGTCTTAAATTCATATTCATCAATTTGAAGATGGGTTCATTACCTATTACGACTTTGTTTAGCCAACTCAAAAGAATAACCCACATCTTACAAATAGGCTCCATAAACAATTCCTCCCACTCATCATTTCATTTTTGTTGGGCATGACTTAATTAATTACATAAACTTTCAATAACACTTTTCAGTGTTACATATATAACTCAGGACTTTGATCATTGTAATCCGATTTCAAATTGTTTGAGTTTGTATAACTAGCTCTAAGCTAGAGCTTATACATGTCAGTAGGGGAACTTGGATGATTGTATGTCAGGAGTGCTTGTATAACTATACTAAAACTTGTTCTGAGGTTAGTGAGGATCTATTCTAAAGTTCTTCTCCATAAACAGATTCTAAAAGTCTATCCAAAAACCCAATAGTATGCTAGTCTGAACCTCAGTCTATAACATTTCTTATTCACCATTGATCAACCATAAATCCTACGCTAGATCAGAACCATTGTAGATCCCTCACCCACTTCTATTGTAGAAATAATAAAAATAAAATAAAATTGCATGATTACTAATCAAATGCATATAATTATCTTGAAATATGCTAAACATGCATATAATTATCTTGAAATATGCTAAACATACTCCCAATTTTAACTCCCAAGTGCTTACTCCTTAATGTGGCAATTGTCACGTCAATTTTCCACTACAATGTTTTTTAATCCCATCTGGTTACTCTCTTTCTACAACTATCACATCAGGGAGTAAGCACTTGAAAATGCAAAAGTAAGAGTTCGTATAGCATTTTTCTAATTGTCTTTCACCTTCCCCCACCCCCCTCCTTCCTTCTTCTCTCTCTCTCAGCCCCAACCAAGTAAAAGAAAACAAGGATGAGTAAAATGAAAACAAATAACATTGAGACAGGTTGCCAGTTCCCCAATAGCAAAGCTTTTAGGTGACCAATCTAGGACCGTATGGGTGGCCTGATCACATTTATACTCCATATCATAATCCGGACAAAAATTAAGGCAGATAATTTTTTTTTTTTTTTTTTGATAAGTAAAAAATTAAGGCAGATAAATGACACATGGAAAAGCAATGAAACATTTCGAAGCTCTGCACAAGCACATCTCATGAAGACCAAGAATCAATCCATCTATAGCTTTGTCACTCTCAAAGATTCAGAGATAACATCAAATAGCAGGCATCCTGATAATATCAATTCACTTAGTTTTCTCCAAGGCCAATTACTGATTTATAAGTACTGGCAGAGCCAACACCAATAAAAGTTTTACCATTGTCGTGAAGCTTAAGATATCTTTATTTCCTATGGCATACACTCATTGTAGTTAGTTTCTTGAAGCTTTTAAAAATTCCGAGAACCCAACTAGTAGTAAGCTAATGGAAAGCAGTTGTTCAATACGTTATATATTTGTATAGCGTCCCATCATAGCTTGAATGTTTTTACTTATGTAGATTTTTTAAATTTATTCTCCGTTCGTCCATTTTAGTGGCTCCCTTGTATACTTCTCGTGTATAAGGGTTGCGCTCATCTGCGCTTTTTTGAATAAATTGCAACTACTTATCAAAAAAAAATCCAATTATCCAGCCAAATGACCTGAACAATAAAAATTAAAAAATTAAAATTAAAAATTAAAAATTAAAATTGAAAAATCTACCACGTTCCTGAAACCTAGAGAAATTTGGTTTCCATCTAAACCATAAGCATGCAGTGCACAAAAAATACAAACATAACCAAGAGGTTTTACAGAATATAGTACCTATTAAAGTCATTTATGTTGTAAATTTATTTCTTAGCATTTTTCATCGCTCAATTACCATGGCATTAGCAAAGTAAAATGCACATCCTTATCACATTTGCCTTCTTTACAGAAATAAAATGTCCTATGGCAACAGCTAATACACACAAAATGGACTTGACACTAGACCCAATAATCCAATAAAACCCATGCATCAATCATGAGATAAATACCAAAAATTATATGTTTCTCTTCTATGCATTGCCTAACTCAACATATAGTCCACTTCACAAAATTTCTAAGATCGAGATTCAGTGGTCATCAGAGAGAGAAAACAGTTCTTGTTCCTAATAAGGTAAATGCGAACCCAGCAAGACCGTACGGATTGGTCTTCGTCAGTACAGGCCTGGTTAGTTAGGTTGCTGTGCTTCAGTGTCCTGTTATTTAGTGAGGGTTCGTTGTTCATCTCATACCCTTTTGGGATAATTTCCTCTATTTCTCAGAGAATGCCCCTGGGATTTTGTATGATGTTTTCTGTTCATACGATACTCACCTTATCCCAAAAGAACCCCATTTTACAAATAGTTCATGGATCAACACGAAATATTGATTGCTTAATAATTAAAATCCCTAAGTGAAATAGCAAACTTACCTTTAGACACAGAACAAGGAATATAAATACATTGAGTACAAAATTCGTCAGCAGTCCAATGATGGCATAAGACCCCAAAAGCAGCTCAATGACACGGCTTGCATTCTCCGAGTGAATAAAATTCTCACCAATTAGTCCATCCGACTTTAGCTTATCTAAAGATAATTCCGTCCAGAATTGCAGACCCACAAAGCTTAGCACCGTAGACAGTGCCGAGATGGCTATGTAGCGCCCGCCCATTTGTATTTGCAATATATTCAACCTCTTTACCACAGCCCAACTCCAAAATGTTCATCAGAACGGCATTAACATAACTCTTCGCCTGCTACAATCACCATTTGGCATTGAAGGGAATCAGTGAGGCACAAACTTGAAAGTAGCTTCAAAAGCCACCAAAATTGAACTATAATGGCAAACCCCCCAGATAAAATCTAAAAACCTGTCCCCAAAACAAAAAATAATAATAATAACAATGAATAATAATAATAACAATGAATAATAAAATAACCAGGTGACAATTCATACAAATCAACCAGAAATAACAACCTAATTCACCGCCTATAACAGTGATAACGCTATGTTTGTTGCTAAGAATATGTCCAGAAGGCAGTGAATTTCTCAGTTCTTCAAAAACCCAAAACCAAAACCATTTAAAATCAGAAATTTATCAGTTCTTTTTCCGTGTTTTAACTTTTTAGCAACCGGAACAATTCAAATGCGGAATAAAACAATTAAATCCAATTCGCCAACACATGAACCGGGAAATTCAGGCATCAACCATGAAAATCAATCAAATTTTTGAAATTGCCATTACAAAAACGGAAAAATGTTCATTTTAGGAAGCCCCAAAGAATTAAACTGAAAAAAATAAAAAATAACAAACGCATATATTGAGGGAACAGGAAATTGGAAACTTATCTACGCGTCTCTGAATTTTGATATATTAGTGGTATAATCAAAGGAAACTTTGAGTTTGACTAAGCAAAATGACGGACCTGGTTCGATCTAGGACGATGCAGTGGCTTCGCCGGTGTGGGTCTCAGCAATTTTCATCAACATCGCTTTTTTTCAGAGAGAGAGACAGAGACAGCTTTTCCTATTTTTCTCTTTTTTTGGTAAACGTAAAAGGGAGACAGTTTTATACGTCTTGTCACTTGCGACGGCCTAAAAAATAAATATTTCTTCTCAAAAAAAATAAAATAAAATATTTATTAACTGACCACTATTTTACAAGATTGACATTGAAGTTTCAACCGACCATTAAATTCGTACCTTTTAAAGGCTACGTGGCAGTTTCAAATAGAGAAATGATTTTTTTTCCCTTACTTCTTCTCGCATAACGGTTGTATGTAATTATTTGTTTGAATAAGAAATAATATAAACGGATAATTATGAAAGATTATTTATAGATTTATTTTATCAAATAAAAATTATGTTGTCTAACTACTTATTCAGTCAGATAGGTCTTATAAGTGATATCTCACAATCACTTACCCGAATTTTCTTAAATTTAAACAAATAATTGTAGGCAATCCGTATCCGTTCTTCTCACGTCTTTTCACTTTTGAAAATCACTATTGAATTTGTGGGATTCATGTGGATCCTCATATAGCACTACAGATCTAATAATAATTTTCAAAAATAAAAAAATGGAAAAAGAACATGTGAGGATGTATAGCACATTTCTTTCAAATAACATAAATTCTAATTAAAAAATATAAATAAATCTTTTTTTTATATATATGTTCACACAAAAAGGGAAGGAGGATTTGAACTAGTGATCTTCGCTTTATGAGACATGGTCTCCAACCGATTGAGCTACCCCTTAGGAACATAAATAAATCTAAATTGCTTAAGACTATCATTATAATATTGTAGAATAATTATAAAATAAAAATATAATATATAGTATTACTTCTTTTTAACAATAATTGGTTTAAGAATTAATTGGTCTACCACATTCACATTTTAGAATAATTATAATATAAAAAAATAACATTAACATTTTATTTTTTGTCAAACGTGTCATTGGTTGTTTTTAGGTTTGATTATATATTTATATGAAAAACTTGAGACACAGAACAATCATTTTCTTGATTGAATTTAATAGTTCTAAATTTATATAATTTTAAAATGAGTGTCATTTCCATTATGATAAACTAAATTTTTTTAAAAAAAAAAAAAAAAACTAAATTTTCATATATCAAAATTATCTATAAAATATTAAAATTTAAGTTTTTTCTATTAAAAATAGATTTATGAATTTATAGAAAATAATATTCTCGATTGACAAGAAATTTAAATTTTTACGACAAATTTTGAAAAATACTAGTATCATTTTTTTAAACCAAATTCAATGGTCTCTCTTTCTGTTTCTCCCACCGACCCTTGAACCTTTGAATCCAGGTACATAATCGTCCCGATTGGGGTTCGTGATCCTGAGACCAGAGTCTTCTTCTCCCAACATCGAGAAAACCCTAAACCTAACCCAAACCCTAAACATAAAACGCTCCAAATTTGGAATTCGTTCTGAAATTATTGCGGTGGTAGATGGGGATCATAAGAAGTAGCTTCTCGTTCATCTTGGGGACGGTGTGCGGAATATACGCAGCTCAGAACTACAACGTTCCGAACGTCAAGAAGCTCGCTCACACCGCCCTCTTCATGGCCAAGCACGTCGAAGAGAAGTACCGCAAGCCCAAGCAAAAGGGCGATGATGACTAACATTACGATTCCATTTGGTCTACTCCCGTGACAGCGCCGGATTCTCTGCGATCAGGTTCTTCTTATTCATGAGACAGTTCTAAAGCAAAGGGAAAAAGAGACAAATTGAAAGATGGTAATTTTGATTTTTTGTTGAAGTTCAAGCTGCATAAAACGAGTTTTCGATAAGACAGATATGCTTGTTTTTAAGCATTATGCGTGTAGAGGGTTTGCTAGTTCTGCAATCTTGATGAGGGGTCAAAGAATATGCATTGATCTTATGTGAAATTGAAGGGAAATGCAGGGTTTCCAATTGAAGTAGATGGAGCAGCATTATCACTTTCTTTCTTTCTTTTTTTGTGTTTTTGATTGGTAAGTTATATACCAATCAACGTCTCCTTCCATGTTGATTGGTATATTACTGAGAGAAAGTAAACATTAGAAGTTCCACGGAAAGAAAACATAATTGTCTCAAAGAAGTTGAGGAGTGCTGCACATAGTTAACCAAATGCTCACACCCTGGCGTGGCAGTGAGAATTACCGTCGGGTAAAATAACAAATAAAAATACATTGAGCATCAAATTGTGATTTTCATTGCCAATTCAAGAGTGAGGACTTGAGAGTATGTGTAGCATTTTTTAAGAAGTTTACCCGAAATTGTGGACTCATAAGGGCATGATAGATCTAGAATAGCCTCTGCTGAGAAGCTAGGTTCTTTTTAAACTGATTGATTGAGGGCGTTTATGGGAAGTTGTCGAGGATACCTGCAGATAAATTCTAGTAGTTGTATAATATAGATTCCTAGGAAGTAGGAATACTGTATGTTGATAATCCTCTGTTTAATAATCAATTAGGCTCGTTTATGTTCTCCCCTTGTGTTGCTAATATCCGACCCTAGTAAATCACAGAAGAGCACCCATACAGTTATGGTTTGAAGTGGTTTATACTCTACTGGTGTCACAAGTCCTTGTTAGGGCAAGAACACGACAAGACGATGAGTTGGGTATTCATTTTTTATGAATTTAGAAAGTTCGGACTTAGAGAATGTTTGCTTACCAATGCCTATCACAGAGTCAAAGCTCTTACTCAACCGTAGACGTGCTCCCTGAATCACCAAAGGTCTTCCAATTGCTTTTCCCTTATCGCCTAAAAGTGGCTAGGATGGCACATCCCTTATTATACATTCTTCAATTCTATTGTGGCTTTTGTGAGATAATTTCATTGTTGGTAGCCTTACAGCTAGAGAACTGGGGGTAAAAATTGGGACTGTCAACGTTCCTTGCTTTGCAATAGGGATTTAGGTGTTGATAAGCTCCCTTCTCATGCCATTTTATGCAGATTGCAGATTTGGCATTTTCAGCGAGCCTTACTTTGCACTTGGCATATTGTGGCATGGAAATCAAAGGGCCATAAGCTGTGTGGAGTGAGGTCTTCTTTATTGATTGTGAGTGTTTCAAAAGAAGGCAATTGTTGGACTAAGTTATTTGTTGAATCAATTCTATAGTTTATTTTGGGTGCTTATGAGTGAACATTCGTTGTCTCACTGACCTCCTTGGATCTTTTTTTAAGAAAATCATCAACCTCCATGGATCTTTTTAACTTATAGAACTCTTTATGGTACACTTTCTTATGCTGTCATGCTTTATATAGTCCTAGCTAAGCTAAGCCACCAACTGGCATAGCCTCATGTCTCAACTTTTCTGTATTGAGAGCCAAAGCCTTTTATCCAATTAGCTTCACTGATGGCCATATCCTTTGGTGACTTATATACTGTTTTGTCCATTATCAGTCATAAGATATTTAGTACTTCTTATATAAATATATAATTAACCATTTCTCGTGCCCAATGTCATCATGCTGAGATGTTTTTAATGTTTTTAGTGACCATGATGGTGGATTAAGTTTTGTCTTGTAAGTTCTCTTATGAGGAGAAGTTGGGACCATGCCAAACAATGGGGAAAAAAGGCACGGTTGGGATTATGGTCCAGCCTGTATTATATTACTGCTAAGTAGCTTCGTGCGTGTGGTTGCACTTACATGCTTGTGTGGCTTTTTCGTGCTCATGTTCTTTGAAACCTATGCACAATATATATAGTTGACTTAGAAGAGAGGAGGGAATAGAAGGCTGCTTTGATGTCAGAGCAGTCATGATCTGTAATTCTCTACAGATATTCCTCATTAGGTGCTGATATGATCACTAGTGGCTCTTCTATATTCATTTGTTTTTTTGTTCTTTTTGTAAGTTGCTCTTCTATATTTATTGGCTGTTAGTCCCAGCTTTTTGTTCTCGTAGTCTTTACTTGTTGAATCCCTTTTTGATTTTTGAGTTTAACAATGGATGGAAAAGGATAGAAATTAGTTACAAAATGGTTTGTAGTTAATTTTTTCAAACTGGTCTAATAAATTGCCTAAGTATCCCTTAACATGTGAAAATGTGTTTTTTACATATTTTTTTAATAGTATTAATAAGAGAGTATGTGCTTTAGGAATACTTGTCACTTTGTTTGACTGGTTTGTAAAAATTAGCTTCAAATCATTTTGTTGTTAATTTATGTCCCATGTAAAATGCTTGTATGCATGAATGAAATATGTAGACTGCTCTTCGTAGTTTTTTTTAACGGCACCAAGGCCAAATCCTGAATGAATTATGTTTAGTTGGGTTGTCATGCCAAAATGTATCTCTCTTCGAGTTCAAACCATGATTTGACTTTGAGTTCATGCCAATTTGACGTTTGGGTTCAGGAAGGGGTTAACTATTTACTTGGGTTGGGTCGGATGGTCTCACCACTTGTTGGAGGGCATCTTAGACTCTTAGTAGCGCACTAGGACTCCTGTCACAGGCTAAATTTTTCGCTTGACAGCAAGCCTAGCTTCAGCCCCGTGATGGCCTTAGACAAAGCGCACAGCAGTGCCCAAGCAGCCCAACAACACCTTACCGAGGTTAGTTAGCAACAAGCACAGCACAACACACAGCCTTTTACGGGAGCACCACCTCCCAACCTTTTCAATTCAACTCAACGAATATACAAAGGGAATGACAAGGGACCTTACAACACATTGGCACCCAAGTCTCACTCAGCCAACAAGGCTTACAATGGAACACACAGAATACACTCACAGCACTCAGTGTTTTCCCACCAGCAGCTCACACAAGGCTAAGACAGCTTTCTCTACTCTCCCAGGAGCATCCAGCAGCTCCTTAAATAGCCAAGCAATCCATCTTCAGTCCTGGTAGTGCTGGCAGGCGCCCACACACTCTGTTGCAGCATCAAATCACTTGCAACATGTTACTGCCGCTACAGTGCACGCCCACAAGCAATCAGCCCTAGCAGCTCTATCATGTGTCTGCAGCAGCAGACACATTTTGAATTTGAACCCCAGCTTCCATTCCCCCCCTTTTCAGCTTTCTACCCTGCACTGCCAATCATCTCATCATCAGAGACAAGCCCCAGTACAATTCAAATCCGCCCACCAGCAGCTGAGCTACTGTCAAAAGCTGTCTGAGCTTGCTCAGCCAGCATCTGCACTACTGTCAGGAGCCAAACTCACCCACTGCAACTGATCATTTGTAGTCAGGCAAGAGCAAAGCAGTACCACTACGTGGCCACTGCCTTCAGCAACCAAAAGGGATCATCAACTAGCAAAGGGACCAGGGTCTGGGCTGCACCATGGCCCATTCAGCAACAGCAAACCGAGCCAAGCACCTTGACAGTGCTTGGGCCAACACCAGCCAGATATGCCAAGCTTCCGGATTCAACCCACAACATGCCTCCCTCATGCTTGGGCTTGATGGACAGCAAGGGTGCAAGGCAACCCACTTGCTGCCACCAATGCAGCCATGTCACGGCTGTGACAACTCCTCTCCAGTTTAGCTGGTCCTTTATACACAGGGGCATTTTTGTAATTTCAAAGTTTTGAGCCGAATAAAAAGAAAAGAGAAGAGAAAAGAGAGAAATACGACCTAACTTCCAAAAGGGGTTCTCTGGTCTAACTTCAAAAAACAAAAAGATAAAAATGGGCGATAAGAGACTTGGATTCTCATGGTAGATGGATTTCGTGATGGAAATAGAAGAGATGAGTCAAATTTTGTTTTTTTTTGTTTGAGTCAGTGATTGCATGGAGTAGGTATATTCAGAAGCTTAATTGGTCAAAAAGGATTCAGAAGCTTGGAGATTTAGTGTGACTCACTACTTGTGAGGATCAGTTGGCCCAGATTCCATATTTCTAGAAAGTACATTTGTGGTTGCAATTGAACAAGTCTAATCTATTATTCGGTTTAGGTGAGTCGATAAAGTATCGAGTAATCCAAAAGATGAATCTAAAGAATAATAAGAGGAGCATCGGAGCATCGACCAGGGTCGACCTGGTAGTGACTCAAGTCCGATTATATTAAATCTTGACTCACTAATTCTGTATTATGTTGGTGGATAGTGTCAAAAATTGTTGGCACTAAACATAATAAAGGTCATTTACATTTCTTTCTTTTACACAGAATTTGCATTACTAAAAATGATTTAGTAGAATCTGGACCATATGGGATTCTTGAGAAATACATGTTTTTGGACTATTTTCAACCAAAATGTATATCCAGATTCAACTCTAGTAATGAACAGGAAGATGAAGAATGTGAAATTTGTGAGTTTGGAATTTTATTTTATTTTTATTTTTTTTTCAGATGGAATTGACTTTTAAATGTTGAAGATAAAAGAACAAAACCTCCTGAGCAGCTCGAATTATACATTAGAGACGATAAGACAAAGGAGGGGAAATTTTCAGTTAGTGGCTTAGTGCAAATGTTCCAAGAGTTGAAGCTTCAGCTTTCATAAATGGTTGCTTAATCAGAAAACTTTTTAGTAAGATTTTTGCAAAATCATAGGTGCTTTGGTCCAATGGTAGGAACCCACAGCAATCCTAAACAAGCACGAAACTAGGCTTTGTGGATTACAATTTTATGGCCTGTAGAAAAGGAAAATAAATAAACAACTTAAAAAAAAAAAAAAAAAAAAAAAAAAGAAAGAAAGAAAGAAAAAGACGCAAGCACTAGTTGACAATGTTAACTGTAATATGATAGAGATGGAGTATGTGGAGGTGTAGTAGAACATCATTTGGTACGAGTGGTCACTAAATTAAGAAATATTAATTTATATATATATATATAATGAGTTTTAAGAGATTCCGTGTGGGTATCTTGTACAACTCAACTTAACAGAGAGCACAATCCCTAGTAAGAAAAATCATATGGAGAGAGAGAGAGAGAGAGAGAGAGAGGGGGAGAGATTAGTGAATAATTAAAGTAATCACCAAATGTTAATATAGTAGTTAGAGATAATATAATTTATTTAGGCACATAGTTTTCAACACATTAATTAGTCCCTTTTTTGTGGTTCCAATACAATTAGCATCTGATTTGGTTACAACTTATATGGGTCATTATATATACAGTGGTTTCCATACTAGCAAGAATTTCATTTGTGGTCGACAAAACTTTTAATCCTTTTTTTGTGTGTCCGTCATTACATATATGATTTGGTTACTACTTATATGGGCAATTATATAATATATATATACACACACACACAGTGGTTTCCACACCGACAAGAATCTAATTTGTGGTTAATAAAACTCTTGGTCCTATTTTTTTTGTACGGTCGTTGTTACATTGCTTGTGTCATCAGTGTTACAATGCACATTTTTATACAGGTAAGGCTGACAATTTTGTACACGATCCGCGAACCCGATACGAATATAAAACAAAATTTATGTGTTAGAGTTGAAAAGTCTTGCCCGTTTAATTAAATAAGTCAAATTAAAATTAAAATATATAATCTTATACTAATATCTCAATACGTAAACATGAACTGCCATCCATACTCATAGGCATGGCGAACTAATACCGACACTTGGGGAACCGTTGGATAAAGATAAATACATTTCCTTGCCTTGGGAATTTGGAATATTGGCTACTGATTCAGAATCAATTGGCATGTTTCATTGTTTTGTAGTTTGTACTCTAAAACTATCATAGTGTGGGGCACATTCTTTCTTTTATTTTATTTTTAATTTCTTTTTTTTCTGAGCCCAACTTGGTCCTCTTCCAAAGTTTACGTATGGGACTTTTGATCCCTCCACGACTTCCTATATAAAACAAAAAAAACGTGAAGGGGAGACGCTTATTTTAGAGGTAATGGGCAATGGGGTTAAATTATTCCTCGAAATCTGCTTTTAACGTCATTTGTCCAGAAAGCCAAGAAATATATATATATTATTAATTCAAGCAATGACTCAGATATCTCCTTCCTCTTACCATTAATTAATTCATCAAGGGCAAGTTTGAATTTTCCACCAAAACTTGATTCCCAATTTATTTCCCTGTTTTCTTATAGTCTACCAAACAAGCCAGCTAGTTTTCTTACTTGATGGAAAAATTGTTTGACTTTCATATAACGTTTCCTCACCAAATAATAATAATAATAATAATAAATCAATATGGACAGATAGAAAAATTGTTGACTTTCATATAACGATTCGTCACAAAAAATAATAATAATAATAAATCAATATCAGAGACAGATGAAAAAATTGTTAACTTTCATATAACGTTTCGTCATAAAATAATAATAATAATAAATCAATATCAGAGACAGACGAAAAAATTGTTGACTTTCATATAACATTTCGTCACAAAAAAAAAAATTAATAATAAATCAATATCAGAGACAGAACTAGAGGAGGCCAAGTGGCCATCCCCCCTCCCCAAGTTTTGAATATAACTATAGAGTTAATATATTGCAGGATTTGGCAAAGTGTTTAAAAAAAAAAAAAAATTATAACATATTGGAAAAACTTCATTTGTAATTACTGATCTTCAATTACTTTTGCAATTAAATACTCAAATTTTCAAATGTATCAATTTAGGGTATTTATTTTTCAAAAAAAAATTAATTTCAACCCATTTAAAATTTTCTGTTAAATCCTATCAAAATTCTCAAAATACCCGTGTTTTTTTTTTGAAAAAAAATTAATTAATTTTAAAAAATTCAAGCATTGGTATTTTTGCAAATTCCGTTAAATTCTTGCAATTTTCTTCTTTTTTTCCTCTAAAAAAAAAAAAGAGATATTTTGAGAATTTTGGCAGGATTTAACGGAAAACTCTAACGGAGGATTGAAATTGAAAAAATTGAAAGATAGATACCCAAAATTGACATTTTTTAAACTTTGAGTACTTAATTGCCAAAGTGATGACAGATCAAGAGTTATAAGTGAAGTTTTCCCCAATATATATATTATAGTTTTTTCAATAATCCATATTTAATTCTAATTTTTTTTTAAAAAAAAAAAAATAGAGAAATTAAATATGGACTACTAAAAAAACTACAATACATGCTATAATTTTTTAAGAAATGATTATTATACAACTCTTGACATAACTCTTATACAACTCTAACAATTTTTTTTTCAACTAACTATTAAATCTGTTTTCCTACGTGTGAGTCCTAAATATCTAATAATTTATCTTAAATATCCTACATCTTTTTCTAATTTCTTATTCATCTCCTCACAAAAAATGACAAATTCACAATTGAATATATGGAACCACGTGAAACCAGGTTCCAACATTTGGTCCCACAGTTCACTGATAAATTTACAAAAAAAAAAAAAAAAAAAAAAGAAAAAAAAAAAAAAAAAAAAAAGGATAAAAGTTGGAAAAACATCTTTCAATTTTGGTACAATACCAAAGCCAAATCAGTAGTTGTTGCGTAGCACCTAAGGCACTTTCTTGGTCCCTCCGGAGGCATAAAGCAAGGAACCTTTATCTGGTCCTAGAATCGAGAAAATAAAAGTATAAACAGAAAATGTTCGGGTCATTGCACATGTTCCACGAGTCAATGTCAATGCTGGCCTCATCCCCCTTTGTTCCCAAATGATCTGGAACTTACGTTCGTTCAAAAAAAAGAGGCAATCAACAGTTGAGAGAAGATGGTCATTTTCTGAATTGGTCATCCTTCTGGATAAATGCTATGCTTTAATTTGATGGACATACAAATACTGTACATACAGATATCTCAACTTCTCTCCACATCCCCCTTTTTTATCAAAAAAAAAAAAAAAAAAAAAAAAAAAAAAAATCTCCCCTCCATATTCCAAGCTAAACAAATGGAGAAGATTAAAAAAAAACGCCCTCTCCTTTTCTTTGATTACTACAGAGGATCTTCATTTTCATTTGCCTACAATCAGCAGAGGCAGTGAGCTACAGCTTATCAACAATGTCGAGAAAATCACACACAGGCAGCATAACTGACCACTGTATCCTTTAAAAAGTCACACTTCATGAGCTGGTGCTGAAGATCTTGCTTGTGACCTTGACTCCTCAATCTTTTCAGCCACCTCGGCTACAACAAGCCTAGTTAGAAGCAGCCCTGCAATTAGAGCTGCTGCCATCAACATGGTGAAGACTGCAGTCCAGCTAGTACCAGAAATATAACCTGTTAGTAAGGGTCCAATAGCAGCCCCAACAGAGCCAGTTCCATCTATAATCGCCGTCACCGTTGCCAATGCCCGGGAATTCCCTTCCAATGAACTGTGGGTTCCCAAGTCAGCTGATACAGCCGTTGTGATAAGAGCATATGGCCCATTCACAAACAGGCCAGAGATGAACATAAGAATGATATTAATCGTCAAGGAAACGTGTCCATAGCTTCGATAGAAGAAGAGAGCAGGGATGGCACAGTACATGAAACTCGCAGCTGTTATTGCTCTTGCATTTAAGCGATCCGAAATGTGGCCAGCTAGAATTCCTCCAACTACACCACCAACATCAAACAATGTAGACAAGTTTCCGGCGGTTGAGCTAGATAAATACTTGCCATCAATAGCTGCAAAATGAAAACAGAAAAGAGTGTTAAAGATGTTACTTTGTAGCTGAACAAGAAATTTTGATAATTGATGAACTCAAGCATGTATTCAAGACTACATGTGAATAATTTCAGTTGAAATGAGACTAAAAACATCATATAACAAGCTGAAGGAACCCCTGCAAAGAGTGGATTTCCATGACATCAAAGGATACAGTCATCTTTCTGTCAAAGGTTTAGGCATATCTTAGTTACATTACAAAAAGTTTTGAGAAGGAAGAGGACTTGGGGATGGGGTTAAAAGTCTTGTCAAAAAATTGTTGGGTATGGTTGAGATTTGAAACTATGAGAGCCAAGGGATCAAGCTAAGTTATAGAAACTCATGTACTGCACTTAATCACAATCTCCCTTCTTTTTTTCCTTTTTTACCACAATAATCAGAATAAAAAAAATGTCTGCAGATTTAACCAAGTCATAACACTTAAAAAGCAAAGAATCTAATACCTGTATGGGTAAGATAGAACGGAAGCCAGTAGAGAAATGTATAAGCAACCAATTTGGCAAAGAAGAGGCAAAGAGCAAAGGGAGCAACTCCCGGAATTTTCCACGCTTGTATGAACCCCACAGCTCTCTGCTTAACCTCCGTCTCTGACTTTAACAAAGGTTGTGCTACTCCCTCGCCAATTTTCTTGGGAGAATGGAGTTCATCATCATCTCTATCAGCTCCAACAGACTCAGGATTAACAGGCAATAGAAGAAAAACCACCAATCCAATGAAAGCAATCATGAGACCGGGCACAACAAAGGACCAACCCCATCCGTAGCTCAATAGAGCAGAAGCAACCAGAGAACCTGTAATGTTCCCAATGGAAGTATGAGCATTCCATATACCCATAATTAGCCCTCTCTTGCTCTTTCCAAACCAGTTACCAACCACTGCAACCACTGAAGGCCATCCAGTTGACTGGAACAAACCGGCAATCATTTGGACTATCAAATAGTAGATAAAACTATGTATGTTTCCCCAATAACCAATGCCAAAGAGCGAAGTAAACAAACCAGTTCCCACCATTCCCACTGTTAAGAAGATCCTTAAATTCATTCTGTCCCCCAAATGTCCAGAGAAGTACATTCCCACAGCATAAACTGAGAGGAAAGCAACATCGAGTTCTCCAAGCAAGGCCGTCCCATCTGATCCATTAAATGGAGCCCAACCATCTCCAAGCATCCACGAAAGTCTAGCTGGTTCCTGCAAGTAAGTTATCCTCCATGGGTAGAGCTGCAATCCCAAATCTGATGATTGGGGATCAAGGGTGCTCTTAACAATGCTTGTGGTTTTTCGAGTGGCATGGTAGCTCGCGTATGCGAAAAATGTTACAATCAAAACAATGGCTTGGTAGGTTTTGAAGGAAAGGGTGGTTCCGTTGATGTATTCTAAGAACCGGATTCCAAGGGGCTTCCTATGGTTGCTCTCAGGCGTTGGTTCTGTCATTGAACCCATGTATCAATTCTCACTCTGAAAGAGGTTAAGCGGAAGAAGAGGTTTAAGTTCTTCTTATAGGTTCCACACTCTGCAAGCTGGAAATAAAATAATAAAAATATGAGATTGCATCTAAAAAAGAAACTCTGAGCTATTCTGTATTAAATCTAACAAGAGATTCATCTGAGGAAATCAACCAATGCTCAATAAATTGCTACTATCCAATAAAATACAGATTGGCAATAAGTACTTCAAATTTCTACATAATGAGTTGGGGACATGTTCAAATTGACTTCTTGTTCTTTTGTTTATTTTTATTCCCTTTTTCCTTTGATTTTGATGTATTCAATTAACAATTTTCAAACTTTCTTAAGCACCATTTCTCCAGAAATTTTTAAACCCAACTTCCTAACTTGTTTGGGATTCATTCCAAAACATTTTCTCCAAAAAAATTAATAGTTCAAGAAGCTCAGGGGAAGCCAATGGCAACAGGGGCTTTTAGAAACTATATAAGCTAGAGCCTCTATTTTCCTTGCTTTTTGATAATTAAATCCTCTACTTGTAACAAATTGAAATCGAAGTTTTAAGTTAAATGAATTTACAATCACACAAATAAACTTCAGTTGTTTCATACTTTTAAAATCACAAACTAAATTTACACGGTGAGGAAATCTATACCTGAAACAAAACTTTAAAAACAAGGTTTTAGAAACAAACTCTTAAGACGAAAAAAAAAAACAGAACCTTTCAACAATCGGAGTGAAATTCATAATCTTTCAACCCCAAAGAGTGGTCCTTGAAAATTTACCCATTTATTAAATTTGCTTCCAGATATTATTTCTTGACAAAATCAACCCCCACACGCCAAAAAAACAAAGAAGTACAGCAGAAAAAAATTGAAACGGTAAAAAACGTATAAGAAAATCAAAATTTCCAAGTCAAATGTATGTCCAAAAAAAATACCCATCAATCAAATTCCGACCCTCGACAATCTTACCCAGATAAAATCGATTTCCCAACCCCAGAAAATTACTAGAAATTCAAATAAAGATATGCACAAAGCTAAATGGTCAAAGAAACTTAATTAAAACCAAAAAAAAACTTGAAAATATATTCTAGAAAAAAATACCTCTAAGCTTAGCTGAGCTTACTGGACAGCTTGCTTTCACTTTCTCTCTCTCTCTCTCTCAGACAAACACAGAACTCTCTCGCTCTTTCTCTCTGGTCTACGCTGCTTGGCGAACAACAAAAACAATTCGTCAAAGCCCAAAGCTTTTTCCAACGCCGAGCACGTAATGAATTCTTTTATGGTTGATGGTTATAATATTTTATGACTATGAAAGTACTATAATACCCCTGCTCTTCCTTTTCATTGCCTTTGACAATACTCTCTCCCGCGTTACCATACTACCCTGAAATGACAAATACACCCTCCAGCATTCAATAGTATCGCTTTTTTTAATTATTATTATTATTCTTATTTTTTTCCTCTTCGGAGTATGGGATATATATATATATATATACTATAAAAATTGTAATTTAAGATAAACGAAGATATACACTTTGTTTAAGCCTAATCAATTAGATTATAGTAATATTTACAAGATTCTCGTATAATTAAGATGATGTAATACTTAAAATCAATTTTTGAACTAATAATTGTAAAAAAAAATTAAATAATAATTTTTACTGTTAAGTCATTTCAGGTCATCCTAATTATATAGCACAGAATCAATTACATAACAGTCTACTAAATAGCATGTTAGTATAATATTAGTTTTTTTGTGATTAGTTACTTGTATAGAGTTGCTTCTCGTTATTAAAAAAAATATTTATACTTTATTAAATTAAAATGTTTTTATCTTTTCTTTCAAATTTTGAAACATGACATATTAAGTAAAATCAATTACTGTTACTTTTAAGGGGTCAAAATTAGCAGTGCAACCTAAATGGTTGTAATTTGCAAGAATAATCGGAAGAATAATCGGAAAATGTCCGTGCAAACTAAATGGTTGTAATTTGCAAACTTGAACAATGGAATATGCTTTAATTTAATTCATCAAAAAAAAATATATGCTTTAATTTGGCAATGATGATTTACTTTAAAAAAAAAAAAAAAAAAAAAAAAAAAAAAAAAAAAACAATGATGATGTAATTGTAAAGGGGTAGATTATCATTACGCCTGCGCTATCTTTTGGGGGAAAATCAAAAAATCCCTACTCAATCCTGCTTCTTCTTTTTCTATTTTTATAGGTCAAAATTAAATAAATGGAGATATCACTAAAATTTCTCTTTTTTTTCTTTTCTTCTTTTTTTGTTTTTTTTCAGAATTGGTCAAAATATATTAATTAAACAATGTGAGTATTGAATTGCTGCGTTTGGTTACTTCTAAGACTATTTGAATATAATGCGAGATTGTCTGAAGTTTCAGATTCCCTTGTACTATATAATATGCATTACAAGACTTCTTCTTCACGTGTATGATTACTTTAAAATATATATATATATATATATATATATATATATATATCTCCAAATTGTTATATAAGATTTCCTTAAATGAAATAAAATTCTATAGAAACTTATTTACCTACTTTTTCTTTCCATGAGCTTTTATTAACTTTGTAAAACTAGGGATGGTCAAAAATTCGAAATTCCGCCTCCCGACCCACTGGTCAAATTCCGACAAAGGCGAATCAAGAGGAAAAAATGATTTTAAATTTCCAACCATGTCGATCCGACCCAATTACATAAAATATATATATATATATATTATAACAATTTTCTCTGCCATCTCACGAAGCCACTGCTGCTATTCACCTATTAATTAATTAATTATTATTATTATTATTATTATTATTATTATTTTTTTTTTAATGTGTGTAATCTTCTCTCAATCTCTCTTAATCACTTGTCCCAACTTCTTGAAGACAAAGAACTAGTGCAACCTCGCTTTGGCCTCCAACTTATCAATGGTGGAAATTGGCAAAAATGACCTCCAACGGAAGGATGTCAGAGGTCATTCCGACATTTCACCTCCGTCTCTTTTGTTGTCAAGCCCTAAAACTTACACGTGAGGAAAATGGTAAGAATAGTAATTAAATAATTAAATCAATAATTTTTTATTAGTTTCAACTTTTAAAATAATGGATGATTTAATTCACCCAAAAAAAAATAATAATAATGGATGATTTAACAAAAAAAAAAAAAAAAATCACGGATATCCTTTAAAAGTTCAGATCCAATCCCTGGCGGCCTTTAACGACCAGATCCCTGTAGGCTGTAGCCTGTAGGTTGTAGCCATCGTTCCTTCCAAAATCAGGAGGAGGATGACTGGGGGCCTGAAAATTTGAGAAACTTCTTGCTTGGAGCCTTGGACCCAGAGTTTGTCCATGTCCGTGCAGAGGGCCCATCCCATTTTTTCAAGAAGGGCCCTATTAAGATCACCTTCCTCAAGTTCTGTTGTGTTTTGCCTCCAAAATTTTTGCTGGATAATTTTTTGTGATTAGCTTAAATTATAAGTAGTATTTTATTTTTAAAATATTTTTCTACTAATTAATAATTACACAAGATAATTTTAATTTTTTTTAATAATCAAAATAAGGACATTTTCAAAATACTTTGATCAACTTTAATTTTTCATTCGACATAACTGTTAAAATTAACGGATGTAACAAAATAATAACAGATAAACAATTTAAAGAGCCAAATCATTGCATTTGTCAGTTCTTCATGCTTCATAAAAAAAAAAAATAACTATTACTTAAAAGAGCTAAATAATATTTAAGCATTTTGTTTTGTAAAAAATTTAAAATTAAATCTGAACTCTTAAAAAAAAAAAAAACAAATACACTGTAATTTTTTTTTTGAGCACTTAAAAAAGAAAAACAAATGGTAAAAACCGACAAGCAAATTCCATTAGGTTTGCATTAGATGCCCTCTCAGCCTCTCACTCTCAAACTTTCTTTCTTTTCCCATCTCTTGCAACCTTGCTCCTTGCATGTGAAGAACGCGCAACCACTATCACCCAATGGAAAGAAGAATAAAGTGATTGGATTTGACGTAAATACAGACTTTTGAGAGCGCATGGGTCCCGCCAAATCTGACTTTTCCAGTAGATATCTGAGCCGTCCATTTATCCCTATTTACATCCGACGCTCACGATCCTCCATTCACAAGTTTACTCGCGAGGTTAAAAGGGCATTTTCGGTTAAATGAATGAAAGTTTACAAGCTCCACCGCGGTGGCAAGGTCGTAGTTTCACCAGATCACTAGGGCTACAATCGTCATTCCTCTAGTTGGCTCCACTTAGCGCTTAAAAAAACGCGGCGGGGTGGGAAAAGTATATTCGGATATCCCAAAAGAATGAAAGGAATGATTCCAAGCGTGCACCGGATATCCGCCCAAATGGGCAAGGCCCACATGTGCCACGTATGCGTACGAATTTAAATGACGTGGAGAGATTAATGGTTGATGTTTAAGAGCATCAGCATTGAACTCTCTAATTTAAACTTTTCACTAAATATTAGAGAAAGTTGTCAAAAACACTTCTGTATTGAACTCTCTATCCTTTCTCCAAATTACCTCATGTCAGAAAACCTCTCTAAATTTAACCCTCACAATTTTTACGCCATTTAATAAAAAATATCATTTTATTCTGCTTCCCGCATTTTTCCTTGCCTTCCGTCTTCCCTTCCATTTCTCTCGAGTGCCTTCCGTCTTCACTTTCTCCCCATTTGCTCAAAGAAAGTCTGGGAGAACCTTGTGAAAATCTGGATCTGGACAATATAAATCCGGACGTTCGTCGGTGGTCTCCATGTCCTCTACCGTCCAATCCCTCCCCCTCCTCACCTTCTTCTTCCTCCTCCTCTCCTCTGCGTTCACCTCCGAGTCAGATCACAAGGTAAAGTTGCTCTCTCTCTGTTCATCTACCTCTAGTTCCTCTCTATGATGGAGGCAGAAGGTTCTGTGCGTCTGTTTATTGAAAAAAGAAGGAAAGAAAAATTAAAAGCAGCAGAAAAAAAAAAAAAAAAAAAATCAGTGAAGAATAAGTAGTTTCGATTGTGCGTTTCATGGTTTTGGATGGTTTGTTTGTAGGGTGTTCATTTTTGGGAAGAATCAAGACTTGGTGGAAAGGAAATTGGGGATTTTACTGGGAAAAAATTCATGGGTCTGGTGAGATTTGGGCTAATTTGTGGAACTTAAAAGTGGGTAGGTGATAATTTGGGGGTTTTGGGCATAATTTTTGATCTGTAAGTTTGATTCTGTCTCTTTTCACTTCTACAAATTGGGTGTTATTATGTTGGTGTTTGGCTGATTGTGGTGGGATTTTTTTTGTAGGAAAATTTTATGTCCATACAGTTAAGTTGGTTGGTTTCAAAACTAATAAAAAACAATATATAATTAAAATAGATAAATATTTAGAGAGTTTGATGTAGGAAGTGTTTTAAAAGTAAGAGATAAAATAAAATAAAAAAAGTAAATTGTTTAGGTTAAATTTGAAAAAAAATTTGGAGAGCTTGACATGGATGCTCTAAGGAGCTAATTGCGCAAGCACTCTGCGACACGTTGCAAAGGCATACTAGGCTGTGCAGTGAATGCTTGTCGTAATCAAGGCAATCAAAACGAATGGGGTTTTTGTTCGAAGGCCCACTGAAATTTCCTCGTCCGGCTTTTTTTTTGGAACGTTATTTGCCATTTGGGGCTGAACTGCCTTTGTATTATTGCATTTAATTGATGGCCCGGCCGACCTCTTTTTCCATTTATTTTAAGTTCTTTGAGGTCGCAGTTTTTGGCCAGGATTCAAGGTGTAGTCTATTTTGTAGCAAACTTCATTTTTTCAGGATTGTCATTTTCTTTCCTTTAACATTATTGAGTTGAGTCACAACAAAATTTAAAATTACATCAAAATTGAGAATTAAGGGGGTGTTTGAAAATAAATTAACTCTTTTTTTAAAAAAAAATTAAAATAATAATAATTTGAGTTTGATTCCAATTTAGCTATTAACATATAACCATCCGTGATGGTGGTTTAGTAACCTCAAGAAAATTTTTAAAGTGGTTGGGTATGTACTAGACTGGGAGTTTGACTCTCGAAATGAGAATTCTCAACCCTATTAGTATTAGTTGCTTTAGGTCTCACTGATACTTGATGGGGACTTTATCAAGTTATGACTCAATCGAACTTGAAATAGCATATGTGTTTCAAATATAATGGGTAAAAGATATAGACAAATAAATGACGATATACGAATGAGAGTATATAATTATGGCGAAGAGGTTGATTGAAGAAAAGATTACCGTTGATATAATAGGGTAAACGATAGATTTGTATATGGTGCAAAAAAACGATGCAAATAAGAAGAAATACTTATATATATATATATATTATTATTATTTTTTTTTTGAGAGAAAGTTAGAACTTTCATTACTGGGAATAACATTACAACAGAACACACCATAAAGGCAAACATAATCAACCACCCCAAGGGTGTACAACCAACATGAGTCAAAACTCATGTAACTACAGACAGTTGCTACTAAACAAATCAAGCCAATAGAATGTTGTCTATGCGTTGACATAAAACTTTACTTGAATAAGGAATCAGTCACACATTCTGAGCTACAACCAATGATTAGATTAATACAAGCACAGAGCAAACTGTCATAAGAAACATACAACAACCCAACAACAAAAGATCAACACGGAAAACCAGCGTCAGAAAACACCGTCACCGGCGGCGGCGTGTGGAACACATGCACCCCACCAGGGACCTCCCTCTTCGACTGATGACCGCCGGAGACACCCGAATCACCGAACACCACCAGCCGCACCCTCTAAGTCATGTCGTAGCCCTCACGCGCCGATACAAGGAGTGACCTCCCTGGCGAGTGCTGGCCACGCGCCGAGCAGGAACACACGGCCGAGGCTGGAGGCTGCTGAACCAAAAGAGGCCGGCGACTACCGTGGAGAGGTGCGTGTCTTGAGAAATCCGGCCGAAGTGAGTAGATCTGACTCCAAAGAAAACACCAAGGTGGCACGGTCAGATGCTTCGTCGGAGACACACCAAGAAGCCACTCCCCAACACCAAAACTCCCATGAAATCTTTTGTCAAGGGACTACAACTACCACCGGAAAACTAAGAGGACAAAAAACTCCACAGCCCTAATGGCTGGAAAACATATCACATTCACAATAACAAAACAAAAAAAAACTCCCTAGCCCAAGAAAAGTTAAGAGAGAACCACCCCCAGGAGGGGGAAGGCGTGGAAGCCTCCCCCCCCCAAAAAAAAGAGTAATGATAGGCAGAAGCCATCTTGCCGGCCCTTTCCTACGTGGAAAGGGCCATTTCACGTTTTAGAGTATTTTTTTTAAAAAATTTCAAAATTTGAAAACAAAATCACTGCAACACTCAATTTTCTCATTTTTGTTCCCCGCGCTTCCCTCCAAATTTTCCCTCCCTCTCTCCATCTACCAATTTTCTTCCCACCATCGACCACCAAGCACGACCCGCCACCGCCGTTCTCCACGCACGACCCGCCACCGTCGTTCTCCATCTTTAGCCAACTCCGTCGTTCTTCCAGTTCCGGCTGTCTTCCATCTACGGCCGTCTTCCAGTTCCGGTCGTCGTCCATCTCCAGCCGTCTTCCAGTTCCGGCGACCATTCAAAACCAGTGTAGTACGTCTTCTTCTCTGTAACCAATTTTTTGGTCCCCAAAACCACTACAAACGGCCACCGTCGTTCTCCATCTCCGGCCAAAACCCAACCACCGTGCGATCTCCATCTCCGACAGAACGACCGCCGCCGAGGTCCCCTAGTTCCGGCCCAGATTTCCCCCATTTCCGGCTCTGGTACCGATCTCCCCCATTTTTGCGTTTTTTCAGTTGTTTTCAAATTTGCTTTTTTTAGTTCCTTGCTGTGATTTGTGGTTTTTTGCTATTAGGTTTCTGGTTATAAAATGCCTTAATACTATATGGGGGAAACCCAATAGCAAAAAACCACAAATCATAGCAAGGAACCAAAAAAAAGCAAATCTGAAAACAACTGAAAAAATGCAAAAATGGGGGAGATCGGTACCAAAGCCGGAAATGCAATACGTCACTCTTAATAAAAAAAAAAATTAATATATTAAAAATTTAAAACTTCTTATGTACCGAAAAGATGCGTAATAATTTTATAGACTAAGTTCTCCAAGTTGGAGTGGAATCCGGTCACCTTACTCATGAGGAGATAGATCATTAGAAATGAATTTCTTTTTTTCCTATAAACTAGTTGATTTTAAAAATGATTTGTCCGGTATTGTACTCAATTATATTTCCTTATTTTAAGTGATTTTTTTATTTTTTATTTTTATGTATTTGTTTATATACGTATTGGATGCTAATAATAACATCATTTTGTGTTTAAAGAAATGATTGTTGTACAATTTCAACGTTTTTTTTAAATTAATTATTGAATTTATTTGTTTACATATAAGTCTAAATATTTAATAATTAATTTTAAAAAAAAATTATTAAAATTATAAACGTATCATATGTCTCTTGACTGCCCCCGTTGGCCACAAAATATCGTAATCTCCGCCCAACCAATGGGAAGAAAGAAACACGAAGGAAAAAAGAAAAAAAGAAGCAATTCTAATAATAATACGCAACCCCTGACCAAATCAGCTCCTTCTAAGGTAACGTGAACGACATTGCCTTTTCTTTTATTTTTTTATTTTTTTATTTTTTTTATTTAAAAAAACCAATTTTTTTTTTAAATATATATTTTAAGTTTTTAATTTTTAATATGTTAATATATTTTTTATTAAGGGTGTCACATGTCGCGTTTTTATTAGACTGACGTGACATCCTAACGATTTTTGTTAAGTTTGTGGAAGAAAAACGATTTTACGGAATAATTTGTAATTTTCGCCTATCACATGACCTTATAATTATTTTTTATACCATAATGAGTGATTTGTAATTTAGGCCAATCACATGGACCAATGATGCAAATTTTCCTAATTTTTAAAAGGAAAACTTCACCTGACCCATTTGAATTTTTATCATATTTGCAATTGCCTTCATAAATTTCAAAAACTCTCAATTTAATGTATCAATCTTTCAATTCCACTCCCCCGTTAGGATTTTTTGTTAAATCTTAATGGATGAGTGTCAAAATTCTCAAAATGCCCATCATTTTTTTTAAGGTAAAAAAAAGAAAAAAAAATTGCATGAATTTAACGTTGGTCAGAATTTAATAGAATTTACAAAAACACCCACGCTTGAATCTTTGGATTTATTTATTTTTATTTTTTTTTTAAAAAAAAACATTTTGAAAATTTTGACAAGATTAAACGGATTGATAAAAAAAAAAATAAATAAAACAAATTGAAATATTGATACACTAAATTGAGAGTTTTTTTAATTTTATAGAGATAATTGCAAAAGCAGTGACAATTCAAAAAGATTAAATAAAATTTCATCTTTTTAAAATTAGTGTTGTAATGGGTACTATAACTTTTGTTACAAATTCTTACAAAACTAATAGTTTACGTAACATTTGACACTTATGTTAATCACTAAAATATGAACTGTTACATGATACTTATGGATGGCAGTTTGAGAGAGTAGGTATCACATGATAAATACGTTGACACATCATTAAAAAAAAATATAAATATAATGACATCATTAATACCAATAACATTAAATTTGTCCATTGAATAGTTATCTCCTCGATCTAAAATGTGTGGTGTCTTGTACCCTCTATCGCTCTCTCTCTCTCGCCCCATTTTGCACGCCTGTTTGATGTATCAAACTCAACTCCTCGTCTTTCATAAAGGAATAAAGGAATGAAGGAACCATGAAAGGAAGTTCTTCAATTCCTTGTACTGTATATTTTTCATATTCGATCATTTTCGCATTTTAAATTCACTTCCGAATATAAAAGCTGATGATCATCGCCTCCCTCTCTCTCACACGAACACACAGTTGGGTACCCGCAATGGCGGCTAATATTGCTCTTGCACTCGTCCTCGTTCTGCCATTGTTGCAGCTGGTAAATGGGGAGCATAAGATTGATGATTATAGAGGGAGATGTGATCTGTACGATGGAAGATGGGTTTACGATAATTCATATCCGCTTTACAACTTGAGTCATTGCAGCTTCGTACTGAAGCAATTTGCTTGCCAGAGGAACGGTCGGCCGGACAAACTCTATCTCAAGTATAGGTGGCAACCGTCTGCATGCAACTTGCCAAGGTACCATATTGTTTTTACATGGGCTGGCCAGTGGCCCCTCACCCCGGCCAGTAAAGTTTTATATATATATATAACTTACCCTAAGCTCAATAAATTAAATAAAGTACAAAAAAATTTCCATGAACTTTTTAAGCCCAAATTCAAGCTAGTTCCCCCAAAAACATTTATATGGTGATCATTTGGTGCCCCCAAGAAAATTATATAGAAAAGGCTTGGTCTATCACAGCAAAATTCTTGAAATGAAGAAAAAATAAAGTTTATGGATTTTTTAAATCTAAACCCAAAAACTTCGGCTAGCCACCAAAACTTTCAAAAAATAAAAAATAAAATTTCTTATGATGGCCCGACCGGCCGACCCCCTAGAAAAATTAAACATGACATGATACGTTTTCACCTTTTTTTTTTTCTTTTTTTTTTTTTTTTTTTCGCCTATTCATTACTGTTCTTCAAAGCTTCCTTCCCTCTTGCTGTCAGCTCTTCACTTTCTTTTCAGTTTTCTACCTCCGTGCCTTCACGCGCGTTCTTCTTTTTCTTTATTTTTTTTTATCCATAAAAAATAATTCAAAACCTGAAAAATACATATTACAGAGGACTAAAGTATTGTTGAGGAGATCTCCATATTCGATAAATCATCTTCGATCCTCTTCTCTGATTCTAATCTTCTTCTTCTCTCTTAGCTAATTTCATAGTACTATATTATTTTAGTCAGGTTATAAATAATAGATCGAGTTAACTACTTTATCGATCTGTTCAATTGTATTCATTAGGTCCCACATATGCCATATCCACATTGACAAACAACATAAAACTTGTTAAATTGTTAGGTTGCCAAGGTGGTTTATTGTCTTTGAGTTAGCTTGTCCCATTTGCTTTCGGTAAAACGAGACATTTGACATATTCATTCACACACTTTTGGAGTACCATCCATGACTTTTAGACTAACCGATTAATACATTCACCAATTATCCAAAATGAAGTATATATAAATAAATATTAATAAATCAAGCTTACTAACCCACACTATTAACAACCTAATTAATTCAGTTAAAATATTTGTTTATGCAGGTTCAATGGTGTAACTTTCTTAAGGAGATATAGAAATAAGCGCATCCTGTTTGTTGGAGATTCATTGTGTTTGAACCAATGGCAATCACTGGCATGCATGCTTCATTCAGCTACGCCACATTCTGAGTACAAGTTTGAGAAGACAGGTTCCCTCCGGACATTCACATTCACGGTAAGATCAATTTTCAATGAAAGAAATATAATAAGTTTCGAGGGTTATTTTTGGAACTTCATCACATATTATTATTTTTTTTTTTTTTGTCTCCAACTATTTTGCTTTGTCTTGAAGTTTTAAGGTTATATTAGTATTTTTTTTTTCTTTTTTATCTCCAAGTATTTTTATTACAATCCTAAGTGTCTCACATGGCTTAAATTCAATTTTAATCATGTGTATATAAGCTTTTAGACATCATTCATTTACAAGCCGGTTTTCAATAATGAATTCTACCTAAAGATTGTATCATTTGGTATTAGAACCGCTACCATGTCGAGAATGAGATTGGACGCAGCTCATTGAGTATGAGATCGAATGAGTTGCGGCTTTGAAGTCAAATCCTAGAGGGAGCGACTTATAGGCTAGATTAAAATGTCTTGGTATCATATATGAGTATATTATTAAGTCATTGAATACTGATTGGTGAGTAGATCGACCAAAAGAGAAAAAGCATCATTAGGTCAATAGTGTCGATAAAGTGGGTGTTGCTGTGCACGTTGGCTGCAAAACGTGGTGGTATGTTACGATCCTAAGTGTCTCATATGGTTTAAGTGCAACTTAATCATATGTATATAAGCTCTTAGGTACCCTCTCATTACAAATTGTTTTTTAAGGATGAGTTCTGTTAGTTAAAACAGTTTTCAGACTGGCAACACAAGCTTCTAGAAAGTTTTTGATATCTTTTCCTGTAAAACAGTAAGCTCCGTAAGGATGCTTCTTAGGGGTGACAGCTGGTCCCACTCTGATGCTTTAAGTCAATTCTTTGGATAATCTGTATAAATGCCTTAATAATAATAATAATTTCAGTTAGGGGAATACCTGAAGGTAGGTCTGTATTTATACAAAAGGTGGGTGGAGTCAATTTTCCTCGAAAATGGCTGAAATTAGCTCTCTGATAGTAGGTCTCCACTTCTAAAACGTGGGTGTTCACACAGTCTAGAACATGGGTCTTCGTATCTTCCGGAACGTGGGATTCCACATGTCGGATGGGTGCGTCTCCTTGTGTCCATATCTTGCGTGCCCACGTTTCGAGGCATGATTGTCTAAAAATATGATTCCATTGAATCCTTTAAGATTCAAACTGTAATTAGATTGAAATACAAAAAAACAAACAAACAAACCTATTTTTGAAATGATTGATAAATATATACTAGCATTTCAAATGGTATTGGTCAAGCTCGGATTCAACTTTTAGATCTCTTAATTTATTTTCAAATAAAGTGATATCTTCTATATGAAGCAAATTTGGTGGTTACAAATTAATTAATTAGTAATTAACAAAGTTTAACGTTGTCTTGCATCCTATGTTATAAATATGCATGCAGGAGTACAATGTTTCTGTGATGCATCTATGGAATGCATTTTTGGTCGACATTGTTCCCAAGAGATACGGGCGGGTTTTGACCCTCAACAAGCTTGACACAAAAACATGGCAAGGAATTGATGTATTAATATTCAACACATGGCACCACTGGCTCTACCCCGCAAGGAAACAACCGTACGTGAGATTTGCATAAATCTCTTCATTGTTTTTTATTTAACATAAGTTTTATTTCATCAACAACTAAAATCTTTACTTAATTACTTAATTTAAGTACTCAAATTATAAAAAGTGTCAATTTATGATATCTAACTTTCAATTCTTTTCAATTCAAATCTCCGTTAAATTTTGTCAAAATTTCCAAAATGCCCCTCCTTTTTTTTTAGGAAAAAAAAATAAAATTGCAAGCATTTAGATGTTGGTCATAATGTAATGGAATTTGAAAAAAATACCCATACTTGAATTTTTGAAAATTTTTACAATTTTTTTTTAAATAATAAACACGGGTATTTTGAAAAAAAAAAAAAAATTGGTTTAATTTTAACGGAAAATTCTAACTAATGGTTGGAATTTAAAAAAAAAAAAAAAATTGAAAGATAAATATTATAAATTAACACTTTTTAAAGTTTGAATATTTAATTACAAAATTTATAAAAAATCAGAAGTTATTAACGAAGTTTTCTCCGAAAGCAAAAAAATTGGAAAAAAGGGTTTGAGTACTTTTTGATTTGCATGATAGGTGGGATTTCGTTGACGACGGGAAGCATAAATACAAAGACATGAATCGCTTCGCTGCCTATGAGATAGGGCTCAAGACATGGGCTCGATCGGTGGATAAAAGTGTCGATCCTAGAAAAACCAAGGTCTTCTTCCAAGGAATCTCACCGGATCATTTTAGGTAAGTTATTAAAGAAATTATTTAACAAGAAGTAAAAAAGTTAAGTTGTTAATTAAAGAGTAATTATGGTCATCAAAAAGTGAAAAATAAATTGCCAAAAAGATTAAGATGGAACCATCCACTCGTAGGGGAATTGATACTGCATGTGGTTTCATAGAGACTGCATGTTGTGGGCATAAAAATGATAATATACCAAGACTTGCTGAATTGCCTTGGTGGCATTTTGTGGTGAAACCTCATGCATGTGGGTAAGCCAAATATTCTTTTAAATTACACACATATAGTTAAAAATTATTTTGATTGATTCCTTCTTTAACTTTTTGAGAAACCTCACTTATCTTTCTAATTTTTCATGGCATTTGCATGCAATCACTTCCTAGACTTTAAAACCTCTCAATTTCATGTATTCAAGTTTAAAATGTCACCCTTCCGTTAAATCCTAATGGAGGAAGCTAAAATACTCAAAATACCTCTTTTTTTTTTTTTAATAAAAAAAAAAAAAAAAAATCAAGTTAAGCTTTTCAGTAACCCACGGCCAGACCCGCCTCGTAAAAATAAAATAAAATTAGTTAAGGTAATTTTGTAAATTTTATAAGAGTATAAATGACATTTCACCCATCAACCATTTGATTTAACCTTAAATTCTAAAAGGAATGCTAGAGTTCCTTCTAGTGTTTTTCTGTAAGGACATAAATGTAATAAAAAAATTACATTTATATTCTTCTGGATAACATGAATGCAATTTTTTAATTTTTTATTTACATTTATGTCATTTCAGATAGACATCAGAAGAATACTAGAATGAGTTCTAGCATTCCTTAAATTTTTATGCAAACTTTTAACAGATGGTGCTCTAAGATTGATAGTTTTTAAAATTTAAAAGAGTAATTACAAATGCGATAAAATAAGATAAAGGTAAGTGGAGTTTCCTTAACTACTTAATTTCTTCATGGAAGTGGAGTACTATATATTTTACACAGCAACAAGACAATGATAATAACCTTGAAAGTCAATAATAAGCTAACAATCATAACGTGTTTCTTTTTTATGAGCAACAACTTTTCCATTGGTAGAAGTCTAGTGAAAAAAAAAATAAAAAAATGCTACCATATGTGTTTAGCATCAAATTGAAGAACCATCTGGCATAATTAAAGCACTCAATAGATCAATAAGTAGGTTTACTAGCCATATATAAAGCACTCAATAGAGCAACAAGCAACAAGCAATGAGCTATTTGTTTTCCAAAAAATAATAGAGTTTGTTTGTGCTTGGATTACCTTTTCCATATTCTCATAATTTTACAAGACCCTCCTGGCCTCCCATCTTATATTTCTCTCATTGTTTAACCAGCGAAAGTTATCGGGGGCTCCATAATGGAAAGAACTGCAATGGAGAAGTAAAACCCGCACTTGCAGATAAACATCCATGGCACCAACATCCAGCAGAACTAGCATTGGAGAAAGTGTTGCGTAACATGTCAAAGCCGGTGCACTTGCTCAATGTTACAAGAATGTCGGTACTTAGAAAAGATGCGCATCCATCGGTCTACGGCGTTGGAGGGCATCGTGGGATGGACTGCACCCACTGGTGTCTTGCTGGAGTCCCCGATACATGGAATCAACTTCTGTATGCAGAGCTCATTTAGAAATAATAAGTCGTTTTTTAGCCGACACTATTCAAACGACTTAAAATGAATAGTATATATTAATTTTCTTATTCTTTTTTTTTTCTTTCTAAAAACGACACTATTCGAATGACGACCTAAAACTTATGATTTTCTTTTGTAATGGTATAAGAAATGTTATTTGCCGGCTGCCACGTAGATGTTATTTCTGTTGGGGACAATGTCTTAAAACCCAATTTGATTTGTATGACATTTCGGTTTATTTATTAATAAATTTGCTTATTTTTCAAGATAAATTAACTAGAACATTGGACGTGCTTGTGACTTTAATGTATATGTAGTCCTTAAGTTACATTGAATATAATTGAAGCATGTTAATGAGATTATCACACAGATCAAGGATTCAAGGCATAATACTTTGTTAGTTCGTATACAGTCGGTAATGTAATTGAACATTCCATTTGCTTGTAAAAATACTAACTGCAGCAGCAAGCAGGCTTGGAAACAGTACTGTAGGGAACAGAACAATAGAATCGGTTGGATGGGAGGCCGGTGATGTAAGATGCTTACAGATGATGGTTGGTAGGTGGCTTGTGACTGGAGAAGGCTAGGGTGGGGAAACACAGCAGATTTGGCCTTCAAGATGCAAAAAACACAAGAAGAAGAGAAGAAGCTATAAGAAAATCTTAGAAAAGGAAAAGAGAGAGGTGGGAAAGTAAGTCCTCCGATCCCCAGTCGGCAGTAACAAGGAGATAGAGATCAAAAGTGGAATATAGAAGAGAAGAAACCAAAGGGACAAGAGAGACAAGATGCTCTAGCTCTGGAAAGCTCTCTAAACAGCCTTTTATCATTGTATTTGATAGTTAGTTACCAAGATGTTCTTTCCTTAAAGTCAATATAATATATATGCATTCTCAAAAAAAAAATATATATATATATATGCATATTCCTTTTATAATATCATTTCTCAAACTGCTAAATTAAATAGTAGTACTTTATGATATAAGATTATGTATACAGTCTATATATTTTAGGTGATCGATTGAATTGGAAGGTCTGATTTGAATCATCAACTACACATGCAATTGATCTCAAATTAATTGAGCTCAATGAATTTAAAAATATTTTAAAGATAAGAGGATTATTGTTGGTGCAAGCATACCATTCATACACTTAATTTAGTACACACTTAATTATCTGCCTATATCATGTATTGCCAATCCTTAAGTTGTATATTCCTAGAATATTTAGTGAGAACTTCTTTGAAAAGGCTAGCTATACATATATAAAATCTTGTAAAATAATACCACTAACTTTTTACCACAATGTAAATTACATATATACGTTCCTTTTCCTGATGATTTTATCTTAGTAGATTTACCACAATTAATGTAAATTACAGATCTATATACATATATTCAACCAAAAAATCACATGATATACATTTTTTAATTTACTGGCCATGCACTTGGCTTCCATCTTCTTCCAAACTATTGTATCATCCTCATCTAGCTCCAAGATGTCTCATCACCTCTAATTTCCTTTTTTATCTCCTCGATTTCAATTTCCAATTTTCATCTTCTTCCGATTTGTTTACATCTCCCATAAAGAGTTGCATCTCCTACAACCAATCTCAACTAATCCAAAACTTCATAAAAGAAATCATCATTTTAATTACTATAGCAAATAATATGCCGCAATCTCAAAATTATAATATTGTAAGGATATTGTTGGACTTACATAGTAAATGCTACACTTTTCATATTTATTTTTTTTAAAATTTAATTTTTAAATGATGTATCCCAGTCCATCATTTAAGGACTGAATTTAAAAAGAAAAATTTTAAAAATCTAGCATTTCTCTTTTAAGATTAAAGTCAGTAGGTCCTAGAGTCGTTTTCATGTGTGCGCAGGTACACGATCCAAGATGACAAACAGACAAAGAAAGAAAGGATCAACAAACATGGGCCAAATTTGTGTCAGACAGTTCACATCGAACTCCGAAATACCGAGTTAAAAGCCAGAAGAGGAATTTTCTGTGTGCCTTCAATTTTCGTTTTGGTGGTCGGATCTGTGGGCCTTGCCAAAATCGCAATGATTCTTTTATTGCGTCGGCCCTCGGTACAGCAACTTTTGAGGACAGTAAGGGGACACACCCAACTATGTTGGCGCCACGCGCCACTCAAGCCTTGCTTCATTAGCTGGGCCGAAACAATGAAAGAGCACCGCCCATAACTTCGTTTTTCTTCCTCCACGTGGAAGATTGGAGGCTCGGGTCGGACATTACGATTTCATAAATAAAAAGTGTAATTTTAAATTAAATTGTAGAAAATAAATGTTTAAAAATTAGGATTTAAAATTGTAGGCAAATGAATGATTTTTTGAAAATATAAAATTTTAAGGTTAACCTGTGATTTTAAAGGTCAAACTATAATTTTGCCAAATGTTTAGTCACGTTTTTAAAAATTACTTTTTCGAATCGAACATTTTAAAATCACATTTTTTGAAATCGTAAACCCAAACAAGCACCCATAACTTGGTATTTTGATTAAATACTTCCGGTAGAGCGATTTCTTCAATGTGCCAACACCTTGGTCCTTTTTTCTACTCTTCCTTCTTCTCTTATGGCTCATTCTAATTTATTTGTTCATTTTTGCGTACCGGTTTGCAGTTGTTAGGTTTTTCAGGAATTATTTAATCATAATACACATATAAGCAAGTATCGATCGCTTGAGAAAATTCCTGTGGTTTTCTGGAATATAAGCAAAGAAGCTTCTTCTTTCTTAGTATCTTGGATGGGTGCAACTGTGCAAGGAAAGTGGAAACACCTTGTTAATGTTATGGACCTAAACACCAAGCGAAATTGAATCAACCTTAATTAAGAAAAAGTGAAATTGAAGAATAATAATTCCCCTGCTGATTTCGATATAACTTTGGGAATTCATACAAAAGCTCCTTCCTTATATAACCCAAAATATTGTTCAAAACACTATACATATGTTGGGTAATTATCCTTCCCCAAATCATAAATGGGTCTTCGGAATGCCCAGCCCAACCAGGTCCAGAAGCTTGGGCTGATCAATTAGTCATGTTCTCTTTGACTAGTAAGTTCTTATGCGGACAAAAAGACCTCCTCGGAATAGCGAAGTTTTTGTTCGGACAAATGAGCACTTCTTCGGAAGGAAATGAATGTCAAGCATTTAGAGCTTCTTGGTGCTCGGAAGTTTACAATTATACCGAGCACACCTGGCAAGCAATCACGAAGCATCCGAAAGCGGAAGATCTCCTCATTTATTAAAATCTTTGATCATTTATTAGACATGAGAGATTAGATGGTCAAATCATATCAGAATATAGGGTGGACAGCAGTGTTACGCGCCGCTCCACAGGCCGACTCATCATGCCAAAGGGTCAGAATACCATAAATGACCGTTAATCATATCACATTCTATCACTGTTCACTCACGTTAATTGGACGTTGACGATTTAGAAAGCCCACACGTGCAAGTTCATGAGAGAAATGCGATATAATAGCATTTATTCTCATTTTCAAAAAATCATCACTAACTTAAACATCGGAGAAGGCGGAGGCGGGTAAAATCTTCTATCAAGGGACTACAACTACCGCCGAAAAACTGAGGGGACAAAAAACTCCCTAGGCCAAGAAAAGTTAAGACAGAACCACCCCCAGGAGAGGGAAGGCGTGGAAGCCTCCCCCCCCCCCCCCCCCCCGGGGCGGGCGCAAAAAATAAAACCTCCTAAAAAACGCTCTCTCTCTAGAGAATCCTCGAGACCCTCTCTGATTCCTATATATAGAGTATGCGGAGGCAGTTCATTGGAAAAAATCAATTGCACACCCATGCGATTACACTGTTAACGACTAGCGATTAATTATTAACAAATTAACAATTATTAATGATTAATAACCGCTCGTCCGTCCAGTCGTGTTCAATTCTATTATTGTTTCTAACCTTCTGGCGACGTAAGAGCTTCTACTGCAAGACACGCATCTTAATCATTTAAAATAATTAACCATTAGTTCGGTGGTGATTAAAGAATTTGATTTGAGGCAAATGTGGTTAAAGAGAAGTCATTTTTATCTCACGCTGTTGGATACGGTGGAATGCCTCATAAACTTTGGATTTTAACGTGCATTTACAAAAAAAGAAGAAGAAGGTTTCAGAGGTAAGTCCCAGAAACTAAATTAATATCACAGTCAACTTTTCCTTCCAAAAACTAAATTGGTCAAGAGGATGGTTCCCTTGGCCAAAATGGGGCTTCTTTTTCTTTTTTCTTTTTTCAATTTTATTTTAAGTTTTTAATAGTTTAATTAATTTTTAAAAAGATTTTTTATTTTTTATTTTTTTATACTAAAACATAGGTACTCTCATGGGTTGATATCTAGCAGACCGTTAGTTTTTATATGGAAAACTTGACTGAAGTTCTAATTTTTGTTTTTTCCTAAAACAGAAGAATCATCTGTAGTGTGAATTAAAACTCAGGTACTAAAAAATAAAATTTTTAAAACTGAGGGACTAAAAACGTATATAACCTAAAGTCTAATGACTTGAATAATAAACCCGAACACAAGAACCAAAAAAGAGTAAATTCTTCAAAGTTAAGGGCCTGACTCGAAGTAATGCAAGCTTCCGATGAAGTCCGCTAGTCAAGAGGAGTTGGACCATCTTATTAAGATGAACTGGCGAAGTGTTCACTTTCAAATGGAAACTTGCAAGGGAAGACGTACGATTTTGTGGAAATTAAAAACGAGTAGCTGGTTAGAGCAGTCCCAGCAGCTTATGTAAAAGCCACTGTAAATCTACAATACATAAGAAAACCACAAAAATGCTCCTCCATCAGCTTCGCTATCTCAACGCCAGTTTACATTTGTTGAAGATCGGTGAACAGTGCAACGCCACATGTGGAGTTGCACTGTTCATACATGGGTTTATTTTTTTATTGTTTCTTCACCATGGGAAAGCTTCTAGATGGGTTTCTTCTGCAGAATTTCTTCGTCTCTCTCTTTGTGTCGTTGGAGGTTGAAACGCTCGAAGCTAGGCGCCTCGCCGGCCAACGAAAATTCCCGATCGTGTCGTCGATGGACAACCTCGCCGTCGATGGAGTCCCTGATCCTCCAGCATCTGATTTTTGGCTATAGGCGTGACGCTTTTGCCAGATATCGCGATGGAGATTCTGATTCCGGCGTGCGCAGTGGTGGGGATCGGGTTCTCGTTGGTCCAGTGGCTCATCGTCTCCCGCTTCAAGGTCTCGCCAAGCAACGACTCCGACTCGGATCGAGACGGAAGGGAAAGTGGCGGAGATGTGAAAGAGGAGGAACACGGCGAACCACTCGTCGTCGAAGTTATCGCCAAAGTGGAGCTTGTCGTGGAGGTGGGGAGATCGGAGGGGCAGAGGTAGGAGGGTTTGGATTGGGACAAGAGCGAGAGAGCGAAGGGCTCGTGCTGCCAGGTATAGCCTTCGATATAGGGCGAGAGAGATTGTAGGATTTGGAGGTGGAGGGATTGGAAAGAGGAGGGCTCGGGAGGGGTAGTGTTGGGATTTAGAGCGAAGTCTGGGAAGATAGTGTAGAAGACGGTGTTGTCTGGGAGCCTAGAGTTCTGTTGGGAGAAGATGGAGTCGTGTCGTCGATGGACAACCTCGACTGGGTGAAAGTGCAGATCGTTTGTTTGATAAAATGCCGGTGAGAGATGATTTCAGTTTTGTAGGGGAGTGGATATGAGGTTTTAACAAAAATAATAAAAAAATATTAAAAATAATTATTTTAATAAAATAGATATAAATTTAGATAATCTTGAAGAGTAGTTTTAAAGATAGTTAACTAAACTAGCAAAAAAATAGATTTTAATTATATAAAATAGATTAAAATTTAGATGATCTGCTGGGAGTAGTCTTACATTAATGCTGTTGGAAATTCCAGCCCATTAAACTTGAAGAATGGTTCTAATGGGACCCTATTGCATTGAATGTCTAGCTTTACTTTAGAAATAACTATTCAGTAGTAATGATGCATGTCCCACGCGTACCTTGACAAAGCTCAACAATTTACTAGTCAACGTCAACGCATGCAAAATATTTGGTCTCAACCGACATGACTCCCACTCCACACGCCTAAATATTTATTTTTAGGCCAACCAAAAATCAATAATGCAATTTTTCCATAATTTTATCTCATTTTGTTTTTACTTTTGCCTCTTTGCGTCTAGAAAAAGGCACCCCTTTCGTCACTTAAATATTTCATTTGCCACTGTTTCGGTCACGTTGCAATTGGAAGTCAGCGAACTCTATATATATAGTGGACTATAAGCATTAAAAATCTTTAATATTATTAGTTGCTTTGAGTCTCACTAATATCCTAATAAGGCTTTGTCAAGTTATGACTCAGTTGTACTTTAAATATCGTATGCGGTTCAAATATAATGGGTAAAAGATATAGACAACTAAATGACAATATATATGTATGAGAGTATATAATTATGGCGAAGAGGTCGATCGAAGAAAAGATTACCGCGCGTTGATATAATAGGGTAAAAGATAGATTTGTATATGGTACAAAAAACGGTGCAAATAAGAAGAAATATTTACAATATATATATATATATATATATATATATATTAAGAGTAAGCGGAGGTGGTTAATATAGTAATCGCCTCTTACTACTGCTAACCACACCATTAGATCTAGGCGTGCGACTGTTCATTGGAAAAAATCAATTGCACACCCACACAGTTACATCGTTAGCGACTAGCAATTAATAACAAATTAGCAATTATTAATGGTTAATAACCGCTTGTTGGTCCAGTCGTATTCAATTCTATTATTGTTTGTAACCTTCTGGCGACGTAAGAGCTCTAATGGAAGACACGCATCTTAATCATTTAAAATAATTAACCATTAGTTCGGTGGTGATTAAAGAATTTGATTTGAGGCAAATGTGGTTAAAGAGAAGTCCTTTTCATCTCACGCTGTTGGATACAGTGGAATGCCCCCATAAACTTTGGATTTTGACGTGCATTTATTTTTTTAAAAAAAAAAAAAAAAAGGGGGGGTTTTAGAGGTAATTAAGTCTCGGCGGGGGTCACATTATTTGTTGCTTTCCACACCCTACACGTTTGGTTAGAATAATGAGGTCACGATGCTAATTGGCAAGTTGTTTTGGCGTTTAGCCAGTTTAGGCCTTGCAATTATGGGTTTAAGATAAACCCAATCCAGTCGCTTGTGAATTCGATTCGGTCTCGATTTGAATAATAAATTAGCCGTTTGTAAACACAATAATATATTCGAGTATTAAATAAGACATACTTGTATAAATTCGATTCGATTCGAATAAGCTTGTATAAACTCGTATAACTTCATTTTTACAAAAAAAAAAAAAAATTTCGTATTATTTAAATTTTGTAATGAGAACACCTTAAGTAAAAATTTACCATTGGTTAATATAATTGGTTTAAATTACAAATCATTACTTGTAATATAAAAAATAACGGTCAGGTTCTTGTGGTAAGCAAAAATTACAAATTACTTATTGAATTTATTTTTTGTCCACAAACTTAATAGAAATGGTTAGATTGCCACGCCGGTCTAATAAAAATGCAACACGTCACTCTTTATAAAAAAAAATAAATATTAATATATTAAAAATTTAAAACTTCTTATATTCCGAAAAGACACGTAATTAATTAAATGACTTCTTATCTTACTCATGAGGAGATAGATCATTAGAAATGAATTTCTTTTTATCCTGTAAACTAGCTGATTTTAAAAATGATTTGTCCGGAATTGTACTCAATTATATTTCCTTATTTTAAGTGATTTTTTATTTTATTTTATTTATTTGTTTATACACATATTGGATGCCCATAATAACTTCATTTTGTGTTTAGAGAAGTGATTATTATACGACTTCAACAACCTAATTTTTTTTAAAAAAATTAATTATTAAATTAATTTTTTTTACATGTGAGTCTAAATATCTAATGATTAATCTTAAAAAAAAGAATTATTAAAATTATACTAAAATTATAAAACATATCATATGTCTCTTAACTGTCCCCGTTGGCCACAAAATGCCACAAAATATCGTAATCTCCATCCAACCAATGGGAAGAAAGAAACACGAAGGAAAAAAAAGAGAAAAAAGAAGCAATTCTAATAAGAATAATGATTCAATGCCACCTGAATATACAACTTTTCACCATCTTACCTACGTGACAAGGTGGTCCCCTACTACTTTTTGAATTTTTTTATTTTTTAAAAATAAATTAAAGTGGGAGACCACTTTGCCACATAAACAAGGTTGTGAAAAGTTGTATATTTAGGTGGTAGTGAATCATTACTCTTATAATAATAATACGCAACCCCTGACCAAATCAGGCTCCTTCTAAGGTTAACGTGAACGAAATTGTCTTTTCTATTATTTTATTATTATTATTATTTATTTTAAAAAACCAACTTCTTGTTTTTTTTTTTAAATAATAATAATATTTTAAGTTTTTAATTTTTAATATGTTAATATATTTTTTATTAAAGTTGTCACATGTCGCGTTTTTATTAGACTGACGTGACATCCTAACGATTTCTGTTAAATTTGTTGATGGAAAACGAATTTATGGAATAATTTGTAATTTTCGCCTATCACAGGACCTTACAATTATTTTTTATACCACAATGAGTGATTTGTAATTTAGGCCAATCGCATAAACCAATGATGCAAATTTTTCTAATTTTTAAAAGGAAAACTTCACCTGACCCATTTGAATTTTTATTATACTTGCAATTACCTTCATAAATTTCAAAAACTCTCAATTTAATGTATCAATCTTTCAATTCCACTTCTCCGTTAGGATTTTTTGTTAAATTAATCTTAATGGATGAGTGTCAAAATTCTCAAAATACCCATCATTTTTTTAAGGTAAAAAAGAGAAAAATAAAATTGCATGAATTTAACGTTTGTCAGAATTTAATAGAATTTGCAAAAACACCCACGCTTGAATTTTTGGATTTTTTTTTTTTTTAAAAAAAAAAGGTATTTTGAAAATTTTGACAAGATTAAATGGATTGATAAAAAATAAAATAAAAAAAAATTGAATTATTGATACACTAAATTGAGAGTTTTTTTTAATTTTATGGAGATAATTGCAAAAGCAGTGACAAATCAAAAAGATTAAATGAAGTTTCATCTTTTTAAAATTAGTGTTGTAATGGGTACTATAACTTTTGTTACAAATTCTTACAAAACTGATGGTTTACGTAACATTTGACACTTATGTTAATCACTAAAATATGAACTGCTACATGATACTTACGGATGGCAGTTTGAGGGAGTAGGTATCACATGATTAATACGTTGACACATCATTAAAAAAAAATATAAATATAATGACATCATTAATACCAACAACATTAAATTTGTCCATTGAATAGTTATCTCCTCGATCTAAAATGTGTGGTGTCTTGTACCCTCTATCGCTCTCTCTCTCTCGCCCCATTTTGCACTCCTGTTTGATGTATCAAACTCAACTCCTCGTCTTTCATAAAGGAATAAAGGAATGAAGGAACCATGAAAGGAAGTTCTTCAATTCCTTGTACTGTATATTTTTCATATTCGATCATTTTCGCATTTTAAATTCACTTCCGAATATAAAAGCTGATGATCATCGCCTCCCTCTCTCTCACACAAACACAAACACACAGTTGGGTGCCCGCAATGGCGGCTAATATTGCTCTTGCACTCGTCCTCGTTCTGCCATTGTTGCAGCTGGTAAATGGGGAGCATAAGATTGATGATTATAGAGGGAGATGTGATCTGTACGATGGAAGATGGGTTTACGATAATTCATATCCGCTTTACAACTTGAGTCATTGCAGCTTCGTACTGAAGCAATTTGCTTGCCAGAGGAACGGTCGGCCGGACAAACTCTATCTCAAGTATAGGTGGCAACCGTCTGCATGCAACTTGCCAAGGTACCATATTGTTTTTACATGGGCTGGACAGTGGCCCCTCACCCCAGTAAAGGTTTTTATATATATATATAACTACCCCTAAGCTCAATAAAATAAAGTCAAAAAAATTTTCCATGAACTTTTTAAGCCCAAATTCAAGCTAGTCCCCCCAAAAACTCCAAAAACATTTATATGGTGATCATTTGGTGCCCCCAAGAAAATTATATAGAAAAGGCTAGGTCTATCACAGCAAAATTCTTGAAATGAAGAAAAGATAAAGTTTATGGATTTTTTAAATCTAAACCCAAAAACTTCGGCTAGCCACCAAAACTTTCAAAAAATAAAAAATAAAATTTCTTATGATGGCCCGACCCCCTAGAAAAATTAAACATGACATGATACGTTTTCACTTTTTTTTTTTTTTTTTTTTTCGTCTATTCATTACTGTTCTTCAAAGCATCCTCCCCTTTTGCTGTCAGCTCTTTCACTTTCTTTTCAGTTTTCTACCTCCGTGCCTTCACGTTCTTCTTTTTCTTTATTTTTTTTTATCCATAAAAAATAATCCAAAACCTGAAAAATACATATTACAGAGGACTAAAGTGTTGAGGAGATCTCCATATTCGATAAATCATCTTCCTCTTCTCTGATTCTAATCTTCTTCTTCTCTCTTAGCTAATTTCATATATAGTACTATATTATTTTAGTTGGGTTATAATAATAGATCGAGTTGACTACTTCATCGATCTGTTCAATTCTATTCATTAGGTCCCACATATGCCATATCCACATTGACAAACAACATAAAACTTGTTAAATTGTTAGGTTGCCAAGGTGCTTTATTGTCTTTGAGTTAACGTTAGCATGTCCCATTTGCTTTTGGTAAAACGAGACATTTGACATATTCATTCACACACTTTTGGACCATCCATGACTTTTAGACTAACCGATTAATACATTCACCAATTATCCAAAATGAAGTATATATAAATAAATATTAATAAATCAAGCTTACTAACCCACACTATTAACAACCTAATTAATTCAGTTAAAATATTTGTTTATGCAGGTTCAATGGTGTAACTTTCTTAAGGAGATATAGAAATAAGCGCATCCTGTTTGTTGGAGATTCATTGTGTTTGAACCAATGGCAATCACTGGCATGCATGCTTCATTCAGCTACGCCACATTCTGAGTACAAGTTTGAGAAGACAGGTTCCCTCCGGACATTCACATTCACGGTAAGATCAATTTTCAATGAAAGAAATATAATAAGTTTCGAGGGTTATTTTTGGAACTTCATCACATATTATTATTATTTTTTTTTTTTTGTCTCCAACTATTTTGCTTTGTCTTGAAGTTTTAAGGTTATATTAGTATTTTTTTTTTCTTTTTTATCTCCAAGTATTTTTATTACAATCCTAAGTGTCTCACATGGCTTAAATTCAATTTTAATCATGTGTATATAAGCTTTTAGACATCATTCATTTACAAGCCGGTTTTCAATAATGAATTCTACCTAAAGATTGTATCATTTGGTATTAGAACCGCTACCATGTCGAGAATGAGATTGGACGCAGCTCATTGAGTATGAGATCGAATGAGTTGCGGCTTTGAAGGTAGGTCTGTATTTATACTAAAGGTGGGTGGAGTCAGTTTTCCTCGAAAATGGCTGAAATCGGCTCTCTAATCGTAGGTCTCTACTTCCAAAACGTGGGTGTTCACACGGTCTAGAACATGGGTCTCCGTATCTTCCGGAACGTGGGATTCCACATGTCGGATGGGTGCGTCTCCTTGTGTCCATATCTTGCGTGCCCACGTTTCGAGGCATGATTGTCCGGGACATGGGCTGGAACGTGTTTGAGACATGTTCTAAATATCTCGGAGCCTCGGTCTTCTCATTGCTTTCCATGGGTTGTTTAATTTCCGGCTTGGCTTGGTTGGGTCATGCGATGGATGATGTGGCCTAGCCCATGGACCCGAGCTAGGGCCCCAGTAGATGGGCTTGGTTAATGGTCTTCTTTGGGACTATGAGTAATAAGTGGGCCAAGTTGGGCTTTCTGGGCCATTTACTAATTAGTGGAAATATTTCCCAACAAGTTCTACTTGTAGTCTGTATCAATTTTACTTTCAGAGCACTCTAAACTTAGCCTGTATGAAGGCATGCTCAGTATTATTTTTCATTCAAGCTTGAGAAAATAAAACTTTAAGCCATTGTCATTTTTTTTTTTTAACGAAGAGTTTTCTTCTTGCTAGTGTTCTGTATCTCTATGCTATTTTTTTATTGAGTGGTGTGAGTGTTCTTTGCTCTGTATCCCCTTAAAAAAATTTCTTTATGAGTTTTATTTTTCCTTTTGTTTGCTATTTGTTTAATTGTTCATTGTTCTTGGTAGCTAATCTTCGAAGTTGTTTGTGATTGAGATTATATGATACCATTTGGGAATTAGGCTTCATTATTAAATTTATTATTCTCAAATTTTGGATAGTTGGTGTTGTTCTTCTAGTTTTGCTTAATTTTCTCTATATTTTCCGGTATCATAGGAACATGATAAGATGTTGAGTTTAATTATGTGTTACAACAATACAACACACGTACGTGGATGATTTTAGTAGGGTTAGCCTTGTGGGTTTGAAATTGAAATTGAGGTTCAACTCAAAAAAATATGATTCCATTGAATCCTTTAAGATTCAAACTGTAGTTAGAATGAAATACAAAAAAAAAAAAAAAAACCTATTTTTGAAATGATTGATAAATATATACTAGCATTTCAAATGGTATTGGTCAAACTCGGATTCAACTTTTAGATCTCTTAATTTATTTTCAAATAAAGTGATATCTTCTATATATATGAAGCAAATTTGGTGGTTACAAATTAGTTAATTAGTAATTAACAAAGTTTAACGTTGTCTTGCATCCTATGTTATAAATATGCATGCAGGAGTACAATGTTTCTGTGATGCATCTATGGAATGCATTTTTGGTCGACATTGTTCCCAAGAGATACGGGCGGGTTTTGACACTCAACAAGCTTGACACAAAAACATGGCAAGGAATTGATGTATTAATATTCAACACATGGCACCACTGGCTCTACCCCGCAAGGAAACAACCGTACGTGAGATTTGCATGAATCCCTTCATTGTTTTTTATTTAACATAAGTTTTATTTCATCAACAACTAAAAACTTTACTTAATTATAACTTTGATCTTTCATCACTTTTATATTTAAGTACTCAAATTATAAAAAAGTGTCAATTTATGGTATCTAACTTTCAATTCTTTTCAATTTCAAATCTACGTTAAATCTTGTCAAAATTTCCAAAATGCCCCTCTGTTTTTTAGGAAAAAAAAAAAAAAAAATTGCAAGCATTTAGGTGTTGGTCATAATGTAATGGAATTTGAAAAAAAATACCCATACCTGAATTTTTGAAAATTTTTACAATTTTTTTTTTAAAATAATAAATACGGGTATTTTGAAAAAAAAAAAAAATTAGTTTAATTTTAACGGAAAATTCTAACGGACGATTGGAATTTAAAAAAATTAAAAAAAATTAAAAAAAAAATTGAAAGATAAATATCATAAATTAACACTTTTTAAAGTATGAATATTTAATTACAAAATTTATAAAAAAAAAATCAGGAGTTATTAACGAAGTTTTCTCTTAAAGCAAAAAAATTGGAAAAAAAGGCTTTGAGTACTTTTTGATTTGCATGATAGGTGGGATTTCGTTGACGACGGGAAGCATAAATACAAAGACATGAATCGCTTCGCTGCCTATGAGATAGGGCTCAAGACATGGGCTCGATCGGTGGATAAAAGTGTCGATCCAAGAAAAACCAAGGTCTTCTTCCAAGGAATCTCACCGGACCATTTTATGTAAGTTATTAAAGAAATTATTTAACAAGAAGTAAAAAAGTTAAGTTGTTAATTAAAGAGTAATTATGGTTACCAAAAAGTGAAAAATAAATCGCCAAAAAGATTAAGATGGAACCATCCACGCGTAGGGGAATTGATACTGCATGTGGTTTCATAGAGACTGCATGTTGTGGGCATAAAAATGATAATATACCAAGACTTGCTGAATTGCCTTGGTGGCATTTTGTGGTGAAACCTCATGCATGTGGGTAAGCCAAATATTCTTTTAAATTACACACATATAGTTAAAAATTATTTTGATTGATTCCTTCTTTAACTTTTTGAAAAACCTCACTTATCTTCTAATTTTTCATCGCATTTCAATGCAATCACTTCCTAGACTTTAAAACCTCTCAATTTCGTGTATTCAAGTTTAAAATATCACCCTTCCGTTAAATCCTAATGGAGGAGTTCTAGCATTCCTTAAATTCTTATGCAAACTTTTAACAGATGGTGATCTAAGATTGATAGTTTTTAAAATTTAAAAGAGTAATTACAAATGCGATGAAATAAGATAAAGGTAAGTGGAGTTTCTTAACTTCTTAATTTCTTCATGGAAGTGGAGTATATATTTTACACAGCAACAAGACAATGATAATAACCTTGACAGTCAATAATAAGCTAATAATCATAACGTGTTTCTTTTTTATGAGCAACAACTTTTCCATTGGTAGAAGTCTAGTGAAAAAAAAAAAAATGCTACCATATGTGTTTAGCATCAAATTGAAGAGCCATCTGGCATAATTAAAGCACTCAATAGATCAATAAGTAGGTTTACTAGCCATATATAAAGCACTCAATAGAGCAACAAGCAATGAGCTATTTGTTTTCCAAAAAACAACAGAGTTTGTTCGTGCTTGGATTACCTTTTCCATATTCTCATAATTTTACAAGATCCTCCCATCTTATATTTCTCTCATTGTTTAACCAGCGAAAGTTATTCGGGGCTCCATAATGGAAAGAACTGCAATGGAGAAGCAAAACCCGCACTTGCAGACGAACATCCATGGCACCAACATCCAGCAGAACTAGCATTGGAGAAAGTATTGCGTAACATGTCAAAGCCGGTGCACTTGCTCAATGTTACAAGAATGTCGAAACTAAGAAAAGATGCGCATCCATCGGTCTACGGCGTTGGAGGGCACCGTGGGATGGACTGCACCCATTGGTGTCTTGCTGGAGTCCCCGATACATGGAATCAACTTCTGTATGCAGAGCTCATTTAGAAATAATAAGTCGTTTTTTAGCTGACACTATTCAAACGACTTAAAATGAATAGTATATATTAATTTTCTTATTCTTTTTTTTCTTTCTAAAAACGACACTATTCGAATGACGACCTAAAACTTATATTTTTTTTTGTATTGGTATAAGAAATGTTATTTGCCGGCTGCCACGTAGATGTTATTTCTGTTGGGGACAATGTCTTAAAACCCAATTTGATTTGTATGACATTTCGGTTTATTTATCAATAAATTTGCTTATTTTTCAAGATAAATTAACTAGAACATTGGCCGTGCTTGTGACTTTAATGTATATGTAGTCCTTAAGTTATATTGAATATAATTGAAGCGTATTAATATAATGAGATTATCACACAGATAGAAGATTCAAGGCATAATACTTTGTGACATATAACCCTAGTTCTTATACAGTCAGTAATGTAATTGAACATTCCATCTGCTTGTAAAAATACTAACTGCAGCAGCAAGCAGGCTTGGAACCACTGTAGGGAACAGAACAATAGAATTGGTTGGATCGGAGGCCGGTGATGTAAGATGCTTACAGATGATGGCTGGTAGGTGGCTTGTGACTGGAGAAGGGTGGGGAAACATAGCAGATTTGGCCTTCAAGATGCAAAAAACACAAGAAGAAGAGAAGAAGCTATAAGAAAATCTTAGAAAAGGAAAAGAGAGAGGTGGGAAAGTAAGTCCTCCCCAGTCGGCAGTAACAAGGAGATACAGATTAAAAGTGGAATATAGAAGAGAAGAAACCAAAGGGACAAGAGAGACAAGATGCTCTAGCTCTGGAAAGCTCTCTAAACAGCCTTTTATCATTGTACTTGACAGTTAGTTACCAAGACGTTCTTCCTTAAAGTCATTATAATATATATGCATATTCAAATCAAACATAAAGTATGCTCTCCTCTCTCTCTCTCTCTCTCTCTCAACTTGCAGACAAAAGAGAGAAATCGCCGTTGCCGGGGGAGGGAGGCTTCCCTCCGGCTTTGGTCTTGTCCCTTAGTCCTCTTGGACTAAGGTTTTTGTTTCCTCCTGAGTTTTTCTAAGTGGAGGCTAGCTTTCTCCCAGCCATTAAGGCTATGGAGCTGTTGTTCCCCTAGCCTTGTTAAGCTATAGTGGCTTGTATCTGTGTTTTTCTTTTCTCTTTCTTTTGTTCATTGCAAGAAGGCTCAAATCTAAGTGTTCAAGCTTGGGAGTGTGGCAGGTTTCGTGTTTTTTAAAGGAGGTTTTGGCCGGTTTGTTTAAAATTTCTTCTTCAATTTTGGAGCCAGATCTACACACCTCCGGTGCTTATTCCAAGACACGCGCCCCCAGCCACATTCACCGTCGTCGTCCGCTCCAGCCGCCTGAAGCTCAGGCCACGTCGGTAATCGATTCCCGCTGCGTAGCCGACACGCGCCAGAGAGACTTTTGCTATTCAGCGGGCATGTTGGCCACGCTCCGCCTTTTCTGGCCGCGCACGGTGTTGAATGGGGTCTACGGTGGTTGATCTACTGCTGGGTGGTACCGGTGACGACACGTGTCTTCCACGCGCCGCCGTCTCCGGTGGAATCCACCACTGTCTCACTGCCGGCAGCTGTTTTGGGTTTTCTCTGTTTTCTTTGTACATTCCTATGTGTCTACTGTGGATCACAGTTTGTCTATTTGTAATGCACAAATGTTCATGGGTTTATTTGGTGTCTAGGGTAGACTAGGCCAGTCCTCTTATGTTGTTTGTATGGGCTTTAACTGTAAAAGAGGTGATTTATTTGGTGTTCTTGTAATATTTGTGTATTGTATTTAGGCAACTGCTTCAAGTCAAACTTGTTTCTGACTTAAGGTTTAGGGGGGTCTTGTAACTCTATCCTTGTACTCGCCCTTGGGGCGTTCAGTAATATATGGTAGTACATACTATCTTGTTTGAAAAAATATATATGCATATTCCTTTTATAATATCATTTCTCAAACTGCTAAATAGTAGTGTGTACTTTATGATATAAGATTATGTATACCGTCTATATATTCTAGGTGATTGAATTGGAAGGTCTGATTTGAATCATCAACTACACATGCAATTGATCTCAAATTGAGCTCAATGAATTTAAAAATATTTTAAAGATAAGAGGATTATTGTTGGTGCAAGCATACCATGCATACACTTAATTTAGTACACGCTTATTTGCCTAGATAATGTATTACCAATCTTTATGTAACACCCCGATCTCATATTAAGAAGAGATGAATAGCTCACATAGAGTGAATGGTTTATAAAGATATTCATGAGTTCTAAGTCCCACATTACCTAGTTACTAGGTATTGGGCTTTATAATAGATTCTAGGGAAGCTTCAAATTGACTACCTAATCCTTTTGAGGTGATAGCGCAAATAATACAACTAGCTTTTTACCACAATGTAAATTACATATATTCGTTACTTTTCCTGATGATTTTATCTTAGGAGATTTACCACAATTAATGTAAATTACAGATCTATATACATATATTCAACCAAAAAATCACATGATATACATTTTTTAATTAATTTACTGGCCATGCACTTGGCTTCCATCTTCTTCCAAACTATTGTATCATCCTCATCTCCAAGATGTCTCATCAGCACCTCTAATTTCCATTTTTATCTCCTCAATTTCAATTTCCAATTTTCATCTTCTTCCGATTTGTTTACATCTTCCATAAAGAGTTGCATCCCCAACAACCAATCTCAACTAATCCAAAACTTCATAACAGAAACCATCATTTTAATTACTGTAGGGATCGGATATTGTTAGACTTACGGGAATTCATACAAAAGCTCCTTCCTTATATAACCCAAAATATTGTTCAAAACACTATACATATGTTCGGTAATTATCCTTCCCCAAATCATAAATGGGTCTTCGGAATGCCCAGCCCAACCAGGTCCAGTAGCTTGGGCTGATCAATTAGTCATGTTCTCTTTGAATAGTAAGTTCTTATGCGGACAACGAGACCTCCTCGGAATAGCGAAGTTATTGTTCGGACAAATGAGCACTTCTTCGGAAGGAAATGAATGTCAAGCATTTAGAACTGCTTGGTGCTCGGAAGTTCACAGGTATACCGAGCAGTGAGCACACCTGGCAAGCAATCACAAAGCATCCACGGTGGAAGATCTCCTCATTTATTAAAATCTTTGAGCATTTATTAGACATGAAATTAGATGGTCAAATCATATTAAAATATAGGGTGGACAGCAGCGTTACGCTCCGCTCCACAGGCCGACTCATCATGCCAAAGGGTTAAAATACCATAAATAACCGTTAATCATATCACATTCTATCACTGTTCACTCACGTTGATTGAACGTTGACGATTTAGAAAGACCACAGGTGCAAGTTCATGAGAAAAATGTGATATAATAGTATTTATTCTCCTTTTTAAAAAATTCTCACTAACTTAAACATCGGAGAAGGCAGAGGCGGGTAAGTTGCCAACCCCTGGCAAACTTTTATTATTTTGCAAATTACTTTCTCTTGAAGCCTAACACACAAGTTTAGATACTCGGTCAACAGAAAACCAATCTTATATTTACACGTCACGATTCAAAAACTGTACGAACAATATATGTATATATTTCACCTACGTTACCTGCATCTAAAACACTTTTTCTGATCTATAAAAAAAAAAATTAACCATCTATTAAAAAACAAAAAAAAAAACGAAAAACAAAAACAAAAACAAAAATTACCCCATAAACAGGTTTGCCAAACATACCAAGAATAAATTAACGAAAATTATTTTGAAAATAATCGGTCCTAACCGTCATCTCTCCCTTCCCCAACCGTAGAACCCAGAGTAGCACCCCTCACCCTTCAAAGCAGAGTGAGGATGATGCTGGATCTGGGTCCGTTCTCGAGCGACAACTTCGACCCGAAGAAATGGATAAACGCGGCAACTCAGAGCCGGCACTCGCAGGACTCGGTGGACGAGCACCTGGCGGAGCTGGAGTCGAAGCTCCAGATGGTCTCCGAAGAGATCGCCGCCTCGCTCGAGGAGCAGGGCGCCGCCGCTCTCCTCCGCGTGCCGCGTGCCACCCGCGACGTCCTCCGCCTCCGCGAAGATGCCGTCTCCCTCCGTTCCGCCGTCTCCGCAATCCTCCAGAAGCTCAAGAAGGTAATCGGATTTACCAACTTATGCGTTGTTTGCTTCTTCTCTTTGGATGCTGAGAAAAGTGTGGCGGATCCGACTTTTTATATTGGAGTTCTGCATTGTTAGATTTACATTCTTATTTGATTTCTGTTGGGAAACTAAGCCAGATTCAGGTTTCAATTGTTAGATTTAAGTTATTTGGCAATTGAGAGCGTGAATATTTTTGCGAAATTGTGGCTAATACAACTATTTGAGCTCAGTTTTCTCTAAGAGATTAAAAGGTGGGCGTTGCAGACTTTTGTTTGATTTCTATTTTTTTAGTTTTGTTTGGCCGCTGAGAAAATGTGGGCAAACAGGAGGCATTGAGGTTTTGGGGTTTTTTGGTATTTGGGATTTGAGAATCTGCGAGTGTTATGTTTAGTGAGGGTAATAGAACAAAGGGCTTAGTTGAGGTGACTTTTCAATTATAGGAAGCCTCAGAAGGACAAAGAACATAGGATCAGGAATTGAAATCTGTTCTTTTTTTGGGACGCTCCATTTGTTGCTCAATAATGTGATTCCCAGATCTTTTTCGAATTAATGTCTCCTTGGTTTTAAAATTTTCTGGATTTGTCTAAAAGAGGTAATTGAGGGCAATTGACTTTTTGAAGAATCTTAAAATACTCAAAGAGGGGATTGTGTATTAAACATCATTATCAAGGTTGCAATGTTTCTTGTGGGTTCTTTGCTTGATTTGAGTAATTCCATTGGAACACGTCAGTTTACAGGGGGGGGGGGGGGGTGTTAATGGCACACATTGATTGTATGGTATCGTTAGTCTTATTGGATGATGATGCCAGCAAGTTTGCATGTTGGAGGTTTTGCAATACGATTGAATAGAATTAGCAGAGGATTGATCAAAGGGGGGGGTATGTTGGCAACAGATCCTTCATAAAATGAAACCCATTCATACTAGACAGTGTTAGTGTGTTACATGGACATGAAGAAACTATTTTACTGAGAACATGATTGTAGTAGTGTGAAGCTGTCTAATGTGGACTCACCCAGACAGGATATTTTCTTCTAGATGACAATACATAGATTCTGATTAATTTCATGCCCAATACAAATTGTAGAGACCTGGGTTAAATGCATTTTATTTCAATGCCGCAACCAAATTAAGAAGGCTTCAGTGATACTTCAGAACAAAATAACTAGCCAGTGAATATTGTCCCAACCTAGTTTATTCTTTTGGCATTGATGTAGCATGACACCAGTTGTTTGGTATTTTCTGTATTTGTTGACACTGGTTGGTTGTACTTTCTGCATTGATTGTGTTCCCCATACTTAGTTTGAATCCTCTTGGAGGCGTATCACAATAAGTTGCAATGTTAGTAGGTGATAATGCAGTTCGTGTCTGTTCAAGTTTATGAGTTAATGTGCCAACATTTTGGACTAGTGGAAAATTTTGGTTTGAAAATTGGGAATGGAAAGATTTTGCAGCTATGGTAGTACATGTCACATGATGGTTACAGCAGTGGTATAGGTAGTGTTGCTTATAAATTTTTTTGGTGGAAAAGTGTTGCATATGAACAAATATTGACTATTAAACTGTTGGAAATGACTTTCTTTTTTGTATTTTTTTCTACCTATGTTTACATAATGTAAAATTCTCAAATATTTTTACTGATAAAAAAAAATGTTTACATAATGTAAAATGTTGCTGGTCCTTTCTGGTGGACAGAAGCTGACGGCAAGTTATCAAGGACATTATTGAAATATATATTAACTATGCATGACAAGATTCTCTCTCTCTCTCTCTCTCAATCATTTTGTCATCATCTTCAGGCAGAGGGATCCTCGGCAGAATCTATTGCTGCCCTTGCTAAAGTCGATACTGTCAAACAAAGAATGGAAGCTGCATATGAGACTTTGCAGGTATAGAATTCCTGGTTCTCACATTCATTAGTTATAGAGTTCATAACGTGTGGCTAAGGAACATTGTATATTTAATTAGGTATGTTCATTTGCATTTAATGACAGGATGCTGCTGGGTTAACTCAATTAAGTGCAACTGTGGAGGATGTCTTTGCCAGTGGTGATCTTCCTCGGGCTGCAGAAACCTTGGCCAATATGAGGCATTGCTTGTCTGCTGTTGGGGAGGTAATGTTTCTCCTTAGGTTCTTTTACATCATGTGGTGAGTTTGATACTCATGAAGTTTCATGGTTTGACTCTCTCTTTCAACTCTTCATTTTAGGTTGCTGAATTTGCTAATGTGAGGAAGCAACTTGAGGTCTTAGAGGATAGATTAGACGCAATGGTACAGCCTCGTCTAACAGAAGCATTATCTAAGCGCAAGGTCAGATTTTCCTGTAGAACCCTGTCTTGTTACTTGCAGCTATCTGTTTTGCAATTCTGAACTCCTTGTCTTACTAATGATGTATATTTAATGTGTTTAGGTTGATGTTGCTCAAGATTTGAGAGGAATCCTCATTCGAATTGGAAGATTCAAGTCTTTAGAGCTACATTATTCAAAAGTTCACCTAAAGTCCATAAAGCAGCTCTGGGAAGATTTTGACTCAAAACAGCGAGCTAATAAGCATGCTACTGAGAGGAATGAGGGGGAAAGGCTATCAAGTAGTAACGAGTTTCATTCAAATTCACTTTCATTCTCCAGTTGGTTGCCAAATTTCTATGATGAATTGCTACTTTATCTTGAACAGGAATGGAAGTGGTACAGATCATGCTTCTCAATATCTAAATATTTAGTGGCACTTTCTCACAGTTTTTCAAAAGAGTTGAAATTGCTTCCATATTTCTTGACTTGATAAATTTCAGAGTAATATCACCTGAACTTGGTTGCCGTTAACAGCTGAAGCTAGTTAGTGGCCGTGAAGAATTCTTTGAACTATGTTAGCTTCTATGATTGGAAACAGCTTCCTCCCATTGCAGTTGGGGAGGAGTCAACGGCCTTTTTTTCGCCCATTTTTCTACCTGTCAATAAATGTAGATATCAATGCACAGTGAAAATTAATCCTGTGCTGGACCTGATTATAATCAATTATTAATCTAGTTAGAAAGTATGTACATAATTCTTAAGGAATTTATATATATATATATATATGAGAATGTGTTTATTCAATATTGTCTATATGAAGTCTCCCTTTTGATTTTTGCTTGCTTTTATGTGAGAAAGTCGGCAATAGTCCCATTTAGTAGATAGCCTGAACTTCTATTATTCACTTACAAAGGAGATCATAGTACTCACCTATGTTGGTGATATTTAAAGAAAAAGGTTTGTTGTTTTTTAAATTGTCATGCATTGTCCTACATTCTTGAAGAAATGAAGTTTTCACAAACAAAATTGTCTTCCTCTAAAACTGGAACCTTTAGTGAGATGGGAACACTACATGTGGAGCATAAGTGGTTGTTGGACCATGTTACCTTGTATTTACCTGTGAAGCATATGCTTGTGTTTCTTCTGGCTCAATAACCTAGTTGTGTAAACCATATATTTTTATGTTGAGATATATAGATCTCTGATTTTATCAGAATAGAATGATTTCGTTTTCCTCGTTCATGAAGAGACTATTGCAGTAGACTAATCGTTATATTATTTATCTCACTTTTTTGAGTAATTTGGAAGTCATATTTATTCAGATTAGTTCATGTTCCCCATAACAATTTCTTACTACATGCTTATTTTCAGTGCTGCACTTTCAGAATGCATTACTTGATATTAATAGAAAATCCATTATTTTCCAGCTGTGAAATTCTAGCATTAACTGTATACTATTGTCTGCAGGTGTATGGTTGCTTTTCCAGATGATTATAAAAGACTTGTCCCAAAGCTATTAATTGAGACAATGGCTGCTGTGGGGTCAAGTTTTGTTTCTCGTATCAACCTTGCTACTGGAGATGTTGTTCCTGAAACAAAAGCATTAACTAAAGGTTGCATTTGAAATCATTCAAAGTTGTTGAAAATCATAATTGTTCTTTAGGTATTAAATGTTCTACATGGTCTGATGTTGATAGTGTTCAATGTATTAATTGTTGTGGCATGTTAAAGTAATCATCACCTTTTTGTATCTGAAAATATTAGGGTGCTAAGAATTGCTGCCAATCCATAAAACATGCAATGACTAAATTAAAGAGTTCAAGTTGGAGTTGGAGTTGGACGATTAGGAGAGGATTTTTCTATTCATTTATTGATTTGAAAAGAACCTGCTTTTCATCTATCCCTCTATGATTACACAACTCTGTCTCATGATACTTTGAGATGGTTACTTGTGAAGAATGAAAATTTATTTTTATTCTCTTTGATTGCTGAGGAAAGGGAAAAGAGAACTGTTTTCCTGCACCTTTTGCGCATTTGATTTTGAGGATTTATGGATCCCACAACCAACACTTTTCCTCTGGGAAAGAATTTCCCACAAATAACATCCTGCAATCTTAGTGAAAGATTATGTATCATGAGGAAGTTATGAAACTGTTTCCAACAAAATATTCTCGGAAAAAAAATTGTTGGGAAAAAAAAATGCAACTCTCTTTCCACTTTCTGCTTTTTCTGAGAAGTATTCTCGTGCATATTCTTCTTGACAACCAACACAGTGCCATGCATGGTTTTTTTATTATTATTTATTCCACTTATGGATTTGTTAATTTTGGAGAACTTCTCAAGATTCTAACATCTAAGTTAGATACAAGTTCTTTTGTACCCACAGTTTGTATTTTGTATTCTAATCCTAAGAAAGAAGCTGAACAACTAAACCATTTCCAAGATAAGGTTACTGGGAGTTCCCAATCTCACTGGATATGTCCTCACTGCTTGGATGTCATAAGATGCTGTTTGATTTATCTTTTTGACAGTTCTTGTTAATCTGCTTTCAAGTAAGATTCCCAGGACCATCTGCTTTCAATTCTACTTATTAGAGCGCGAAATTCATTTCTTTTGTCTTCTGTGTAATTGGTCCATCTGACTATAGCAATAGCTAATCTCTCCACTACCTTTTGATCTTGACAATCAATCAATTCATTTATTCATGTACTTCATTCTGAGAGTATGATAGGGCTGTCATTCCTTGGAGCTGTTATGACTTTTTCATATGGTTGGTTGACCTGATTTGTGTTTCTAAGACTGATGAGCATATCATAATTGACTGGCATGATCGATTTTACATGTGATGGATTCGTCAATCCCATAACTATCTTGCAATACTGATTCTTTTCTTTTTCATTTTATTTTATTATTATTTCTTTGCCTAGTTAATTTTTGAATGTATAGGAGCCTGAGATTTAAGATTTGGTTTCAAGTTGTGGTTAGGTTTATTGCATAAATTGAATAAGTTATTTCTCTTATTTTGAACTTATGAGCAGTTCCTTAATATCTTTACGCTTACATTCCTATTTTATAACTTAAGGTATTTTGGATATTCTATCTGGAGATATGCCAAAGGGTATCAAGATTCAGACTAAGCATCTGGAGGCCCTCATTGAATTACACAATATGACGGGGACATTTGCTAGGAATATTCAGCACTTGTTTTCAGAATCTGATCTCCGGGTTTTGATGGATACCCTGAAGGCGGTGTATTTTCCCTATGAATCATTTAAAAAGAGGTGAAACTATAAACTAAACTAAATGTGTCATATTAATTTTTAAGTGAAGGTAGTGAAGCATGTTATGAAAATTTCTCTTGGTGTTGAAAATTTCATGCTTGTTCAGTTTCTGTTTAGTATGCAGAAGAATGAATTATGATGTGTCTCCTTTCAGTTTTTGGTAGTTTTCTTATCCTTTTCATTTTTCCAGTATGCAGCTAAGATACAAATAATTTTTTTTTGTAGTAGATGTGCGTTTTAACGGCCTTAGCTTGACCTTGTAGTTTCAACTTTGGACACGAATAGGGAACAATGAGAAATGTGATTCCAGATATCACTATGAATATGATTGAGAAACTGAGTGGAAAAAAAAAAGGTGTTGAAAAAAAGCTTGTGAACAACGCCTAAAGAATGTGATTGTTGTCACATAAATCCATACAAATACGTTGCATTCTCCCAAGGTTTCCTGGATAATGCAAGTGTGATTTCATATAGTCCTGTTTAATATAATGATACTGGTTTGGAAGAACATTGCCGTTTTACTGATATTTTTTCATGTACTATTTTCTACGTACATTCAATTCGCTTTCTACATAATGACTTGAGTTTAGAACATTGGCTTTCAAGCAACATAAGTGTATGCTATTTTCGACATGCATCACACTCATCTCTGATCTGCATCTGTTTCTCTTTGTGATTAATTGGACATTGTATCCCAGTATTTTCATTAAGTTAATTAACCATTAAATCTGTGTTCCAGTTATGGACAGATGGAACGTGCTATCCTCTCCTCTGAGATCTCTGGGGTGGATCTGAGGGGAGCAGTTACTCGTGGTGTGGGAGCCCAGGGAATTGAACTCAGTGAAACAGTTCGCAGAATGGAGGAATCTATTCCCCAAGTTATTGTACTTCTTGAAGCAACTGTTGAGAGGTGTGTCAGTTTTACCGGTGGTTCTGAGGCTGATGAGCTAATTCTTGCGCTTGATGACATAATGTTGCAGTACATTTCTACCCTGCAAGAAACACTCAAATCGTTAAGAATTGTCTGTGGAGTGGATCATGGCTCTGATGGTGTTGGTTCAAAGAAGGAGACAGGATCAGACAAAAAGGACGGAACCCAAAATGCACGCAAAGTTGACTTGATCTCCAATGAGGAGGAGTGGTCCATTGTCCAAGGGGCTTTGCAGATCCTCACAGTTGCAGATTGTTTGACAAGCAGGTCCTCTGTGTTTGAAGCTTCCTTGAGAGCCACTCTTGCTAGGTTAAGCACGACTTTGTCTATTTCAGTATTTGGTTCAAATCTGGACCAAAACCAGTCACACGTTGTTAGTGGTGATGGAATTTGGGAATCATCTTTGGGTGGAAGGGCTGCCTTGGATGTGTCAGCTTTACGGCTCGTTGATGTTCCTGAGAAGGCTAGGAAACTCTTTAATCTTTTAAATCAGGTTGAGAAAAACTTCATGCAGTCTCATCTTACTTTTTTTTCAGGGATATTTTCTCCTTTAATTTGCTAGGGAAATCTGAATATTCAAGGACATGAGAATTTTTTTTAAAAAAAAAAAAAAATTAAGAAATAAAGAAAAAATAAGCTTAAAGCATAACTGTCATTTTATCCTGCAAGATTAAAATTAAAACGATGAATCTTGGAGAAGAAAAGACAATCAAAGGTCTAGACTCTAACCTAGACAGCCTAACTTGAAAAAGAAAAAGAAAAAACAAATAAGGCTGGAAAAAAGAAAAAGAAAAAATAACACATTTAAAGAAAAGCGAAAGGAAAAGAAACAAACAAATAAACTAAAGGATATATGCAGTTGGTTCGAAACTAAAATCAATCTATGGTTCAAGTCAATAAGACATCTCATATTATTATTTTTTGTTTACTTTTTTATTTTTTTTAGGTCATAAATGGCTTTCTCTTTTTTCTTTTCTTTTCTTTTTTGTCTCCAAATTTGTTTTGCTTGTTATCTGGCTTGGAAATTTCCTTTTTCCTTCTCATTTGTAGTTATGACATTATCTTATGTTGCCATGCAGTCTAAAGATCCCCGGTTCCATGCACTTCCACTTGCATCTCAGAGAGTTGCAGCATTTGCTGACGCAGTGAATGAACTTGTCTATGATGTCCTCATATCTAAAGTACGGCAACATCTCAGTGATGTATCTCGATTGCCAGTATGGTCCTCTGTTGAGGAGCAAAGTGCATTTCCTCTTCCAACCTTCAGTGTATACCCCCAGTCCTATGTGACCAGTGTTGGTGAATACCTGTTAACGCTGCCGCAGCAATTGGAGCCACTTGCTGAGGGCATCTCCAATAATGATACCAACAATGATGAGGCACAGTTCTTTGCCACAGAATGGATGTTCAAGGTAACTAATCTAATACAACAAGGCAAAAGTTCTTACTCTGGGTGCCAAAACTTTTATGGATAGTTTTTTTTTTTTTTTTTTCTCAATATTATTATATTTAGTGTCTGACTTGTAAATAAGTCAGGACATGGTATCAAATTGGTCCCAACCTATAGGTGCCATTTGGGGAACATGTAAAAGCCTAGGCAATGAGGATAGTCTAATTAGCTTAGAGTTTTTTTATTATTTATTTTTAAGGAGTAGATGTTACAAAGAAGAAAATATAGCCCTGATATAGTCAGCTTTCTCAGAGAATCAGTTTGTGGTTTTTCACTTGAATAAGAGAGGGAAAAGCGTTGAGTACCAAACCTAACCCTCTTCAGGAACTTCCCAACTGGCCCCTCAAAAGTTTTTTATAATTATATAATCTTGGCCTAGGCTGTTTTGTGCTCCTATATACATGATGTCTGGATATGGCACTTGAGAACCCACAGGTTGTGTTGAAGCTTGGATACAAGTCACTCCCTTTAATTATTTTCTGATGATTAATCGTCTCGCAACACAAATGTTTCATATTATGCCTGCAAATGAACTTATGCGACCAATTTGCCTATGAGTGTTGTTTGTTCTGTATTATAGGTTGCAGAGGGTGCAACTGCACTCTACATAGAACAATTGCGGGGGATTCAGTACATATCAGATCGTGGAGCCCAACAGCTATCAGCTGACATTCAATATCATAGTAATGTGCTCTCGGCTCTATCAATGGAAAATCCTCCAGTCTTTGCAACATTTGACACTTGCCTTTCTACCCCAAGAGATCAGCTGAAAGATCTTGTGAAATCAGATTCAGGAAACCAGCTTGATCTTCCAACAGCACACCTTGTATGTAAGATGCGGCGTGTAAGTTTAGATTAGTGAGATTTCCTCTTTTGAGGAAATTTTCAACGTTGGGAGGGGATGCACTTCCCCTTTCATACCTTCTTCCTGGGGTGCTGTTATTTTGGCCTTTGTCCTCTCTTATTGCATTTGAAATGATAAGCCATGGATAAAATGTCTTACCATAATGTCTTTTTTATACGTAAGAGATATGTTCATTCGGGAAGTACATGTATATCTCCTAGTCAAAAAGTTTTGAAAAGTTTGAGGTGGTTGTAGCTGTAAAGCAACTTATTGGTCCAAGCATGCTGCACCAATATCAAATTCTGTTCATGTTGCATCAATAATCATATAGTTTGAAGCTTATTAGTACTTATGATTGACATCTTGTTGGTTTAAAGCCTGCGTGAATTGTTAAATAGATTGGGCATGAGTATGAAAAGATAGTGGAAAAGGAAAAAGAAATCCTAGTACAAGTCAGTTGTATTTCTTTAAACTAAGGGAACACTAAAGAAATCAAAAATTGTATTTTAAATTTAAGGAAGTAAAAGTGTTTCCTTAACATTATTTTAATATAAATAGGCTTTTTCTTTCCTCTAACATTTATTTAAAGGGTTAAATACTCCAGAGGTACCTGAGTTTTACGTGTTTTTAAATTTAGTACCTCAGTTTCATTTCGTATCACAGGTAGTACCTGAATTTGGAAGAAAAAAGCCCTAGGTAGTACCTGTCAGATTTCTCGTGGGAATTTCAACTTCTCGCCACGTGTCAACCGCTGAGGTTGACACGTGGCACCACATAAAAAAAATTAAAATTAAAATTAAAAAATTAAAAAAATGTTTAAAATTAAAAAAATGAAAAAAAAAAAAAAGAAAAAAAAAAGAGGGGTGGCTGAGCCACCCCCCTTGGCCACCATGGGGGTGGCCGGCCACCCCCATTTTGGCCAAGGAGGTGGCCCAGCCACCCCCTTGGCCGGTCTGGGGTGGCCGAACCACCCCCTAAGGCCACGGGGGTGGTTTGGCCACCCCCAGACCGGCCGGACTGGGGGTGGCCGAACCACCCCCGTGGCCCTAGGGGGTGGCTGGGCCAAAACCCTTCAAAATTTTTTTTTTTTTTTTTCAACTGTGGGGTGGCCGAACCACCCCCTATGGGGTGGTTCGGCCACCCCAGACCGGCCAAGGGGGTGGCTGGGCCACCTCCTTGGCCAAAATGGGGGTGGCCAGCCACCCCTCTTTTTTTTTTTCTTTTTTTTTTTCTTTTTTTAGTTATTTTTTAAAATTTCTTTAATTTTAATCATTTTTTTAATTTTTTTAATTTTTTTTTTTTTTTGGTGCCACGTGTCAACCTTAGCGGTTGACACGTGGCGAGAAGTTGAAATTTGGACAAGAAATCTGACAATGATTTTTTCTTCCAAATTCAGGTACTACCTATGATACGAAATGAAACTGAGGTACTAAATTTAAAAACACATAAAACTCAGGTACCTCTAGGGTATTTAACCCTTATTTAAAACAATATTTACATGGTTTATCTTTTCTCTCTTTCCCTAGCATTTAATTCAAATAATATTTAAATTGTATAGGAAAATGATAAAGGTAGTTATTGTGGAATGTATTTGAATAAGGTAACAAAAAGTAGTTGATTCTCTACATTTAATAAAAATCTAAGGGAAATTACTGCTAGTCCTCTATGTTGAAAACGCGTAAAAAATCCAAGTCTAACCCTAAAGCATGTATAACTCAAAGTCTTAACTCCTTTTGCAGGAGCGACAGATCAGCTATATCAGTTTTTTTATTTTTTTTTATTTTTTCAGAACTTTTAAAAACCCTGTTGCCTCCCCTCCTATTCCTTTTCCATATCGATGGTAATGCTTATAGTTATTGTTAGAAACCGAAGGATTAAGTGACTCAATCCAAAGTAACATGATTGATAGGATTGGCTATACCAACCCTTACCATTATTTGTTATCTTTCTTTATCATGGTTTGTTATCTTGGATTCTTGAGGGTTGTTGAGTTAGTTATTATTTGAATCCAGATGATTAGCATTCTTTGTTATCTGTTTTACCCTTTAGTTTAGCTAGGTAGTAAAATTGGATCCTGTAATCCTTCTATAAGAGAAGTGGATTAAGTCCAGGAGAAATCAATTAATCTTTTTTTTTTAAAAAAAAAAAAAAAAAATTTATAAATATAACAGAACTATTACAACAAGAAATAAAAAGTACAAACACAACAAGGCCTGGGCAACCCAAAATTTAAACTATGAACAAAAGTACGCAAGAGCAATGCTTCCAAAGATGCGGGCCCTATAGCTCGAGGCACGGATGCCACAAAGTCGGGATCACCAATAAAGGTGATTTGTCAAATGTATTGAGTCACATCACCAACACAGGGGTAAACAGAGAGAGAGGAATACAACAAAAAACCCAGTAAAGCAAACAAACAAACATGAAAACAGCAGCAGCAAGTCTGGCGGAAGCAGGGTGGGAGCCCTCCCGGGAGGCGCGTGAGAACCACGCGCCGCCCAAGGACGGCCTCTCAGCAGTAGGGAACGGCGGAATCGTTCGGAACCACCATGGGTTGGAGCGGAAAGTGGAGGAGGGTGCTGTCGGAAGCTCCACGCACCGGTTGATTCCAAGAGCTTTTTGGCGCGTGGGAAGCACGCGCCATCTTCCAGGCAACGGAGGAAAAGGGGAAGACCACCGGCAGACTCCGGCGAACCCAGTGCTAAGGAACATGACTAGAGAGAGAGGAAGGCAGTGAGCAGATCTAAAACCAAAAATCCGACTCCAAACTTCAAAAGCATGGTCGATGAAGGGGGATAGGCAAAAACAACCTTGCTGGTTGGAGGAAAGCAAGAAGAAAGCAGGAAAAGGGAAAGATAAATCAGGTGCAAAGCTGGCTCTGTGGTTGAGGAACCGGTGCAAAGCTGGCTTGGTGGTTTGAGAGAAAACTCTCAAACTTATTTGGGTATGGGTTAAGGGGTGGTTGGATGGTTGTGGGGAGGGGGATAGGATGGTAGAAAACGATGGAGATGGAAGCTTAAAAAGAGCTTCCCTCCCATGGAGGGAGCACTAGCAGCGAATGAAAAGTGGGATATTTCTAGAGAGAAGTTGGAGCGTCTCTCACTACAAATGCAATCCAGTTAATCTTTTTGTCAAACAGATTATATGCGGTGTCTCCTACCCAAAGTAGAGAATAAAATGTCAACACAATTCGTTTCCTTTTTACATCCACAACCGATCACAACATGAAGAACCCATCAGTTATCTACTTATCTGTTAGTTCAAATTTTCGACCAAAAGAAATTACCAATTTTGTATTTGCACAAGAAATTTTACCTTGGGTTGTGAATATTCTTTCTTGCGACAGTGTTTACTGCCATGGAATGGTTCTTTCCAACTAAGGAAAGGCATTCACGAGAAGTTTGTATACAAATCACAGAAATGAATGGGGACAAAAGAAGAGACAGATATTACAGAAACCATGCAGGATGTCAATGCATGACTCACCCAAACAGTTTCACAGCAGAAAAACTAGTTAATTGCGTGGTTAGATATAAATTAGCCCAACGGTAAACTAAAATGATCCTTTCTTTTTAACTAATGGTTGATCCTCACCCAACCAGCTTTACGTGGACGACAAAGCTAGTCGTTGAAGACACACTCGACTCCCAATTGGCCTTCCATAAAAAGATTGAGAGGTGTTGACTTGACGCTCACACAAAGCGACCAATTTCAACCTTTTGGCACACTTAGAAGAAGCCCATATTACCACCACAACCCACCAGTCGTATATAAAAATAGAAATACCACCTCCCCTTTGGTTTCGTTACACATAGCATGAAGGATTCACAAATCCAAAAGAATCGCAGATGATCATGTTTATGTAAAATCCATTTTGCGGTGGAATTGTGAGGGTCCAATGGTGCCTGTGCAGCCGAATTAGAAAGAATATAACACTTGTCATGAAACTGGCAGACGACAAAATGAATAGAACAAACAGTGTATTATGCTCAGAGTTACTGTTTATGCTCTGGGTGTAGGAATCAGTCTACATAGAGCTTACATCTCATTGATTTTGGACAGGTTTGGGGATTAGGAATTGATCTTCTAACGTTTGGATCTTAGATATTATAAAGGGTTTTTTAAAAATAAATAAATAGCAGAGATCCAAATAAATGCTCAGAAATCATGTGTGTGTAGGGTTTCTTTTAAACTTCCCAATCAAAACATGACTACCTGTTTCATATATACCATCCAAGCGAGCTCCTTTTGATGATATACGTCTTTATTCCTAAGTAGCAATTCCCTCATAAACAGGTACCTTGGAAAAGGTGAAATGAACAAAAACATGGGATTATGAAAATTAAGGCCATCATGGAATTTGGTTTAATTCCATTCAAAAAGAAATGAAAAATCCTCTTTGATATGAACTTAAAAATGATATAATATATGCCAAGCTATCCTTGGGTATTGTTGCAATGTTTACCATGACATATCCTTTGCTCCAAAACAATTTTACTTCAGTAAATGTTAATCTAATACTTTACAGTGTCAAACAATTCATATCTAGCCAAATTACCTAATAATGTTTTCAATTGTGAATTGCAGACACGGGTCACACCTGCGGTCCTCCAATCCAAATGTAGTTACATTCGGTTTCTCATTTCCTGTGTTCTTTGAATATTAGTAGTTCCACAAGCAGCAACTATTTGTAAGTTTATTTTCCTGCACAAACCACTCCTTAGCATAAAATATCTACTTACTAGCAGCAATCTGACCATCAAGGTTCACCAGATTACCTGCCTTTTCCTGCAAACTAAATAGAAACAAGCTACTCTACAGATTATAACTTGCGGTTACCTCCAGTCACCCACAAAATTGCAAGTTTAAAGTTGCCAAAAGGCATAACCTTGAATCCCAGCCCACTGAAGTAGATTTTCATGCAAGTGGAACAACATTTCTGCTAAAGAATAACTCTGCAAAGACAAAGTAATTACCTATACCTGTCTGATCCTGATAACTCCAAAACTAACCCCAACTCTGTAAAACAAGTAATAAATTTCCGCGTAAGAATATAATTCATTGATTACCATCCCACTTATGTCTATTGCCCCTAACAACTACCCATTCATGGTACACTGCAAAGCACCTCATAATCATTGAATCCACAAATTAAAGTAGTGATGGCAGGAGGAGTATAGGAGGGAAAAAAAATAGCCTTCCTAACTTGTAGATAATTGCAGAAAGGACGAAAGACTACTGCAAATCATATTTATGAAGCCATGTCTGGATAGTCTGCAATTGATTACCTTAAAGGTATGAGTAAACGATCCAAACTTTTCCAAATTGGTAGAGTTCTTTGAGGTCAAACAGACAATAAGGGTTAAGTCAACAACCAGAAAATAAGGGGAAAGAAAATCTGATAACGACATATCAATCTAAGGGAGCTGCGATGATAGAAACAGGTCTAATTATTACCTCAAAAATGAGAAAAACACCATCATCTCTCTCAGCAGCAGTGTCAATCATGCATATAATTTTCGAGTCTGACCACTTAAAATACTGAGAACAAAGTAAATAGCCCAAGATGGCTCCCAAACAATAAGAGTCTCTGAAAACAATGTTTCAGAGACAGGCAACACATAAAAAGAATTCCACCAAAGCCTAAAATAAATTATGAAAAGAGTTACAACAATGAAGTTATACCTACCTCAACCCTTTTCTCCATTAACAAAATTGATGAAATGGAGATGATATAGTCTCAACAAAGGAAGATGGTATAGTATCAACAAAGCTGTGAGATAGGAAAAGAAAATTTCACCCATAATGACAAGATAACTTGAGACTCATTCACATGTTCATAAAAGTTTCAAGAAAAAAATCTACCTCATTTAATTTTAAAGCTCAGAAATCTATCGACACAATCCACTAATACGGACGAACTGGACTTCTAGGTGACCTTCTGTGACCATGCCTATCAGGTGAACGAGACCTGCTCCGATCTCGGTATCTATCCCTGCCTCCTTCCCTTCCATTCCTGAACCTCCAATCCCCTCTTCCTCCATCCCGATTACCTCTAGCATTCCAGTCTCTAGACCTTTCACGATCTCTGTCTCGTTCTCGGTATCTACCCTGCTCCCTATCTCGATCACGATCATGATTCTTGTCCCTGTCACCTGAATCACTTCTCCTCCTCTCAGTATCCTTCTCCCTTTGCTTCCTTCGTTCCTCCGCTTCTTTCTCCCTAGCTAAGTTTTCCTCTTCCCTTGCCTTCTCCTTAGCTTCCTGGAATACAAAAATCCATGTTCTTTATTCACTAAAAAAGAAAAAATAGATTTCATCCATCAAATTATTTTTGAAGGGAGACTCACCTTGTACTCGGCGATGAAATCCCTGACCATGCCATAACCAATGTGCTGCTTCCCTGTGATGTGAGACTGGGTTCTCTCAGCCGCATCATTTGCAACAAGAAAAGAACCACAGACCTCACAAAGAGCCATCTTTTTCTCCTGAGCAAGCATCAACATCTTATCATTCGGAGGTTGTTGGGTCAAGGCTGTCTTCTCAGCGTTAAGCACCTCCACCTGTAAAAGAAAGTTAACCAAAAAAAATTACACCAAGTACCCAGAAACCTCAATGTGCTACAGTAAAAAGATACCTGGGCAAAATTTGAATTCTTTTATAATTGCGCTATCTAATGAACGTGATAACGAAGTAGAATGGAGGGACTCAAAGTATTAATTCACAAGTATATGCTGACTTTTTGGAACTAATAGCAAGTATTAAGAGAGGTGGTAAATCTCTTCTCTCTCTCTCTGCTTGATCAATGCTGGAAAATCAAATAAGAGGCTAGTAGATGTGGCTTTTCATGCTTAACAAAAACACTTGGGCATTCCTAAGCACCTTTCTCATGAGTGCTTCAGCTTCATCCACCTTCCCAGCTTCACCAAGGGCCTCCACTTGCTCCAGCAGGTTCTTTATTTTTTCTTCCAGCACGGAAAACTGTTCAGATTTTTCAGCTGATAGGGGAGGTCCTGGGGTGGGTTCCACCTCTTGAGCAAGGCGTTCTCGCCCCCGCCTAACTCTTCTATCCAAGTCCATCACCTGCATAAAGCAAGTACAAAGAAAAACAGACAGGCCACATAATTAGCAGCAGGAGAATTGAAAAGGGGGGATAGGCTGCCAACCGGGGGAGTGGGAGGGCGGGGGTGTGTAAAAAGAAATTTGTAACGCACCAATTTTTCGCAAAACTGAGCAAGTTCAGCTTCAAATTTTGGCACATATGCATCATGTCTTGGGGACTTCTCAAAACTAAAGCCGCAAAAAATAGAAAACAAGTATTAATACCCATTCCAGTGCAAGTTGTGAGCTAGACATGATATTCAAAGCACCCATGAAATGGACGGGAAAAGGAAATCTACTTGTAAGGCATGTATTTCTACTACCACACACATAAACATGACCATGAAATGTATACACAGATGTATATGGTAAAGCTTACCTACATAAGCGGCATTTTCAACTCTTAAAATTCAGATATTAAAGGAAAAAAGTGATGTAAAAGGACCAAAATTTTGGGTATGCTTCATAATGGTTTTGAAAAGGTGTTTTCACATGATATAAAGGTGAGAAGTATTTTTGGAGGGGTCCATATTTGAGAAAATGTTTTCTGTGCGGTCCACTTGAGAAAATTCTTTAGTTGTAATTTCAAAGAAACAAAATCTTAACATAATTATTTTGAAAAACCACAAGCGGGTGCAGAGCTAACTTCTTACTTATTAGAGAGAGAGAGAGAGAGAGAGAGAGGTGGCTGCGCAGCCATCCCTTTCCTGTTGTGGTGGCTGTACGGCCACCTCTGAAGCAAAATAACCAGCATAGTGTCCTATATCTCTTGTCAAATACAGAACTAAAGTTGCAAACTTCAGAATCTATAACAACATCAAGAAGACACCAAACTGTGGGGTGAAAAGCAAAACTCGGAGGAATGAGTTGGGCAGCCAAGTTGCTAAACTTGTAAATTGTATAAATAATAAAACCTTTTGTATAACCCCTAAAAAACCATAAGTAAGATAGATCCCTAAGCAACTCCCTCAATATTTGGACCCAACCTGTATTGAACTACATTTGTCACTCACAATTAAAGTACAAGGCTGCAATATGACATCAGATATTAAAACGAATCTTATCTGACAACAGCAACCAGAATCAGTTCTGTGAACCTTAATTTTGATAGTACACATGAAAACTACAGAGAAAATTTTCCCATGATGATAATTAGGTGGATATTGAGGAGCATGAGACAGAAAAGACAACCTAAAATGTAAAAAGACCTTAACATTTTTTTTTTCTTCATATAGAAGATGAATTTAACATATACTTAGAATGGGCTTTACTAAACTCTATCACTTATCGCAACATAGTCTAGGAATTCAGTAACACTTTTAGTTCCCCAAACTGTAAATGTCAGTGCTTTCTATGGTAAGAGACTATATATCTGGACACACAATGATTTCAAGCTATAGAGACTAATCAAAACAACTCTAAGACAACACAGAACATCCATTTTCGTAATGTATAAGTCTAAAATCTTTTTCTTCTCTGAAATGAAATATTCGAAAACAAACAAATCCAATAAATTTCTTGTAGAACCTTTCCTGTGACCATATTATAGCAGAGCCATGAAAAGGTTGCATGAATTGGGCAGTTGTATCTGAAAAAGGTGACCGAGTCATTGGTAGAATAAACTCGAGAAATCTCTTCAAAACTCAGCCAAATCAGAAATTTGGTTGGGCAAGTAACATGAGAAAAGACAATTGGGCCATTTTAGTTTTGCGACGGATCAATACAAAGGAACAGGAAACCCTACCAAACATGAAGAACTCGGAAGAAAAAAAAGTGTTATCTATAGGACCATAATAGAAGTTTTTCCACGAAGATACCTCTATCACATTAAGTGAAAAGAAGAGCAAAATCTAGACCTGCACATTTTAAAAATTTATTGTGAAGTTGCACAATATTAGCTGCATTTATGTTTGCAACAAGCAATTGAATAAAATTTAAATTAAATGCACTACTTTGGATAAAATTTGGGAAAAGAGTCTTTGGAAAAGTTCAATAAATAGAAAACCAAGATTACCACTTGGTCATTACATCAAAGGCGTAAAGGTTATGGAGATGTTTTGTAACACCCCGGTCTCACATTGTGAAAATGAGTAGCCCACATAGACAGTAGATAGTTTATAAGAGATGCTCATGGGTGCGAAGTCTCACATTGCTTATTGAGCTTTATAAGTAATTATAGGAAAGCTCCAAATCAACTAGTCCTTTTGGGGTGATAGCGTAAATGTGATTAGCGTTTTTTCCTGAGTCGTTACATGTTTAATATGGAATTACCCATTAAATTTTTTTAGAATATATATATATATATATAAGGAAAAAGAGATCACTAATAAGATAACCTCCAGCCAATAGCTTCATCTTTAAAGATAAATTAAAATGTCAACGTGCCAAAACCTTTAATACTCTGACTTAATCGCATACTAGCAATATCGATATGAAGAAGTATCTCTACTAGATCAACATATTACAAATACGTTACATTCCATTTTTAGTAATGACCTGAAGCTTTAAAATGAATTACAAGTAAACCCTGATCAGCAACTAAGTTCCAAGAATTGAAAGTAGACTCTCAAGTTCTACTAATGTAAATATATATACAAGTAATATTTGCCTTTAACGTTAAAGATTTCATCTTATGTGACTGTTTTCATGAGATCAACATTTTTAGCACTAATTTTAGACCACAAATTGGATCATTCTAGGACCCCAAACTCCACGTCCCAGATGTTCGTGCATCAACGGAATAATCCATACATAGATTTCACAAAATAACCCCAAGTAAACAACCAATTAAATTAATACATTGACTTCGACAAATAATTTATTCTCCTCTCCTTGCACATATCTGATCATAATGCTTAGATCAGTTACCTCAAAAAGGAAAAACCAGCAACAAATTAGCATACCATGTAAGGCATATCTATGTTCCACCCTACACCACACATAAGAAGCAGCAAACTTAATCATATAAATACAAGATGGAGAACATTCTTTCAACAGAAACTGATCATTCTGATCAAAAGTTATATATAACCTTTAAGAGCTAAGGAAGGCCGCTGTTACAATATTTAACCAAATGTTTCACAATTTAAAGACAATAAATTTGACAAGCATGCAAGTACAGTTTTCTGATTGCATGCATAGTGAACACATACACATTGTAAATGCAGTAAGGATCCTGGATATACAGCCAATAATACAATAAAAACATCAATTATCCAAAGCAATCACCTTTCTTTCAACTTTTGATCATGTATTCTAGGGCACGGTCCTGAACCAATGAACAACAAACGATAATTAGTCAAACCTCACTCACCAAACATCAAAACAAATGCTCCAGTTGGTCGCTGATAAATTTCAGAAAAAAAATAAATAAATCATAGTTTTATCTTACACTTCTAGCAATATCTAGAAGCTAAATAATCTAAAACTTTGCGCAACTGAGCCAAATAAACCTGATTAGCTACACTATATTAGAATCCTCAACTTTCGAAAACCAAAACAGTAAAACTCATATTGTTACGAAAGATCCTAATTCTTCATTTCATTTTCTCACTCTTCTCATCAACCAAACAGAGAGGCAATACTTTAATTTGTTGGCAACAAAGAGTGGGGAAACAAAAATCACAAGTAACTAATATTTCTTTTTTTTCCTTGGTTTTCTCAGCAACCAAACAGAATCTCAAACTAAGCAAAATCCAATAGAAATTTAACTTCAGCTCACCCAGATCGCTCCGCGTATTGACGAAGAGATCGTGCGGACAAAACCGAACCATATAGCAAGCGCAAACCTCCTTACTGTCCCATGTAATTTCCTTGTACCCCTTTCTCTCTTCCTCCGTCAAATTACGAGCTAAAAATTTCACCAAAAGCAACCGAAAATAAAATCAAATAAATTGAAAACAAAAAGGCATTCTTTCATATCCATATCTAATCAAACAGAATTGCAAAAACTAAATTACAACGCTCAATGCACCCAGTTTTCCATATAGCCATCAAACAAAAGCAAACTAGAATAAAAAGTGAAAACTTTTGGGAAGCGGAAATTAGGTTTAGCGGGAAATACCTGAACCCATAAGCTCGTCTAGCAGAGCTCTCTGAGCGTCCATGGCTAAGGGAGGTTCAGAAGTGAGATTGACGAAATTTCAATCAGAAAGGATTTTAAAGGTTTTATTGATAATTGGGGATTTTATGGTTTGGGGTTTCGTGAGAGACAGAGACAGCGGTAACAGCTGGTTGTGCTGTGGTACATAACAAACAGGGGGGTTAATCTGGATCCTTTTTATGGGTTAAGGATTTTCCCCCACTAGCGCAAGGAAATTCTAATCCAAGCACTAGAAAGGTTTGCCATTTTGTATTTGTCCTTTGAGCCAGTTGGGAATACATTGGCGAAATATTCCAATAATTACCCTGGTTTTTTTTTTTTCTTTTCTTTTATTTGTGGTATTTAAAAAGTTTCTTACGATATATTATAGGTTTACAACTTTTATATAATTTTTATACAACTCTTTTTAAAATTAATTATTGAATATGTAGAACCCGCATGTAAAAAAATATATCTAATAGTTAGTTTGAAAAAAAACTGTTCGAGTCGTATAAAAGTTATGTAACAATCATTTCTCTTCTTTTATCTCTATCGAAAAGATTACACGTTAGTCCAACATTAGTCAATTTGCAATATTTTTCCAAACTTTTAATTAAAGCAATGTATTCCTCCTAAACTATTAGAAAATTGCAATGTATGACTTTTGTCTCACAAAAAGATAAAAATACTCCTAAAATATATATAAACGGTGGTCGTGAGTCTACTGCCGTGGATCACCAGTTTTTTTTTTTTTTTTTTAAAAAAGTAATTTTTTATGTATTTTTTTACATTTTTGTAAGGGTACTTTTGTCATTTTTTGTACATAAGGGGTACATTGCAATTTTCTGGTAATTTGGAATGGACATTACAAATTACCTGATAATTTGAAAGAGATATATGTACTTTTATTGTTTGTATTTTTTTTTTTAATAATACTCTCAAATTTTACTCATTTTCCAAGGTACCTATGATCATTGACAAAAGTCTTTAAATGCGCATAGGGAGCGGCCAACCCCCGTCCCCATCAGGTGAGAGATAGCCTCTCTTCGAAGGGGCATCAACCACTCCCCCTACACTTAATAAGGGATGACCTTCCATCGGTGATTGTTTTAAGTGTGGGAGGCGGCCATCCTCCCCCACACTAGTAAGGAATGACCTTAAAAGTCTATATGGTATTGAGTAATGCTAGAAGTCACTATTTTGTTTCTCTTGTGTCCCTTTAAGAATTGTGTAACTTTTAAAATCATCGTTGAACTTATGATTGATCACTATTGAATTTTGATCTAGTAGTGATTTTAAAAGTTACATTATTCTTGAAGATACACAATAATGACACAAGAGTAACTTCTATAATTACTCTATGGTACTTACCACGTCGACTATTAAAAATATGAAATATCAGTGACAATCTATGTAGCAATCCAAGTAATACTTATTAAGTCAGTCATTAAAATGTATATTATCACGTGGTGGTCATTTTTCATAAAATTTGGACATGTCACGTATTATTTTTACCCACCGTTAGGTTTTATATATATAAAGGGAAAAAAAAAGAAAAAAGAAAAAAAAAAAAGAAAAAGGACTTGAATGGCTTATAGAAAGGCCATTCATAAAGGTTAGTTGCTTATAAAGCATTTATGTAGGGAGTATTGTACATTGTAATACATATAATGGAAAACTCGTTATATAATAGCTTTACAATTATTATTCATGTATGGTATTCATTATAATAGTTGAAGCTATGATGCGAGCAATGGGCTTTCCAAAGGGCTGGATCCGGATTATCATGAGATGTGTCACTAGCGTCTCCTATTCCGTGTTGGTCAATGGATCCCTATACGAATAGTTTAATCCTTCGTGAGGTTTACGACAGAGAGACCCCCTCTCTCCATATTTATTTTTACTAGTGGCTGAAGGTCTGAGGTCATTGATAGTTAAGGCTGAACAGGAAGGGAAACTTTCGGGTGTCCCGGTTTCAGCAGGGGGTTATCGCTTTACACACATATTTTTTGCGGATGATAGCCTCTTTTTTTTTAAAAAAAAAAAATTATAAGTAAAGAATAAACTCTACATCTATTTTATTTTTTTTTTTCAAAATAAGCTTATCTACTTAATAGAAAACACTTTCTCAAATGTGTATCCACTATAATATACTTTTAAAAAAATTTGTTACCTTTACGTTATATCAAAATATTTTTTTTCAAACAAATAACACAAAGCACTTCTCCAAATAAATTAATTATCTATCTCTTGCATTACAAGAGACAATATATTTTTATTATTGGAGCTAGGATAGTGAATAAATTAGTAAAGGGAAAAATACATTTTATCCCTTCAAAATTTGACAACTTTTTCACTTTTGCCTATGATGTTTAAAAAGTGGCAATGTAACACAACAAAGTTTTCGAAAATTCCAAAGTAAGCACTCTATTAATTATTTATGTATTCTTTAATAGAAATTATTGAAAATACCTAAATACCCTTATTATTATTTTTTAAAAAATATTAATAAGAAAAGAAATAAAAGAAGAAGAAAAATACAAAGAAGTGGCCACCCTTACGGCCGGCCCAAAGGGCCAAATGGGGGTGGCCAAAACCACTCTCAAAGCCACCCCCATTTGGCCAAGGGGGTGGCTGATTCACTCCAATATGACCGGAATGGAGCTGGCCAGCTCCATTCCGCCTAGATGGGGGTGGCTACGGGCACCCTTTTTTTTTATTATTATTTTTTAAAAAAATAAAAAAGAAAATAATGTCATTTGGGGAATTAACACATGTATATGAGGCAATTTTAAAAAGTTTGTTCCGAAAAAATGCACATGCATCACACGTGAGCCATTTTCCATCAAAGAAGACAGAAGAATAGCTAACGAAATGCTTACATTGAAAATTTCAAAAACTTTATTGGAATACTTTTTAAATATCATAAATAAAAGTGAAAAAAATAGTCAAACTTTAAGGGTAAAATATATTTTTCCCTTTAGTAAACTGTTTTCTAATGGTTTGCAAGTAATTCAAAAGATATTCAAAATACATCTCTTTAGCTAGCATTTATGATGGCATCATAAATTAGTTAGAAACTAGTTCCTTGCATTTCATGCGCTAAAAGCAAAGAGGCGGAGGAACAACCTCATGAGGGAGGTGGCCGGAAAGGTTCAGAAAAGGGGGGATAAAAAGACTTTGCTTTCTCCCTTCTCCCCTCTTCTTCTCCGCCTAGTGCGGTTGTTTTACCTCCCCTCTATGTTACTGGTTCTCTTCTTTTTCCTTCTTTTTTCCCCCTGAGCAGAGGCGCCGCTGTTCTCCCTTCCCCAGTCCACCTTGACCCGCATGGTCGCCCCCCTCTGGCCATGCTCCACTCCCTATTGATGTGTCGTTCGTGGTCTTTTAGTGGTGCTCAAATCCGGATCTCTCAAAGCCTGATCTGTCACGATCCGTTCTTCCGTTGCTCCGACGCGCCACTCCAACATCTTCATCGACCTCCTAGCTTTCTGCCGCTGCCTCATCCAATCACCACGCGCCATTGCGTGTTCTCCGAGCTGTTGCTAGATGCTCTCCCGCCAGTCTTCCCCCGCCCCGTCTTCTGTTCAAGCTGTTGCTCAGTGGGCTTTAGTACTGCTTTTCTCTTTTTCCCCCGTAATTTTCTTTTTATTGTGTTTTGTAGCTCTTTTCGTATTTTCCTGCTTTTTTGTTTTGTGGGTTGTTGTCTCATTGTTTTTTGTTGTTTTGATCTTGCCATGAAGACTTTTGTAACCGAAATTGTGTTGGTTCCTCTCTTTCATGCAGTCCCTACATTAGACTACGACAGCGCATATTCGGCTTCAGCCTCTTTGTAGTGGCTGTGGCTGGTTCCAAGTGGGGGTTTAGATATGTTCTCCTTAATCTGTGTCATTTTTGTTTTGTAACTGCCTTATGCGGCCCCTTGAGAATATTGGGTTACTTGTTTGATCTATATCCTACTTGTAATGATTTTCGCATTGTTTTGTTTGTGTTAGACCTGTTGTTGAAGAGCTCACTCTATTTTTGTTTTTAGAATCACTTACTCTTTTTTTTTTTCTTCAAATCAAGAATGAAAAGAATCATTTCCTATAACCATTTCCTTAATCATTTAATATATATATATATATATATATATACACGATCGCGTCATTGTCATTACTTTTTTTTTTTTTTTTTTTAAGTTGTCATTGTCATTACTTATTACAAATAGTTTTTTGCTTGTAGAACTTCATGTTATCGAATAAGTTATCTTAATGAGTGGGCTTTTATTGAAGGCCCCATTGGGATGCATTTGGAGACAAGGGACGGCTTTCTTTCAGTGGGAAAAAAAAAAAAAAAAAAAAAAAAGGTTGAAAAGCAAATTTAGCTGATTGCTTTGTGGGTCCACAACTTTGTCCTCAGATTTACTTTAATTTTTCAAGTAATAAACACAAAAATGTTTTTTACTGACGAACAAAAAAAAAAAAGTATCACCGTTGTTGAAAGAAACGTTATTTTATTCTCAAGTTGTTTCACTACTGATTACATCCAATTTGCCGGTGGCCATGATTGGGTATTATTTTATTTTTTATTAGTTTTAAAAATATATTTGGGTAGGTTTTTTAAATTTAAGTTTATTCAAGTTTTATTCAACTTTTTTTTTAATTTTGTCTTGAGTTTTTAAACCATCCATACATAATATTAAAAGACAATTTTTTTTTTTGGGTATTAACAATTTTGAATATAGTAAAAGATGGTAAATTATAATAAAAAAAAATTGCACTCCCAAACTAGCAGAATTACTAAAATACTTTTTGACATGTATCCACATATATCAAGACAGTAATTTAGATAATATATTGTGAGATAGTCCATACAATATTCATCTACTGAAATAAATTTTGGCCTATTCGGCCACCTATTCGAGTAGATAAGTTTCACATAGACTTTATTACATGTGTTTTCAAGGGGTAGTTCAATCGGTTGTGGACTACGCCTCATGAAGTGCAGGTCACTAGTTCGAATCCCTCATCCCCTTGTGTGTGTGGACATGTAAAAAAAAAAAAAAAAATTACATGTGCCGTCAAAATTAATAATAATTTAGATAGAAAATGATTGGATATATCGAAAGTCTAGTACTGTAGTACTGCTTGAAAATTTAATTTAGTTTAGTGGCACAGAAGAGAAGACTAGTAGTATGGGGATCGGAAAATAAGGTCCAACGACGAGCATACCCTTATAGCATTATCCAAAAGCCAAATTCTGTGGCTCTCCTTTACTTTTCTACTGATTAATTTGAACCCAAAGTGATATCTGAACAAACACGTACAATCAGCTGTTCTGTTCATCAAACCTCACTTCAGCCATGAATGACAAAGTGGACAAGTTGGTCATCTTCCTAGCAAAGAGAGATGGTATTGACAAGCTTGTGAAGACCTTCCAATATACCTCCAAGCTTGTCCACTGGCACGCCGGAGCCACCCGTCCAGATATCGCCGGAAAAGCCAAGCAATGGGAGGTTGCCTCGGGGCTCAGCCGGAAGGCTTTTAGGAGTGGCCGGTTTCTCACCGGCTTCAATGGTCTGAGAAGAAGCCCTGGCTCAACCCCTGCCCTCCGGTTCCTAGCAGTTCTGGCTAACGCAGGCGAGATGGTGTATTTCTTTTTCGACCACTTTCTTTGGCTGTCAAGAATTGGAGTCTTGGACGCGAAGTTGGCACAAAAGATGAGCTTCATATCAGCATTTGGTGAGTCTTTTGGCTATATTTTCTTTATTATATCTGATTTCATTGCCATTAGAGAGGGAGTAGCGGCAGAGAAAAAGCTCGTCAGTGCTTCAGAAGGAGAACCAGAGGATGCGAAACAGAGCATCAAAAAGATCAAAGCTGATAGAGTGATGAGGCTGATGGCAGTGGCAGCTAATGTTGCCGACTTGATTATTGGTGTGGCGGATATCGAACCCAACCCGTTCTGCAACCACGCTGTTGCTCTTGGGATCAGCGGATTGGTCTCTGCATGGGCTGGTTGGTACAGAAATTGGCCCTCGTAGGTTTAAGATTCCTGTTTAAAATGGAAAAACAAAAACAAAGAAGATGTTGGACATTGAGACACCCAAGTGTTATAGCTATGAGAATTAGTTACAAACTGATGATGTTGCATACTTGCATGTGTTTGAAACTCTGATCCCAATATGCAACTGTTCCTCCGGTGGTGTATGCATGTGTATAATAACAAATACTGTACCTTCCAACATCATTCAAGAAAGCTTTAATTAGGCTTATCTGCGTAGGAGTGGTTTACTGTCACTTATTTGAAGAAAGAATGAATATATATTCATTCTGTAACACCCCCATCAACCACCCGAAACCTGAATAATATTGAGAATTATATTTTTATCTTGTTAAAGTTGATACGATTTTTAAAATCATCGTTAAATTTGTGATGGATCATTATTAGATTTTAATCCAACGATGATTTTAAAAGTTAAGCTAACTTTGAGAGGATTAAAAAAAAAAAAAAAAAAGTCACTGGCAGTACTTTCCCAACAAAAGAAAGAAAAAGGATATATATTCACTTCGCTGCCCATTTTTATTCAACTAGTAACAGAGCACGTGCTTTACATTTGCACATGGATTTTTCAATGATAATTTATCGTTTATATTAATTTTTATTTATCAAATAATAATTAAATCAAGTAATAAATTTTTTATTCGCTAATATCATTTTTTGCGGAATTATATATATATATATATATTCTACAAATATCTCACAATGCTGATATGTTAATCTCATCCAAAAAGTCGGCCATTATTAAAATTTTCAGTATTATGAAATATTTACTAAATAAATAGTCGTTTATTGACGTTTAAATATATATATAAAATGTACAAAAGATGTATGTGTATCATATCTCTCTTGTAAAAAGGTGTGAAAAATTTCTTTAAAAATTACTAAAGGTTACAAGAGACAATCCCAAATTACAAAGGGTTACAAGAGATGATGTCAATTACAAGTAATTTCCTTATGAAAAGCTTGACTAATTGAATTAGAGCATTTCCTTGTAGAGTGCTGAATGCAGACCTTTTCTTGTCTGCACCAAATGACCAAGATTTGCAATATATATAACAGTTTCCTTTTTTGGAAGATCAGCATCGTGTCCTTCAAGGAGTTCCTTTTCCATATGATGTTGCTTTGCCTGCAAGGATCCTAACTGTATGTTCTCTAGAATAGGCTACACAGATTTCAGTAAAAAAAGATGGGATGTAGGGTGATTTTAAGGTGTAGTTCTTCCTAATTTGAAGAAAAATATTGTTTAAAAGATCTAATATGAATACTTTAGGATATTTTCAATTTCAAGGGAAATGAAAATAATTTATTACACGGACAAAATTTTGTTTTATTGTATTTAACGGTATATATGGTATCATGTTATTTATAATTTTAGAAGTATGTGCATGGCAACATATACACCATTATATTTATAAATTTAATCTTAACCATAAAATAAATCATCTATATTTCAAATGATTTGAACTTGTTGCCCAATGGATTAAGATGGTCTCCATTTTTTTATTTTTTATTTTTTATTTTTTATATATATATATGTGACTACATTTTTTTATGAGAAAAATACACATACCGCAGTCAAACTAAATTACCATTTCATTGTCAATGTGCCCCTCAAACTACTAATTGTGTCAATGTCCCCCTTAAAGCCAACTAAAAGACAAAAATAACCCTAAAAAAGTTTTAATAAGATAAACATATGTTGATAAATTCGAAAAAAAACAAAACTAAAACTAAAAAACAGAACCTTTTTTTTTTTTATAAAAAATATATCTTTTTTTTTTTTTAAAAAAAAACGAATTATTTTTGAAAGTTAGAAAAAAATACTTTTTTTTTCAAAAAAAAATCAGAAAAATGAAAATCCATGGGGCAACCAAAATTATATAAAACAAAATCTCTTTTATTTTTTTTTATTTTTTTATTTTTTTTATAATTTATAATTTTTTTTTGTTTTGTTTTTATATAATTTTTTTTAAAGAATTTTTATAATTTTATTATGAAGGGTATTTTTGTCATTAGCGGACATTGACATTCTTTGGTTGTTCATGAAAGAACATTAACACAATTAATAGTTTGATGCGCACATTGATAATTGAGTTGTAGATTAAGATACGTACTTTTTTCATTTTTTATTTATTGTAAAAAAAAATTAATTTATTGTATTAAACTGTACATATAATATTTTATTATTTAAAATTTTTAAGAGATACGATAATATATTTATCGTAATGTACGTGAAATATAATATTTGGCCATTAAACGGCTCTTCTACTTGCCGTAAAGAATTAATTGAAGTGATTTTTTTTTACGCGTTGACGTGGAAAACATGTATTGGCGCAGTGGGCGTGGAGGTACCGCAGAGGCGTTGTTCGAAGTTCACACCAAATTAGAAGACTATAGTAAACAGTCTTAAAAGTTAAACCAGGGGTCAAACCCAAGTTCCTTGTGAAGGTTTATTTCAAGAACCAGATTGTCGAGCCGAGGCCCGATTTCAAAGGGATTCTCCGAGGTTAGTGTTTGTGAAATATAGTAGGATAAGAAACTTTAAGTGGAAGGAAGAAAATGTTTTATAGAACTTTGATTCAGTACCATATTTTTTAAGTTGTCTATTTTTTTTGTTTGCTTGTTAGTTTGTTGATCTTTGTGAGGAGTGTGTGAGATCAGATGGCAGATGGGGCAGCGCCTTCGCGGTATGTGAAGCTGAATAAGGATCAGGCGCCTCTGGAGGATTTTAAGCCTGGAGAGCTTAATCAACCCATTGAGGTTCCTCAGGTTTTTACTCTCTCACGCTCTCTCTGACAAGATACTTAGTTTTATGGGATTATAATAAAACCCTTTGTTATTTATGCAATTGGTATTGGACCCATTTGCCTTTAATATCTATTTACTGATCTATTTCATGAATTAATATGAATTTGAAATTTGGTTGTTCGCATTTGCCTCTTACTTGGAGTATTTTGTTGTAGTTGGTCTGAATTATGATCATCCAGTGATGCTTTATGGTGTTGATTAGGCCTTAGGGTGTTTTTGGGTGACGAAGGAATATAAATATTGGGAGAAGTTGATTGGTTAATATTCCTAGGTGCTGTAGATCTGCTTCAAGGGGACACCAAAGCCCCTTACATGTCACTTCATGGTGGGATTCATCCTCGTAGGACTTCGTATACTTTTCCAGCCCTATGCCTTTGTAATGGTAGTATGACAAGGAGAGAGGAACTCAAACTGGTATAGTCGTAATAGACATAAATTTCATACTAGAACCTGACACTTTTCTGTGCATTCTTGGTGATCAGTTAGAATCACCCATTTTTTCAATTCTGATGTAGCCTGGATGTGTGAGTTCATATGATGTGAGGAATCCCGAATCTAGTACTCCATATAGTTCTCATTTACAGCTGAAAATAATTGAAGAATAAACTTGTAGGTAGATCCAAGAGCAAAACACTTCCTTTCTTTTCTTTTGCCTTATGGGTCATGCTTAAACCCTACAGTTCAGGAAATTTCTGGTTGACTGGCAGCTAAAACAGTTTGAAACAAGTAAGTTTTAGCAAAACCAGGGCTAAATTGAGTCAGATCTTTGATTGTTCTATTGTCCATTCTGGTCGGACTGACTAAGTCTTGGTTTTTAAATATATGATTGAACTTTAAATTTGCTCTTTGTACTTTATACTCTTTCTATCTTCCTGCTTTGTGCGGTCAGATGAGCATTTATTGATTAATCTCCATGGAGAATTGCTCTTTACACCAACCCCCGTTTATGTTTCATGACAATGAATATATGTGTAATAGCTATTTACCAACCGTATAAATTATTGGGCAGTTGGCTGTTCACAAGTGCAATGAATGTGGGCAGCCTCTACCTGAAAGCTTTCAGCCTCCTGCAGATGAACCTTGGACAACAGGGATTTTTGGCTGTGCTGAAGACAGAGAAAGTTGTAAGTGTTGATGTATAACTCAATATCCAAACTTTGTTCTTTGATGTGATATGATATAGATATTAAGCTTCAACATGGATTTTGTTTCTTGCTTGTCACTATGGAGTAGTTCTGGTGGATAAGTAGTCCTATTTCCAAATGTCTTCTTTTTCATGATTTGATGAAATTTTTTTGTTACAAATGTAAAGAGTTGTGGAGGCCAATTTCTTGGAAATATTAAGGGAGTGTTTGTTAATGTGTTTTGGGGAGTGTTTTTTGTTTTTGGTTTGAAAAGGTGTCCTGGTGTAACATAAAAGGTAAAAACTGTTTTTGTATTTTTAGGAGTGGTTTGTGTTTGGGTTATTTGTTAATGTTTTTGTTTTGAAAAGAGGAAACAAAAGACGGTAAACAAAAAATTTAACAAATGGAGCCTAAGTTTCTATAAGATCAGTTCTATTAATTTCATCCCTAGCTTTACCATTCACTTTGCCAAGAGTGATGAAAAATGAGATTATATATAAAGTAACCATCTGAATAATTCTGTCAACTAGTTTGCTTGTAGCAGTCTATCTGTGCTCAAATAATCTCCTTGATTTTTTTCTTTTCCCATAATTTTGTCTCTTGTATTACTTAAAAATATTAAGCCCTCACCTTTTGCCTTTCATCCAGTAGAGATGTATATCTAGCATCCTATAGGCCTTGACCTTTCTTAATATCCATAAATGTGTGTGCGCGTACGTGCGGCAAGAAGTTCCGATTCCAATACTTTCTTTACTGCAGAAAGTAAGGATGTTTTTACTAATTCACGTTTCAATTATGTAAAAGTTCTCTTGTGTGTGTGTGTGCCAGAAGTTCTGGTTCCAATATTTTCTTTACTGCAGAAAGTAAGGATGTTTTTACTAATACATGTTTCAATTATGTAAAAGTTCTCTTGTTTCCTTCCTTTACAGGCTTGACGGGACTATTCTGTCCATGTGTTTTGTTTGGGCGCAACGTTGAAAGGTTGAGAGAAGATACCCCTTGGACCACGCCATGCATGTGTCATGCCATTTGTGTTGAAGGTGGAGTTGTGCTGGCAGTGGCTACCACAGTCTTCGGTTGTATTGACCCATCGTTCCTCGTATGTGAGGGTTTGTTATTTGCTTGGTGGATGTGTGGCATATACACTGGTCTTGTTCGGCAATCCTTACAGAAGAAATATCATTTGAAGGTAATTTCATGGTGTTTTTGTAGATGACTAGGTGGCCTACAATTATTGTAGACAATGCAGTTGCATGAATGTCTTCCCTCAAACTTCACCTACACGTGCATCAGTTGCTCATTTAATTCAAGCTATTCGCTGGGTTGCATCTTTTAAGGAGCACAGAGTCATGTATGAATGTTGGTAGTGAAGTTATGTGATTACCACATTGCCCACTGAGGCAAAGAATCTATCAATAAAGAACTTTTCTCTTGTGGCTAGAAGTGAACTCTTGGATAACAATAAATATTCTGAGTTCTGACCAGATTTAAACCAGGCCTAAACTTTTGAATATGATACGTGAGGTAAGAGTTCTGTGGCTTGTGGCCAATACTGTTTCTTAGATTGCTGCAAGCATGGTGCCTTTGATCATTGTGATGCATTCTGTTTGAAATTCCAATGAAGGTTATTTAATCGCTGAGAATTTTCACTTTTGTAATTCGTTTTCCAACATGTTTTTTTTGAGTGCTAGACTTGAAGCAATAGAGACAAAACACTATTGTTTCGTGCAAATTATTGTAATATGATGGGTTAAATATTATTTAGCCCCCTAAACTAACAACCATTTTTTATGAAGCACTATGAACTGATAAGTGTCATGTTTTGGCCATTCAAACTACCAATTTGTTGCAACTTAGCTCCATCTGTTAGTCTTGACTGTTATGTTGGATCGAAAATTAAATTTGACCAAAATGTTATGAAAATAGTGTCCTCACTGTCCTTGAATAGTGTCCCCACTGTCCTTTGTGTTTCTTAACATTTATATAATTTCTTGGGGTAATTACCTTTTTCCCCCATGGACTACCAAAAAATGCGCGATGCCCCATGAACTACCAACTTGACCAAAATAGAGCATTCAACTACCAAAGACAACCCTTTTCCCCCCTTCCGTCAGTCAAAGGGGTTAAAACAAACGGTCAACAGGTCACGTGACCGTCACACGCAGTTTTACCCTCATTTTCTTCATCTTTTCCCCTCATAAACTACCACCATCTTCCTCTTTTCTCCCCATAAACTACCACAATCTTCCTCTTTTCCCCCCATGAACTACCACCATCTTCCAACATGCTCCCATGTAAAACGGGACATTACCCGTTGACTGTTTCTTTTAACCCCTCAAACTGACGGAAGGGGGAAAAATGGTTGTCTTTGGTAGTTGAATGCTCTATTTTGGTCGAGTTGGTAGTTCATGGGGGCATCGCGCATTTTTTGATAGTTCATGGGGGGGAAAAGGTAATTACCCCTAATTTCTTTGACATTTTTAATTTATTTCTTTTCTTAAATTCTGTACTGTTTGTGTACTTGAGCTTATCCTCTTTCTAATGTATATATATGTTTTATGACTTATCAAACAAAAAAATTCTCAAATTGTTTCCCTATGACCAACATGTCCCATTTAAATGGAAGTTTGCACATTGACTGATGATGACAATCAAAATAATCCCCATACAGTTAGTGTCTGTGTCATGACACTTCTAGTACTTCGCTCTGTGTGCTTGATTTTTTTTAGTGGTCCATTTGGTGAATTTATTGTGGGTAGGGCTGTTATTTTGGCTTTTGTTATTGTCTGTTTTACTGTCCTCCCAAGAGTGCAATGGAAAATCTTCATATTTGTATGACAGTGGATAATCTGGACATGTTGGCATGAAGTTCACACTGGTTAGGTCATGGACAGTAATAACTATGTGAATTTTTGTGCAAATTATGCTCATTGGTTAGATTACTCTGCCCATGTTGGCAATGATCTTTGGACCAAATGGAAAATAAGGGGTGGAAGGTAGGGTTAGAAGTTCAATTTCTTACAGGCGCATGAGTTGTTTCTGCCTATCCAAAAAAAAAACCTCGAACATGGGCATATGCATTTTGGTCAGCTCCAAGAAATAGCTAATATTATGGAGTTTAATGTGCAATCACGTCTTATAAATCATTTTTGTGTCTTTAATATGAATGTAATGACAAAGTAGATGGTTTGGTTAAGAAGTCAGTGTCGGCTAAGGAAGTTACCTGGACTAGAGACAGAACCGGGGGCCGGCCCTAGGGGCATGGCTTTTGATATGATAATCCACCTACAGTTGGCCATTTCTGAATTTAAACTTTGGTTTGTTGATAGTTATGTTGTCTTGAGGCATAGTTATGTTGTCTTGTCGGGCTTATAATTTGCTAACTCGTGTTTTTGCTGACTGCAGAACTCGCCGTGTGACCCGTGCTTGGTGCACTGCTGCATGCACTGTTGTGCCTTGTGTCAGGAGCACAGGGAGATGAAGGGCCGCCTTTCTGACAGTGTTGTCATGCCAATGACCATTGTCAATCCCCCCCCTGTTCAAGAGATGAATCATGCTGACAAGGACTCTGCACCATCCTCTGCCAACAACGAGCACACCAATTTGGAAATGCAGGCTTTGTAGGAGCCCCCGGCATTGATACTGAGTAAATAAATATGTTATATCTTAATCCGGATTTTTTTTTTTGGGGTGCCTCATGTTTTTAGCAGATTGGGATTACATGTATACGGATTCTAAAGCCATTTTTGAAACCATCTGACAAAATCTCTGAAATTTATGTCATGTTACTCGTTATAGTTTCTTCAATGAATTGGCCACCCCGTTTATGCGTCAGAGCCTGTAATCCTGCTTGAAACCGCCCTGCCATGAGTTGCACTGCACAAGCTTAAAAGATGTCAATCTCGAAATCGCCAGGCTTGTACATTTGTTTCCTATCCCATTTTCTAATGAATGCAAGGGGAACTTGTGGAAAATTGGATGGTTTCTGATATATTCCAAACTGCCTTTTTCCTTTTGGCTGTAGTATTTGGTTTGGAATTTGAGAGTGAGAGATAAGAGAGATTGTGAAAAGTCTTGAAGCTTTCTGTGATTTGGCCACTGAAGTTGTTCTGGGCAAGATGAATTTGACACTACAAAGAATTGTTCCTCAAATTAAGCAAAAGATTGAGTAGGCCGTGAAATGCTCAAGGATAGTGGAATATGATTCTAAATCTAATTTTCACCGTCGTTTTTTTTCTTCTTCTTCTTCTTCTTTTTTTTTTTTTTTTTTTTTTTTTAAAAAAAAAAAATTTATAAGTATCTTGACCATCGTTTTAAATATAGAGATATCCTGTTATTTAAATTTACGTGAGGTAAGCCGAATCCATTTGGTTTTCATACGAGTTGGTACTGGGTCTATCAATTGGCTCTTTTTTTTTTTTTTTTTTTTTTTTTTTTTTTTTTTTCTATTTGTTCTTTAGGGTGCGTTTGGATTGCGGTTTCGTAGATAATAAGTGCGATTTTAAACTAATGCTCCGTTTGTTTTGGTGTAAAATGATTTCTGAAAAATAATTTCGGTATTTTCCGGTGTTGGTAGGGGTGAAAATAATAGTCAACTGGAAAATGATTTCTGTTTGACCGAAAACCCTTAGTAAATTTCGAAAAATGATTTGCGCTTTTTAAAAGCGTAAATCATTTTCCGAATACGCCAGACACATTCGACTCGTATTAAACGACACAGTCGACCTTCACTTCAAGCAGTCGAACATCACCTAAATTTTGCCGATACCAAAATCCGACAGCGTCCGATCTATGCCACTGGAATCCGGTCAGTCCGGTTTCCGGCAGGACAGATCCGGCTAGAACGGCCGGATCCCTACCGACTGGCCGGGATCTAGCCAGAACGGCCGGATGCCGGCGGTTCTGGCAGGTTCCGGCCAGTATACCGGAGTCCGGTCGTTCTGTGCCGGAATCCGGCCAACACATATTTCGACGAAATTGTTCGGATTCCGGCCTTTATATTGGATGGCGGAATCCAGTAAAAGTGGCCGGAATCCTGTCGATCAGTGACGGAATCTCGTCTTCGGTAATTTTTATATTATTTTACATTAATATTTACATGTTTGGAATAAAAATTGATTTTTATATGTTAATATGATTGAATAAAAACATTGAAATGTTTTTGTGATTTTCCGTACGCGCCAAACACTGGAAAATGTTTTCAGCGAAAAATATTTTCTAGGAAAATGACTTCCCTGAAATCATTTTACGACGGAAACCATTTTACGTCAAAACAAACGGAGCATAAATGACAAAATATAAATCATTTGGAAACTGTGTTTTTAAAAATTGCGATTTAAAAAATTAGAAAATCTTTTTTTTTTTCAAATCACAGGTAAGATTGTGCTTTTTTAAAAACACAGAATTTTAAAGGTTAATTTATAATTTTAAAGATTAAAGTGCGATTTTGACAAATACTTAACTATATTTTTAAAAATTATTTTTTCAAATTATACAATTTAAATTTTCATTTTTTAAATCGCAAACTTAAATTTAGATCTCCTTTCAACCAGCACCTTTTGCAGAAACTTTTTGAGGCCTTTTCCCTATAAAAAGGCCTTTTCCCAATAAATAGGTCAAATCACGCGCGCGTCACTCATCCAGTCAAAGTTCAAACATTTCTCTCCCTCTCTCTCTCTCTCTCTCACAGTCTCTCACACACACACACACACAAATGGAGAGGCCAGAGGCAGAGTACGAAAGAACAAGACGAGGGACGCTGGCAAAGAATAAGGGAAAGAAAGTGCTACACCCACCCCGGCACAAGTTGGCTTTGCAACCGCTAGCATTGGCTCCGTCCAACGAGGTGAAGCTGGCAGCCATAGCCGTTGATTTGAACGTCCGGCTGAGATCGGCCGAGATGCCTCCTTCGATGCAAGAGCGTGCCTTCCGGTACGCCAAAGCACTCCTCGACGCTAATCCGGGGAAGAAACCCAGTCCAACGCGCCTTGCCATGTGCCTCAAGAAGGTTTGTCAAAATATATTTGAATCTTGTGGTTTACTGTTAAGTTTTTTAATTTTTTGAATAGTTGAGTTTGTTTGCAGCTGGTTTTAGTTAGTTTTTGTTCATTTATTTCACCTTTTTTTAGGACGTTTATAGGATTTGTCCTCTTTTACAACTTGTTAACGCGAGACAATAAGTTATAAAAGAATTATTGGTGTAGTTTTATTATTTTCGTATTATTATCCACCTAGCTTGCCGACTTTTCACATAATTGTCTATTTTATTGCATACTAAACATTTGGGATTGCTGAAACAGAATTTGAGACGAGGGGACAAAACTAAAAAAATGAAGATATTAAAAGGGTACAAAATTAATTTTGGGGGTCGAATTCATTAAAAAATAATAAATAACATAAATAACATAAAATTTAGGAAAAATTAAAAAAAAAATTTGGTGGGACTTCTGTCTCCCAAGGGATAGTCAAAATGTTTTGGCTAACTCTTTAGCAAAAAAATGGGAAATGTTAAATATACAACTTCAACACAACCCACTCATAATGGGGTGGGGCTCACACACGTGGGCTCCACCTCATTGTGAGTGGGGTTGTGTCAAAGTTGTTATGAGGTTGTACTCCAATCATGTTCCCAAAAAAAGCTCTACATCTAGCTAGGCATTTCGATGAAGGGTTTTACTAGCTACTACGGTGCTCAACAAATTTGCTAAGTATTATAACTCAACAATGTATAAGTTAAATTAATAATAATAAACGATTTGATTCGCTTTCATTTTTTAAAATAGTAAAAATAGATAAAGAATTAATATTTTAAAAGAAATAGTGAAAGTGGATAGTAAAATTACTAAAATGCTGAGTTGGATGTAGGTGTCGTGAAAAAGTGAGTTGCTAAAATAATAAAATGTGTTCTTTAGCTACATATTTGCTGAGCCGTATGTAGGTATTTTTTTGCTAAATATTCGCTGAGTCGAATGCAAATGCTCTAATATTTCTAATTCACACTCGCTAGTATATACTTCAATAATAAGTCATATGAAAATGATGGATTTTACACCTTATGGAAGTTGCATGTATGATGTCTCATTTTCTTTCTTTATTTATGTTGATTATTTAATTAATTCATTCTTATAGGAATTTGATGGAGTGTATGGTCTGGCATGGCACTGCATTGTTGGGAAGAGTTTTGGATCTTTCGTGACTCACTCGACGGGTGGATTTGTCTATTTCTCCGTTGGCAACCTTTCCTTTCTTCTCTTCAAGACCGTGGTCCGACCAAGTCTCCTTCGCTGCTGAAACTTGGTAGTAATGCATAAGATGTTCTTGTTTAGTGGCTAATTTAGCCAATGCTTGAATCCTGCATCGACATGTTAAATTTACGTGCAGAATGGACATAAGACCTGTTTTTTTTTTTTTTTTTTTCACCGGAATCCTTTCAAGGTAAGGCCATTTCATGTACTCATTCCTGTTAGGTAAACTTGAGACTCATGCCTCGCACCCTTCTCAGCATGGACCGGTTGAGCCGCCGGCTTCGCCCGGGGGCTGGTCCCAAGAGGCAGTTTGCACTCGATAGGTTTCGAACCTGAGACCATGAGAAGCATTTAAAGTTTAAATGATTAAATTCTTCATTTCGTATATGTTTTTTTAAGTTTTTTGGACAATTAGTAATTTAATATGGTATTAAAACAAATGTTTTGAATTTTAACATTGTCTCCAACATTTACCTTTCATTTGAATTAAATATTCTACCTACGGTCCTTTTGTTATGCAATATATTCCAGAAATTTGACCAACCCCAGTTTCAAATAAAACTCTGTTGCATATGAAAGCTATATGAATATGGCAAAACAAACATACGTGGAGAGAGAGAGAGAGAGATAGAGAGAGAGAATTAGGCAGAATTAGCAAAAACTGAGTAACAAGTAAATCAAGTCTAAAGGTGACACTCAAGAGATCGAGAATTCATAATAACTATTTTTGACTTACTGGACACTAGATCTACGTAAATGTGGAATTACAATGAAATAAAAGATTCAAAGAAAACAAGCTACATCTACAATCGGGAAAGAATTCAATAGCTCTGTCCACATGAATAGTTCCTTCTGCTACAGGTGTTGGTTCAACCGGAATGCTCTCCTGATTTCCCAATTAAACTCCTTCCATCAGGTACAATTTTGGTCCTTTGCACTTGTGATCACAATAATAACAGTCATCTGAGTTGGGTGAAATTCTTTGAACAGGTAAGGAGGACTACCTGGAAACAGCAGGGTTGGTTGTGTTTGCCTCTATCCTGATAGTTTTGCTTCTGCTAAACATTTTTCTTCTTGCATACGGGCCAGTACAAAAGCAGAAGACAAGGTGGTGGGTTTGAACATCTTTACAGTAAGTCTGATGTCCTCTCTGAGCCCATTTATAAAACAGCCGATCATAAATGGCTCTGGTAAATCCTTTGTCCTATTGGCAATGAATTCGAAGTGGGATTGGAAATCCTCAACTGTGGCAGTTTGTGTGAGCTTGATGAGGGCTTCCACTGGATCATAAAAGGGAGAGGGACCGAACCTAATTTCCAAGGCTTTGGTAAAGGCCTCCCAACTGGTTAATGCTCCCGAGTTATCCATCCACATATACCAAGCTAAAGCTCTTCCTTCCATGTAAATGGAGGAGATGAGGAGTTGATCTTGGGGAGGAGTTTGGTAGTATAGGAAGAACTGTTGCGCTTTGTAAATCCACCCTCGGGGATCCTTCCCATTGAATTTCGGAAATTCCAAGTGGGGTGTGCATATGTGGATGCACCCATTGCCTTAAAAAAGCGGATTATCATGTAAGTTCATGTAAAATAAATCAACATAACATGATTTTCACAATAAACTGATAAAAGAAAAGTACCGGAATTCATAGCAATAAAACCTTCTGAAAGTGTAAACGCCAAATTGACGGATATTGTGTATGTTTATATGGTAGTGAGATGACCAGTTTCCTTATTCAACTATAACTCCACTTTCACTTCTCTTCTCTTATTTGACCAACAATTTAATAGATTTAAGATTAAGATAACCTTATAACAATTTAATAGAATTAGGATTAAATCTTACAGTTCACTGATCCATCAGGTGAGTTCTCCCTTGGCCTGCACTGCGATCGAGTTAAGGAATCGTAGCTGGAAGCCAAGCTATTCATCTGTTGAGTAAGTTCTTCGAGAGCCTTCTGTTGACTTTCTTGACTTTCTTTAAGGTGAGCTATTGATTTGACGACCTGCGAGAGAAGAGTTCCTTGGTCCATAATGGAACTGTAGGGTTCTGATACCAAAATGTTAGGAGATGGAAGAAGAAGATAATGAAATGAGTCAGGCTGCTTAGAGGGAGACAATTCCTCCACACAGTAATTTATGTTTGTAACGCTTAAATACAAATCCAAACAGCAGTTACTGACCCATGACACACGTACCAATCAGCAACTACTGACCATGACGCACGTTTACTAGTCTTTTATCCCACGCACAATGACTAACAGCACGTTTTGAAAATAACTTGACCATGTTAACTCCACACGTGAAACAGAAGCGGTAAAACATATTGAGAAATGCTAAAATTTTCAGATTTTTCTTCCAAAATTTGGTTCTTAAATGATGTGTTATAATCCCATGAGATAGTAACATATTTTTCAAAATAATTGATCACATGAAATTATGCCCCATCATTTGGAGACCACATTTTGGAGAAAAAATTTAGGAGCCGTAGCATTTCTCATATTATCATGGGTTCTAAAGGATGGATTGTTTCCATCTCTAAAAGATATCATTCTAAAACATTAAACCTCATTCTAATGAATTCAGGGCTAAACCATATGGTTAAAGTATTGATTAAGTGATTAAATTTATATTTTCTTATTAGCTTTAAACTTTTAGGATAGTTTGAATCCACACATGAAGGGTGTGTTAAAGTATTGATTAAATGATTAAATTTAATTCTTTTTATCAGTTTAATCTTTTATAAGATAAGCAGTGATTTAACACATATCAATCAAATAATTGACATTCACATAAGTCTATTCAAAGGTGCCTAGGAAATAGGAAACCACACCAATTTTAGTGTATGTAGCCTGTAAGTAGGACTTATCATGAAAAGTTTTAAGGTCTCAAAATATATATATATATAAAAGGAGCTACGGACTTGTTTGGAAACGCTCTGCCTTGTGCATAGTGGGAGAGAGATTTCAATTTTTTATTTTTTTTTACATTTTTCAATAACAATCAACATCAAAACATTCTATTTTTTTTTTTACTTTTCATATCACATCAATAATTTTTTTAATTACTATTCAAATAAAAAATTCACTATAATACAAATTTTTTTTCACTTTTTTAATTTTTATACAAACACTTTTTACTATATATCACACTTATCGCTTTTTATAATTTTAAAATTAACAGCGGACTAACAACCCACACTCTGTCATTTACCAAACAATGCCTACATTTGTTGATTACATAAATCCAAATTGTGTAATGATGCAGATAAAGTATCAAAAAGACAGAAACAGCTCAACAAAAAGTAATTCGAAGAGCCACCATTACACAAAAGATCTGAGGCAACAAAACTTTTTTTTTTTTTTGACAGATCAAACCTACATCTGATCATTATAATAGAACCAACAAATGACTGAAGACAAAACATGAAATTAGGTCTCATTTGGAGAGGCATGGGCAAGGCCCTGTCTATGAGCTCATATAGATAACAACGAAAAAAGTGCATTGTTGCTTGATTCCTAAATCCATTATAAAAAAGACTAAAACAAATGCAGCCTCCGTGAACCCACAATCTTTATTCACGAATTTTATGGGATTGCTTAATTCGACCTAAGTTGGACGTGCAATTTCAACAGACCATTGAGAAGAAATTAACGCAAAATAAGGCCAATTAAATATACTAAAATGTGAAAATAAAATAAAATAAAAGATTCAAAGAAAACAAGCTACACCTACAACCAACTGTTGGGGCTTCCACCTAAAAGAATTCCACAGACATCCACCTCTGTTCGGTTGCAGAGCAACTTGAAGAAAGTGAATGAAAATAAAAAATGTTAAGCAATAAGTTTATCACATTTTGCTTCCATAGTTACCTGTGGGCTGTAGTGGCTAGAATTTTGTCTGAGATCTGCACGCTGCAGCCGGCGTGTTTGGCCGTCGGTTCGCTCGATATTGAGGCCTAACGGAGCACCGAATCGGTGAGATTTGAGAAAGGGACTGGTTTAAGCGATGCTATACGTGCCTCTAGGCTCTAGCCAGTCAAGGAAGCTGGACAGTGGACCCCCCTTTTCTGTTTTTTGGATAGTCATGCGAACGTACTATTTTTCGTCTATGCCTGCGCGTGTTTCGACCTATTGTCAAAATATTTTTTGCAAATTGAATTATTTTATTAGAACTGAATTATTAAAAATATTAACTCAGGTTATTTAAATGTATACATTTATAACACTGCATATATATATATATGTTAAGAAAGCACATCTTTTAGTCGAGAACATTGGATTAATTTGTTCGTAATTGACCGTATGCCGGTAGTCCGCTTAAAGTGATTTTTTAAGACAGAAAACAGGTAAGGTTGACTCGCCAGAGGTATTGTCGGATAACACTCTCATACCTAAGTCGGTAGTGAATTGAAGAGAAAGAACCTAATAGAAGAAGAGTTAAGAGGAAAAATATATGCATGCTTCATAATAAAGATCGTTACCTTTATATATAGGACTACCGTCAACATGGTAAGCAAACTTGATATGACAAAGGCGAGTAAATGGATCAATATGAAAGCTGGTATATACTTAATAAATTGCTTTCTTTTGGTGAATGCCTCGATGACTCTTACTAAGTTGAGTTTAAACGGGCAAAATCGTGAATATGGAGATATCTTTTTATTTATGATCTCTTCACCACGTGTTCATCGAGTAGGTGATCGCCGATTTGGTGACTGTCAGTCGAAGACTCCCTTAAGGGAAGGTTGACCCGTCGAGCACCACCCAGCCTGAGGACAAATGAGCCTTCATGGGCCGGAGGAGTAACGTGATTTGTTGGGCTTGAGTTGACCTTGTGGGCAGGGGCGGAGCCAGCTTTTACAAATTGGGGGGCTAAATTGAAAAAAAAAATTGGGAGGGCAAAAACTACAAAATAAAAAATTTAGGGGTAAAATTTTATTTTATTTAATTTTTTTTGGAAACTTTGGGCCTACCCCCCCCCCCCCCCCCCCCCCCCTCCCAAAAGGCCTAAGGTGGCTCCACCTCTGCTTGTGGGGTTTGAGGGACACTAATTTTTCATATTTTTATTTCTCTTACATGTATTTTTCTTAATTTATTGAATATTTTTTTTTTTTTTTGTTTGTTTGAGTGGAACCAAGCACAATTTATAAATAGACAATTTCAATACATCGCTCAATAACAATAATATTAGAAATACATTGGAGAGTTTCATCAAGACAAACATAGGCTTCACTCAGAGATAAAGCTACCATTGCAAGTCGATGAGCTGCATCATTTAAATTATGCCTAACATGATAGATTTTTCAGTTATGCATATTGTGCAATATTCCCCTAGTCTCCTCAATTAGATGACCAGATATACATCAGTTACTACCCTATTTTTTCAGTGCCTGCACTATTTGGAGAGCATCTTCTTCCAAAATAACCTTATAGAAGCCCAATTCGTAACTAAAGTTTACAGCACTTAAAGCCGCCATTGCCTCTGCATTCTCTTGAACAATGATATAATCCTTTGGTTCAGATAAAGTTGCTAAAAGTTCACATTTGCTGTCTCTGATTATAACACCAATATCCATTTTCTTTTTGTTAGTCTCCACAATTACATCTCAATTGACCTTAACGAAATCATCAATAGGAGCTTCCCACCTTAACTCCTCCTTCTCCCCTATTGTTCCTGATAATTTCTGAGAATTTACATATTAAACGCTATCAAAAGAGTTATAAGCATTATTTATTTCGACGAAGCCTACCACTGCACCATACGGAATAATTTTTATTGTTCTAAAGCCTACCAGAACATATAAAAATACATGATGTCTTATCAATTTCGATGAATATTAATGTTTTATTCTAATTTGTTTCATTTCTTTGATTACTATCTCCACCATTGATGAAGAGATTCTTCCTAATTTCGATTTAAGTATAAAAGTTGGGATAAATTCACGTACTCATTTCAAATTATTACCTAATTGATAATGTCTTTCTAAACTTTTAACTGAGACAATGTCTTCTCAAATTATCAAAACATTGTTAATGTCCACTCAAAGCCAGCAAAAAAAAAAATAACCTTAGATTTTTTTCAATAAAGCAAAAATACCACAATAAATTAAAAAAAATAAAAAATAATAATAATAATTTTTTTTTAAAAAGTAATTTGTTATTTAAAAAATGATTTTTTTCTTCATTTCTTTAATAAAAAAACAAAATTTTTTAATTTTAAAAAAAATTTTAAAAAGAAAACTTTTTAAATTTGGCCACCCTTGGATTTTATGTATTTATTTTTTAATTTTTTAGTTTTAGTTTTTTTTTTTTTGAAATATTGTTTTTTTACTAAGGGTATTTTCGTCATTGGATGTAACATTGATAATTTTTGGTAGTTTGGGAGACATTGTCCAAATTAAAAGTTTGAGGGAGACACTATCAATTATGTGGTAGTTTGAAGAGGTATGTGGACTTTACCCATAAAAGTTTATTTAGATTGCTTTATTTATAAATTATGGTTTATTAAATAAAATAATGGGTTTTGTAAATTTTATTTTGATAATTCAACCGTTGATACATAAAAATGGCAAAATTATATCATTGTTCTATGTGGTTAACCTAAATTATAAATCACTCTTTGTGGTATAAAAAATAATTGTAAAATCGTTGTGGTAGGTAAAAATTATAAATTACTCCTTAAAATCGTTTTCCATCCACAAACTTAACATAGTCCGTTAGGTTACCACATCAATCCCAATAAAAAAAGGGATACGTGTCACTCATAATAAAAAAAATTAATATATTAAAAATTAAAAACTTCAAATATTTTTGTTTTTTTTTTAAAAAAAAGAATAAAAGAAAGAAAAAGGAATAAAAAAAAAAAAGGGTTAATGCTCCCATCCACATATACCAAGCTAAACTCTTCCTTCACTGTAAATGGAGGAGATGAGGAGTCGGTGTTGGGAAAGAGTTTGGTAGAATAGGAAGAACTGTTGCGCTCTTCAAATCCACCCAACGGGATTCGTCCCATTGAATTAGAAAGGCAAAAGCACAAGTAGATTAGGGTAATAAATGAGTAACTTTACGAGTCATTTTTGTCTCTTCAAGAATGATGTGACTTTTAAAAGAATAATGATTCAATGCCACCTAAATATTTAACTTTTTACCACCTTACTTATGTGACAAGGTGGTCCCCTACAACTTTTTGAGTTTTTTTTTATTTTTTTAAAATAAATTAAAGTGGGGGACCACCTTGCCACATAGACAAGATGGTGAAAAGTTGTATATTTAGGTGGTAGTGAATCACTACTCCTTTTAAAATCATCATCTAATCAAAATTCAATAATACTAATCAATCACAAACTCGATGGTGATTTTAAAAGTTACATCATTTTTGTAGAGACATAAAAGTGATAAAATAATGACTTATAACATTACTCGTAATAAATATGTATGAGTGTGAAGAATAGTATTACTTTTGAAACTAGGTATCTGTCTCCCTCTAAGACCAAGGATTATAATGCTTAAGAACAACACCCGTCCGCGAAAGACGACAACGTTTCCCTATTTTTCATGGGTATGCATATTTGATCTTGTTGCTGCTTTTTAATAGAAGGCTAGTCGATTGTTTTAAAAGTCTAAAAGAGAATTTCAAATGAGATGAAAATCTAGGAAAGACAATATAATCAACCCTCAATTGTCTATGGTTGTCACTTTCAATGGAAAAAATTGCGTACTATGAAATCCGAAATAGATTGCATTAGGTAGTGGGTGGACCAGAATTGAGAATTCTGGAAGGAAGACAGGCTATTGAGCCTGCGATGTCTGTGTTCATCCGGGGCTCTACTGGAATGCCCTCTAATGGCATCAGACAAATATACATGGATAGGGAATTGGGCAGATTCAGCAACAATTGAGTAACAAATAAATCAAGTCCAAAGGTGACACCAAAGAGACGGAGAATTATAACTCTGAAATTCAAAACAAAGACCAGTTCTGATAAGTATAAAACAATGAATGATCATTATTGATTAACATCCGATAGATTTGGATTTCAAGATCCACGAGAAGTTTAGCATTCGCTAAATTGAACCATGCTCACTCTATCTGATGGATGCATTCTAGAATGCATCGATATCAAAATCAAAGGCAATATTACAACTGGGACTACAATGAAAAGAATGCAAGTGTTAGATTAGATCTGACCAGATATTCTAGGTCAAAATGGTGATGCCGAACAGGTCCACTGAAATAATCAGTTCCATTATAGATGAAAATAAGTACGGATCAAACAAAGAGCCAATTCAACCCGGTCAGTCATGTCTGAACCTATCCTTAACTTGCATTCTGACAGTAGTATTCTTTCAGAAATGAACCTTCAAGGTTGATCAGATGAGAAGTTGCCACCCTCGAGAATTTGCCAATCACCAAAGCTGGAGCCTGGACCTAATAAATGAATTTACAGCAATAAGAATTTAAACATGCTGGTTTACAGAACCCCTTTCATCTCCCCACTTCTGATTCAACAACTTCCTTCTGATTGCCGTTACTTACTGTGTTGCATTGCATTTCAAGTAACTTTTCTTGTTCCCCGTCAGTCTCTTGTGCATTTACTTCTTTTGCATCTTTAGGCTTTTTGCTTGTAGACTGCTGATACATAACCCCACCAAGCATACAAATCAAAAGCCCCGCTGTTCCCACAAATGTCGAATGCTTGTCCCAAATGACCAAATTAATCACAACCGTTAATAGCTTGTTCACTATACCAAGAACAGTAAACCCGGTTGCAGAAATTGCCCTCCGGCAAGAAAACCCGAAGAAAGAGATTGATAAACCAAACAAACATGATAACCCCACTGGCAAAACCACCTGGAAAGAGTACCAATCTGACTCATCCGTGATTTCATGCTTTATCTTCTTCAATTCGCCCATTATAAGCAGCTCCAAAGGAAACAGGAGGAGAGCCTCAAGATTGTTGTACAATACGAGACCCCATGTATTCAAACCGATGGTCATGACTACATGCTTTATGTAAACAAAATCTATGGACATACTTACCAGGTAAGCTAGGGCCCAGCTATAAGCCATGACTGTGAACTGGTAATCTGTTAGCACATAAAGCACGCTTCCTCCAAAGATAGTGACAAGTGAGATCCATGTTCTAATTGATGGCCATGGCTGGTGCAAGAAGAGGGTCTCTCCTATTGCAACAAATATGGGAACTGCTGAACGGAAGACAATGAATGTGTCAACATTGGCATGGAGAAGAAGCTCACTGTTGGTGAAAAGAGAGAGGTAGAATATAATTGCTGCAGGCAAGAAGCGCCACATGGTTAAAAGGTCAAGCCTGTCACGCTCAATGAAATTAAGCCATTCACAAATGAGGACCCCAGCTGCGCTTGTGAAGTACTGTAAAGCAGTTAATGCCCCGGGATAAGGAAATTTCATCACCGCCCATTTGTTGATGATGGAAAGCAAAGATGCAGATAGGCAGTAACCGGCAGCTATACCATAGACTGAGGCTTGCTGGAGTAGGCCACTGTACCAGTTTGTTTGGATTTCACCAGAGGGAGTACGAGCAACTGCACCTTTCTGGCCGGCACCAAATCTTGGATTCTCCACATCATTATTGTTATTAGACATCTGAAAGTGAATCACAAATTCTTGTTAGTCAACTTATAAGGGATAAAATTCTTATCATGGGTTCTAAAGGATGAATAGTTTACATCTCTACATCATTCAAAAACATTAGGCTCCATATGCAGAAGAACCCATATCAAAATTGAAAACATAAATGAGCCAACTTCTCTTCTTACGAGTAACAAATAGTACAGGCCATAAATTAATTAGGCAACAGAAAGATGGAATAGGTGCTCGACCAACCTCATTCTAATGAATTCAGATCTAAACCATATCATAACACCATTGACATTCAAATAAGTCTATTCAAAGGTGCCTACGAAATAGGAAACCACACCGCTTTTATTATATGTAGTCTGTATGTAGGAAGCAACAAAAAAAGGCAAATGCCATAGGAGTTTTAAGGTCTCATAAGAAGCTCAATTTGTTGATTACATAAATTCATATTGTGTTATGATGCAAAAAAAGTATAAAAAAGACATAAGCAGCTCAACAAAGAGTAATTCAAAGAGCCACCATTACACAAAAGAACTAAGGCAACAAAACTTTTTTTTTTTTTGACAGATCAAACCTACATCTGATCATCTAATAGAACCAACCAATAACGGAAGACAAAGCAGAATTGCTGACATAGTGTGAAACATCAATCCCCTAAGACCAACCTGAAATAATTGACTGACCTTTTTCATACATGACTATTACATGCTGGGCAAGACTCCAGCCTCACATGCAAAAGAACAACTGACGTGCTATAAGAAATACAGATTAAACTCTCTACCTTGAGGAACAACAGAACTGGACCATTACTTCCTAATAACTACTTTTGACTCACTAAATCATTCTCTTAAAGATAATTTGTTGATGTTAAACGCATCACATGTGCTTCCACTAACACAAATGATTGTTCTGCACTTACTAACCAGTTATAATGCATATGAACATAGTAAGGCATCGAGCAAACCATGAAATTAGGTCTCCTTTGGAGAATCATGGACTCATGGGCAAGGCAATTCCAGTGTGACCAAGTCCCTGTACGTCTATGAGCTCATATAGGTAACAATGAAAAAGTGCATAGTTGCTTGATTCATAAATCCATTATCAAATCTTATCCATAGACACGTTCCACACAAAGAGGCATCTCGAAAGAGAGAATAACAAGCATATAAGATCTTGAGTTATATATTGAATTTGAGGGTAGGGATCAGAATTCGGATTCAAGACTGAGACAAATGCAGCCTCCGTGTACCCCCAATCTTTATTCACGAAGTTTATGGGCTTGCTTAATTCGACCCAAGTAGGGCTCATACATGTGCAATTGAGAAGAAATTAGCGCAAAAATAAGACCAATTAAATATACTGAAATGTGAAAATAAAACAAAATACAAGATTCAAAGGAAACAAGCTACAACTACAACCAACTGTTGGGGCTTCCACCTAAAAGAATTCCATAGACATTCACCTCTGTTCGGTTGCAGAGAAACTGGCAGAAAGTGAAAGAAAATAAAAAAATAAAAATGTTAAGCAGCAATTTGATCACATTTTACTTTCATGGTTACCTGTGGGGCAGTGGCTAGAAATTTGTCTGAGATCTGCAGTCGGCTTGTTTGGCCGTCGATTCGCTCGATCTTACAGACTCCGTTAGCCTGATGATCATTGGTACGGAATTGAAGCCTAAACGGAGCACCGAAGTGGTGAGAAAGGGAATACGGTTTTTTTTTTTTTTTTTTTTTTTTTTTTTTTTTTTTTTTTTTTTTTTTAAAAAAAAAAACAAACTACACCCGGCTAGTCAAGGCTAGCTAGTAGCTGTTACAGTGCTGTATAAAAAATAAATAAATAAACAATTTGATTCTCTCTCTTTAAAAAAAAAAATTAGTGAATATTTTAAATGAATCAATAAAAATTGATAGCTAAAATGTTAATCCGAATGTAAATATTTACAAATTGAATAATAAAATTAAAGAAAAATGTATTCTTTTAACGAAATTTTATTTAAAAACTTGTTGAGTTGAATATAAGTATATGTATGAGCTGTGAGAGAAGGGGGAGGTAATCTACTCTTGCCGCTACTACTAAAACTCCATTCCTATCTCCACCCCTTGTCGGGCCATCCTTTACTAGGTGGACTTTCAATCCCACCAACCCCCCTATACAGAGATTGAGGGCATAGAGAAGGGTGGATATCCACCTCCTTTGATAGGGTTAAGGACGCAGGGAGGGGTGAGGTGGGTGGAGATTCATCCCCCACCAGAGCTACGACCCATATCCACCATTTTTTTTTTTCTATCTTGAATGTTTTGGATATAATGAATCTGTATACGCATGACACATTTTTTATTTGGGTCTATGTGAAAAATGGAACAATTAGGGATGTATTATTTATATACATATTGTACGCACATTCATATTAGATGAACCCGTGAATGTATTTGTCCCATATGTATGAGTCTCATAATTAATGTGAGTGTATGTACAATGTTTGTACACATAATGTGTGTATAAGTATCATTAGACGCCAACACTCAAATCTGTAATTTTAGAGCAATTTTCCTTTCCTTTATAATAAAAAAGAGTGCAAAAAAGTGTGAAATTATATTCGACCGGGTTGGTGGGCCTGGTTGGGTTGGTTTGTGTTACCAATTTACCAATAACTACGCTTAGCTTTGGGCTAACCCGAACCCGGACGATTGTGCAAAGAGAAATACAACTGTATAAACCACACCCCGCTACGTGGCATAGCGGTTAATGTTTGAAACGTTGCAACCGAACCCCTCCTTCAAAGTTTGGAACTGCCTTCCATTCTCTCTAACCAGTCACCAGGAAGGATATTTATAAGTAAAGCACACTCTGAAATCAAGTTCGTCATTCTTATTCAATGCTTGTTGGCAGAAAAATGGGTCCGACGATGCTCGCCGCCCGTTTCCAACATTCTCTCACTCCTAATGCGCTTCGGTCATATCTCGCGGAGTTTCTCTCCACATTCTTCTACGTGTTTGCGGTTGTGGGTTCTGCCATGTCATCGCGTGAGTCTTTAATATTATTCATAGCCTTAATTAATTGCTTTGCCATTTTTGTTGTATTAAGTGGTGGTTGGATTCTGTAATGTGCATGGTAGGGAAATTGATGCCTGATGTTGCGTCGGATGCATCCAGTTTGGTCGTGGTTGCCGTCACCAACGCCTTTGCATTGTCGTCGGCCGTGTATGTCGCAGCGAACATCTCAGGCGGGCATGTGAATCCGGCCGTCACATTTGGAATGGCGGTTGGAGGCCACATTAGTGTCCCAACCGCTTTGTTTTACTGGGTTTCTCAGATGCTGGCCTCTGTTATGGCTAGCCTTCTCTTGAAGATGACTGTTGTTGGACAGGTAAAACAAACCTTTACATCTCTAGTAATAATGGCCTTTTTTTTAAAAAAATAAATAAATAAAAAAAAATTTGTTTTGGTAGTACGTAGGAATGTTTTCATGTTCTTATATTAATATCTTTGACAACATCAAAAGCACCTTTAGATAATTTCACTTTTTGGCTTCCTTTTTATCTCATTTGCATGAAAAATATTAAACAATTTTTTACACGACCCTCGAATATAAAAAGGATTCAATATAAAATCAATGAGTTAGGGTTAATGAGTCTAACCTGTATAATTAAATGAGTCAATTAGTTAGGATTAACTTACGTACCCGTTTAATTGAATTGATCGGGTTAAGGTTTACTTATATAGTCTTATACTCGGTCTTAACACGACCCAAAAATTCGACACGTGAACACAAATGGTCACCCTTATGTATGTTTACGAAACTAGGAAATTTTAGATTGTGTATTGGATCAATTGAATAGAGTTGTTAATTGGCATAGAAATACTTATAAATCGTGAGGAGTTTTTTTCTAAAATAATATTATGAGTTCTGCAGCATGTTCCAACCTACAGTATTGCAGAGGAAATGACTGGGTTTGGAGCATCCCTGATGGAAGGTATCCTAACATTTGCTTTAGTCTACACTGTTTATGCTGCTGGGGACACCAGGCGTGGTACATTGGGAGCCATTGGACCCCTCGCAATTGGGTTCATAGCAGGAGCCAATGTCTTGGCAGCAGGACCCTTCTCCGGCGGATCAATGAATCCGGCGTGCGCCTTTGGATCGGCTGTCACCGCCGGCAGTTTCAAGAATCAGGCAGTTTACTGGATTGGACCCTTGGTTGGTGCTGCAGCTGCAGGCCTTGTCTATGACAATGTTGTGTTCCCTTCTCAAGCACCGGAGGGAGTTGGGGTGTAATTCTATGCTGCACATTTGCTTTTCTTTTGTTTCACCAGATTTGTATTTTATTAAGCTGTTTAACTGAATTCCTGAATGACTAATGATTATTTAGATGATCTTTGCATTTCACCTTTTTTTAAAAAAAATGATTATTTAGATGATATTAAGAGGCATATTAACAATAGAATGATAGTTTAAGAGGGTATATGTACTTTTTCCTTTAATTTTACCTGACATGTTACTTCTTCAACTTCTATCCAACTCTCTTCCAATCTTTTTTCAAATCAATATATATTTTTATAAATCTCCTAGAAATATATATTTTTTATGAATAGCCGACGTTCAAAAATTAATTTTTTCCCTCCATATTATTTCTTTATTTTTAGTAGTTTTGCCTCCTACGTACACTCAAATTTCTTGTTTACAGGAACTTACAAATTAGAAATATACATTGGACTTTTTAGAAATCGCGTAAAGTGTTGAGAAACATTCAACATAAATATATACCCCAATATATTTATGATATTTGTGCGATGTTAAGCTTGTCCCTTTTTTAAAAAATAATAATAATTAAAAAAAAAAAAATTCTCGTTTGCATTTTAGTGTCACTTTTGAATCTCTAGATGTCGTCACCTTGCCTAGCTTGTCTCAAAACTATGAAGGCAATGTTCATAAAATAAAGGGGTAATTTTTTATTTTTTATTTTTATTTTTTTTATTTTTTTTTCCATCAACTATCAGTCATTATCAATATGCCACCATAAACTGGCATCTTAATCAAAAGAGAGCATAGAACTACCATTTTCATACCGTTACTCCTATTTCGTTAGTCAAATTTGTGAAAAGACTTAAATATCTTAACTTAAAATCAAAATTTACATAAAATACCCTCAAAATTAAACAAAATTAAAAAGAGGAAAGAAGGGGGGTGGGTGGGGCCACCTTTGGGGGTGGCTCGTGGGCACCCTTTTTTTTTTTTTTTTTTCCTTTATATATATATATATATATATATATATATATATATATATATATATATTATGTTTAATATTTTTTTATTAAATTACTGTTTGAGGGCATTTCTGTCTTTAAAGAAAAATTAACGTCTAAAAATAGAATATTTCGTTCGATTTAACGAGATTCCTTAACGAAAGTATGGTAACAGTATGAAAATAGTAATTACATGCTCTCTTTTGGTCGAGGTGTCAGTTCGTGGTGGCATGTTAACAATGACCGGTAGTTAATGAGAGAAAAAAATAATTACCCCCAAAATAAATGTCTTATTGTCATACAACTTAATGATATGATAGTGAAAATTTGTCATTAGATCATCATTTATTAAAAAAAAGAAAATTGAAGTGCTCATTGTTACTGTCACGTTATCTCAATTGTATGATAGTTGTATAAAATTCTTCTAAATATTATTACTCCTTATTAATACATGAAAATAAAGAAATTCTCCTAGAACATGTTCTGCAATTATATATCACGTATGAGTTTCACAATTTTATTTTATTTTATTATTAATTATTTTTTTTCCTGAGATTATTGGGCTTAGGAATTTATTTCCTAAGATCATTCCCAATAGATTAGCTATTTGCTACTTTAGGCTAAAGTAGCTAAACAAAAGGTTAAAAAAACACTCCATTGGATTATGTAAACAAAAGCTATGATATATTTTGCTTAGTTAAGTGAATAGTGCAATGCTACATGTAGCGTTGCACTATTCACGGAACTAATTAAGCAAAATGAATCTCTTTTTCTCTCATACTCTTCTCCTTCTTCTTCTTTTCCTTTTCATTTCCCTATCGACGCCTCTACTTCTCCTGCTGCCCAACAAACTTCGAGCCTTTCTTTGTCTATGCGTGTGCCTCTGCCGTGCTGCTTTTGGCCTTGCTTCCACCCGTGGACCTATATCTGGGCAAGGTGGAGGATGGGTCACCGTTGGTGGGCGACTTGCTCAACGGCAAGGGCAGTGGCTCAAAAGAATGCACGCTGTGCATGGAGCCTCACGAGGGAGCGAGACCGACCCAAGCTCTTGTCCTGGTTGGCCAGCGACTCTGAACCCTCCATGTATTTGGATTTGAAGAGAGATCCATCTTTGGAAGCTTCCTCAAGAGCCTCCCTGAGCTTGTTCTCTTGCAATTTACGGAGATTCGATGAGCTTTTCTTGGTTTCAAGATCTGAATCAAACCCATCTTTTCTTTTGCTGTTGCTCTTCTTGTCCAAAATCAGAGCGGCGCACACACACACACACACACACACACACACACACTATAATACAATTAAAAGCAAGCAATTACTCAAACCCTCCACATCAAATGCTTTCTCTCTCATTTACTTTGATAATAGTAAATCCAATACATATCGGTATTGATAACCCCACTCTGCTCTCTCTTTCTCATCGCCTTTGGATTGAATGGGTAAAAATTGTTTGGGTATTTCTGTTGCTATGTAATCGGGTGGGAGTTGGCTGTTGTGTTCAGTCTTGAGTTTTGGTTAATTCTTGAGCAAATTTGCAGTTGATTTTGTGGATGGTTTGAGAAGCCTTGAGTTGTTTCTAATTTTGAGAGTCTCTTAATTTTTGTTTGTTGATGAAATTTTGGTAGATGATCGAATGGGTTTGCAGATCTTGGGTTGGATGGAGGATCTTGGGTTATCTTGTTTTTCTATAGTTTAGTTCTACAGAAGTGTTGTTTATATGAATCAGATGTGTATATTAACAACAGTCTAATTCATTGATATGGTACTTGTGGGTGTTTGGATTTAACACAAAAAAATGTTTGAAATAATGCCAGAAAGGAGTGTGGTTTCATGGAATGCCATAATTGATCCATGTGTTCGGTTAGGCGAGTTTGATACTGCATTGAAACTATTTGGTGAGATACTGAATGATGAGTGCCAAATATTGTATATTTGGACCCCTTAATTTGCATGAGCTAATCATTTAGTTTTGTTATTTTCTAATGTTTTTGGTTGGTTTTAGTGTTTTAATGATTTGCAGGACATTGAGAGAAAATGACAATTTTTCAAGTAAAAATGCTTAGAAGGCTGGAAAAATCGGACTCCAAGGGAGTATGCTTGAGCGCAGCCTTGTTGCGCTTGAGTGCACAACGCTTGTCGAGTACCCGAATGCGATCGAGCGAACGCTGCAGAATTGGCACACGCAGAGTCGTACTCAGAACGCCAATCAGAAGTTTTTTTCATGCCAAAAGCCCATCTTTCTCTGGTTTTTGCAGTAGGTCACGCAAAATTTGTGGGCTTGTTTGTTAAGATACATTACAGTACAGGGTAGTGCGTCCGGGTCCCAATGCAGAGCAAGCTTCAGTCTTTCAGTCCAACATTTACGGTACCACGTGATGCTCCTTCTTTTGAGATGTTCCTACAACGGTCAACGAAATTGAGTTCCAATTTTACCCCACATTTCAAATCCCTCCCCATCTTCTTCTTCTCTTATCGAGCTTTTTGCAAGTTTATTCTGAAAAGACAAGTCTCTTCAGCCCAACTGTTAGAAACTGATTCGCCCAAGGGGTATCTTAGGCAGGCATGCAATCTACTCCGTACCTGGTAGACGTGAAGAAGCTGTTGGAAGAATAGGGCAGACACGTTAATGCCCCAACGCCCAAGTGTGATTTCTATAAATTGCCTTACCCATTCAGAGAAGACATCAGACAAGAGGAAAGGGTGTTTGACCGGTATCAAACCACTGGGGGAGTCGGAGGAGGAGGCGGCGGGGTGCTCATGCCTCTTACAGGCCTGACTACTAGAGCAACGCCACATATACAAGTACTGTGATTTTTTTGAAGACATGAGTTTTTCGGTTGTTGTATACACTGGAAGTGGCATTTGTTTTTAGTTTTCCAGAACTGTTTCCTTTTCTTACTGGGTGTATTTTAATATAAAACACGCTAGTAGTATTTGTTTGTTTATGAGAAACCTTTGTTTCTGAATTATAGCTATTTGTGAATGCTAGTTGAAAAATGTAGAGAGGAACAAAAAGAGAGCAGTCCCTTTAGAATTCGCTATCTTCAATTTTTGGTTATGGTTAAATGTAAGTGGTGTTTCATTTTAGTGCTATGATACAAATTGTTACAGTTATAGTTTAGATAAATTGTTACAGTTTACAATTTAAAAGACTAAGTACTGACTAGCAGAAACTAAACTATGATTAATTGGTTTAGTGTTACTCCATCATTAAATAATTAGATTTGGTTAATTATAACTTAACATTTCTATTTTACGCCGTGGAGTTTAACTACAGCACATCACAACTCAGATTTTATATCATATAATTCAAGTAGAAACGACTTCGCAAAGGCTAAAATCAAGCCTTTCGTTCAAGATTTTCTTCATGGCACTGCACTGTCTTCTTTTTTTCATCTAAAAATTCTTCCATTCTGCTTTCCCCCAAGAGAGAATCTTTAACAGAAAAAATAGTGTATAACTTAAAAAAAAAAAAAAAAATGTCTACCAACCACCACTACTCCATATATCACACCCAACAGGAGCCACCTAGTCCCTTGATCTCAAGTCTTTTCCTTCTTTGTAGTTACGTGTAAGCCTGTATGAAAAGCCTTTTTGGCTATGTTGCTTTAGTTCTCTAAGCTCTTTTTGGAAATCCTACGTATACTTCAATTTCACCAAAAGATCATGTAAATGTCTATATAAATGTTGTACATCAACGACGGAGTGGCGGTTTCCCGGAGGAGATTTGTGAGAGAGAGCGATAGAGCAACGTGAAAATGATTGTGAGAGGCAGAGAGATTTTGAGAAGAGAACTGATCTAATAGTAGGGCTGAAGAGACTTGTGTTTTCAAAATAAACTTGCAAAAAGCTCGATAAGAGAAGAAGAAGATGTGGAAGGATTTGAAATGAGGGGCAAAATTGGAACTCAATTTCGTTGACCGTTGCAAGAACATCTCAAAAAAAGGAGCATCACGTGGTACCGTAAATGCTGGACTGAAAGGCTGAAGCTTGCTCTGCAGTGGGACCCGGACGCACTACCCTGTACTGTAATGTATCTTAACAAACAAGCCCTGTGTTCTTGCTTTTCTTTTGTAAGAGAGGAAACCCTAGAGAGGGGTAGATGTGCCATTTTACATGCACTCTAACCCTAATGTCCATCTATAAAGCCATAGCTATGCCTCCTTGTAGGAGCACGAATTAGGGCAGTAGCTAGGCCATTTTTCTCTCTTCTTGTAGCTTAGTTCAGTAGCTCTTTTCCTTTTGTAAGTTTTGTTTAATTTTATGTTAGTTCTTCAAGCTTTTATGGTGTTTTTAGTCATGGGAGACTAAAACCCTCAACTAAGGTTGATGATTAAACCTCACTATTGATAACACTCACACTTTTGTTATGCTATTTATGCATTCCACTATTTATTAATACATTATTCAAGTTACATTCATTTTTTTGCTTTATGCCTTGGGTTGAATGTGCATTTATTGAAGTAGTTGGACATTCAATGTATTTCAACCGATGGATACATCGATTTATCAGTTTGAAAGAGGACATCCATTGTGATTTGTTCATTGAATGGATAAAATAGATGATTTGATTGTAAATGGGTATTCTTTGTGATTTATCTTTGAGTTGGATTCATTAAATGCTTTTGACATATGTGGTTAAAGGAACTTGAATAATGAGCAAAGTTTAAATGTTCTTTGGGTGTTTAAATAGAAAACAAGAGTGTATGTTGTTGGATTTGGTTTGGTGGATTCTTAAGCCTTAGTTCTTGTTATCTTTTGTTCTTCATCATCTTTAATTTTAGTTTGTTATTTTGCATGTTTTTAACCCAAAATTTTGAAGTAAGTTAAAATGGAATTAGTTGAACTAGAAATTAATTTTTGACCATTTCCCTTTGGATTCAATTTCGCACTTACACACACTGTATTGCAAACGATTCGTGCGCTTGCGAGTACTTTAAAACTCACAATACTGAACATGTTTGAGCTTGATGGGTACACGATGCAGAGTGTTATTAGTGCTTGTGCTGGTCTAGGTTCTGTCTTTGGGGATGTGGGACTTCTCACGAATTTCTTGCTGGGGACACATCTCATCCTCAAACAAAAAAAATATATCAGGTTTTGGATATATTGCGTTAGGAAAATGATAGATTTACAAAACAACTTTTGAAAAATATGACTGTCTGAAAAATGGCCATTTGAGAAAAAATTACCGTTGAAAATTGTGCGTTAGAAAAATGACAGATTTAACAAAATGATTGTTAAAAAATATGATTGTTAGAAAAATGGTCGTTTGAGAAAAAATGACCGTTGAAAAATTTGCGTTAGAAAAATAATTGTTTTAACAAGACCGTTGTTAAATATGACTAAATATAACCGTTTGGAAAAAAAAAAAAAAAAAAGGATAGTAAAAAAAATATGATAATTAAAAAAGTAATAAAAAAGAATAAAGAAAGCATATCTAGATAATATATAATTAAGAATAGATAATCGGATGTATGATGCCTTTTAAAACCCATTAGCTAAACTATATAAAGTGGATTTTGGTTAGCAATTTTAGATTGAGATATACATAAGCCATTGAGAGTACTCTAAGGGCTTAAGCAATTAAAGAGCTTTAGACTCTTAAAATTTATTCCAAAAGGGTTAAGTGGAGTTAAAGGAACATTGAGTCTAAGGAATAAAACACAAGCCTATGCTTAAGAGTGTGTAGTAGTTCATCAAAAAAGAAAAAGAAAAAAGAGTGTGTAGTAGTTAGCTAGGGTTTAACCCTAACCCTAGGTGCGTAGGGAGATTTTTTCTCCCCATGGCCTTGTGATACAAGGCCAAGGGGAGAAAAACTCTCTCCTTGGCTGTGAACCTAGTAGGAAAGGACTAGGAGTCCTAGTTTTTCTATGACTCTAGTCTTAGTTCTACTACAACTCCAGTTTATCTCCTAAACTAATAATGATTTTAAATTCAAGTCTATAAATAGAGGACCATAGTAAAGCATAACTGATAAGCGTCGAATGTTGCACATTCAAGCTCCTTAACTTATATATGTTAATTCCTTAGTATTGTTATTTGTTTGATTTTGTGTTATTTTAATGTTTTCAGGTATTAAATAAAGATACAATTAATTCAATTGATTTTGTACTTAAAGCACACTTTGAGAAGATCTAGAAGATATTGATAAGCTTAACCAATCATAATAGAAGACTTATATGATGTGGTTAAGTTTAATCAAATCAAGTGAAGAATTAAATCGGAATTTCTCCACTAAGAGTCAAAATTAGATTTGGTTCAAATTTAGATTCTGCATATATCTCAGTGTTTTGATTATAACCTTCGGCTCAGATCTCTGATTGCAATAAAATTGGTGGCGTTAGAAAGATAATAAAAAATACAACAAATATGTCTGAAATAGCTTTTCCCTAATTCTGACGTTTACTATGCCAAAATTGTCCTGCAATAAAAGACCGCAATTCTTGATGAATTTGGAATCCTTTTCCTACTTAGATTGAAGTTTCAATCTCATACTTTGACAAGAAGACTCAAGAGACGATTTTTCTAGAATTCCAAGAGCTTCTAGGCCTCTTCTAGTCCCTATAAATAGACCCCTAAGCTTCAAAAGAATGTGTGCTTGTGCTTGTGCTTGTTCTTGAGCTTAGTATTAGACAAAATTCTTCTTGGAGGCTTGACAAGTTGAAAAGGAGAAGAACATGGCAGGAGGCCATCCCAGCACCACGATGAGCGGCTAAATTCTTACAAGGGTGTTGATGTAGCCCTTTCTAAGTAACAATGGTTTGATTGTATTTTAATTTGATATTTTCTATATGCATATAGTTGTATAACTGTGAGAATTGATCTTAATGTTTATATTCAATTAATCATTATGAATTTCTTATCTTGTCTTAGAAAGTCTTTTATATTGATTGAACTCAATCCTTCATATTTTATGTGATTATATGAATGATTGTTATACAATGGTTTTAATTGACATATGATCAAGAGGGTTAGATAGACCATGTCTAGGGAAGATGGATTGTACTACACCCCAGTTTAGTGTAATTTAGGTAAACAGTTCGTACCAACCGAAGATGGGTTATACTATTCCATTGTTTGTGTGTATCCTATTAAAGGCGTAGCTAATCCATGCCTAGGGAAGACGGGTCGTACCGTATCTTAGTGGTTAGGTGGACGGTCCGTGCCAACCGAAGATGGATTATACTTATTCTTTAGAGGTAATTTCTTGACTACTCGAGTGAGACGAGTCCTATATCATGTATAGTATGAATTTACCTTGTTAATTTATAATTGACCATTGCTATGCGGTGAGTGGGAAAATCAATCCCCTATTTTTTATCTCATCCCTACTCTATTTATATTTATGTCTTTTACTTTTATGCATATATATTTTTAGAAAACAAAAATCAAATATCGTTTTAATTAAGTTATATTTAATCTCGAAAAGCTTGGTAATAATACCTACGCAGTCCTTGAGGTTCGACACCCTCAATATAGCCATATCCTATAAGGATTCGTATTATTGTGAGTGATAATTTTATTATTGATATATTTTGGTAAACAAAAGATCACATCAATAACTTAACAATTCAATAATTCACAGATTGATAGAATTCATTGATTCATAAGTTGAAAAACTGCGAGACTTAAGTTTCATAAATATTTTTGTAAGAGGTACAAGAACATGCAAAGAGGATCGTGAGAAATATTCAAGTGAGAATATTTGGTTTCCAAAAGGTTATACTTCTACCTATTCTATTGATTTGAGAATTGTTTGTAAGTCTATACTCACGGTCATAATTAGTCATCAAAGAGAAGATTTGAATGTTTAATAAAAAACGTGTTCTTGATCATTCAACATACAAGAAAAATCTCAGCCAAAGTTAAATAGCCCTACATGCATAGAAGGGGCCGAATTCAATTGTAAGTACTCTGAACTTATGTATTTGTTTTATCTAGACTTGTTTATCTTGAAACAAAAAATTTCTTGGGATTGGTTTTCGCTGCACTTACTATGTATGTGCATGATCCCCAACAGTGACAATATCTTGGGCACCAATATTGTACTACGGGTCCCATAAGACAGTGCCAACCCGAGTGGAAAGTGATTAAGGGCAAAGTATACCATATGGAACTAAATTATGACATGTTTCTCTTAAGTATCATATATTATACATATATTGCATCTACTTTATTACTGTTTGTGATTTATAACATTTTTGAAAACCAATTGACTTCAATGAGTTCACTGCATAAATTACGTTAATTTATGTGTATTCTGATTTACTAAGTCGTAGACTTACACTTTTATCTTTTTCACTTATGAAGCATGTGTTGTTTTATAGTTGAGTCTTTTGAGGATGACGAAAATGGTGATGGAAGAGCCTTTTTCTCGATGGGTATGGAGAATTTGGCATGACTCATTTTTTAGGAGTTGGACCTCGGACTATCAGAGTTAATAATGAATGAGCATATACATGGCAGGAAAGTTGACCAATTCTTAGACTATTTGTATGGTGTTTATCTCATTTAGTGTGTTTGGACTAAAGCTTCTCAAGCTACCTATGAGCCTGTGGTGGAGGTTATCCAGGATTGTTATCTGACCTATGAGGGTCTTGACGAGCTTAACTTTTGGTTTAGTTGATTGTATTTTGATGTTGCGGTACCTTTAGCTTTGAGTTGTAATATTTCTCTTTGACTTGATGATCGATCTTAGATTGTAACAGTGGATGGATATCTATGTTATGTTTTGATGTTTTAGTTTAACTCTACTGATCATCTATTGCGGTTTTTAATTAGTGGCTATTTTGATTACTTTGCTTAAATGAAGTCTTCCATTGCATGAACTATCTCTTGAGGGAGGGAGTTTAATGTCCCTATGTGTGTACATTTTGTCCGGATGAGAATGGGATGACGCATCGTGCAATCAATTACCAGTTAATTTTCCCTGGGGGCATTACATTTACTACCTGAATCATCTCCTTTGTTGCTTTACACTTTAATATCTACAACCAAAAGTGAATGCTAAATTCCTTCAGTTCTCTTTATCTTCTGAGATTATTTATTCAATCAAATACATATAGTATTCACCTGACCGACCTTGAAGTTAAAATGTAGGTTTGGACCAAGTGGTTAGGCCCAAGCAATGAACCTTGATGGGTTGTGTGAACGAACAAGCTAGAAACTCAAGCAACCATAGGAGACACATTGTAAAAGATAACTACTACGCCCTTACGGTCCCATTATTCTCAAATAGGAATCAGGCAGTGCCTTGGCCTACCAGTGGGCACATAGCACTGTGTGAACTCTAATAATGGTCTCAACCCACCTATGAAAGGAATTTGGCGCCATTACTCTACTAATACCGTACCTCACCTGTGAGTGACATCTAGCAAATGATGTACCTTGCTAGAAGACACGAATTAGATGCCCGCATTAGAACAGTGCCATGCCATATTAGAGCACAACACTTGGCTAAGGCTGTAGAGGGGGAAAAAAAAAATCCACATATGAAAGGGAAAGCAACCATTCTAGGTACACATAGACCATATTCCATCATTCTCGCTAGCACCTCATTCTCCTATTTATCACTCCTTTAGAGAGAATCATTAAACCACTCGCCAACTTAAGCACTATTGAGGGAAAAGTTTTTACCCTTAGTATACGTGGCACAATCCTAGAGGCCAACTAAAACTAAATCAATATTTGAGGCTAAAGTCTCATTAAAAATGGTCTACAAAATCTCATTCAACAATCCTCATATTTTATTGGGCTCATAACCCACAAAGGGACGCGGGTCAAAGTCAGGATTTAACCCATGAGTCATGTTATCCACAAGAGCTTGTCAACGACCGCAAGAGGCCCAAACATTCTTCCTTCAAACATCATACAATAATGGGCTATCACTTATGATTGTGGTCAATTGAGAGAGAGAAAGATAGGAGAAATGAGAGAAAAAGGTATAAGGGAGAGAGGAGAGAGAAGGGATAGTGTTAGGTCTATAGGTGACCATATGTTGTGTTAGTATATTCAATAGACAAATTATCAGTTGATTAATCGAAGTACCAAATCTAAGTGAGTCATGTTGAACGAAGATTGAAGACATGTTACACAAATTCATGAAGATACTGTCATTATCACATGGCTGATCTCAATTATTTAGTAGCAACAAGTGATTTAGAAACCTAGATGAATGACCTTAAAAGGTTAATATGGACCACACTAGGATTGTTCATAATCATGGATTTAATTAGGTTTTGGATTAAAAAAGAGAGAAATTTTAGACAAGCTTAATGCCTCGGCTCAGAAGAAGTTAGATCAACCCATGGTTGAAATGTGGTTAGATGTGTTCGGATTATGACATAGATTGCTTCACTAGAAGCACGGTAAAAGTCGCAGTCAATCGATCTATCTTATGGGATAAAGTTTTGGGTCGACGGATCTATCTCTCAAGTCGAAGCACAATCGACCTATTTGTCAAATTTGTTTTGGCAGAATGCTTCGGTTGAAGTAGCGGTTGAAACGTTGATTGACCAATCAATAACATGGGTCAACGAATGTGGCAGTGATGAACATAATTTTTTAGGGTTTTTTCAAGAGTCTTTACATATAAACCTTTTTGTCAAGACATCATACATGTCTTCTGATCTAGAGAGATCACAAGATCGAGAGCTTTGAGAGAGAAAAGCAAAGGAGTATTCACGAGATCGAAGACAAGGGATCTCAATTTATGTGATGAAATCCTTAAGAATTTGAGAGAGAGAGAAAGAGAAAAAAAAAAAAAGGAGGAGGAAAGATTGTTTCTATAAAATTTGATCATCACGTATTTTGATTAGGTCTCCATATACATAGAACTCACACAAACCATTTAGTGATAAAAAAAAGAGCAGAGAACTCACACAAACCATTTGTGTGACTCGATCGGTGAACAAGGCCGGATGAATGGTACGTACTGGAAGAGTTTCACGAGAGTTCAATAAATCTTGCACTTGTTTTTCTATAGTAGTGATATCATTTCACTAAACTAGGTTTCAGGCTTTTTTTCCCAATGATTGGATTTCTTCATCAACAAAAAATCTAGGTGTTGATGTGTACGTGTGATGTTTATATTTTGTTATTCATATGTTGTCTATCTTGCTTATCAAGTTTTGATAATTGGTTAATGTTTAATTAATCTTGAGTGACTCCTACTTGATACACGTTATACATTTGGTAAATCATATTATCTAGGTCTAGTATTCGTAAATCATATTATATTACAGATAATCATGGGGGGAAATTGGAGTAGCCAGTCTAAGTGTGAAGAAAAAATTTTCTATTAGCAAATTGATGGAAATAGAGAAGGATACATGTTTTCAATTAAGAGGAGCCAATAGAAAAATCTAAAACCTAGATCTAAAACTAAAGTTTGACCAAAGCGTGAGGGTGTCAGATAGAATATCTCTTAAAATTATTTAAACAACTAAAACAAAGATATCTTTTTGGGGTCTCACTTCTATGTCTAAATTAGCTTATGAGATAAAAGTATGCTCAATGCATAAAATAATCAGAATGTCCTTTATACTTGGCGAGATATGGGCCTATTTATAGGCAAAAAAGTGAAGGCAAACCTAAATTAAGTTTACTAGTCCCACTTAAAAACTAAGAGTGTCTGCAGTTTGATTTAGAGTCCTTATTGGACCCATGCAGTTTGATTTGTAGTCTTTATTATACCCGGATTGAGACTACTACATTTGGAGTCCTTATTGGACCCGCGCAGTTTGATTTGGAGTCCTTATTGGACTCGAATTGATACTACTAATATTCTTCACTCTCCTCAAGAATACTACCAAAACTAAGACCCTTCCGGCGGTCTCACTTCAATGCCTAAATCAGCTTATGAGAGAAAAGTATGCTCAATGCATAAAATAAACAGTTTGTTCTTTATTCCTAGGATATGGACCTATTTATAAGTAAAGAGGTTGAGTCAAACCAGAATTAGGTTTACTAAATTATTAGTCCCACTTAAAAACTAAGAGTGCCTGCAGTTTGATTTGGTCTGAGAGTCCTATTTCCATTCAACTGGGAGTTTGATTGTTGACCAAATTTTTTATAGAGTCATTATTAGACCCGAATTGGGACTACTACCCAATTCAACTTGGAGTAGGATTATTCACAAGAGCCTTTATCATCTGAACTTTTGACTTAATAAATATTCTCCCTAATTCTTTTTGTCCCTTAATTCTTTTTTTTTTTTTTTTTGAACAAGTAGCATGTGCTACGATATATTACTGAAAAAGCCCGAAGGCTTACATATTGAGACAAGAGGTACAAGACCCTTGAACTCTAAGTCAGAAGGATCTGACTTAAAAAACAGCTGCCTATGCAGAACACAAATCTTACAAGAATAAACATTTGAGCCTCCCTTTATAATAACGCTCACTCTCAAAAATAAAAGGGGGCCGATCTAGCAACAAGCCAACAAATATTCCCATAAAAACAAGGGCACTACAACGGCATACTGTACCGGAGACACAAAGGGAATACGCACACAACAGACAGAAACACCCAATCCAAGTCAGAAGCAGAGAGGCAGAGGCAGTCCTCGTCAGACGACGGCGCGTGTGGGACACGCGCCACCACAGACAACCTCCAAACAGTAGATCGGTCGTCCTAAACCCCAGAAACCACCGTACATGGCCTGAAAATTGGAACGTGACCCACACGCGCGGCCCAGGGAGCAAAGCTCCCTGGCGCGTGAAAGCCACGCGCCATGCTCCGACGATCGGCACGACCACAGCTTCCGGCAGCTGGAGCGGAGAACGACGGACAATGCTGCTGGGCGGTGCGTGTCTGCCAGAAATTGACGAAGATGCGTAGATCTGGCTTCAAAAAATTAGAAAAAGTGAAGGTCCGGCCAGGGAACTACCGTCGATGACACAGCACAGAGCGGTCTCTCCCCCAATTGGTCGGCTTGAACTTGAATCTTCATGCCTGAATCAAAAGAAATAAACCAGAAGAAAAAAAACAAAGAAGCAACAACCACCATAGCCCAAACAAGACTAGGGGAAAACAGCCGCCAGCGGAACTACCGGGGGAACAAAACTCCACAACCCTAATGGCTGGGAGAAAACCTAACCTCCATTGGTACACACTATGGAGGAGCAAAAATCACTCCATAGACCGAGAAGGCTAAGAGAAAGCACTTACCAGGAGGAGGGAGGCGTGAAGCCACCCTCCCCCGGCGACAAACTCAAACGAACGGCTTTCTCTCTCACAGTGGAAAAAACGAGAGCTTCTCTCTCCTAGTAATTTTTAATTTGAGTTCGATCTCGTTCTCTGTCCCTTAATTCTTTTTGTCCCAAGAGTTACAAAAATACTTTGATTAGGTTTGTAAAGGCTGCTATATTTCTCCTTAACGGATTATCATTAACTAAGACTAGTGGATTAGCTAAAGAATCATTTAAAATTGATTATTTCTTATGTATATGAGATCAAACTATTTCCGCGATTCAGAATATATTTGAACAATCTACAACATCTGAAGATGTTTTGTTTTGTTTTTTGTTTTTTAAAAATTTTATAAAGGTAATGTTTGCTTGAAGTAAATGTCGTATTAACCTTGAAAAGTTTTGTACAACATGGAGTATTTTTTTTTAGTTTAGATTCGTTCATAGAATTAAATCATAAAAAGAAGTTGTGAAAACAAAAATTAATATTAGCATATTCAATTCTAGATACTTGAATTGTTTATATATTATGACATTATTCGTAACAATTATTTTTATAGAAAGAGGGTTTCGAAAACTTGAGTACAAAAATTTCTATAGTAATTTTTCATTTCAAAAAATAAGGTATTGTTTAGTTTGCGGAATAGACTACCGAAAATGAACAACTATTTTTTTATTTGGTTGTACATTATTTTTAGGAATAGTATAAGAATAACTATTCTCTTATGAATAAGAATATATATTCCTTAAAAAAAATTAGAGGAATAATTATTCATTTCCTATAGGTAATAAATAAATCGTTAGGTTTGCCCAAAAGCCCCGAGCCCTCTCGACACTCAACAAATGATATGGCAGATGAACATAAAGACCTATGACGTGCCTATATGGTATTATTTTTAAGTCTCCTATTTAATGTGCGTTTAGAATTATAATTTTGTAGACAAAAAATGCGATTTTAAACTAAATCCCAGAAAATGAATCGTTTGAGTATTTGAAAACTCAAAAAATCTGTTTTTTCAAATAGCAAGTAAAGAGATGCTTTTTAAAAACACATAATTTTAAAAACTAATTTGCGATTTTAAATGTTAAATTATTATTTTGTAAAACATTTAACTGCGTTTTTAAAAATTAATTTTTAAAATTACACACTTTAAAATCACTATTATTAAATTGTAATTTTTTAAAATCTTAAATTCAAGCATACTCTTGAATTAAAATAAAGTATTCATTTTTCATATGATATATTACCTGGAGCTTAACATTGATTATTTGTACTAATTTTGAACCGGAAAATCAATATACGAAAAGAGACAAGCATATTCCTTGATACCTTTTTTTTTTTTCAAGTAAGACATGGGCGGTTTTGTAAAGATTGTTGATATAAAGTTTTGTTTTTGAATAGTAGTAAAAAAATAATTGATGTAGTATAAAATAAAAATAATTTGTATGAAAAAATTAAAAAGTTTTATTTTTTAGTGATTTTTTTTTTTTAAAAAAAATTAAATAGTAATAAAAAATAATTAACGTGATTTAAAAGGTTCTGTGAGAAGTAAAAATAAGGGTTGTTTTACTTACATAAAAAAAATAAGGGTTGTTTTGCCAACGGTGCCGGATTTCCTTGGGTGTGAAGCAAATAATAGCGTGCCAACAAGGGAAACCGTGCCCAACAAGGAAAAGCAGACGAGCTTCCGAAACAATATAAATAGGGTTTCTCGGTCGAAGTACAGCCGTAAAAGCAGTCCTCGAAAGAAAACCTTTTGGAAGACTGTTGGTTTTCTCTTTCTAACCTTCCTCGTATCTCTCTCGCGTTTGTTTGGCGAGTCCGTGAGAGCGCAATGGAGAAGATCCTGGGAGTTAACGTTGTTGGGGAGGATAGCAGGCCAAAGACTAAGATTGTCTGCACGTTGGGACCGTCGTCTCGGTCGGTGGAGATGTTGGAGAGGCTTCTTAGGGCAGGGATGAACGTAGCTCGCTTCAACTTCTCTCATGGCACTCATGCTTACCACCAAGAGACCCTCAATAATCTCAGGACTGCCATGAACAACACCGGCATTCTCTGCGCCGTCATGTTGGATACTAAGGTATTATTTCGTCCTTCTTCTTAAGCGTTTGTCTTTTCGATCTTTTATCTTGTTGTGTTCAATTCTATTTTAATTTATTGGTACTTTTTTTCCCTTAAATCTTTATGGTTATTGCATGTTGTATATTATTTCTCCTTTAAATTTGATTCTAGGTTTGTTGGGGTTTTGATTCAATTATTTCCCTTTTGTTCGTAGATTGTGTGTATAAAGTAAGTTAGGTTTGGGTTGTTTTAATTGTTGGATTGTGATCATATTTGAATCTCAAAGTTAGAGATGAGAAAAACATGTTGAAATCAAATCAAGGTCCTAGATGCATGTGGTATGGGAGCAAGAAAGAGGTTTTGATTATTGTTGAATCAAAAACTAAGTTGTCAATCTCAAATGTGTTCATAAATCTTATATTTGTCTTTCTTTTCTGTTGCAAAAATCTCAGTTTTGCTTGGTCACAGAAACAAATTGCACAATTAAGGTGCAATGGATGACCTTTATATCATCCTTACCGTTTGATGTGTCAGTCTGAATGAACATGGACCTCTAATGTTAGATTAATTTACTAGCCTTTTAATAAAAGAAAAAACAAACTCTCAATGCAAGAGATGCTTTCTAAAGGAATGAGGATTAGAAGTTCTTGTATAATCTACAACTTTTATGTTCATGTGCTCCAAAGTGATGCTTAACTTTTTGTGGAATGAAGTTCTACGAATATGGACCTCTTAAGTTTATGCTTGAAAGATCCTCTACTTTGATGCTGACTTGTGGTCTCTGGTACTTTGCCTCCCTAAGATGCATCTAATTTCCATGGGAAGTAAAATAGAAGTGGTTTAAATTAAGACATGGCATGACTTGCTGGGGGATTTACTCCATAAATCTATGCGAATCCTGTACAGTAATGGAGTAGTTTTCGTGTTCAACATGTTATTGGTTTGGAAATTAAGTATTTGGTTCTTGTTCTTTTTTCAAATAAATTAAGCTTCAATTTAGCACGCTCCGGACAAGCGGAGGATATACTTGGCTCTTTATCTTTTTCATTATAGATTTCATCTGGAATGCAAATTGGTCACAAGTTATACATATTTGCCTGGCAATATTGTTTTCTTATATTTGAAATTTTTTTAGGGTCCAGAGATTCGAACTGGGTTTTTGAAGGAAGCAAAACCAATACAACTCCAACTGGGTCAAGTGATTAGCATCACCACTGACTATAGCATTCAAGGTGATGAAAATATGATAAGTATGAGCTATTCGAAGCTGGCTGAGGATTTGAAGCCACAAAGTGTTATTCTTTGTGCTGATGGGACTATTTCGCTTACTGTTCTGGATTGTGACAAGGAACGGGGTTTGGTCCGTTGCCGTTGTGAAAACTCTGCAGTTTTGGGTGAGAGAAAGAATGTCAATCTTCCTGGAGTTATTGTTGATCTGCCAACCTTAACTAATAAAGACAAAGAGGACATTTTGGAATGGGGAGTTCCAAATAAGATTGACATGATTGCTCTGTCTTTTGTTCGCAAAGGTTCTGACCTTGTGGAAGTTAGAAAGCTGCTGGGACCCCATGCAAAGAACGTTCTTCTCATGTCAAAGGTAGGTTAATATTATCTGAAAAATTTATTAGAAACTATAAAGATTGAAGAATTTGTTGGAAAGTAGAACTGATTTTGGGCATCTTTCCTTGCAATCCTTTTTGTCAAAACTTGAAGGAGCCTTGTGAAAGTCTTTTGAACTAAAATATGTGGCACGTACGTTAGAAGGTGTCCACTAAAAGTGATTTGTGTGACATGTTGTTTCAAACTTTTCTGATATATCTATTGACTATTTTGTGGTGTTTTGTCAGGTGGAGAATCAAGAAGGCGTGGCTAATTTCGATGAAATCCTATCAAACTCAGATGCATTTATGGTGGCAAGAGGTGACCTAGGAATGGAAATTCCCATTGAAAAGATATTCCTAGCTCAAAAAATGATGATCATGAAGGCCAACATACAAGGAAAACCAGTGGTGACTGCCACTCAGATGTTGGAGTCCATGATCAAATCTCCTCGGCCTACCCGAGCTGAAGCCACTGATGTTGCTAATGCAGTTCTTGATGGCACCGACTGCGTGATGCTTAGTGGAGAAACTGCTGCTGGAGCCTATCCTGAAATTGTTGTGCAAACCATGGCAAGAATTTGCATAGAAGCAGAGAGTTTTATAGACTATGGACATCTTTTTAAGAGAATAATGGAAACTGCACCGATGCCTATGAGCCCATTGGAGAGCTTGGCCTCTTCAGCGGTGAGTACAGCCCGCTCCGTTAAAGCAGCTCTGATTTTGGTCCTAACAAAAGGTGGAAGCACTGCAAAGCTGGTGGCTAAGTATAGGCCAAGCATGCCAATCCTGTCCGTGGTGGTTCCGGAGATAACAACCGATTCTTTCGAGTGGTCATGCAGTGATGAAGCTCCGGCAAGGCATAGCCTGATTTACCGGGGTCTGGTGCCTGTTTTGAGCACAGCTTCTGCAAGATCTTCCCATGCAGAGTCCACCAAAGAGAGCGTAGAATTGGCCCTCCAACATGCAAAGGCGAAGGGACTTTGCAAACCTGGAGACTCGGTCGTGGTGTTGCATAGAGTTGAGACGGCCACTGTGATCAAGATCTTGACGGTTGGTTGATTGATTGAGGCAAGTTTTGGGTTAATGATAGGCTGGAGTTTGCAGCTTTCAATTTTGTTGGCTTTTCTTGTTTGTCACTTTATCTTACTGAACCGAACGTATTCTTAGGATTTTGGTGAGAATTACTCTCACCATCATCACAATTTTGTTTACGTGCTTTTTTTCTTTTCAATTTTTTAATGTCTTCTTGTATTTCCTTATCTTTGTGCACGTTGTTCAACTCCGAATTTAGTAAGTAAATAGGGCCCATTACACATGTGGGGCTCAATGAACCTGGACCATAGAAGATAAAACTGAAACTTCACAAGTACTAAGATATTGGTTTTGGACAAATTTTTAGAGGATAGTTTTTGTTCTTTTGATGTAAAAGTGAAAATAATTTTGAGTGTTTTGCGAGCATTTTACGTTTTAAATTGTTTATTAATGCAAAAGTGTTTGCCAAAAATGCTCAATAATCAACCCTCGATGCTCTCTCTTGCATGTGGTCTCATTCAGATGGCACCTCGAGGAATCTTTTTAGCATGAAACTCAACTCCATAGCTGAGTCTTTTTTCAAGACTCAGGGGTTTTGCTTAGTGGACTTCAATTCTAACAAAAATGGAGAACGTTGATTACACTCCTTGCCACCTCGTCCGACCACAACTCAATCTCGATTTCCGACATGAGCGAAATTGGAAATGTTCATCAAGAACTTACAAAATTCTCTAAACGGGCTAGTTCCTCGTTTGACCACAGATGAGAATAGTAATATGCTGCTGTGTGTAAAATCGAAATTAATGAAGCACTCCATCAACAAAATGCTTAATGCTGGGGCCGAATGTTATTACAAGTATTTTAGTGGGCAATCATGAAAAGCTGATGACGTGGCCATTCCGAAGCCTTCTCTTTGGGTGACTTTGTACTAAAAGAAGTAAATTACACAAACATTACCCTTCACTCGAATAATGCTAAAAGTCACTCTTATATTATTCTTATATGCTTCCAATAGTAATGTGGCTCTAAAATTATCATTGGGCTTGTGATTGATTATTATTGAATTTTATGCTTTGTTTATTTCAACGTAAAATGATTTCCGTCGTAAAATAATTTCGACGAAATCATTTTCAGAAAAAATGAGTTTCTCGAAAATATTTTTTGGTGTTTGGCTTGCACGAAAAAATTACAAAATGCAAAAATCAGAGTTTGGCAAATGCCGCCGGAATCCGGCAACGTCCGGTCGCCGTTGCCGGATTCCGACGAGAAAGTTTGATCGGATCCCGGCCATTTTGGCCAGATCCGGCCGGAATCTTCCGGATCTAGCCCGATCAATGGCAGGATTCGGTCATATCCAGCCGGAATCTGGTGGCCGGCATCCGGCGCCGGCAAGATACTGGCGATCGGATGTTGTCGGACTCCCGTGCCGGTTGGATTTCAACTATCGACAATTGCTAAATTCTGACAATCGGATATCAAACGTGCGTATAAGAACGAAGAGTTTAATTTCGGAAAACGATTTACAGTTTTAAAAATCGTAAATCGTTTTTCGAAAATTAAATAAGCTTTTACGGTCAAATTGAAAACGATTTTCGTTTACCATTATTTTTGCCCCTACCAAACACCGCAAAATGCCGAAATCATTTTCCAGAAATCATTTTACGTCGAAACAAATGGAGCATTAATCAATTGATGATTTTAAAAGTCACTTTATTATTAGAGGGACACAAGAAACATATGGGTATGACATTTAGAATTAAAAATGTTTATCAGTTCTAACTTCTAAATTGCTTCACTTCAAGTAATGATGATACTATAATATAAATGTTTTGTTTCGGGTCATTGATATTATTAAGGCATGTATGGCATGTTTGTTATATGAAAGAATTTTTTGAGGAACGATTTTTCCTTAGAGGAGCAATTTTTTTATTTTTTATTATTTTTATTATTATTATTATTTTTTTTTAAAGTAACAAAGGAAAGAATATTACTTTTACACATGCGTGTAGGAGATGGGAAAAGAATGAAAACCTACGAGAAAAAGGTAGCAAGTGTTAAAGTAATGGACATTTGACTAAGAGATTAGAGATAGCAGGGTGCTGGTGCTAGAGCTTAGAGCACTAGTAGCAGATGTCCTATAAGTAGTTCTATTCCTTAAAATAAAATAAAAAATAAAAAAAATTACAAAAATCAAACCACAGTAGTTACCTATTTTAGGGCTTCATCATTGGGTAGCTACAGTGTTACACACTGTGGCTTCTCAATCCAATATTTTAATAAAAAAAATAACGTCTCTCTGTTACTCTCTCTCCTTCACGCGTCATTTCTCTTTCTTTTTCGTTCTTTTTCCTTGTCTTCCTTTCTCTGATTCTCTCTCTCACACACAGATGAGAATTTGTTGCGGGGCTGGAGGAACCCGACCACGTTGAAAATTCGTCCGATAGTCACTAAAACTTGGAGACCCACCGACTATGAGAACATGCCCATGCCTCGTTGATAACAGAGGTGATGTGGGCATCTGTTGAAATTGCGACTATGAGAACACTCCCATGCCCCGACTATGAGAACTCGCCTAGCTCATCGTCATCATCTATTGCTCCTTTGTGAAATTGTGTTTTCCTTTGACAAACCCAAATGAAAGCGCACGCTTGGGTTCGTGATGCTACTATGGATGGCTTGGAAATTAGACCCAAAAGAAGCATTTCTTCCGAGTGATTTTCATTGGAAGGAAGGAAATTTTGGTGGTCAAAATTTAGGTGCGACAGAGAAGAAGAGAGAGCATGAGAGAGAATAAAAGAAATGAATAAAAAAAAATAAAAGTAGGAAAGAGAAAAAAGAATAAAATAAGGGTAAAAAATAGTATTTAATTGATATAAAAAAATTAAGAAAATTTATTGTGGGGTATTTTTTTATAGGGAATCAAGAAATGATTTAATTCTCTAAATTTTTTTTAAATTAAAAAAAATTATTGAGTGTATGCTGCTAATGCTCTTAAATTCACTCAAACTATAGCCATATATATCTTGATAACGAATTCTTACGGATTTCACGTAAACCCGTAATGGTATGGAAGGCCGCATAGTAAATAGTCAAATATGAATCATTTTCAATAAAAGTGAAAGATTTGTTTTTTTTTTCTTTTTCCTTTTTAGAGAGTTTTGACCGTACAAAAACAAATATTTATGTACTTCTAAATTATTATTTTGTCGGAAAAAAGGTTTGGCTCAAAAGTTTTTATTTAATTGGGTATGTCCATAACGGATCCGGCTTCAGTGCTGTTGTTTTAAACTACAGCACATCTGCTGTAGAAAAATGAATGGTCCAGATTTAATAACACTTAAACACTGCCGTTTCACTTACTTAACGACATGAGTGAAAAATAAAACAGGCAAACGTCGTTTCACTCCAAGAAAACGTCCGTTTGAAACCAGAAACAGCAGTCACGGAACAAGAAACAGCATCCACGGATCCACCATTCCACCGTCGTCGAGGCCGTACAGGAAGCCGAAATCGGAAATTAGAAATGCTTTCGGTTTCTAATCAACAACCACTTTCATGAGCGTGTCCCACCAAACCTAAATACCTAATCCCTCCAAAATATAAACCCAAACAGGACCCTTCAAATTCCCCATAAAAATTCAAAAGATTTCTTCATTGCTCTCGGTTTCTTTCGGAAAATCGACTCGCCTGCTGCAAATGCTGAGATTCTGTTCAGGGAAAAAGCTGCCTATTTAGTAAAGCTTTGTCTGTTCTGCTTTGCTGAAATATCTTGCTCTTCTGGTGCAAATGTTGAGATTCAGTACAGGGAAAAGATAATTTGAGAGAGAAAGAGAAAGATGGTGGTGAAGAAAGTAGGGAAGTACGAGATCGGGAGGACGATTGGCAAAGGTTAAGTTTGCTCAGAACACGGAGACCGGTGAATTTGTGGGTGGATTTGTCAGAGTATGTTCTACGCAATTTAAAACCCATTCTCTGCATACTCATTTAATGTAGTTTAAAATTGGGCTTATTCAGTGTGCATCACACATACCTATACATATTTTCAGACCAAGAAGAGGGAAAAAGAATGACGAGTCTGAAAAAGAATGACGAACGACCAGTTTTCAAAACTAAAAACTGATGGATGCTGTTTCTTGTTTCAAATGGATGCTGTTTCTTGTTCCGTGGAATGCTGTTTCTTGTTTCAAACTGACGGTTTCTTGGAGTGAAACGACGTTTGTCTATTTTATTTTTCACTCATGTCGTTAAGTAAGTGAAACGACAGTGTTTAAGTGTCATTAAATCTGGATCATTCATTTTTCTACAGCAGATGTGCTGTAGTTTTAAACTACAGCACTGAAGCCGGATCCGTGCATAACAAGTTTACACCCTCCTCTTGCCCCCACCCCCATAAATATTGTTGCTAATGATAATGGCGGCTGTAACTACAAACAATGGGGGAGAGCTACGTTTGTTAGAAGGATTTAAATTCTCTCAAATTATTTATTTAATTTTGAAAAATTTCAAGCAGATAATTGTCAGAGACTATTTATAGAATTCATTTGACTAAATAAAAATTGAGCTGTCCAATAACTTATTCGGTCATGTGAATCTCATAAGTAGTCTCTCATGATCATCTGCCCGAATTTTATTAAATTTATATAAATAATTTAATAGGATCCTGATTCCAGTTTTATTGATATTGTAATTTTTTACGCATTTGAGTCCAAATTATTAACTAATCCGGCCCTTATGGGCAGGGATACTATACTAACAATACTGTAATATTCAAACATAAAACAAGATCAGCAAATCCCAGATAAAATTCAACCCACAATGAAATCTAAAATACGCAACAGTAAATATCATTTAGTAAAGTGTCTATCATTAATATTATTCCACAATAAAAAAAAAAAAAAAAAAAAAAAAAAAAAAAAAAAACTAATTGAAAAAGGAGACAATTGAGAACTTCTATGCAATAAATCTGAGTCTCGTGCATTGCTTTAAAAAGCCTCGATCCGACTGAATCTGAAACAGAGCATGTTGTAAGTGTGAAATGCAGTTCAATAAATAAATAAAGTACACGGCGAAGAAAGTGGAAATACATGCTTTTCCTTAAATAAATAGAAGGCTATTAGTTACATAGAGATTGTGTTCGAATTACAAAATAGAAGTGAAAAATAATATAAAAGCCTACTACACTTGTGGTACTACTAGGCATTTTTATTGTTAAAATTTGTATATAAAGTGTTCTTCACACTATTCATTTATTGGTAGAATTCACTAAACTATAACTTTATTCCTTCAATTAAAATGAAATTATTATGTTCCTTTTTTCTTCTTCTTCTTCTTCTTCTTCTTTTTTTTTTTTTTTTATGGCAATCTCCATACATATTTGTCATTGAAAATTAGACTAATACAAATATTTTGACAATTACTAACAAAGTAAAAAAAAAGATAGTGATAAAAATATATTTGGTATTGCTTTAGGTATTGAAATTGCTAATTAATTACTCCATTAATTATAAAAGTTGTATAAATCAACTTCTAGCGCACACGTTAAGATTCACGTGAAAGAAACAATGTTTAATTCTTCCCGTGAATAAAAATAAATATTCATAATAAACCCACTAAATGAGAACTTTATTCCTTGAATTCAAATGAAATTACTCTATTCTTTTTTCTCTTTTTTTTTTTTTTTTTTTTTTGGCAATCCATACATATTTGTCATTGAAAAGTAGACTAATACAAACATTTTGACAATTAATGATAAAGTGAAAATAAGATTTACTAACAATTGTTTTCTATGATAGTGACAGAAATATGTTTGGCATTGCTTTAAGTATTGAAATTACTAATTAAGTACTCCATATATTAGAAAAAAGTTGTATAAATAAACTTCTAGTACACATTAAGATTCATGTGGAAGAAACAATGTTCAATGTTTTGCGATGAATAAAAATAAATATTCCTAGTAAAACTAATATTACCCCCTTCGAACTTAATAATGTAAAAGTTGAAGATGCATCTTTTGCAATATTTAAGAATATTGATAAGCATTTACCGCAAATGGATATGTTTTATATATATATATATATATATATATATATATATATGTGCATTAGTTCAATGAACATGGAGATAGGGAGAGAGTAGTTAAGAACTCTTTACCAGATGTAAAACTAGAGCTCATGGATTGTGTGAGTTGTTCTTGACATGTCTTTCATAACATTCTTCCAAACAAGGTGCAACAGGGTGTTTATCTATAACATATTGTCTCCAGCAAACACGTAGGCAACTTATAATAACAGTTGACGGCTCAAAACGGTGTTGGCAATCAATAAAACCATTAAAGAGACAATGACCGTAGGAAAAATTGTGTACACCAATTAGCTTTTTGCTTTTCTTACAATCTTCATATTCTTTTTTAATGCAACTATGCAATGTTGGCTTTTGCTCTTGATGCTCCGACTTTGGCTCTGGCTCCTGATGCTCTAGCTCTAGAGCTTTATCAAGTTCAGAGAAATGAGGAAGCATGATAGGAGCTAAATGAGCGAAAGAGGTAGAGGCAAGGTTTTCAGCTTGTATTTTAACCACAATAAGGATATACAACTCTATCATAACCACCATAAATATTCCAATATATTTCCTAGCCATTTCTTTTCCTCGATATTAGAAGACAAGGCTTAAAAGCCTTTAACCCTTTATAGGCAATTTAATGACAAGACACCCTCATAACGAAGATAATTTAGTCTAAGAATTGATTTGTTCTTGCATTAATTTTATACAAACAAGTTTTGTTATTAGTAGTTGGGACTTTTGAAAGTATGACCTTTTTTAAATTGAATGACTTTTAGTTCAAGTAAAACTTTTTGGAATGGATCACAAGGTTTCGTACTAATTTTTTACATTACAATGTTATATTTGGCAAAAAGTAAATGAACAAGTGAACATAGATGATCCAATAGCCACAATATGTCATATCAATAAACCCATTTAAAAGGGTTTTGTAAGAAAATATTAATTCAATGTGATAAATACATCATAATAGAAAAATGAAATTGAAGCTATCTTATTATTCATTGATGAAAAGAGAATATGAAATTTATTATTGAAACGGGCATGTGGTTTTTGGAAAAGAAAAACTATACAAAAATAGCTTTTTACAATTATGATGAGACAATTGAGTAAATGAATAAATTAACTTGATTACATTAAGATGTATGAAGTTGGATCATAATTAATGTATTGATTCAGTGCTTAAGCAATGCAAAATGATATATTGTATGACATTCCCTTAAATAAAGTTTTATTCAAATGAAGTGTTTACAAAGGTAACTTTAGATAGAAAATAATAGAACACAATAGAATATAACTTGATTATGTTGAGTACTTATATGACCTTGGAGAGGAATAAATTGTATTTAAATTGAGAGTTATTTATATAAAATAACATTGTATAACATGACACGAATTCTTGGCCTACACACTCAACAGTCGTAAACTCTTATATTTATTCGAAAGGTCAAAACACTTGGCCTAGTACATATCGTTGTTAACTTATTTTCTTCCATTCTTAACAGTAATCCGGGGTAAGTATTTTTTTATCCCATGAACTACCGGCCTTTATCAATATGCCCTCATGAACTAACACTCTCACCACCTGACCGCATCAAACTACCATTTACTTACCAAAACCTCTTGTCGTTAGAAAATCTCGTTAAATCGGATGTAATATTCTCTTTGTAGGCGTTAAATTTCGTTTAAAGAAACAAATACCCTAAAAAAATATCAATATTAAAAACTTTTAAAAACTAATTAAAAAAATAAAATATATATATATATATATATATATATATATATATATTTGAAACAAGGAGAAACCTTCATTATAATATGAGAACCAAAGGGCCAGAGTCAGTAATTATGGGCACAAAGACTCTTAAAAACAAAGTTCAAGACTGAATCCTGACTTGGAGACCAGCTACCTAAGTAAATGGACAAACAATACAAGCATCTCTTTACAAATGAGTTCCACTAGAGGAGATAAGAGAGTGCAGATTCTAATCTAAAAACAGTTATTACAATCCAGTTTAGATATAAAATCTACCATGGCAGGCTGCAAGGGTAACAACATAACACAAACTTAAAAAACTAGAACAATAACAAAACAACACTAGTCGGCTAAAATGAGTACAGGGATTCGCTGGTGACGGTGCATGTATACCACGCGCCCGCACCAGAAGATTGCCCACCATCAGAACAACCATGAAAACTCTCGGGAACCACCAACCACGAACTGGAGGAGATAATGGAGCCAACACACGCCTGCGAGTGAGGAGATCTTGCTTGCACGTGCGCACCAAGCTCCGTTGTACGAATGGCTGGGGATACAAGCCTGGGTGCGATAGAGGTGGGGGACGACAACGAACACCCTGGACAGGTGCGTGACATGTAGATATTGACGGGGAATCATAGATCTGGCTTCAAAAACAGTCACCCTGTAAACCGAGCCAAAATACTTTCCTTCCACTGGGTGGCCATTGACACCTAACCCAAATCAACCCACCAATAGATTGAAATCCTCAACCTTCCAAATCCTCAGAAGGATTGGAGAAAATTACCTTTCTCAAATCCTTCTTGGTTTCACCAACACGCACTGACAAGTGAGGAGAGCTTGCTTGCACGTGCACACCAAGCTCCATTTTACGAATGGTCGGGGAAAACAAGCCTGGGTGCGATGGAGGTGGGGGACGACGACAAACACTCTGGAGGGGTGCGTGACACTTAGATATTGACGAGGAATCATAGATCTGGCTTCAAAAACAGTCGCCCTGTAAACCGAGCCAAAATACTTTCTTTCCACTGGGTGGCCACTGACACCTAACCCAAATCAACCCACCAATAGATTGAAACCCTCAACCTTCCAAATCCTCAAAGGATTGGAGAAAATTACCTTTCACCTCTTGGTTTCACAGAGCGACACCGAGAGAGAAGAAGCAATAGCAGCCCACTGCTCAGTATTGGGCCGAAAACAATAAGGACAGAAAGCAGAAAAAAAAAAAAAAAAAAAAAAAAAAAAATTGAAGAAAAACAAACAGTGGGTTGGGGAGGCAAGCCCACTCCCCCCTTAAAGCAGAAAATGAATAGAAAACCCTAGCGGCTAGAGTTTCTCGAGAGACAAAATAACAAATAATTAAAAAAAAAACAAAATAAAAAATAAAAAAAATAGATAAATGCAAAATCAGTCCATATGATTTGTCTAAATTACAAATCACTCACTACGGTATAAATAAATAAAAAATAATTCAAAGATCCTTGGGGTAGGCCAAAATAACAATTTAGTCCATGCAGTCAAATTTCGTCCAAACACTTAGCGAATTTTGTTAGTGTGTCACACCAGTACCAATACGATGATGATACGTGTCACTCTTAATTAAAAAAAATAAAAATATAATAATAATAATAATAATAATAATAATAATAATAATAATAATAATAATAATAATAATAATAATAATAATAATAATAATAATATATTAAAAATACAAATATGTGAAACCTAAAAATTATTTATTTATTTTATTAAAAAGAAAAAAAGAAATGGGTTGGTTGCCTCCTTTGGGGATGGCCTACGAGCCACCCCAGATGGGGCCAAGGGTGGCGTGCGGCCACCCCTGCAGCCACTCCCGTACTTTTTCGTTCTTTTTTTTTTTTTTTTTTTTTTTTTTTTTTAATTTGTGTAATTTTAAGTGTATTTTTTGTTAAAAAAAATTACAAAGTTAGGGTATCTGTGTCATTTCAAGTTTTTTAATAAGGTTGATTGATAGAATGGAAGTTTTGGTAAGTAAATGATAGTTCGATGCGATCGGGTGGTGAGCGTGTTAGTTCGTAGGAGCATATTGACGAATGCTGGTAGTTCATGTGGGAAAAATATAATCACCCTTAAAAATTTGAAACTATGTCATTTAAAATGCCAAAGTAAAAGATAGTTTAGGAAGAATATTAAAAACTACGAGGATGGGTAGATTTTTTCTTCCCCATAACTACCACTCAAGTTATAATGCCCCCTTCCCACAACCACCCAGAAGCTTCTTCCAACTAACCCAAAGTCGAAATCTACTACCCAAATTTGCTAATGTTGTATGGCGTATGACAAAGATAATCAAAGGTTTTTTTCCAAGAGAAACATACCATTTCTTCATACATCTATATTGAATTTACATTGACAATATTCTACATGATAAAAATCTTACATTATTGACATTGTCTACGAAAGAGGAAGTCATGAACCACTTCAAAATATGGACGACAATTTTTGACACAACTCGCGAACCCAACACAAAACTAACAATAAATTAGAGGGTTAGGGTTTATTATAATCAGGTTCGATTACTACCAGGTTGACTTGTTTAATAAATGGATCAATCTCGGGTTAGCACGCTTAACCCGTGAGTGACCTGTTTGACTAGTTAAAAATTAGATTTTGTTTTTTCTTTTATAATAAATACGGGTCGAAACGGGTCAAACATTGGTCGTGTTGGGTTGACCTAATACGATATGTTTATTAAATGGGTTATGCGTGTTGGCACGGGTGGGGTCAACCAACATGACCCGTAACGGGTCAAGTAGGTCATGTCAGGGTCGAAGGGTCTGACCCGTTTAACTAAACAGGTCGTGTTAGGGTTAACTATTAACAAATTGACGGGTCAACCTGAACTCAATATGTCAACCCAGATTGCTAGTCCTACTTTGAATGGATGTTCTGTAAAGTAGGGGTGCATAAGCGAGACCGTTATTAACTGCAAATAACTGCAACCGTAAAGCCACTTCATTTTTAGAGGGACACAAGAGGGACTTATAGTATTACTCATAAAATATATAAAGGGCATGCGAATACGGTTGACTGTTATCCGCATATGTGGATAGTGATTTTTGCTAACCGCATCTGCATGCATGGATAGCGGATGTGGGTGGTTAATATCCACCTGCATGTACACTCCCAGTTTCTGATGGCATTACATTCTCTTATGAGAGTGGACAACGGAAAACAAAAAATTCATCTTTCCTTTGGACATCGCATATCCATCTGAAAGTGATACCAAGCCTGTGACCAGAATGTCAACTTTGTTTCAGTCTATTTCTCATCGATCAATTTACAGAGGTATTGTATACATTTATAGAGAGATTTGCTACGCTATTTTTGGGCTATACAGGTTTCAGTGCTAGAATCATGGCTTGACAATTTATAATTTATTCCTGAAATCTCTCTGATTTGGTTAATTCCTATAATCTCTCTAATTTGTCTCTTAATTGACAACTCACACCAACACTCCCTCTCAAGTGGAAGCATCCAAATCTTCAATGCGCAACTTGTCCAGTGAGTTGTAAAACTCTTTGCTTGATACGACCTTTGTAAGAATATCCGCCAGTTGATCTTCAGACTTCATGAATGGAAACCGAATTATTTTAGCTTCAAGATTTTCTTTAATAAAATCTCTTTATCTCCACATGTTTAGTGCGATCATGCTAGATAAGATTGTGAGCAATAGCGATCGCTGCTTTGTTATCGCAAAAGAGGTCCATCTCAGAGGTAGGTGCAAAGCCAATTTCTGTTAGAAGTCTTCTTAGCCATAGAAGTTCACAAAGTCCTTTAGTCATTCCAAGGAACTTTGCTTCAGCACTTGACAGTGCCACCACCTTTTGCTTCTTACTCCTCCACGTAACAAGATTTCCCCCAACAAACATGAAGTAGCCCGAGGTGGATCTTCTGTCTGTGGTGTTCCATGCCTAATCTGCATTTGTATAACCATTAACTTTGAGATGGTTATTCTTTGCAAACATAAGTCCTTTTCCCGGGGAGGATTTTAAGTATCGTAAAATCCGAATCACTGCTTCCATATGATCCTTACTGGGTTGGTGCATAAATTGGCTTACTACACTCTCTGTGTAAGCAATATCAAGGCGGGTATGCGAGAGGTAAATCAGTTTTCCCAACTAACCTCTGGTATCTTCCTCTGTCTATTGGCACTTGACTTGGATGTTCTCCGAGCCTGTGATTCTGAACAATTTATATTGGAGTGTCTGCTGGCTTACAATCCAACATTCCAACCTCACAAAGTAAGTCTAGTATATATTTTTGCTGAGATAAAAATATACCTTTCTTTGATCTAGCAACTTCTATTCCCAGGAAATATTTGAGTCCTCCCAAAATTTTCATCTCACATTCGGTTGCCAATTGTTTTTGAAGCTTATCAATTTCCTCTGCATCATTCCCTATAATGATCATGTCATCAACGTATACAATTAAAGCTGTTACCTTACCCCGTTGATGCTTCAAAAATAATGTATGATCTGAATTACTTTGGCAGAAGCCATACTTCTTCATTGCTTGACTGAACCATCCAAACCATGCTTGAGGTGATTGTTTCAATCCATACATTGCACGCTGCAACTTGCACACTACTTCAGTTTTTGAAGATGCTATGTAGCTTGGAAGAGTGTCCATGTAGACTTCCTCTTCAAGGTCGCCATGGAGAAAGGCGTTCTTTACATCCAACTGATGTAATGGACAATCAAGGTTGGCTGTGAGTGATAGCAAAATCCTGATTATATTTAGTTTAGCTACTGATGAAAATGTTTCTTGGTAATCTACACCATATGTCTGGGTGTATCTTTTTGCAACTAGTCTCGCCCTATATCGTTCTATAGATCCATCTACCTTGTGTTTAACTGAGAAGACCCACCTGCACCTGATTGTCTTCTTCCCTTGGGGTAGTGGGACCAAGGTCCATGTTTAATTCTTTAGTAGTGCCTCCATTTCTTCCTCTATTGCTTTTGTCCACTTAGGATCCATTAACGCCTCTTGAACTGTAGTAGGAATATGACATGCAGAGAGCTCCTGTGAAAAACTCTTGAGCGGCTCAAGCAATTTTCGGTGGAAACATAGTTGGCAATTGGATACCTCGACCTTTTTTCCTCCATGTCTGGGGAGTATCTATTTGGTGGGTTGCCCCGATTATGCCTGAAAGGTAAGTTATACCCAGCATCTATAGCATTGATAATTGAGGGTGTGCCAATATTACTTACCTTAGGAATATTCTCAGGAGATGGGCCTCCAGGTACTAAGAGGCGGGGGGATTCTAGTTCTTCTCTTGATGGTATAGGCTCAGCTGCTAGAGGTTCTTCTTCTGATGTTGTGTCATTCTGATCTTCAAGCTCTTCAACTAATGTCTCCCCTTGAAGAGGAGTAGTGGATGCTGAGGAAGGTTAGAAAGGGAAGGACTCCAGAAAGGTGACATCCATAGTCACTTAAGTACATTGAGTAGTAAGGTCATAGCAGCGGTAGCCTTTTGGTGTGTAGCGTAGCCCAAGAAGAGGCACAGAAGAGCACAAGGGTCAAGTTTGGTACGCTGGTTCTTATGAAGATGTACATACGCCACACAGCCAAAGATGCAGGGTGGGAGCATGAGGGCAGGAGGTAGAGAGACCGAGGCTGACAAGGATTGTAGTGGGGTTTGGAAATTTAAGACTTTGGACGGAAGGCGATTGATCAAATGGACAGCAGTGGTAACAGCATCGGGCCAATGTCTTGTGGGAACATGTGCGCCAAGGAGGTGGGCTCGGGCAGTTTCAATAATATGTCGGTTTTTCCTTTCAGCTATCCCATTTTGTTGTGGTGTCTGGAGACATGAAGTTTCATGAATAAGGTTGTGGAGTTGAAAATATGACTGAAAATGGTGATTAACATATTCTCCACCATTGTCAAAACGAAGAATCCAAATCTAAGCTGAAAACTGAGTCGGAATCATAGAATGAAATGATTGAAAAACCTTAAATACTTCATCCTTATGTTTCAGCAAATATAGCCAAGTCATGTGTGTGCAATCATCAACAAATGTCACGAACCAACGTACACCAGAGACAATAGACACGGGGGATGGTCCCCATACATTGGAATGAATTAAAGCAAAATGAATGTCACTTTTATTCATGCTTAAAGGATAAGTAGCCCTAAATTTAACTCAGAAGTCTCTACATCAGAAAATAAATCAGGAAACAAATGAATTAGATACTCGAATGATGGATGTCCCAAATGGCGATGCCACAACCAAATCTGTCGAGTCTTGGAACTCAATGAAGAAGACACATGATGAGCTCTCCCCACATTGAAATCTTCCATGTAGTATAATCCCCCCTTTTTAGCACCACGCCCAATTATCTTCTTGGTGAAAATATCATGTATAAGACAAAAATCAGCAAATATGAGTACCACACAATTGAGGTCTGTGGTAATTTGGCTCACAGATAGTAACTTGTGGGACAATGAGGGAACAAGTAAAGTGTTGGATAATTGAAGAGAGGGTGATAATGTCATAGATCCAGCTCTTGTGACGGGAGAAACCACTCCATTGGCATTTGCAATGCTAGTGCACCGTGGAGATGAATGGTGAGAGAGATCCGCGGGATCAAAGGTCATATGATTCGTGGCCCCAGAGTCAAGTAACCAATCATCACGGTCAGTATTGTAGCGAGAACTAATTAAGGCATGACAAGGATTAGAAAAATTCTGTTGAGGGATTAGAGAGAGACACGGTTTGGTTACTGCTACAGCAGCCTTGCCTATGCCTATACTAGTACCAGTAGTGTCTTGTTTCTTTCGAGCTTGGAGTTCATGCCACTAGTCTGGATATCCATGCAGCTGGAAGCAATTTTACCGTGTGTGCTTCATATTGCCACAATGAGTGCACTTTAATCCGTCAGATCATGATCGAGCTTTAGAGCTAGATTTTTCAGCATGCTATGGGTTTGATCCATGGATCCTAAACTTGAGGCCTCTCGAAGCAAGCGTTGCTCTTGGAGGGAGTTCTTATGGTCACCTGTGTTCATCACCACCTAACGAAGTGCCTCTCTATGGACATGAGCATAATCTTGCTCTACGGTAGGAAACGGGTGTAGCTCCAGCACGTCACTGCGGATGTTGTCCAACTTGTCGTCAAGACCATCCAAAAAAACGTAAGCCCGATCTTCTTGGAGGAGATTATTATACCTTTGAATATCAGCAGGGCACTCCATTGGATTTGGACGTCGAAAATCAATTTCACGCCAAAGACCTTGCAAGTTAGTGTAATATTTTTCCAGGGATCCACTTGCTTGACGAAGACGTGAAACACGGCGCCGGAGATCATAAACCTGGAATGTATCACCACCATCAAAATAGGTGGTGGCAGCAGAGTCCCACACCTGTTTGGCTGTGGGAAACTGAATAAAGTTTCCAATTAACGTTGGATCCATGGAGTTGATAAGCCATCCTTTTGACAATGGCGTTGTTAGTGTGCCATTTGTGAAAGGACGGGTCGGTAGGAGATAGCAGGGTCAGCTCGCCATTGATGTGACCCAATTTGTCTTTGCCGAAGATGTATATCTCGACAACTTGGGACCACAAGCCATAGTTGGAGCCATCCAACTTGATGCCAATCGGTAGAGCTGAAGGTTCAAAGGTCACGGTTGGGGCCTGGGCTTTGATAGAGCTTCGACCATATTGGAGGTGAGTAATTCAGAGAGAATCTGGTCAATGGAGGATTCCTCTGTCTGGGTTGGTGTTTCGGTGCTTGCCATAGGTAGATAAGAGGCTAAACCCTAAGGCTGGGCGTGAACAAGGGACCATATCGTAAGATGCTCTGATACCATGTCAACTTTGTTTCAGTATATTTCTCATTGATCAATTTACAAAGGTATTATATACATTTATAGAGAGATTTGCTATGCTATTTTTGGGTTATACAGATTTTCAGTGCTAGAATCATGGCTTGGCAGTTTATGGTTTATTCCTGAAATCTCTCTGATTTGGTTAATTCCTATAATCTCTCTGATTTGTCTCTTAATTGACAACTCACGCCAACACATAATTCTTGTGAATCTAGCTGCGTTCTCTGTCCATATGAATGATGATAATCGTGGCTTGTTTTGTTATATTTTTGTGAAACTAGAGATTAAGAACGCTACTAAATGGGCACGCATAGGCCAATTTCAGCAATAGGCCGAGGCCGACTCAGGATTCAGAGCTCCAGTAAACCCTGCCCAAAATAAATTGTTTGAGACTCCACCATCAAGTAGAAGTAAACATTTTGTAAGCACAAAGCGTAGTAGGACCCAAAGACTACAAAGGATTAGATTTTTCTTCAGTACAAAACTTCGCAGGATAGAAAGAGAACAAAAAGGAGTATTTGGATATAGTGATGATACTGTCAGGGGCGGAGCCACACTATGGCTTGGGCCCCCCCAAGCCAAAGGGCTCCCCCCCCCCCAAAAAAAAAAAAAAATCTAAAAAAAAAAAGAAAAAATATAATTTTTACCCATATTCTTTAAAAAATTTGTAGTTTTGGCCCCCCAAATTATTTTTTTTCAATTTGGCCCCTCCAAAGCCTAAAAGCTGGCTCCTCCCCTGGATACTGTATAATTTTTTTACGATGTGGAGTCTTTGGAACTTTCAATTTCATTAGAATTACACCTACTCATCAAAATGATCAAGACAACGACATTTTGTTGGAAATGAAGAAATGAGAGTATTTGGATATAGTGATGATACTGTATAATTTTTTTACGATGTGGAGTCTTTGGAACTTTCAATTTCATTAGAATTGCACCTACTCATCAAAATGACCAAGACAACAACATTTTGTTGGAAATGAAGATGTGGGACCTATAGAAATTAATGAAAGTAAAATAAAAAATTGTATGAAAAATCACTGAACTCTTGGACAGTAAAGCGAATATTAATCTGCCTCTTAGACAAATATTGTCTCCCACTTATATAATAAGTTTTGCAATAGGGAATAAAACAATTCTGTCATCAGGATACAATACTTCCTGAATGTAGTGTGCATATTGCAAATTCTGAACATTACTCTGAATAAGAAATTCTGTAATATCAAAGAAGAAGAAGAAGAAGAGAAGGAAAATATACTATAAAATATGCTGGAAAAAAATATATTTTATAAATTATAGAAGTAGCTTATTACCGTCTCTGATTGGTCAAAATACAATTTCTAACTGTTGAAAAAATAGTTTAAAATAACAGTTTCTGACGATTGAAAAGGCAGTTAAATATTTAAAAAATATAACTGCTAGAAAAGCAGTTGTACACATCAGAAAAATGAACACGTAAATAATAATCTCGTAGCTCATGTATGTCTAAAGCGACTATGCGACACGTATGTATGTGTGTGCAACAGCTAATGCTTCGCACTGGGTGACACAACTAGCATGTGTATACTCAAAATCTAAAATAATATAAGAGTAGGATAAATGCTTATAAAACACACAAAAAACTCATAACTTTTCAATGTGGGACAAAGTGTAATTGAAAAAATAAAGGGAAAGTTGAAATATTGAAATTGGAGGGAAACTTAAATTTTCATGAAATAATTTTCAATACATTTGACAAAGTATTGTATGCTAAACAAAGTCAATATATGCTACTCATATTTTGAACGTATAGGTTTTTGTTAAAAAAAAAAATTAAATTAAATTTTTATTAAAAGCGGTTAGTGGTTGAAAATCGATCTTCAATAAGTGCATGATATTTAGTTATTGTTAACCGCTAACCTGCATTGTGGTTTTTGTTATTTAAAAATGATTATTGCCTAAAGCGATTGCGGTTAGAAGAAAATAACCGCAATCACAACCGGTTGTACACCCCTACAATGTAAAGTATAACTTACTTAAATGGTAGTATAATACTTAAATGTATTAGGCAATAATCATTTTGTTATTTAAAAAAGATACATACATAAAATGTATCTTCCAAAACTAAAAGTGACCGCATATCTAATGCCAACACATGTTTGATGGAGCTAGTTCTACCCAACTGGTGAGAGAAAAGGAGGGCAAATAGTTTTTTGAACAAATTACACACACAAATCTACAAACTTAACACTAAATGTAATTGTGATATATGGTTTAATTTATGAGTTAAATGTAACAAGGATTTGTTTTGTTTTTTTTTTTTTTTTTCAATAACAAGGATTTTCAGCGTTTTGTTCTTATTAATGCTAGTGCATACTGCATATGCAATTCTTCCATTGATATACATCAAATAATTATTGATTAGATTATTCCTAAAAGAATTATTATGTGTGATAATTGCACCGTTGGTCCCTGTGGTATGTCATAATTATTTTTCACTCCCTATGGTTTAAAAAGTTCATGGGAGGTCCTTGTGGTTAGCAATAATTACAAATCGATCACTGGCGTCAAATTCCGTTAGAATTTTTAACAGATTCTGTCAAATGCCACGTCAGCGCCACGTTTCGCCAATATAAGATGGCGATACGTATCTATCTTAATAAAAAAATATAAATTTATTAAAAAATAAATAAATATACTTATTTTTTTAAAAAAAAAAAACCAAAAAAAAGAAAAAGAAAATAAGGGGCAAGGGGTGGCCCAAGCCACCCCTTTCCAATGGAGGTGGCCGCGCGCCACCGCCATTGGCTGGGCCACCCCTTGCCCCCTTTTTTTGTTTTTTTTTTTTAAAAAAATAAGTTTATTTATTTATTTTTTAATAAATTTATATTTTTTTATTAAAATGGACACGTGTCACCATCTTATTGGCGACACGTGGCGCTGACGTGGCATTTGACAGAATCTGTTAAAAATTCTAACAGAATTTGACACCAGGGATCGATTTGTAATTATTGCTAACTACAAGGACTTCCCATGAACTTTTTAAACCATAGGGAGTGAAAAATAATTATGGCATACTACAGGGACTAACGGTGCAATTATCTCTTATGTGATTATGTAATCACTCAACAAAATATAGACGGTCTAATTTAAGGCTGGCTAGATATGAACATATCTTTCCTTATAAATATATCAAAATGAATAATATTGACTCAATACTTAGATTTATTTGTGGCCCTAAAAAGTTTAGGAGGCCATTATTTCATATATAATTCTGCAATAGCAAGCAATGACAACATATTCAGTAAATTTTTTTTATAGTTGAGGCTTAATCCATGGCTATTATTAGGGTTTTTTAGAACTTACTATGTTTTCTTTGGTCATAAACTCATAGTTTATAGGGAAAATTCAAATACCTCTCTTAAACTACTATCCAATTGATAATGTTATCCAAAACTTTCAATTGGGACGATATCCATCACAAAATAAAAATAAAAATGTCAATGTCCTCAAATGACGAAAAATACCCTTAATAAAATAAAATAAAAAACGAAAACTATTTTATTTTATTTTTTAAAAAAAATACTCTGTCTTACTAACAACAACCAAGGATCTCTTTAGTTCTTCTACATGAGCTCTGTCTTCGATCACCAATACCTCTTGCTAACTCATCACATATTTGCTCCAAAATCTCCTTTGCCCGCTTCTCCCTCTTAAGCTCCTTCATTGCCTTTGAGAGGGATGCTTTTGTATCTGCAAGTTCTTTAATTACCGAGCTTCTTGTTCAATCTCTTTGTCTTTCTTAGCTTATTCTCAACCTCGAGCTCTTTTGCTATATATATATATGCATCCTATGGCATCACGAATCTTATCTCATTCCTTGATCTTCCAGGCTGCCTTTTCTTCTGCAAAATGTCTCATGAGGTACTCGATCTCATTAGGGTCAGACCTTTGTTCACGGATCTGGTGACGTGGGGACCCCAACAAACTTCCCAGTATAATTGATACGATGCCAAATAGAAAAAATAAAAAACTAAAAACAACTAAACAAGCTAAATAAATGATTTGATTCAGTAGCTTCTTGGCCCATTGGCCAAGAAAATAGCCACCAAAAAGGTGGGTTTTATAGCAGATCAAAAGATTGTTTATTGCATACTTTTGGCAATAGGAAGAGTCTTGGTTGCCGCGACAGAAAATATTGCACTGAGATTAACTGAGCTAGAATTGTTGTAGAGGAAAACTCTACTTCGATGTCTGGTAAAAGAGGTGCCCGACGATTGGTGAGTAAGGACATTCTTAATGAACTCTCCAAATTTCTTCCAAATTTTAGTTAAAAAATCTACTTTTGTTATTTTTACTATTATTTTTAACAAACTTCTTATATCAAACTCTCCAAATATTTTTATATTTCAACTATATATTAATTTTTTTTTATAAGTTTTAAGTAACCACTTCTAACAAATAAGAAGAGAAAAAAAGTGAAAAGTGAAGTAAAAAGAAAGATAAATTATTAAATATTCAATAGCTCATGAAATTTGTGAGCAAAATTTAAAGTGAAATTTCGACAAGAGCCAAAATAAAGAAATTATAGAGAATTTGTTGAAGTGGATTTTTTTTTTTTTTTTTTTAAATTTTTCACCAAATTTTAATGAAAAATTTGAAATGGAGAGTTCATTAGGGATACTCTAAGAGACATCTATTATTTGCAAACTACATAGACAAAAAAGAGGCATCAACTAGGGAGGAAGAGAGAGAGAGAGAGAGAGAGAGAGAGAGAGAGAGAGAGAGAGAGAAAACAAAAGCCTTAGATCTGCTGCTCAAAAAGGAATACATGCAAAGAAGATGGCGCATGGCAGAGGCACGTCAGATCTACTTGTAGTTGTGGTGATGAGTAGGATGCACGTGTACTAGGGTATACATGCGGATGCAGTTATTTGCAATATCCACAAAATACAAATATCACTTTTATATATTTGCATTCACATCATTTTTTTACGATTTGCATTTGCGTGGTTACTGTGGTTATTATCTACTATCCGCAAATAGGCTATTGACCTATTTTAAACATTTTTTAAAAATAACGTTGACCAGTTTTTATTCTTTTGAGCCTATTTTGAAAATATAATGCAACACTGAAAATATGTAGAACTGAAAAAAAAAAAAAAAATGGGATGATGGATATGACTTCAAAATATTCACAGTAATCAATGCTTATAATAAACATCCTTATGTTTTTTTATCCATAATTCAATGAACATAACAATCAAGCCAGTAAACATAAAAAGAACATAAATTACAAATCCAACATAAAAAACATAAATTTGTTAAATATAACACATTCACACATTCATAAGTAGGGGTGTGCACGGGGCGGGGCGGATTTCCGCCCTTTTTGCCCCCGCCCTGCACCCCTGCGGGTTGCGAAAATCGCACCCGCGCACGGCACAAAAAAGCCAGAATCTGTGCAGTGCGGGGTGATGCGGGCGAGGGGTGCAGGTTGTGCGAGGCGGGGTGATTCGAAACCTAGATCTAGAAAGCTAGATTTTCTCAGGAAGCAAACAAGAAAATCAGATTCAATTTATTCAAACAAATCACTGGAAATCAGTGAAATCACAAACAAATTACATACAAGCTCTAGAGCTTCATGATGTCCCCACAGGACCGGCGACTCGGCGAGGCATATCAAGCTCTCCAATCTCCATGGTCGACATCTCTTCCCAAAGAAGAGATGGGAAGAAGCCTGTAGAACTGTAGTAACATTTCATGTTGTTGAGTGAAAAAGTAATAGAATCAAACAACGTGACAAGATCAGAATAAAAATAAGATAGAAGAAGTTAAGGAAGAAAGATTTTGCCAAAGGGAAGAAAGAAATGAAAATGAAGGGGGGATGGGGTTAAGTGGCGCCAGCTAAGTATAAGTGTGACGACCCTTTTTTTAAAAAAAAAAACATTTCATAAACATTAATCTCTTAAAATACAAATGGATCCTCACAGTGGCACGACGATGTGTCGCAAAGCCAACATATGGTACATACCCCATAATATGTACCTGGTAAATCAGAGTATATCTAACTACTATGCAGCGGAGAGCATAGACCTAATAGAGGAAATCACATCTTAAACATCTATCATAAATTAATAACAAGAGCCATTTAACATTTATGTGTTTAAGTCTTTCCTCAATATAAATACATAACCGAAATGACTTTATACAATAACAAGTGATACAGACGTCACAAGCCATAACAAAACCTATAAAACTGAGGACGCCCACGGTCCTGCAATTACGACCATCGCGGCGAGCTTCGGTCATAATATCCCAAATGCACATCTACAACCCCATAAACTACGACCCGAGTACCTGCAGCCAAAGGGACATCATCTATACGGTTGTGGGGTTTGCCACATCCGTATAGGTGAAATAATGAGTTCACCGCCTTAAACTAACTGAGTTTTCGCAAAGAACTAACTTTTTCCTTTTTTAGTCTCGCGTTCACTATAACAGCTACCAATTTATAAACATTTGTTTGAAAACTCCCATAGCTGATATAGCGAACACCAACTATCAGAAAACATTTAAAACATACTATGTAGTTTGACCCATACGTAGAAGTTCCAATGGCTTGGACGCAACCACGTATAAACCCACCTACAATAATACTTTTATGTTGGTAGCTTAAATGCACACAGATCGAACGTTACTAACTGTGCTATCACCGTGCCTCAGGGCATTACAACTTCATGTCTATGGCACATAGTTGTCAATGCGATTACGAGAGTAAAACTCTGATATCCAAGCACTTCTTATTGATGTACCAAGACACTCCATCTACCTACTCCCAAGTCACACTGGTATCACAACCAATAGCGTCACAACCAAGTACACCAAGCTTAAAACATGCCATCTTGCTCTTTAGTACGAGCTTACTATCATTTTTCGAATATTGTTAACACCGAATCCTAGGGCATTACAACTTCATGTCAAGGCACATAGTTGTTCATGCGGTTACTAGAGTAAACTCTGATATCCAGGCACTTCTTACTGATGTGCCACGACAATTCATCTACCTACTCCTAGGATACTGTATTACTCATACCGAACCATGACAATACCCTTGCACCTCAAAGCTCAATGTTCTTAAATCATTCAACTAGACGATAAAAGTATACATAAGTTCTTTGCCAGTAAAACTCTTAGGCATACAAATACGTTTAGCATAAAAACTACAATATTCTATATCATGAAAACATTACACAATTTAAACAATGATATGCATGCTCATGATTGTCCTTTCATTCCTTGTGAGACTTTCCTTCCCTTTCATTCTTATGAGGCTTACCCTTTCTTTCATTCCTTGAGGTTTACCCTCCTTTTCATTCTTATGCTCATGCTCATGCTTTATGATTTACAATTCAAACTCTATACTCCTATTCTTTGCAAATCATGCTTTCTTCAAATACGCTAAACCAATCAACATGTAATTTCATCATTCTACTTTGCATAATTTAAATCTCAACCGCAGCTCACATTAAAACACTCTAAATCAATTCAACACATTTCATTCATACATCATTTCATAACATCATTGATATATTTGAACATACTCTAAAGTACTCAAATCAAGCAAAACAGGTATATTCAACATACAGTTGGTTCGAATTTATAAAACAACATTTATATTTTGCAATTCTATAATATGTAAAAATAACAGTTTTTCAGGGAGTAAAATATCACCTTGACTGCATCGGACTCTTGACTCGAACTTGCACTGGATTCTAGCCACTTGGACTCAACATTGGAGAACCAATTGAAGTCTCCAATCCAGACACTAGCTTGCAAACACTTATGACGTTAGACTACGCTATTGAACTCTACACTCTGACCCATAGACTACCCACGTGCTCACACGCCGCATTACCCGTGTCTATGTCTAGTTAAGTATTTTAAACTATTACTTGGTTAATATTTTGTTTAGGTTTCCATTTTATTCGTCCTATTAGCTCAAGACGTGTTTACTATTTTACTTGTCTACTCATTATTATTTGGTCACATTGTCATTGTTAATCCCATTTTATAGCTTGTTTATCCCCTTAAGTTAACAAAGTGCATTCGGTTCATATACATATATGTTTATGAACATCTATGTGTAAAATGCTCATTAATATAAACCTAGTCTCATAACACACTTATATTTTACAATACACATATAGACACATTAATCATAAAATTACAATACTAATTGACTTTAGAACCTATTTAGGTATTTCTATGATATTACTATTTTGTGTTTGTTCTCTTAAGGTTATTTGGGCAATTTACCATTTTACAACATCCACATTTTAACTATTATACTTAGTGGTAGCCGCAAACTAATTACGTGGATTTTAAATTTATATGTTTTACCACTCGCAATAGTACGAATCAATTGTACTATAGTAAGGGTGATCGAACCACAGAGATTATAGGTTGTTTTGCGTAATAGGATATTTAAAGAGTGTATTTAACTTAACTTGTAGAGTAAAAATAAAGGCAAAGGTTGTAGAATTGAAGCTACAACAATAAAGTGAAGAAATTAAAGCGGAAATTGAAAACAACTTAAAGAAAACTTAGGGTATTGATCTTGTACAATCCTCAACCAATGAGATGCTTAAAGTCTATATAGATCTTCCTAATATGCATGATATGAGCGCGTAATGGGCGTCAACCATTACGACAACCTTGACATGAAAACACTTTCGTTAAGACGTAGTTATAAAGCACCTAGTTTTACATTAATTAACTTCTCGTAAAGATTAGTCTATAATTGAAAAACGTTTACACTACGAAAAGTATGGAGTGATTAATGCTCCCTAGCTTACTACTCTACAACACATCCTAATAAGCATACACAATACATGCAAACCCTAACTAGGCTATAATGATAAGGTATCTAGTTTTGCACCGGTCTATTCCATGTAAAGATTAAACTACAATGGAAAGACATTTTACACTACCAAAGGTATGAAATGACCAGTGCTTCTTAGCATACCATATAAGGTGACTCTAATGAGAAAACACACATCATGTCAAAAAGCATCATTGCACAAGACATCATTCTCTTTCAAAAATGTTGGTTTTATTCATGAATCTAAGCAAACTCATAGACAAGCATAACTCTTTTTCATGAATAATTAGATTGAAATATTGAAGGCAAAACCTTTTAGCATGGGTTTTGCAATTCTCTAGCCTTACACAATCATCAAACATATTAAGAAATTCTCAAGAACATCAAGAACACTTCATGGTTTTTGGATAGGATTTTGATCAAACCCTAAGAACTAAATTAGCTATGCATAATTGAATATAATCTATGCATGAAATCTAAGGAAAACAGTAAAGAAACAAGAAGAAAATGAACTAAAAATAACTATATTAAAATCATAAAATTTGGATTACAAAAGAAAATAAAACCTAAGCTAGAACATGAAGATCAAGAAAGAAAAAGAAAGGAGACAAACTCTCTGGAACTAAGCCCAAAAAACGTGCATTAAAGGAAATGAAAAACACTAGAATTTAAGTGATATACCTGAGCAAATCCGAAATCCCCAAAAGATGCATGTCTAAACCTGAAACCCTAATCTCATATATATAGAGATTAAGTTACAAAGGGGACATCAAAGATCGATTTGTTGCCTCACAAAATAGTGTCGACATCCTCTGTGAACCGCCCAAATTGGATTAATTTCATCCACACAAAGCATGTCGACATCCTAAGATTTTCTCGGAAAATATCCAGGTTTGATCGATCGACTTCGCGACTGCATAAATAATCGATCGATCAACTTTGGATCGATCGATTCCTTTACTGAAGAAATAATCGATCAATCGATTTGCCTTGGTCAATTTTTCATCTTTTCAGGATCAGCCTCGAACTCTGGAAATGACCAAATTATCCTTGATGTATTTTCAGGTCTAATTCAAGTGTTTTGAACTAGATTTCAACTAAGACCTGAAAATAATACATAAAACAAAACTACAACACAAACTAGGTCTAACAAATGCAAATTAAGGGGTCTTGGATTGAATAATTCAAGACTTATCACTTAGTACTTAATCTTATGTGGCATTTCGATTAACAACTCTTTTTATATTAGGTTACAATCACATATTCTAATATCTATTGTATATTCATTTACTAACGCTTGAGGCACATACATAGATGTTCAATTAAAACTACATAAAAACATACATTCCTCCAACTACATTCTCCATTGACCTAATACACAAATCCAAGTAAAATCCTAAGACATAGCATCAAATATGGCAAGATTTCCTTCACATCAAACCATTAAAATTTCAGTAATCATAAGCTATAACCATCTACTAAATTTCTTGCAAAACTAAACCCAATTCAACCAAACATTCTACCATCTCCACAATGTAGCATTAACCATCCATTAACGCAATTATCCACAATCTAGGAACACAAACCAGATCTGGAATTTATCAAAATACCCTTCCTAATAACCTTCCATTCTAACATCAAGCACTTATCGCAAAGTATCAATCATAGGTTATCAACCTCAAGAATCAAAACCCATAAGCAATTCATATAAGTCCTAAAACTGCTATCCGCATGTGCAGATAATAGATAACAGATAGGATCGAATAATAGATATAACACCCTAGCAAAATTTAGTTTTTTTTTTTTATAACCCAAAGAATTTTTTTAATATTAAATATTATTAAAAGAAGTTTAAAAGGTCACTTGCTAAAATATATATAGTAATAATAAGAGTACTTGTAATATTTTTAACCTCATTTTCTTCACTAGTCGTAATTTCTATTTTTGCCCCTATCCACTACATCTGACGCTATAACCTAAATCAAAGAAAAGCAATTGCATGCTGTATAGCTATATATTATGGAATTCTTTAGAACAAAGAAAAAGAAAGCCTTTTTAGGACAAGTGGAACATCTAGCCTTAAACGTGTCCCAAGCTTTTGACAAGTTTCAAACATGCACCATACTCCTGCAGATTTTAGCCACGTGAACACACACACGTCTCCCCTTTCCTTTTCTTTCTTTCTTTCTTCCTCTTATCTTCCTCTTCCTAGCTTTCCCTTCTTCCTGTTCTTTCCCTTTCTATCCGCACACCGAAAGAAAGAGGCAAGGGAGACTGAGAGACAGTGATGAGGGAGAGACCGAAAGAGGGAGAACGAGAGAGCTGGTGGGTCAGCTACCGAATAGAGAGGACAGGAACGCCGGGCCGGTAGGCCACGGCTTGGCACCGACGAAGCCACAGGGAGCCTGATTTCCGTTACTTTCTCAGTACCCAAACCAAGAGGAAACCGTTTTAGGTAAGTAAAATTCTCAGATTTTGATTTTTTAAGAGATGGGTCTTGGAAATTTTGGGGATTTCTCTTGAAAACTAAAGGGGTTTTTCTGGGTTTCATAGTTTGATTTTTATAAGAATTTCTGGAATAATGAAGATGTACTGCCAGTAGAGGAAAAAAACGAATGAGTATCATTGGATGTTATTGATTCTTTTCCTTTGATAACAGTGATATTGTTTGGGTTTTCTGGTGTTTAATGAATGGGTGTTTTGATGATGGGATTCGGTTTTCTTGATTTTTGGGGTTTCAATTTATATTGCTTAGATTTTTCAGTTGATGGGTATGGAAGATTCTGGATATTCTAATGGGATTTTGTGATGTTAATTGTTGGATTAATTGGAATTCCTGGGTTTTAGGCAGCCGATTATTGAGGACTTTTGGTTATAATAACAGAGTGAATATTAGAGATTTTAGACATTAATTTATGTTTGAATTGTTGAATTTATATTGGTTAATTCAACGTATAACTTCCGAGTATTGATGATTGAGTGATGGATATTACTGTTGAATTAGGATCTTGATGGCAGGAAAATTACTCTTAAAAAAAAAAAAAAATTGAGTTGTAATGTTGTAACTTAAGTTTGGAGATACTTTATAGAGGATTTTGTGAGAAGTTCCGAATAGATGTATTGTTGGGTAATTATGATTCCTTGATGATTTTCTTGAGTTATTGTGTGACTTTCGAATGTTGTTTTTGTAAATGGTATGGGTGATTTATTCTAAAAGATGACATTGGTAAATGACTTTGATATGAGTTATGGATTTGGTGATTTAAGAATTTATGCGGTTAAGATTTCATGGATGTCTAGTTAGGTTTTATGCTAAGGTACACATATATTTCCTGTTTTAGTGCTTGCTGGATTTTATTGGCATGAGTTTGGTTTATTATCAGGTGGCTGGGGTCATGGACTTTTGGGACTAAGGATTGGGTAATTCATGGGGTTACTGTTTTTGGAAGATTTTCTGTGATTTAGGCTGGGTGGGGTCATGTTTATTGGTGATCTAGTCACTAAATAATAATGTGGACCTATGTTTATTAACAGGCAGTACAATTTAGAGTCCCTGGTTACGTGTTTTGTAGTATATATACAAAGTATACTTTAATTAAGTTTTAGACTTCAAATTTCAGAATATTCTTCTAAGCTTCGTCTTTCAATTTATTTAGGTAACAGCTCGACTCCGATGCTAATAGCCAGCCCAGGTAAGGGGACACAACTTTAAAACCCGGCGAAATTTTTAAATAAAATCGTTTCAAGAGTAAAACGTCGGGAATTTTCAAATGACTCTTTCACTTTAATATTACTTGTTATTTTTCTTCAATTATAATGATTCTTTTATGAAATGTAATTGAACCTCCATATGATTATATGATAGCTCTCAAGAATGAAATAATGAATATGTTACATGTGAATTACATGGATAAATGAAGCTGATGATTATATGTTACATGTGCACCATATGAATGAAGAGGATGATGTAATTATGATTTTCAAAAATGATACATGTGCACCATGAGAATGAGGATGATGATGACTCTCAAAATATGTGTTACATGTGCACTATATGAACAAGATGATGAAATTATGTTGAATATTTGTTTTATGTGCATCACACAAAGTTTTGTCACACGGTACCATAATGTTGTGATCCGGATCTTATGATGACGATGATGATGGGTAGCGGGGCAACCACACCAAAAGTGTGGGGCTATCGGCCAGGGGGTTCTCACCTAGGGAGCTTCCTAACCCGGCAGCTCTCCCCTGTGACGACAGGATGAGCCATGGATCCTTCGGGATTGGTCCTTTGGACGAGCCCAATGTGCACCGCTCATGGTAAAAATGCGGAAGTGGGCCAGTGGTAGACAAAACTTACACACTATGAATGATGATTGCATATGCATATTTATAATTGGTGCTGATGTTTCTATATGTGAACTCTGAAAATTCTAAGTTTCTAAACTAAACTTTTTATACTACCTTGTACTATGTTGTGTTACTTACTGAGTTATCAAACTCACCCCTTACCCCTTCAACCTTTTTCAGGATGTAATAATCAGAGTCACCTTCTGTTAATGGCATTGACCTGGCTAAGAGCAATAGATGGTATCTTGGGGAACTGATGTAACCTTTGTAATGTATAATATGTTTCCCTATTGGAAATTTATAACTTTGTGAGAAGCTACTCTTTTATGGATATATATAAAATAGATGGATAAAATCTATAACTGTTAGAGGTATGCTTTATGTAAATGTATTTTTTTTTTAGGCTCAAGTTCGCATTTCCCTTTTTTCCCGAAACGGGGGCGTGACAATAGATGCAAACGATTAATATCTGCCCATATGTACACTCTTAACGTGCAACGAAAAATGAATGTGGGGGGCAGGAATGAGGTTGAGAAGAGAGGGAGGAGGAGGGGTGCATGGAAGGATCGAGGAGGTGGACAATAGATCTACTACATAAAAGTTGTAGATCTGTCACCTCAAGCGGTGCATGTAGGTCATCCGAAACGATAGTAAAAATTATTATTGAATAAAAAAAAAATTAATAATAATCTATATAAAATTCAACAATAATTGTCATTGTTACGTAAAAAGAGGAGAAATGATTCCTGCACTCTTCCTTCACAACAACGGCACAACAAGCTGACGTGGAAGGCTGTTTTTATTTTGTTTTTTCATTTTTCATTTTTTTGCTTCAAAACCGGTTGGAGGGGGAAATAAAATTTCATTTCCCTTCCATCGCGGGCCCCCCCTCTCTCTCTGAAATTTTTGGCAGCCAGATCGGTCATGGGTCGTCTCCTTGCCGACGCTGCTTCACCGGAGCTCCTCCTCCATCGAAACCACCGCCCGCAGCCCCCCCCTCTCTCTCTCTCTCTCTCTCTCTCTCTCTCTCTCTCTCTCTCTCTCTCTCTCTCTCTCTCTGTGGCCGAATTTGCCTCCTCCATTCGTCGTCCCGGTCATCCCCTTCCCGGCGTCGCTTCACCGGAGTTCTGCTCTTCCGTAAAAAACCGCCGCCCCCTCTCTCCCACTAGCTTCGGTGCCGGTCATCCCCGTCCCTCTCAGCAGCTTCTCTCTTGGCGGTCGGCCACCCTCCACCGTCCTTCACCGGCGTTCTGTCTCCGATGGATTTGGCGGCCAGATCTGTCTCCGGCAACGCTAAAAACAAAGGTACTCCGGCTCTCTCTCTCTCTGTCTCTCTGTTTCCCCGTTGAGCTAACATTTTTATTGGTATAATGTTTAATTACTAAACATTGGTTGATGATTAGCCCATCACATGTTTGATGATTAGCCCAATAGCCCACATTGGTTGGTAAATGCTCGCAACATGGTATCTCAAACATTAAAAGCAGGGTATCCCCTATATGGGCATCACAATACTTTATTACATCCAATCCTTCTTACATTTCTCTTTATTTGATCAACAATATATACAATTATTATAAAAACCATCCATAGTACTGTGATGCCCATAACATTCCTTTAAGTTTTGAGTTGCCTTTTCCATTTACATGATTCAATCTTTTTGAGCTGATTAGTTCCATAGTACTGTGATGCCCATAGCAGCATGTGCCCTCTTTGACTCAGACACTAATGGAATCTCTAGGCTGCATATTCCCAAAATCTATCTCTGCATTCATAGATAGCACTGCTTGAAACCTAGGAAAATCTAAGTTTTTCCATGACTCTAAAACATTTTTCAAGACAAAGTTGTGTTTAAAGCCTTATTCCTCTAGAAAATAATCATACAAATGCAACACTATAGAACTTAACCACCAAATATTTCAACAAGAGTTACTTTAATTCCATGTAATCTATTCCTGAACTAAACTTAAACTGGCATGTAATCTTCTCTCTACATGTACAGCCTATAACATTTTAAGGAGAACTAAAAAATATTCAGTCGATCCCTTCTCAAAATCACACCTTTACAAAACTTACAATTAATATTAACTCTTAACAGAAGTCTCTTGCAAGCTGGCCTGTGTGGAACCATATTATGTTTCAAGACAAGCTAAATAGTCTCTCTTTTACCAAGTAAACAGGAAAAGTGCCATAGAGAGAAAATCTGTGTGCAGTTTTCATGAGGTGGTTTCTTGATCCATTTTGTTTTTGGGTTTTTAATTTCTTGGTCTTGGTGTGATGCAGTGCTTGAATCATTGTCTTCATACATCTTAACTCTACAATTATGATGTTGTAATGGGCTTGTTGGGATTATTTTTGCATTTTTTTTTTTTAATTGTTGGGGGTTTGTGATACTTACACTTATCTGCTGAAATTTATGAAAATGCCAAAGACATTTTTCATTCAGTTTAATAGAAGTTCATCCGCACTACATGAAGATGTGATATTAAACTAAAGATCATTGCAGTACTACCATCATGTTTATTTTCTTGGTTGGTTCTGAACTTGAGAACCTTAATGTTGGTTCTCTGAGGTTGACCCTGCATTGAAAAATGAATGTTGCTTTTTTTTTTTTGTTTTTTTGATAAGTATGAATGTTTTTAAATGCTATTCAATTCAGTTTCTTAGTTTCAGTTTCTCTGAGGTTGACCCTGTAATTCTACAATTCAATTAAGGTTTCTTAGTTCCATACTTCATATTCTACCATTTCCATTGCCTCTCAGTTTATATTCTAATCTAGTCCACGGTGCTGCCACAGGCAAAACCCTCCAGAGTTGGACCTCGTTAGAAGGGACCAGTTTTTTTGATTAGTTCTTTTAGGTTGCCTGGGACAGAATTGTTCTAAGTTTGTCGGTGCTGAAAAATGATCTTTTTGCGGTGTGAAAGTAGCTCCAATAGAATGCACATTGTAGCTTTTTAAAATTAAAATGTCATAGAGAAGTTGATGGTTTTAAAGTTCGAAAGCTTGTGTTTATTTAGTAATTAAACTGCAATTGTGTTCATCATTCTTAAAACATATCTTCAGGATGAGATAGGCCGCAGGGTTAACTATGATGAAAAATAAAAATAGCTCATTTGGTATGCCAAATAAGATAGAGATGGAAAGAAAAAGTATTAAGTAAAGTGAAAGTTTTAGATGCTCACTTATGTTGAAAAGAATCTGTGCAATTTACCTCAAGATGGTGGGGATATGGCTAGACAATGAAGATGATAATTGCTACTTTCTAGGCAAGGTATTAAAAGATAAACACTTTTGGTCTTCTGAGTATAACATTAGGCTCTGGGTGGGTTTGGTTGAGAAGGAATATCCTAGTGGCACTTGTGATTTACATGATTATGTACAAGGAATGTGGATAGTCTCTTGGCTAGCATGCCAATTATGTACACTTTCTTTTGTAATTATGATTTGAGTGACACGCCAGTTGGTACCAAAGTAGTTTTCCATTACAAATAGAAGTTTTTTTTTCGGTATTTAGCAATTCCTTTGTATGATTAATGATGTGATTTCTTCTCGGTTCTTTTAGAAGTTTGTCAATATCTTTTGCTTCGTTGGATTGATTGATGGATTTGAAGACAGTCATTTTATTTCAATACTTTAAATTCAGGATCTAAGCTATATCACCCATAAGATGCATTATTTATGTCCTTTGTTAATCTGAAGTTTAGTAAGCACAAGAATGTTTGATCTTTAGACGCATGTGTAGCAGATCCTTTAGACGCATGCTCTCCACGACAAATTGGTGTTCGATACAATGGCAAACTTGGTTTACAATGTCTCATTGCCCCTTTAAACCTCATTTTATTGCTTCCTTTGTAATTTCTTGGATCACCATTTATTTAGTACGTTACTTGTTATTGAAAGATTATTTGGTTTAAATATCTTTTTATTGCTTCATTTGTAATTTCTTGTATAAGATTATTTGGTCTTTGTCATAGGTGCTATTGTTGTGTTAGTCTTCTCTACCTCCAGACGTTTGTTGTATTCACAAAGTGTTGATACTGAGATGGTGCATACCCTACCTTCCTTGGTGTTCAACGCTGCACGTTCCAAGAATTGTAATGCTAAAGAAACTTGTGCCATTTGGTTGGAGGATACAATGATGAAGAAATTATGTAGCTTTTGTTTGTGCCTGTCCTGTTATTAGTTTATGGTATTATAATTTCAGTTCTTGTAATTGCAGTGCTTGCAACTTATTCTTTGTATTTGGGTGCTTGCAACTTGCAACAAATTAAAGTTATAATTTTAAGTATTACAAATAAGTAACTGCTCTTGTATATAATATTTTTGTTCTAATGATGCCATCATTTTGCTTCATGTATGGTCGATAAATTTATCATAGTTGTCATTTTGCTTCATGTATGGTTGATAAATTTATCGTAGTTGTCCATGAATCAATGTCTACCTTCTTTTACTATCTATATGCAATGATAAGTCTAGCACAACCTTCAATTCGGATCATTACATAGGAATCCACTAGACAAAGCAATGGGAAATATGATATTACTATAAAAGAGCAAGGATTTTATCATTACAAATGAATCATTATAAGGTGGTTAATTCATTACATTGAGAAGTCTCATCTCCTCTTTTAGGTAATTAGAAGATAATCAAATATTTCATAAAATCAAAAGTTTAGTTACAATATATAGGCATCAGTCCATTGTTGATAAACATAGAGAAAACAGCCTACGTTGAAAAATAAACATAACCAAAGGAATGGACTAGTAGTTGAATGAACTACAACTACATTTATTGAAAATATAACTATATAAAATTCTAACTGTTCTCATTTTCTCTTGCTCAAGTAGCTTCATCCCATGCGACAGAGTTATCATAGAAACTTCTATATTCCTTTTCGCAACTTCACCAACCTAAATATAAAACACAAACGATTCAAAATGTAAAGGTTTCAAAGCTTAAAAAAGAAAATCTAGTATTTAACACGCTCTTAAACACAATTCTTGTACCTCAACCGTTATGTTAATTTTCAAAATAAAAGCACATGTAAAAAAAGGATTAGGCTTAGGTGCTATAAAAAAAACTAAAGCATAAAATTAGATCTTGACAATTGACAAAACTACAGCACCTATGATGTAATTTTTTTTACAACACCTACGCCTAATCTGTGAAAAAATAAACAACTATTACATGTAAAAATCACAAAGGGGGCAACGAAAAATAAGAACAGCAAAAGGAGTAGAATTTTTTTTGATAAGTAATAACCTGGTTTTATTAAAAGCGTCAGGCACCCCTTAGTACACCGGCAGTATACAAGAGAAAAAGCAATGCTGGAAAACGAAAAAAAAAAAAAAAAAAAAAAAAAAAAAAAAAAAAAAAAAAAAAAAAAAAAACAGCCCAAAAAAAGAAAGAAAGAAACCCATCAAACAAACCCACAAGAACCTAAGCCTACAAGCACAAAGAACCCCAATCCAACCCACAAGGAACACACAAGAAACCCACCCAAAAACCGACAGGAACCTACACCCTAAAACACAACACCCGCAGCCCACAAGCAACCCACAAACTACAGAACCTGAGCCTTTCCTCTCCTACTCCTAGATTGCACACTCAAAACGTCGTAGTTTATAGAGCTCTTCAGATTCTGCAGTTCTCTCCTTCCTTTGAACTTATACCGCTTCCCCATACTACCCCGATGAAAATCTTCCTCAATGGCATCCAACAAAGCCAGGGCTGAATCTTCATCCTCAGCACCATCCGACTCCCACTCCAAGTGTAAGTCAGGAGGAACAACGCCCAAGGGGTGAGGAGAATCACTTTCCTCTCCCTGATCCCACAAAACAATCTCCCCAGATGGGCTAAACCCTACCTGCCACTCCTGAGATTGGATCAAACCATTCGTGTTGGGAGTCTCACCCTTGTCAATGGTCAATGATTTGCATCCGTTCAAGAGGGAAGGAACTCTTGAAAGAAGGAACCCGCGCCGAAGACCCACTCCCCCACTTGGCATCGGTAGGTTTTCAACCACATTCCCGACCAAAGCCTGAGAAGATGTACCCAAACATTGCGTCATCAGTGACCTCAAAGCTGTCATTGCCTCATCAATCAAGGAAATATCCAACTTACTAGCTTTGGCCTTCGATTTCTGTTGATACCTCATGACCGATTGGGTTTCGGACGGGTAAATGGGAGCCCCACTATCCACCATCACCGGAAGAGACAAGCGAATCCTTTCTCCCAACGCAGCCGCCCCCAAAGAGGGACCCACAAATCCTTTAGAGTCTGAACCCAACTCCCCAAGCGGACACGGGGTTGAGTCACAAACTAACACATCCGACCGCATGTTGGGCTTCGCCGCCCACTCTGAGGCAAACGGATCTTCAACCACCGCCGTACACAAGCTAGGTCTTGCGCTAAAGAACTTGCCAGTATCCGATAGCCCTCCACCCATGCTAGTCGTCGTCTTCACCTCCGACCTAGACCCATCTTGCCGGGCCAAAGCAGGATGAGCGAAGAAAACCGGATTCTCCACCGGAGAAGAACCCCCCATCAACGACAAGCCTGACTTGAACACCAGAAGAGTAGAAGACGACCCGTCCAAGGCTTCCGGCGCCGAAGAACCCAATCCCGACATTTCAGAGTCCAACCCCGCTTCGATGAGTCCACAAACCTTATCCAGTAAAGACCTCTTAGCCTTCTTGAGGTTGGGCTTAAGGCCCAACTTCCTAGAACCATCCCTACAGCGTGGCCTTCTAAGCACAACAAATGAGAACCTGCACCGGCCCAGTTTCAGCCCAACAGAAGAAATCCCGTTCCAGCCCACGTTAGACCCACTCACCCAATCCAGCCATACACCAACCTGCTCGAGGATCTTTCTACAGAATGAGACGTCACAGTCCCTTGTTCTGCACTCTCTGCCTTTTCGAACACTTGAGCCATCGACATAAAGGTCTTTACCCACCGGATCAAAATGGTTTCTCTCCCAGGCGGAACAGTCCACCGCCTGCCGGACTATCGCGCAAGACCGCTCCTTTTTCGGGAATTGCTCATCCTCGCACCAGGCCACCTCCTCCTGCGAGACCAGAATCCGGCCACCAAAAGCATGGATGGATGGCGGCGAGCAAACCGCCGCCGGGAAAGACAGAGGACCCGCTGTTTCCCATACAATCCCCCACCTTCTTCCCCCTTACCTTCTCCTCCGGCGAGGAAACACCGAACCCGCACCCTACCGAAGAACCAAGAAATTCTATAGCCTTATGCAACTCATTAATAAACTTGAGCCAACCCCAACCACCCCGCCCCTCAGGAATACGAAGGAACCCTCTCTGAACGCCCACCCCATAGACCGCTACCTCCACAAACTGGCCATTAGTGTTACCTCCAATAAGAACTATCGTCACCTTTGCCTTGACAAAATCAGACAGACCATGACCACCCATCAACACCTCCATAGTCGAGACCAGCCATTCGATGCACTGGTTACTGAGGAGTACCGCACCGGAATAAAATTTTCGCTTTTCTTCCACCCTTAGCACTGACGCCCCTTCAATAACCGAGAAGGCAAATGCTTTTGCCTCCACCAGAAATCGTCTATCCATCCATCAACTTCTCACCATGTCCAAGCTCCCATCAACATGTCTTCTTAGTTTCATCTTTTGAGAGCTTGGAGAGACAATAAAGGAGAATTAGCACTTTTTATACAGTTTCAGCTTGGAACTTCTTTCTGGCTTGCATTAACCGACTTTCATCCCTAAGGAGTAGAATTACGAAATGAAAACATTAAAAATACAGAAAAAGACAATAAAAGAACTTGGATCAAGAAAAGGAAGGCATCAGATAATAAGCAGAGATGTAGTCTCTATTTAGTTCAGTGTGTAAGATAAGAACTTTTTCATCATTTTGCCTTCCAATGGATGTGAGCCTACAAAATCGACAGTTAATGATAGAACTTTGACTTATAGACAACAAGGTATAGAATAATTCAGAAACACAGACAGACTGACAACAAAGTGTGGGGAATAAATATAGAACCTTGAACAAAACTATCCCAACGATATGCAATTCCAGATATGCAATTACAATTATATCTGGACAAAAATTAACCCCAAGACTTCGACGAAATTCAATCTACGCCTCAAGAACAAAGCCAACAAGAAATAGATCCTAAGATCTCATACCTTGTAGCCGAAAGGAGGGGTAATAAACGAACAGACTACAATGTGTTTCTCTTCTCAAGGAATAGATACTACATGTATTTTAACTTTCAAAGTGATGGAATCTTTACCCCTTACTGCATATTTTCCCCAAACAAATTAATAAAAAAAGTGAAAAATTACATATAGATTCCATCACTTTGAAAGCTGAATTAAACCTCAAATCCTTCAAGTTATTTATTTTACCTACATAAGGCTTTGCATCCAGACTCCACACGAAAACTAAACAACATAAAAGTATAGCTAATAACCTTAAAAGCATCTAATTTGACAATATAATCCAAATTTTGAGGGAAACTAGAAGCCTATCACCCACAATAGAATTTGCACAAATCTGAACCATTTGAGACAAAACTCAAAATTAAAAAATCATTCACATATAGAGAGAGAGAGAGACCCAAAAAAAATTAACGAAGAAGAAGTAATCCAACAAGAAAACCACGAGTAACGAAACAAAACCACTCAAAATTCACCTGAAACACCTAGATCTTCAAAAAATATACAGTTCAAAGTCACCGCTATTTCCAAGGGTTTATGTTGAATTTCAGAAATGGGTCTCCAGAAAAATCTGGTTTTTCCAACTGGGAAGATAAACATTCAGCAAATGCTTAAACTAGGCCCAAACTAAAGCATGCGTCTTTCAAATTCTTCACCGGCCCCGACATATACAAGCTCATAATTGTCAAAAATCAAAGAACTATTTTAAAAATAAGGCAACTTTCATGAAATTAAACCAGAACCCATTATAACAACAGATACAACATAATAATTTTGAAAAACAATTAATAAAGAATAAGAAATTGAATTGTAGTAAAAAAAAACCTAGATTAATAAGACCACAAAAGCAGGTAAAGTAACTTCTAATTGGGAGTTATCATCGATTAGGGAATAAATAAAGAGAGTCACCGGAGGTGGAGATGGCACCGGTAGAGAAGAACGATGGCAGAGAGAGATAGAGAACGGCAGTGAGATCCGTAAACATGGAGAAACATTATACCCATAAAAACGTTAGCTCAACGGGGGGAGAGAGAGAGAGCTGGAGTACCTTTGTTTTTAGCGTCGCCAGAGACAGATCTGGCCGCCAAATCCGCCGGAGACAGAACGCCGGTGAAGGAGGCTAAAGGGTGGCCGATCGCAGAGAGAGAAGCCGCCAAGAGGGACGGGGACGACTGGCACCGGAGCGAGAGAGAGAGAGATTGAGGGGGGCGGCGGTTTTTGATGGAGGAGGCAGAACTCCGGTGACGCGATGCCGGGAAGGGGATGACCGGGACGACAGACGTAGGAGGTAGATCCGGCCACACAGAGAGAGAGAGAGAGAGAGAGAGAGAGAGAGAGAGAGAGAGAGGTTGCGGGCGGCGGTTTCGACAGAGGAGGAGAACTCCGGTGAAGCAGCGCCGACAAGGAGACGACCCACGACCGATCTGGCCGCCAGAAATTTCAGAGAGAGAGGGGGGGGGGCTGCGTTGGAGAGGAAATGAAATTTCGTTTCCTCCTCCAACCGGTTTTGAAGTAAAAAAAAAATAAAATAAAATAAAATGAAAAAATAAAATAAAAACAACCTTCCACATCAGCTTGTTGTGTCATTATTGTGAAGGAAGAGTGCATTAATCATTTCTCTGAAAAGAGTACTCGCTAGTCTGCTCTCGCTAACTTCTATTTTACGTTCCATTATTCACAACATAATAACTCAATTTTTCATTATCATATAGATATTCTTCTTTTAGATGGATGAATAATCCATAATGCATACCCATCTTCCCCACAGAATCCACAGGCCTAAACCCTTCCACCGCTAAACCTCCACAACAGCAACGCATGGCTTCCCTTTCTTCTCTCTCTTTTCCCCAGCACCTCACAATCTCTGCCTCCAAACTTCCCAAAACTCACACAAAGCCCACTCTCATACTCTGCAGATCTACTACACAGGAACAGCATTATGACCGCCACACGGCCTCCGTCTCAGAGACCCATTTCTCGGACTCTGTGACCGGACCCGATGGGACCGGACCCGCTGCTCCCACCCGAGGCCAGAGATTTCTCGAACGCCACCGGTCCCTCGAGGCCGCAAAGCTCGTGGCCGAAGATAATAGTAAGTCCAAGAAGAAGAAGGCGAAGAAAGAGAAGCCCTTGAAGGTTTCCACTGCGGTGGCTTCTTGTTATGGGTGTGGGGCTCCGTTGCAGACTTCGTATTCGGATGCTCCGGGCTATGTGGATTCCCAGACCTATGAACTGGTACAAATTACATTCTGAATTCTTTTATGCAAGTTTACATTTAAGTATCTTTTATTTTTGGGTGCTTCTTTAAGAGCTAAAGCTTATCCGAGAGCTAGAATGAGAATGCCCAGCAAGTATTTTTGCGAAATTAGAGGCTTTTGCTTTGATTGATATATCAAAAGCGGAAGCAAATTGGAACTTTTTTTTTTTTCGTAGCAAAATTTTCTGTTGCTTTTGCTCAGGAAAAGCTAGAAATTAATTTGATTGTTGGATATGAACTGTTGTGTAAAAAAAAAAAAAAGAGGGTGAAAAAGCAATTTCCACCAAGCGTTCACGATTTGGTTATCGCATCCTTTGTCAGAAATTGAGTTTTGTCAAATTGCGTTGATTGGTATCTGTATATTTGGAGTTTTATCCCCTGAGCGTTTGAATATTTGGAGTTGAAAATGACGAGCGCGATTCGGGAATGTAAATAATTGTGCAGAAGAGGAAACACCGCCAGCTTAGAACTGTTCTATGCGGGCGGTGCCGGCTACTGTCTCATGGGCACATGACAACTGCAGTCGGTGGAAATGGAGGTTATCCCGGTGGAAAACAGTTTGTGACAGCTGAACAACTTAGGGAGAAGCTGTCTCACTTGCGCCACAAAAAAGTGCTGATTCTTAAACTGGTGAGTGCCATCTATCTGACGTTTGCTTTGTGATGAAGTAAATGGATTAACTTGATATTTCGAGAATATGATTAATGTATGGAGGTCTGCTTTAGTTCTGGTTGGTCTGATAAGTTGCTTATGAACATATTTTTTTGCTCTATTCGTGGAAGAATTTATATACCTGTAATTGAACTTCTGGTCGGGGGTGAGCTAGTATTTTTGGGTAATACTAATTTGCTTGGGCTTGCAAGGTATTAGGGAGTATAGGCATTTGCTTTTGTAGAAGCTAGAAGAAATTCCTTAAAACCTTTTCTTTTTAGTTGTATTCGTTTTTTTTCCCTAGGCCAGCACTCATTTTATTTTTGTGGCGGGCACTATATTCATTGTAGTTAACCCATCTGTAAGTAGCTCAGAAAAAATGTAACCCATCTGTAAGTAATATAAAACACAAATTTGTGTGTGAAGCAAAGAGAAGGAGAGGAGGGTGGGGGTGGGAGGGGGTTTTTATGTATTGATGCTTAGATGGAAGGCTCCATTCCCTTTTATTTCTTTATTTATCGTAATTGTCATCATTAACTAAAACTTTTGATCAATTGCTTTGAGCTGGCTTCAGTGCACACGAGGTATGGTAAGTGAATGTCCGTCCTAGTACTATGTAGGCACCCTTTGGCGGTCTAAACAGCTTGGCATGTATGTGGACCAACAAGAATATTTTCTTGCTTTCATCTTCCTGATCTGTTGTTCCTAAAAGCAAATATATTGCATGTTGTCTCAGTAACATTGTCTATTTACCAAATTGTATAGGATTCAACAAATACATGAGAATGACAAAGAAACTTTTCCTGTCTCACTTGCAGTTTAATATTTTGTAATGATAGTGAATCATATCCAGGTTATCTGGACAAAGAATGATTTGATAATCTAACAAAAAGATAGCCCACATATGGCTCAGCAGATAAAGTGGCATGGTGGGGAAGGGAAAGTTCATAGTTTCAAATACTTCCTATAGAAAGGACTCATAATTATGTTAATATGATCCGACTCATCTTCTGTACTGGTCACATGGACATTTTGTTCGGTGATCTCATATTTATTACAATTTAATTATAGCGATGGCAGAAATTCATAAAGCCCATGATAGGCATGTTGCTCTAATTCTTTTTGTTAATAACCTCTAGGTTGATATTGTGGACTTCAATGGCAGCTTTTTGGCTCGTGTGCGCGATCTTGCTGGTGCGAATCCAATAATATTAGTTGTGACAAAGGTAATAATCTGCATGTTGGAATCTAATATCATCATACCATGCGTCGTTTTTACCATGAAGTGATTCAGATAATGATCATACTTTTCACTTTCAGGTTGATCTCCTACCAAAAGGGACTGATCTAAATTGTGTTGGTGATTGGGTAGTAGAGGCCACTACAAAGAAGAAGCTTAAGTAAGTTTGGAATCTTTTTTAAGAAGAGAATCATTTTTTTCTTCTCTCTGCAAGCCTTTTTATTTTTAGGATACGTTGTTACATAAGTTCACAACATGAAAATAAATTCATGTGCTCAATGAGTTGAGTTTGAGGTTCTTGTGCAGTTTTCATGAAGTTTCCACAATAGGTTTCTTTTTTTTCTCAATGACCAAAAAGCTTACCTGCAGCATGCTTAGGGTTGCACACTTATAAGTCTGTTATTTTTCTGCAGTGTTCTGAGTGTCCATCTGACAAGTGCAAAGTCTTTGGTTGGAATAGTAGAAGTTGCATCAGAAATTCAAAAGGAAAAAAAGGTTTTTATCTCCTCCATGAATGCCCTCCCAGAAGCTAGTAATATAACTTAATGAAAGCAAGTGGTCATTGCTGGAAAATTAATGGTATAGTGATCTTTCATAGTTTTCTATATGAAAATGCGGTTAATATTTCAGAAAATATCTCCAAAGTCCAAATCAGTACCATGATCTACACCCTAGCTAGGAAGCTATTTTACATGGGACTTGGGTATGAGCAGCTGGAATGGATGTCTCTAGGTGTCTGGCTTATCTAGTGTCTATATGATACAAGATTTCAACTTGTGTCTTTCTGAAACAAGATGGAGAAAATCCTCAAAACAAAGTCAAAAAAGAAGAAGATAAAAATAATACCTTTTTGTTAGTGAAGATCTTTTCTGTACACGGTATCAAAGTGGCAATATATACAAGGTAATTGGACTTTCCTGAATCTCCTATTACTTATAGTATGCAATGCCATTATTAATGTTCCAACAGCCCACGTCTTATAGCAAACTACCGTTATTTTCCACACCCATTGGTGGATTAATCAGATCAAGCAAACAAGACAACCCAGGAAAATATTAAAAGTTCTCTCTTTTTCAAATGGTTTTTTTTTTTTTTTGATAAGTAAAGTATATTTCAAAAAAAGCGCAGAGGGGCGCAACTCAAAGTATACAGGATACCTCTAATCCAAAGAGAAAGAAGAACACAAATCTAAAAAATCAGAAAAAGAACAATCAAACATAGAATGTAGCGTCACTCTCCACGTAAATAAGGTTTGTATCACCAACTTCTTCAGATTGAGGGTTGGCTCTCTTATATGCTTCCCGTGTATAAGGGTTGCGCCCCTCTGCGCTTTCAATGAATTGAGTTGCAATTACTTATCAAAAAAAAAAAACTTCTTCAGATTAAGCGAATCAATCTCACAATCTTCAAAACTGCGTGCATTTCGTTCCTTCCATGGACACCACATCAAACACAACTGAGCCATTCTCCACATCGGCACCAACAACCAGTTGCCCTTTTGCTCCCTCCAACTCCCCAACATATCGATCACCGAACGAGGCATAACCCACGCAACACCAAGCAGCTGCAAAATCATACTCAACACTCTTTTTCAAATGTAATAGACTTATAACAGCTATATAGAGTCGAGTTGGAGATAGGGAATTGGACACAGTGTATATCAGAAATAGAAAACGTGGAATTGAAATGCCAATGTTGTACTAAATGTGGTCCTTGACTTATGGGTTTGACTTGTAGTTTACTGGAATTGAATACAAAAGTCAATGTTTGTGCATAGGATAAACTATCAATGTTATGTAGTTCTATCACAGGAACATTTTTTTTTTTAAGAAAAAAAAAAAACTATACCATCCCATTAGTGGAATTAGCCACCAACCTAGACTTCTACTAGCTTCCTTCCTTTTGTTATTCATGTTTCGCGATCTTATATCTTGTCCTTACCAAGCTAATTCTTTCCACAAGTTATAGTATGTCATATTCAGCAGTAAGGACATGGTGTTATAAACTTTAAATTTTGGCTTTATGAAGCAATTTTTAAATATCTATTTATTTTCTCTTTATTATTATTATTTTTTTCTTAACTTAACTTCTTGAGTTGATTCTTTGGTGCAGGGGCGGGATGTTTACATTCTGGTTAGTAAATTTCTGAATTGGAAGCTCCCCATTAATGCACAGAGTAGGGTCGAAATGTCAATTGTTCTTACTATATTGATATTCTTACTGAACTGTAATGGCATTGGTCCTTTTGCTTGAATTCCTGCTCATAAGACTGTATACTTTGAAAATGGAAAATAAACATTCTAATTGTTAATGCTTCTCAGAGTTGTTTCACTGTTGATTCAGTTGTGAGTCATGTTCTTTTGGCTGCGATGACTATATTTATAAATTTAGCCCAAAAAGAGAAGCTCGGAAGCTAGAGCCTTTGAAAAGAACAGGGAAGAATCCTCCTTAGGAGTAAGCAAGTTTGGTAACTTTAATTTCTGAGGTATTAAAATTTTTATATATATTGTAATTATATAAATGTGCAAAAGGAGTGCAACCTTTGTACAGATATTAAGAAATGAGTTTCAATTTCTTTTTTTGTTTGATTTATTATGGCTGAAATGGCACCTCCTCCCCCAAAAAGTATGGTCTTGGGTTCAAAAGCCACTGGGTATGTAACTTACCAATGAAAAATTTTTGATAAGTAACTTACCAATGAAAAATTATTTGTGCGTTATACCTAAAATAGGACTGCCATGATATGAAGGTGTGCGGCATATTTCATAAAATTATTATGGACATTCTTTGATTAATATGCTAATGTTTAGCTTTAAATCTTCTTGCATTGTGAAAGATTCCAGGCATTCGATTTGTAGTTCTTTGGTTTTTAAATGGATGATGAAAATAATTGGCACTTATCTTTGCTTTTTGTTTGTTGATACTTGGTTTTTTTTGTTTTAATAGACAGTTGTCTTCAATTCTGCAATTTTATCAAAATTAATATCTCACCAGCTGATAGAAGTGATTACATTTATGATAGTTTATTACCATTCCTTCAGGGCGCTGCTAATGTTGGGAAATCTGCATTTATCAATGCTTTACTTAGTAAGTCAATGTAACTTTTTTTTGTATTTCATTAATTTTGGCCAAGGTATTTGTTAATAGATTTTTGAAAATTCAATTAATTGGAAGGCATTAACTAGCAGCCCTTGCCCATTTATGTCACTCTTTTGATTGATAAAGGAATGCAACTGAAATTAAAGACAAATATATTCTGTATAGTGAGTTTTTTAAGTTCAAAAGTGTTATTTGGTTGTGGAGTTAATAAATCAGAGTACTGAGGTAGGAATCAGTAGAGAAGTTGTCATGGTTGGCAATTTAGAATCTTGACTGAATCCTTTAATTATTGTTGTCAGGATGGTGATTGAGTCGGGCCTCTTGCTTCCCCAAGCATGCACTTTAGCTAATTTGTCTGTTGTGAAAATTTTAATCAATCTGAAAGTGGGTGGGGAAAATTATATTGCGGAATCTTATATTGCAACTATGATCTACACTTAATTTTTCATTTTTTTTATAGAGGTTTATTTACTATTTACATTATAATATTTTCGCTGCACTCTCTTTGTTGCACATTTATTCCATGCAAGTGTTTTGCATTCTATGCATTCCTTCAGGGTTTATCACTTCATTCCTTCGGACACAATAGAGAACTGTTTATACTGATGGAACTGTATATACACACCTAATTTCTGCATTTTGTTCTGTCCTAGGTTGTGGACACTAACCATTTTAGAATACGTTTTCATTTTGCGTTCTTATCTCAGCCAATGATATTAATCTTACTTATCAAAAAAAAAAATGTTATGGGACAAGTTGTAACTTTCTAAATATATTAGTTCTTCCTCTTTGTTGAACCTTTTTATCTTCTGACTTCAGAAATGATGGCACAAAAGGATCCAGCTGCTGCGGCAGCAGAAAAATACAAACCATTACAATCTGCTGTTCCCGGAACCACCTTAGGTCCAATTCAAATAAATGCTTTCCTAGGAGGAGGGGTAAGCCATTTTATGTAATATGTCTATCTATCTGCCGTTATGCTTTTAGCATTTGTACTGTGATTTTATTAACTTTTATGTTTACTTATGTAAGCAGTTTTGATTTCTTTGGTATTTTGAAATTTATTTTATTTTATTGAGTGGTATCTGAAGCTCTTTTTTTTTATTTGTTCATGCAGAAACTATATGACACACCTGGAGTTCATCTCCACCATAGGCAAGCTGCAGTGGTTCATTCAGATGATCTACCTGTCCTTGCTCCTCAAAGTCGGCTAAGGGGTCACTCTGTTGTAGTATGTTCTCTCAATATTTCCTTTAAGGTTACACAATTGTCCCACATTAACTTAGTATTTTTCTGCTATGACAAAATTCTCAGGTAACCCTCGACAATGGGACAGCAAACAAAGTTAAATCCAATGGCTTAAATGGCTTCTCAATATTTTGGGGGGGTCTTGTCAGAATTGATATCATTAAGGTTTTGATCATATACTTTTATGCATATTTAGTTGTTACACTTGTTATGACACTTTTATTGGTTCAGTGTGTTTACCAATTTTGATACTTTCAGGTGCTCCCGGAAACATGCTTAACATTCTACGGGCCAAAGGCTTTGCAAATTCATATGGTACCCATGGATAAAGCAGATGAATTTTACCAGGTAATAAGAAGGCAGTTACAACTACAACATAATTTTGTCATTTTTGCTTGCACTTGGTCCATATTAGTTTGGCCACAAAATTCTATGTCAATTTTCTGTTGTCACATAACTAACAAAAAAACACAAATTGTCGCAAATACTTGCTGGGTGTTGTTGCCAAATTATTGAAATTAGTTACAGTTTCAGTATCGACTTTCTAAATTGTTTGCTTTCTTTGTGAATCATTTGTTTTCCTTGCACTAAAATGGTTGTCATTAAAACAATAAAGTTGTTACATCAAACCAATGGCCTTGTTCTTGTCACATTTTTTATTATTTCCCATCTTTGATTGTTGGTAAAACAGCTACATAAAATATTTTGTAAACTTCATTTTCGAGCAGAGCAGCAGAGTGCATATAAGCTACCTGTTTGTATTACTTGGATTGTATGTGTACTCTGTCCTTACATATAAAGCTGCATTAGCAATCTCATATGGAAGCCTAGACAGTCGTGCATATTTTAAATCTCATATGAGGTGTTGTTTATGAATCTGTATATATTTCAAACATGCTGATTACTGAATTGTGAGGAACTTTTCCTTTTTCTCTTGCTCTCACTGCCCCATATGTCCATTGGTTTTATTTTCTTCTTGTGCTTTGTGATACGTGCATTTTTGTGTATATTTATTGGGTAAAGAAAGAGGTTTTTACTATGTTGTAGAAAGAACTTGGCGTTCTACTAGTACCTCCGACTAGAAAAGAAAGAGCAGATGACTGGAGAGGATTGGAAATAGAGCGCCAGTTGCATATATCATTCAAAGATGTGGAAAGGTGGAGTTTAATTTTCATAGTTCGTTCATTTTTGCCAATATGTTAAATGATATAATTTTACCACTAAAAATTCTGCCAGAAATGCTGATTTTTTCATTACTACTAAGTCAATGGACAATTTCTCTTTGTTTGGGCAGGCCTGCTTGTGATGTGGCTATATCAGGTCTAGGATGGATTTCTATTGAACCAGTGAGCAAATCAATCAAAATATCTGATCCAAATTTAGAGGAAACAGACAAAGAACTGCATTTAACTGTCCATGTCCCCAAGCCAGTCGAGATTTTTGTTAGGCCTCCAATACCCGTGGCCAAAACTGGAGCAGAGTGGTACCAATATCGAGAGTTGACAGAGAAGGAAGAAGAAGCAAGACCAAAGTGCTACTTTTGATTCTAGTGGATCCACGATCAATATAAATGTAATCAATTTGCTTATTGTAAGAATATTGTACTTTTTTTGGGTTGAATGCAAAAGGATAGTGTATTATCTTTTTTTTCAATATAGAATGTGAATTTTCCATCAATGTGAGACACAATAAGGATGCGTGAAATCTGCTAAGAGTAGTACAAAGTCATCATGGTTTCCACCACCAAAGGAAGATAGTAATTGATACTATCAAGTCTGCAAAAGCAGCATTAGAAGGAAACAGCTATGACAAAAACCATCATATTATAGCAAGCATACAAAAGGAATTGCAGCCAACTACTAGTATTCATCTCCTTCATCGCCATCCTCTCCCTCAGCAGATTCTGCACCAACCTCCTCATACACCTCCGGTGCAACAAGATCCTCACAAGCCGCCTCTGGGAACCCTCCTTCCACCATGCCCTCACCAACATACCAGTGCACAAAAGCACGTTTGGCATACATGAGATCAAACTTCTTGTCAATGCGAGAGAACACCTCAGCAACACTGGTTGAGTTGCAGATCATGCACACATCCCTCTGCGCCCTAGCAACAGAATTTTGAGTGACAGATAATTGTTACAAAAGGAAACCATCAAGATTAATGATGGCTTTTTGTTTTTGTTCATTTTGCTCATCCTATCCTGCATCCACGTAGACGCAAGAGGTAGCTCCTTACTCAACATTAAAAGGAAAGAAATCATGAGTTAAGCGGGCTGATCTGGGATTGACCCAAATTGACTCAAACCCGAATATACTAAGCCCTAACTCGCTAATTTTGTGTTGGATTCATTTTGAGTTTGTGGGTTGCGAGAAAAAATTGTTAGCCCTAACCATAATTCTGCATCGGTCAAGTTACCCTGGAACTGCTTAGTCAAGAATGATGGACACAATACCCAAGCTACGTATTCAATTTCATATTTGTATATATATTGAAATAAAGAACAGAAAAAAGAAACTTGTCATTTCAAATAATGATTTTACACTTCCTTCATATCAACATTTTGTCGAACAAGACATCATACAGGAGTTCTACTCTCTTGCAAAGGAAGTTGCAAACTAATCAAATACAGAATCAAAGAACTTATCATTGCTAGCATCCACCCATGAATCAAGTGACAGATATTCACTCTCTGTGGTCGATGGCGGCGGGAGACAACCATATAAAGCACCGAACTCAGAATCAGCATTATAATTGGTTGGAAAACAGCCCATGTGGGTTTCCAAATCTGTCGTCCGAGTATTATCTTCCCCAACGTCCACAGAATTGGGTGGGAGTGTGAATTCATATTGAGAGCTTCCTAATGATAATGGAATCTCATTGGCTTGAAGTACATCGGATTGGACATCGCAACGCATCCGTTTTCTCTGCTGGGTTCCATCCTCAAGTAGCACCGCATTTGTATTCCGGGCTTGGGGAGTTTCATGGCATGGAGTTGGAGCTTCAACGGAGGTGATGGTTCCAGGAATCTGAACACCCCCAAAACATCTCTTCGCTCTTTTTCTAGTTTCCGACCCCTTCTTATGAACTGTGCATAAAACCAAGGTGCTAGACCGCTCTTGCTCCCCAGCCAAGAAGATACCCGCTAGGGAGAATTCGTGCATAATCCAATCGGATTTCTTTGTGGACAATCCGTGTTTTACCTTGAAACAGAATTGTTTGTTGAGTCCGATAACATGTTGACGCTGACTATCATATATTTGGTTACAATAGCCTTCATGCCAAGTCCCACAACCAGCTGTTCTTGCCACGCGTTTGCTGAATTTCTTTAGCCTTGTGAAAAGGTAATGCTTCTCCTCCTCACCGCGAAGACCATCAAACATTTCCCAGGGGGGCTTCTCTCCATAAAGATCAAACTCATGGATTCCATCCCAAGACAGCTCTTGTCCCCTAACCTTCCTCAACAAATACCCGATTATAATCTCTTCATCGGAGGGACGAAACCGAAATCCCACCGGCGGTATCATCTTTAGTTTCTTTCACTCCCTTCTTTCTCTTCTCGTTGAAGACTACGAACGATGTAACGCGTACACTGCCTTAGGCTCTTAGCAATGCAAAACCACCTTACAAATTTTCAAAACTCACCACGCATGACCCTCGTATATATAGTCTTCGCACCGCCTATCTCTTACCGTTATCCGTTATGACCGTTAATTACGAATTTTAAATGGACGACGTGGCGTATAGTCGCTTAAGGTCTTATATAGTTATATCATAAGACTTATGATGCCTGAACGACGCGCAGTCTTAGGCTTTTTTTTTTTTTTCTTTTGGCGGGGTTTCTTTCTCCTTTTTTTTTTTTTTTTTTGAAGTCGGCGGGGTTTCTTTTGGGTGGTGAATCTGGGGTTCTGTCGTGGTGATTGGTGAACGGTGAATTGGGTAGTCCGATTGTGGCTGTTGGGATGGATGCCTGGCAGCCGTTTGATGTTTTGGAGGAGTTAAGCAGCAAGGTGAAATTGGAATTTTAATTTTTTACCGCCTGACATCTTTTGGCAAGAAACCGAGAAGGCTGTTCCGTGCGGCGCTGTTACATAGCAAAACGACGGCCTCAAAAGCTCCTCCGCCGTCTACATCTGGGCCATGCTCCTCCACCAAAGAGGTTTATCATACTACCGCCATTATTTTTTTCTCTGTGGATTTGAAAAGTTTTAAGGGCTTTTGGATTTCGGTATGGCTTGGCCTATGAATTTTTTTTGCTGAATTATGGGAAATGGGGATGTGGGTCGGCTTTGTCTGTTTTTTTTGTGTGTGTGTGTGTGTGTGAGGTATGCTGAAACGTTGGGATTTGGGAGGTGGGTCTGTTAAATTTCTTGATTTCCTGTTGACATTTGGTGGGCGTTTGAGGCTATGTTATACATTCCTTCGGACGCCGACGCGATAGGGGAACTGTTCGTCTTGATGGAACTGCACGTACGCACCCAATTTCTGCATACGTGCTGAAAATTAATATAACCTTTCAAAAATTACATTGAAAGGTTGTGATAACTATTTGTAGTTTCTGGTTTTTAGTCAAAAAGGAAGTCACGAATTTGAGTTACCATTATCGTTTTCGAATAAGAAGAGGATTTCAAGGATCAAAATCTACATTGATGAAATTTCTTTTAGCAAAGTATGATAAAAAGTAGGAAACTTTAAGGTTGAGTGACTGTTTGTGATGGATGCTTGTGGTTGTGGTAGGGTTGTAAATGCAAAATGGATTGAATTGAAATAAATTCTCTACTTGTGCTAGGAGTCACGCCATACTAGGTGTTTGATCAAATTCATCAATGACCACTAATAGACCAAGTGCACTTCCTTTTAACGAAGGTTCACCCAATCCCTTATTCAAATTCCTGATAGATAACCAAATCAAATATAACAAACCCTAACAACCTCTTCCCACTCCCCTATTTAACGATAACAGAATAGAGCACAAAACATCTTTCTGTGTGAAAGTATGTTTGATTTAGTTCTGCCATTTTCTAAATGCTATACGAATAGCAAAAAGTGCGACTTATACAATCAAGGGGTTGCTCCTCTATATTTTTCACTGATATGCCAGTCCTCGTTGCTGGATTTCATGTTTTCCCATTGGGATTTATTGGGTATTGGATTTAGGAGACTTGGGCAATGCACTAGCTCTTTGGCATTGCACATACGTGTTTAATTAATCTATTTTCTTAGAATTTGACATCCGATCAATTATTTACACGCACAAAGCTAAATGTACCATTTTTTGTAGCATAATGATTGGTTCTCAATTTCCTCGTCTTCTTGCTTATTTTAGTTTATCTAGTTATGAAGGGAATCATTTATTAACCTTTGTCTTATTTTTCTTTCCCAGATTATTGAAAACATTTTATTGATTACCCCTATGCTTATTGTATTTGTTGCACTTCAAACTGTTACTGGAGTATGGATCTCAATTAAGGGAAAATCTTTCCCTGCCCTGTGGATTCGTGGCTAGCTGTTTGCACACGGTCTTTGATTAACACAACGTATTGAATGGATTCATATTTGAAATCTATTGCAACTAACTCTACAAATCTTACAAACAATATAATCGCAATGTGAAAGGTGGTGATGTTATAGGTGGCTCAAGTTCAATCGAACTTTAGATTAGTGTATGTGGAATTTATATTCTGTCGTGGAATGGGTTAGCATTTTTGATATGTGATTATCAAAAGAAAAAAAGAGAGGAGATTTTGTCTTTTAAGAGTAAAACAGAAGAAGTCGATGGTTTTTTTGGCGCTTGAGTTTTACGATTTGATTATTCCTTTTGGGTTTTCTATTTGTTTATAATTTTTGGGTGTGATTTTGGATTTTTTTTCAGAATTTATTAACTGGTTGAAGGGCCATAAATGATAATGTTTGCATGTTTGCTGTCTTTTCTTTTGTCTTTACCCAATGAAAATTTGATTTTCTTTTATTATGTATTATAGTTTGAACTTTTTGCTCTTTTTATTGTGGGTTAGTTTGAATCTCATTCTTTGTTTATAATTTCCTCACTAGTTGAATGGCATTGCGTTATTTTGTATGCAATTCTGATCTCCCTTCCCCCCCACCCCCCAAAAAATACTTTTGTTGTGTAGATTCCCTAGAGATTTTAGAATTATGACTGATTGGATGGGGTTGAGTACCTAATTAATCAATTTGCTTTCTTTTTGTTTTATTTTCTATGTTGTACGAAGCAATTTATCTGTGGATTCAGTGCATTGATCATTCAGCTATTTTTAAGATCCACAATCTTAACTTGAAATATCTGAAAATAGATCTATATTTGAATATTTTTGTCTAAAAAGAATTTTCTGCTTCTTTCTGGTGTTGATCTTTGCTGATGGATCCATCTTGAGCAAGGAAAAGCTTGTAATTTGCTTAGGATTACTGTTTGTAATTAATCAAAATGGAGAAAAGTATGATTAGGCTTATGAGGATATGTTTATCTTCGCAGGAGATATGGTGAAACATATGGCAAAAGGCGTCCATTTTACTGTTTTTTTTTTTGGAAATAATTCTGGTTCCTTAGACTTGCCAATATAGGTTAAATTTATTGCTTTAGAACAAAATGATCATAAAGTTCATGACATTTCTGTGTACCTCCCTCCACTAATGCAATCAAAGCAAGGATGTTGTGATATTGGTTACAAACTTACTAGATAGTGTTTGAAGTTTTTAACTTGTTTCCTTGTTAATTCTTATGTAGTTAAGCCTAATAAATTAGCTGGTACCAGTTTTTAAGAGTTTCGGAACATTTGTTGCAACTAATAGGAAAAGTTGTGGGTGTTACCAGTTAGGAATCATTATAGGGCATAACTAGGTGTTCTTTTTCCATGCTTTATTGGTATTTGTGTGATTACATTGAAAGGTTGTGATAGCCATTTGTAGTTTCTGGTTATTAGTCAAAAAGGAAGTCACGAATTTGAGTTACCATTATCGTTTTCGAATAAGAAGAGGATTTCAAGGATCAAAATCTACATAGATGAAATTTCTTTTAGGAAAGTATGATAAAAAGCAGGAAACTTTATGGTTGAGTGACTGTTTGTGATGGATGCTTGTGGTTGTTGTAGGATTGTAAATGGAAAATGGATTGAATTGAAATAAATTCTCTACTTGGGCTAGGAGTCACGCCATACTTGGTGTTTGATCAAATTCGTCAATGACCACTAATAGACCAAGTGCACTTCCTTTTATAGAAGGTTCACCCAATCCCTTATTCAAATTCCTGATAGATACCAAATCAAATATAACAAACCCTAACAACCTCATCCGACTCCCCTATTTAACGATAACAGAATAGAGCACAAAACAACACTCCTTATCTTTACCCATCGAAAATAACATAAAACCCCTTATCGCCTTAGTACTTATCCTTAGCTTTGTACTTTCTTTCGATTAGGTTTCCTAATCCTACGGTTCCTATAAGTTTGTCTGTAACTTGGACCCGACTCCACGATTTGGGGTGTGCCCTTTGAATAACTAGTGGTTCATTCAGATGATCTACCTGTCCTTGCTCCTCAAAGTCGGCTAAGGGGTCACTCTGTTGTAGTATGTTCTCTCAATATTTCCTTTAAGGTTACACAATTGTCCCATATTAACTTAGTATTTTTCTGCTATGACAAAATTCTCAGGTAACCCTCGACAATGGGACAGCAAACAAAGTTAAATCCAATGGCTTAAATGGCTTCTCAATATTTTGGGGGGGTCTTGTCAGAATTGATATCATTAAGGTTTTGATCATATACTTTTATGCATATTTAGTTGTTACACTTGTTATGACACTTTTATTGGTTCAGTGTGTTTACCAATTTTGATACTTTCAGGTGCTCCCGGAAACATGCTTAACATTCTACGGGCCAAAGGCTTCGCAGATTCATATGGTACCCATGGATAAAGCAGATGAATTTTACCAGGTAATAAGAAGGCAGTTACAACTACAACATAATTTTGTCATTTTTGCTTTCACTTGGTCCATATTAGTTTAGCCACAAAATTCTATGTCAATTTTCTGTTGTCACATAACTAACAAAAAAACACAAATTGTCGCAAATACTTGCTGGGTGTTGTTGCCAAATTATTGAAATTAGTTACAGTTTCAGTATCGACTTTCTAAATTGTTTGCTTTCTCTGTGAATCATTTGTTTTCCTTGCACTAAAATGGTTGTCATTAAAACAATAAAGTTGTTACATCAAACTAGGGGTGTAAACGAGCTGAGCTACTCGTGAGCTTACTCGAGATCGGCTCGAATAAACTCGACTCGTGCTCGAATCGATTATTAAATGAGCTACTCGTGAACACGAAAATCAAACTCGATTATTAAATGATGCAAACTCGTATAAACTCGACTCGACTCGACTAAAGCTCGTGAACCCGCTCGTATAAGGATCGACTCGTTTATTAAGGCTCGACTCGTATTATATATATATATATATATATATATATATATATATATATATATATATATATATATATATATATATATATATATATATATATATATATATATATATAACTAGTTTTATAATATAGTATATTAATAAATAATATACTATATGTAAGCATAAATTAAGTAATAAATAACAATAGTTATTAGTTAGTATATATTAATTGGTTATAGGTATATAAAATAATAAAAATGAATAATATCAATAATTAATTATTAGTCATATGATATAATGACAATTTGTATACTTAATCATATTCTTCATGTTATATAATAAGATTATATGGCTATATGATCATATAATAATATAACATTGTGCCATATGACATGTAAATATAAAATATGCAATCACTTTATTATATGTTATGAGTTTATCATTAAATACTTAATAATCATTACATCACGTGATCTAAGATCTAAGATTTAAGATCATACGAGTTGTTAAATCATGTTAATTAATACATTAAATATGCTATCATATGATAATATTTAGATCGTATGATCATATAATATTAGTATTATTAGTAGGTAGTTATGAATTATGATTTATGACTCATAAATTCATAATGATCAATTTGACCATATTTAATTACTTATTATAGATTCATAGATAATTGTAATTCAGATTCTAGACTCATTGGCAATTGCCTTATTGTTTACTTTTATTGCAAAATTCTAATACGTGCAAGTGCACATTATTTTGAAAATTTGTGGTTTAATTTTTAATTTTTAATTTTTTTTGCTAAAGTCAATAATTTAAATTATGATACGAGCCGAGCTCGAGCCGAGTACTCGAGCTCGGGATCGACCAAAATGGCCGAGCTCGAGCTTGAGCTCGGACAATAGTTTTTGTTACGCGAGCCGAGCTCGCACAAGATTTTTCAGCTCGTGTCGAGCTCGAGCTCGAGCTCGAGCTTTACTGTTTGTTAAACGAGCTGAGCCCGAACAGGCAATACCCGCTCAGGATCGGCTCGTTTACACCCCTACATCAAACCAATGGCCTTGTTCTTGTCACATTTTTTGTTATTTCCCATCTTTGATTGTTGGTAAAACAGCTACATAAAATATTTTGTAAACTTCATTTTCGAGCAGAGCAGCAGAGTGCATATAAGCTACCTGTTTGTATTACTTGGATTGTATGTGTACTCTGTCCTTACATATAAAGCTGCATTAGCAATCTCATATGGAAGCCTAGACAGTCGTGCATATTTTAAATCTCATATGAGGTGTTGTTTATGAATCTGTATATATTTCAAACATGCTGATTACTGAATTGTGAGGAACTTTTCCTTTTTCTCTTGCTCTCACTGCCCCATATGTCCATTGGTTTTATTTTCTTCTTGTGCTTTGTGATACGTGCATTTTTGTGTATATTTATTGGGTAAAGAAAGAGGTTTTTACTATGTTGTAGAAAGAACTTGGCGTTCTACTAGTACCTCCGACTAGAAAAGAAAGAGCAGATGACTGGAGAGGATTGGAAATAGAGCGCCAGTTGCATATATCATTCAAAGATGTGGAAAGGTGGAGTTTAATTTTCATAGTTCGTTCATTTTTGCCAATATGTTAAGTGATATAATTTTACCACTAAAAATTCTGCCAGAAATGCTGATTTTTTCATTACTACTAAGTCAATGGACAATTTCTCTTTGTTTGGGCAGGCCTGCTTGTGATGTGGCTATATCAGGTCTAGGATGGATTTCTATTGAACCAGTGAGGAAATCAATCAAAATATCTGATCCAAATTTAGAGGAAACAGACAAAGAACTGCATTTAACTGTCCATGTCCCCAAGCCAGTCGAGATTTTTGTTAGGCCTCCAATACCCATGGCCAAAACTGGAGCAGAGTGGTACCAATATCGAGAGTTGACAGAGAAGGAAGAAGAAGCAAGACCAAAGTGCTACTTTTGATTCTAGTGGATCCACGATCAATATAAATGTAATCAATTTGCTTATTGTAAGAATATTGTACTTTTTTTGGGTTGAATGCAAAAGGATAGTGTATTATCTTTTTTTTCAATATAGAATGTGAATTTTTCATCAATGTGAGACACAATAAGGATGCGTGAAAGCTGCTAAGAGTAGTACAAAGTCATCATGGTTTCCACCACCAAAGGAAGATAGTAATTGATACTATCAAGTGTGCAAAAGCAACATTAGAAGGAAACAGCTATGACAAAAACCATCATATTATAGCAAGCATACAAAAGGAATTGCAGCCAACTACTAGTATTCATCTCCTTCATCGCCATCCTCCCCCTCAGCAGATTCTGCACCAACCTCCTCATACACCTCCGGTGCAACAAGATCTTCACAAGCCGCCTCTGGGAACCCTCCTTCCACCATGCCCTCACCAACATACCAGTGCACAAACGCACGTTTGGCATACATGAGATCAAACTTCTTGTCAATGCAAGAGAACACCTCAGCAACACTGGTTGAGTTGCAGATCATGCACACATCCCTCTGCGCCTTAGCAACAAAATTTTGAGTAACAGACAATTGTTACAAAAGGAAACCATCAAGATTAATGATGGCTTTTTGTTTTTGTTCATTTTGCTCATCCTATCCTGCATCCACGTAGACGCAAGAGGTAGCTCCTTACTCAACATTAAAAGGAAAGAAATCATGAGTTAAGCGGGCTGATCTGGGATTGACCCGAATTGACTCAAACCCGAATATACTAAGCCCTAACTCGCTAATTTTGTATTGGATTCAAGTTGAGTTTGTGGGTTGCGAAAAAAAATTGTTAGCCCTAACCATAATTCTGCATCGGTCAAGTTACACTGGAACTGCTTAGTCAAGAATGATGGACACAATACCCAAGCTACGTATTCAATTTCATATTTGTATATATATTGAAATAAAGAACAGAAAAAAGAAACTTGTCATTTCAAATAATGATTTTACACTTCCTTCATATCAACATTTTGTCGAACAAGACATCATACAGGAGTTCTACTCTCTTGCAAAGGAAGTTGCAAACTAATCAAATACAGAATCAAAGAACTTATCATTGCTAGCATCCACCCATGAATCAAGTGACAGATATTCACTCTCTGTGGTCGATGGCGGCGGGAGACAACCATATAAAGCACCGAACTCAGAATCAGCATTATAATTGGTTGGAAAACAGCCCATGTGGGTTTCCAAATCTGTCGTCCGAGTATTATCTTCCCCAACGTCCACAGAATTGGGTGGGAGTGTGAATTCATATTGAGAGCTTCCAAATGATAATGGAATCTCATTGGCTTGAAGTACATCGGATTGGACATCGCAACGCATCCGTTTTCTCTGCTGGGTTCCATCCTCAAGTAGCACCGCATTTGTATTCCGGGCTTGGGGAGTTTCATGGCATGGAGTTGGAGCTTCAACGGAGGTGATGGTTCCAGGAATCTGAACACCCCCAAAACATCTCTTCGCGCTTTTTCTAGTTTCCGACCCCTTCTTATGAACTGTGCATAAAACCAAGGTGCTAGACCGCTCTTGCTCCCCAGCCAAGAAGATACCCGCTAGGGAGAATTCGTGCATAATCCAATCGGATTTCTTTGTGGACAATCCGTGTTTTACCTTGAAACAGAATTGTTTGTTGAGTCCGATAACATGTTGACGCTGACTATCATATATTTGGTTACAATAGCCTTCATGCCAAGTCCCACAACCAGCTGTTCTTGCCACGCGTTTGCTGAATTTCTTTAGCCTTGTGAAAAGGTAATGCTTCTCCTCCTCACCGCGAAGACCATCAAACATTTCCCAGGGGGCCTTCTCTCCATAAAGATCAAACTCATGGATTCCATCCCAAGACAGCTCTTGTCCCCTAACCTTCCTCAACAAATACCCGATTATAATCTCTTCATCGGAGGGACGAAACCGAAATCCCACCGGCGGTATCATCTTTAGTTTCTTTCACTCCCTTCTTTCTCTTCTCGTTGAAGACTACGAACGATGTAACGCGTACACTGCCTTAGGCTCTTAGCAATGCAAAACCACCTTACAAATTTTCAAAACTCACCACGCATGACCCTCGTATATATAGTCTTCGCACCGCCTATCTCTTACCGTTATCCGTTATGACCGTTAATTACGAATTTTAAATGGACGACGTGGCGTATAGTCGCTTAAGGTCTTATATAGTTATATCATAAGACTTATGATGCCTGAACGACGCGCAGTCTTAGGCTTTTTTTTTTTTTTTTTTGGCGGGATTTCTTTCTCCTTTTTTTTTTTTTTTTTGAAGTCGGCGGGGTTTCTTTTGGGTGGTGAATCTGGGGTTCCGTCGTGGTGATTGGTGAACGGTGAATTGGGTAGTCCGATTGTGGCTGTTGGGATGGATGCCTGGCAGCCATTTGATGTTTTGGAGGAGTTAAGCAGCAAGGTAAAATTGGAATTTTAATTTTTTACCGCCTGACATCTTTTGGCAAGAAACCGAGAAGGTTGTTCCGTGCGGCGCTGTTACATAGCAAGACGACGGCCTCAAAAGCTCCTCTGCCGTCTACATCTGGGCTATGCTCCTCCACCAAAGAGGTTTATCATACTACCGCCATTATTTTTTTATATGTGGATTTGAAAAGTTTTTAGGGCTTTTGGATTTGGGTATGGCTTGGCCTATGAATTTTTTTTGCTGAATTATGGGAAATGGGGATGTGAGTCGGCTGTCTGTTTTTTTTTGTGTGTGTGTGTGTGTGGGTGAGGTATGCTGAAACGTTGGTATTTGGGAGGTGGGTCTGTTAAATTTCTTGATTTCCTGTTGACATTTGGTGGGCGTTTGAGGCTATGTTACACATTCCTTCGGACGCCGACGCGATAGGGAAACTGTTCGTCTTGATGGAACTGCACGTACGCACCCAATTTCTGCGTACGTGCTGAAAATTAATATAACCTTTCAAAAATTACATTGAAAGGTTGTGATAACTATTTGTAGTTTCTGGTTTTTAGTCAAAAAGGAAGTCACGAATTTGAGTTACCATTCTCGTTTTCGAATAAGAAGAGGATTTCAAGGATCAAAATCTACATTGATGAAATTTCTTTTAGCAAAGTATGATAAAAAGTAGGAAACTTTAAGGTTGAGTGACTGTTTGTGATGGATGCTTGTGGTTGTGGAAGGATTGTAAATGCAAAATGGATTGAATTGAAATAAATTCTCTACTTGTGCTAGGAGTCACGCCATACTAGGTGTTTGATCAAATTCATCAATGACCACTAATAGACCAAGTGCACTTCCTTTTAACGAAGGTTCACCCAATCCCTTATTCAAATTCCTGATAGATAACCAAATCAAATATAACAAACCCTAACAACCTCTTCCCACTCCCCTATTTAACGATAACAGAATAGAGCACAAAACATCTTTCTGTGTGAAAGTATGTTTGATTTAGTTCTGCCATTTTCTAAATGCTATACGAATAGCAAAAAGTGCGACTTATACAATCAAGGGGTTGCTCCTCTATATTTTTCACTGATATGCCAGTCCCCATTGCTGGATTTCATGTTTTCCCATTGGGATTTATTGGGTATTGGATTTAGGAGACTTGGGCAATGCACTAGCTCTTTGGCATTGCACATACGTGTTTAATTAATCTATTTTCTTAGAATTTGACATCCGATCAATTATTTACACGCACAAAGCTAAATGTACCATTTTTTGTAGCATAATGATTGGTTCTCAATTTCCTCGTCTTCTTGCTTATTTTAGTTTATCTAGTTATGAAGGGAATCATTTATTAACCTTTGTCTTATTTTTCTTTCCCAGATTATTGAAAACATTTTATTGATTACCCCTATGCTTATTGTATTTGTTGCACTTCAAACTGTTACTGGAGTATGGATCTCAATTAAGGGAAAATCTTTCCCTGCCCTGTGGATTCGTGGCTAGCTGTTTGTACACGGTCTTTGATTAACACAACGTATTGAATGGATTCGTATTTGAAATCTATTGCAACTAACTCTTCAAATCTTACAAACAATATAATCTCAATGTGAAAGGTGGTGATGTTATAGGTGGCTCAAGTTCAATCGAACTTTATATTAGTGTATGTGGAATTTATATTCTGTCGTGGAATGGGTTAGCATTTTTGATATGTGATTATCAAAAGAAAAAAAGAGAGGAGATTTTGTCTTTTTAGAGTAAAACAGAAGAAGTCGATGGTTTTTTTGGCGCTTGAGTTTTATGATTTGATTATTCCTTTTGGGTTTTCTATTTGTTTATAATTTTTGGGTGTAATGTTTGATTTTTTTTCAGAATTTATTAACTGGTTGAAGGGCCATAAATGATAATGTTTGCATGTTTGCTGTCTTTTCTTTTGTCTTTACCCAATGAAAAATTGATTTTCTTTTATTATGTATTATAGTTTGAACTTTTTGCTCTTTTTATTGTGGGTTAGTTTGAATCTCATTCTTTGTTTATAATTTCCTCACTAGTTGAATGGCATTGTGTTATTTTGTATGCAATTCTGATCTCCCTTCCCCCCCACCCCCCAAAAAATACTTTTGTTGTGTAGATTCCCTAGAGATTTTAGAATTATGACTGGTTGGATGGGGTTGAGTACCTAATTAATCAATTTGCTTTCTTTTTGTTTTATTTTCTATGTTGTACGAAGCAATTTATCTGTGGATTCAGTACTTTGATCATTCAGCTATTTTTAAGATCCACAATCTTAACTTGAAATATCTGAAAATAGATCTATATTTGAATATTTTTGTCTAAAAAGAATTTTCTTCTTCTTTCTGGTGTTGATCTTTGCTGATGGATCCATCTTGAGCAAGGAAAAGCTTGTAATTTGTTTAGGATTACTGGTTGTAATTAATCAAAATGAAGAAAAGTATGATTAGGCTTATGAGGATATGTTTATCTTCGCTGGAGATATGGTGAAACATATGGCAAAAGGCGTCCATTTTACTATTTTTTTTTTGGAAATAATTCTGGTTCCTTAGACTTGCCAATATAGTTTAAATTTATTGCTTTAGAACAAAATGATCATAAAGTTCATGACATTTCTGTGTACCTCCCTCCACTAATGCAATCAAAGCAAGGATGTTGTGATATTGGTTACTAACTTACTAGATAGTGTTTGAAGTTTTTAACTTGTTTCCTTGTTAATTCTTGTGCATTCAAGCCTAATAAATTAGTTGGTACCGGTTTTTAAGAGTTTCTAGTTTCTGAACATTTGTTGCTACTAATAGGAAAAGTTGTGGGTGTTACCAGTTAGGAATCATTATAGGGCATAACTAGGTGTTCTTTTTCCATGCTTTATCGGTATTTGTGTGATTACATTGAAAGGTTGTGATAGCCATTTGTAGTTCCTGGTTATTAGTCAAAAAGGAAGTCACGAATTTGAGTTAACCATTATCGTTTTCGAATAAGAAGAGGATTTCAAGGATCAAAATCTACATAGATGAAATTTGTTTTAGCAAAGTATGATAAAAAGCAGGAAACTTTAAGGTTGAGTGACTGTTTGTGATGGATGCTTGTGGTTGTTGTAGGATTGTAAATGGAAAATGGATTGAATTGAAATAAATTCTCTATTGGGCTAGGAGTCACGCCATACTTGGTGTTTGATCAAATTCGTCAATGACCACTAATAGACCAAGTGCACTTCCTTTTATAGAAGGTTCACCCAATCCCTTATTCAAATTCCTGATAGATACCAAATCAAATATAACAAACCCTAACAACCTCATCCGACTCCCCTATTTAACGATAACAGAATAGAGCACAAAACAACACTCCTTATCTTTCCCCATCGAAAATAACATAAAACCCCTTATCGCCTTAGTACTTATCCTTAGCTTTGTACTTTCTTTCGATTAGGTTTCCTAATCCTACGGTTCCTATAAGTTAGTCTGTAACTTGGACCCGACTCCACGATTTGGGGTGTGCCCTTTGAATAACTAGTCGTTGAGGTCCAAAAGACTAACCTAATGAAAGGTGTTAGGGACCTAATAAGGAACTACTTAAGGTCTGGCCAAAGCGTAGTTCATAGTAACATAGTTGTTAGGAGACGTATTTACATTCTACTATTACCGCTCCTACTCTTGGGATGCAGATATCACCTCTAGCCAAAGAAAAAAGAAAATTTGTAAACAGATTTTGTGTATTAATTGGTGATACTTTGTTGGAATTAGTGTGTAGAATTTTCTCTTGTAGTATCAACAATTTTTTTTCTTTTTTACATTTTGTTCCCTTATTTTTTAGCTCTTTTTAGTCAAAGCAACAGAGTATGCATGGGATTGCTCTGCGATGCCTATTTAGGACTTTTGTAAGCACTTTCTCGTGGGCTGCTGCAGAGGCACTACTCGCTGCGCTGCTACTTTGGATGCAAAGCAGATCCTTTACAGGTTAATTTGATTTTAAACTTCCACCTTGCAGTAGCATTATTGATTTTGGTATTTTCAAGAATCTCTTTTTTCTTTATGCTCTGTTTGTTTTAGCGTAAAATATTGTCAGTCGAAAAATGTTTTCAGAGAAATCAGTAGAAAACATTTTCTAGTGTTTGGCATGTATTGAATATCGCAAATACTTTTTTAATATTTTTATTCAATCCAATTAACCTATAAAACCTAATTTTTATTCAAAACATAAAAATATTAATATAAAATAATTAAAAAAAAAATCAATCTAATAATTTGAGTTTGGGCAATGGCGTGACGGAGGCCTGTTGGTGGTTAGATGATGGTTCGGCAGTGGCCAACGATGGCTCGGTGGTGGTCCAACTGTGGCTTGGTAGTAGTCCAGCGGTGGTCTAGTGATGGTCGGTGGTGGCCCGAGGGTGGTCCAGTGGTGGTTTGGTGATGGGTCGGGGATGGCTCAGTGATAGTCCAGTGGTGGTTTGAGGGTAGCTTCGTAATGGTCCAGGGATGGCTCGTTGTTGACCCAATGGTGGCTTGGTGGTGGTCCAGTAATGTCTTGGCGATGGCTAACAGGTGGATAGGTGGTGGTTCGGGGATGGCTCTGTGGTCGCTCGGTGGTGGTTCGGCAGTAGCCCGGTGCTAGCTTGGTGGTGATCCGGTGATTTGAGAAGGAAAAACTCAAAAGTCGGAAAACGATTTATGAAATTTAAAAATGTAAAATCATTTTCCGAAATTAAAGAAGCTTTTTTTATCAAACCGAAAATATTCAGTTTGATTATTATTTTCAGTCGCACCAAACACCAAAAAATACGAAAAATATTTTTCAGACAAATATTTTACGCCGAAACAAATAGAATTTTAATTTCTTTGTACATTAATTCTGGTTTTGGTGATGATGTCGATTCTCATTGGCTGGGCCTTTGTTGAGAACATGACCACTTTCTATTGTTATGAGTCTTGTGACATTTCTCATATCTCTGGTAAGGTTTGATTTGTTCTGCTTAAATCATGGAAGAAGCTTTGTTTTTCTCAATGCATATATTCTTTCATTTAATTTGGTATATTAGTTGTCCGGATAAAACTGTCTTACAAATAACAGTTTTTATTTTGTGCGTTTGGGTATTGGATTTTTAGAATTAGAATTGAATTCTAATTCTATTTACAAATATCGAGGTAAAAAATTGTGTTTGGGTGTTGAATTTTGAGATTGAAAAATATTATATTTTAATAGTAAAAAATGATTGGAAGTTTAAAAAGTTGTGTATAATGATTGGTATTTTAAAAAGTTGTGTGAAATAATAATTTAAATAATAATAATTTATTATATATTGATTATTTAATTAAAATAAATAAATAATATTTTTTTAAAAAAATAATTGAAATCAAAATTAAAAATTAAAAAAAAAAAAATGAAGGAAGGGGCAGCCACCCTTTTGGGGGTGGCCGCGTGCCACCCCCAGAGGAGGTCGGGGTGGCCGCGCGGCCACCCCCAGTACTCGGGGGAGGCCGCGCGGCCTCCCCCAAGGGGGGTGGCTGCCAGCCACCCCTCTGTTTTTTTTTTTTAATTTCTTTTTTTTTTTTAATTATTAATATTTTATTATTTAAATGTGGGACTCACGCGTTTTTTTAGTCCACTTTTCCTGCGCGTGGGTCCCACCATTAATCTAAAAAACAGCATTGAATTTTCTCAAAACTCGGGTCAAAATCCGGGTTTTATGCGGGTGGGTGGGTTTTAAAAAAAACCCGAGTGGAATAATTATTCCACTCGGTTGCCAAACAGTTCATGATTTCGGAACTTGGAATACTAAATAGTATTTCTCATAAAAGAAACATATGCCTATTCTCATGGCCAAACAAAAAATAAATTAAAATATGTGGTTAAAGTATAAATACAAAATATACTAGGTGAGTTTTTTGGTATTTCTTCATCTTCAGTTTTTAACGCCTTTCTGAATCTTTTTTATGCTTGAAAAAAAAAAAAAACACTTCTTTTCTACAATACCTTTCTTCTTTTTTTTTTTCTTTTTTTTTTTTTTTTCTCTCTTCTCAGCTCTACACTACATCATCTACAATACAAACCAATATTTCATTTCATTAAACAAGTAATATCAGTCACAATAGTGGTGCTTTTTACGGTGTTGCTGAACCGCCTATTAACCCAAAATTTCTTCATTAAGATTCCAACTCTTACAAAGATCAATATTCTCAAAAAAAAAAAAATTTTATATATTTTTTTTTATTTATTCTTAAATCTTCATCTTCCCAAGTTTCCAATACTCAAGAACAAACCTTCAAAAAAATATGCTGAGAAATTTGCTCTTCTATTTTCGGCTTGTAGCCATACTTTAATTCATTTATATTTCTCCATAAATTATAAACCGTTTCACAAAGAACCAATCTACACAGATAAGCTCTAAAATGTTTGTTCCTTTACACTTGAACAACAAAAATGAGCCAAAATTTTTAACTGGTAGGGCCAAATTTTTTTAATGGGTAGGGGTCAAATAGATTGAAAATCAAACTATACTTGTTAATTTTTTTTTTTTTTCAAATGAACTGGGGGGCCATGGCCTCTACCGGCCACCCCTAACTCCGTCCCTGCCTGTTCTATACTTTAAAAATAAGATAAAATCATTAAGTAAAAATAGTCTAACAGTGTATGTGCAGCTTGTTGTCCATGGTCCACGCGCGGTGCTAATAAGCATACTCTGAAATTACGATAATTTATAAATTTACAAAATTATTATTATTTTTAAAAAAAAAAAAAAAAAACTAAATCAATCCCATTGGTTTGAAACTTTATAAAATCACTCTCTATGTTTTCAAATCTACGAGACTACGAGAGATTTGTGTGGTTTCACCGTTATAAAGTTAGGTCCCTTGTTTCGTTTGATTTTGATTTTTTATTTTAATACAAATTTTATACAAACTGGTTTGTAAGAATTTCATACCAGCCGGCCTCTAAAAGTGACATTTGTCATTGATGTTATTAAAAAAGCATGTGAGAAGCAAATGCAATTAAAAAAAATATGTGCTTCCTACAAAAAAAAAAAAAAAAAAAGTGCTTTTTACATGCAAATGACACATTATTATTAGAAGTTGGTTTGTAGGAAATTTTGTACAAACTATTATTTAAGAAATTTCTGTCCATTTTCTAATGGAAGGTTATGCAACATATTCACACTTTCACGTTAGAACGAATCAATTGGCAACACGTAAACAAATTGCCTTCTTAGTGGTTCACATAGTCGCCAGACCAACTAAGTATCATCTTACCATTTATTTCATGAGTCATAGTAAGGAGAATTTTTCAATTTTTTTTTATTCTCTCAAATTGATTTGACTTTTAAAATTATCATTAAATTTGAGGTGAATTACTATTGAATTTTGATCCAATGCTGATTTTAAAAGTCAAATAACTTTAAGAAGATAGATTGAGAATAAAAAAATGGTTCTTAACATTACTCTTATTTCACAAGTTTAAGTTTATAAAAAATGATAAATTTAATAATTTAATTAATACTTTAACATTTAACATTTTCCATCGCAGGTGAGACTATACAATTCACTTGTGTTTAGGTCCGGAAAAGCCCAAACCAAAGCGGACGGGTCCATGTTTGATACTTAGTACTTACCAGTGCTAGATCAAGTGGGCAGAGCCCGAGCCCAAAAGGAATAAAATAAACGTTAATGAATTTTTCGAAAAACCAAAGCGAAAGTATTTTCCCGCCTTTGTGGTCTTTTGGCATCTGACAGTCACACAGCTAAAATCTCCATAATTTTCACTTTCAAAATTCAGTTCCATCTCGAGGGTTTCGATCTCCAAAACCCTAACACTAATTTTCCCCACAATTCCACTCCGTACAATTCCATCGATTCCTAGGGTTTCGATTGGGTGAAGAAATCTTGCGGAACCATGTACATCAAGGAGATATGCTTGGAGGGGTTCAAGTCGTACGCGACGAGGACCGTGGTACCGGGATTCGACAAGTACTTCAACGCGATAACGGGGCTGAACGGGTCGGGCAAGTCGAACATTCTCGACTCGATTTGCTTCGTCCTGGGGATCACGAATTTGCAGCAGGTTAGGGCTTCGAATCTTCAGGAGCTCGTGTACAAGCAAGGCCAGGCCGGGATCACCAAGGCTACCGTCTCCATCGTCTTCGATAACTCTGATAGGAGTCGGAGCCCCCTCGGTTACGAGGACCACCCGGAAATTACTGTTACCCGACAGGTTCGCCTGCAATTTCTCTCATTTCTGTTTAAATTAATTAGATTACGTTTTATTCAATCTCTTAGATTAATGCGTGGGAAATTTAGTCAGGAAGGTGGTTTTACTTAGTATGGTATCGTAGATTTGAATTCTGGGTTGTGCGTTGTGTGTGTGTGTGTGTGGGGGGGGGGGGGGGGGGGGGGGGTGTTCTTTCTTTCTTTCTTTTTTAGCATTGTGGAAGTGTATTTGCTTTTTCAATGGTAATTTGTGGATACGCTTGCTTAAGATTTTCTAGTGCAATACAAGTTTCAGGCTGTCAAGCGCTAGTGAGTATGTTTGGTTCTTATGAGTTAATATGTGGTGTGGGCTGGGGTCTCCGGAAGGTTTTGGGTTTGAGGGCTTCGGTTTTTTAGGGTTGTTGGGTTTTCTTTCTTGTTGTAGTCTGCTTTGGTAGTTTCTGTGTATACTCCCTGTTTATTTAGAAGTGCCTTACGCTTTTTTTAATAAAATCTTTCTTACTTATATAAAAATAAAAAATAAAAATTGTTTAGTGGCAATTATTGGCCTAATTTTGCAGATTGTGGTTGGTGGGAGGAACAAATATCTAATAAATGGAAAACTCGCCCAGCCTAGTCAGGTGCAGAATCTTTTCCATTCGGTGCAGCTTAATATAAACAATCCACATTTTCTCATAATGCAAGGGCGCATTACCAAGGTTTTAAATATGAAACCCCCCGAGATTCTGTCTATGCTTGAAGAGGCTGCTGGGACAAGAATGTACGAGACGAAGAAAGAGTCTGCATTGAAAACGCTTGAGAAGAAGCAGACTAAGGTTGATGAGATTAACAAGCTTCTTGATCAGGAAATACTGCCCGCTTTGGAGAAGTTGAGGAAAGAACGGACCCAGTACATGCAATGGGCTAATGGCAATGCTGATTTGGATCGACTTAAAAGGTTTTGCATTGCTTATGAATATGTTCAAGCAGAGAGGATTAGAGGCAATGCAGTGTGTGAGGTGGAACAGGTGAAGGCCAGGATTGCCGAGATTGATGACAATGTGGGAAGTGCGCAAGCAGAAATACAGGAGATGGAGACTAAAATATCAAAATTGACTGCTGAAAAGGAAGCAAGTATGGGTACGGAAGTTAAATCTTTGTCACAGAGAGTTGATGCACTTTCTCAAGATCTTGTGAGGGAAGTATCTGTGTTGAACAATAAAGAGGACACTCTCAAAAGTGAAAAAGAAAATGCTGAAAAGGTAGTTTTAATCTCCAATTCACTTTAAAATCTTTTTGGTAGTTGCAAAAAAAAATCTGTTCAGGTTTTGTTTCCTAAAAAAAAAAAAAAAATCCCTTCCCCCTTTTTGTCCAATTATGTGAATTGTTTTAATTAGACTTTCTTGATGGTTCCAGATTGTGAGTAATATTGAAGATTTGAGGCACTCTGTAGAAGAGAAGGCCTCTGCTGTTAGGAAGGCTGAAGAAGGAGCAGCTGATCTGAAAAAGAGGGCTGAGGAACTTTCTAAGAATTTGGAGGAGTATGAAAAGGATTACCAGGTATATATGTTCCCTTTGTGCATTTTTTTCTGTTCACATTGTTATTGCTTTCAGTTGATTGCAAATCAGATTGCATTTTGAATTTGATTCTGTAAAAACTATGGGTAGGGTGTGTTAGCTGGCAAAAGCAGTGGAAATGAGGAGAAATGCCTTGAAGATCAACTTGGTGATGCTAAGGTTGCTGTTGGGAGTGCTGAAACTGAATTGAAACAGTTGAAAACAAAAATAAGCCATTGTGAGAAGGAGCTGAAAGAGAAAACACATCAATTAATGTCAAAGCGTGAAGAAGCTGTTTCTGTAGAGAATGAGCTTAATGCCAGAAGAAGGGATGTGGAGAATGTTAAAACGGCATTGGAGTCTCTTCCATGTAAAGAGGGACAGATGGAGGCTCTACAAAAGGTTGGTACTCTTTTGAGGATTATCTCCACCAGTGGTATAGTATATAAATCTCAATTTGGTTATTTATTCTGTAAAACTAAAATATTTCTTCAGGATCGTGCATCTGAGTTGGAGCAGGTACAGAAGTTGAAGGATGAAATACGTAATCTGTCAGCACAATTGGCAAATGTTGAGTTCACATACCGTGACCCTCAGAAGAATTTTGACAGGTCAAAGGTAAAAGGTGTGATAGCAAAACTCATCAAAGTAAAGGATAGCTCCACAATGACTGCCTTAGAGGTTAGCATGCATGATACTTCATTTTACATTTCATAACTGAAATTTGGTAAGTTGATTCTGACAAGTTCAGTTATTTTCAGGTTACTGCTGGTGGAAAGATGTTTAATGTTGTTGTAGACTCAGAAAATACTGGAAAACAACTGCTTCAAAATGGCAACCTTCGAAGAAGAGTGACAATTATACCTTTGAATAAAATACAGTCCCACACTGTCCCCACTAGGGTTCGACATGCTGCTGTTAGATTGGTTAGTCACTGCATCAAACTTCCTCCACAATTATCTTTTTCAGTTAACCTAATGTGGTAATCATGCTATTCTTGCAATTTAAGGTTGGCAAGGAGAATGCAGAACTGGCGCTTTCTTTGGTTGGCTATGAGGAGGAATTGAAGGTGTGCTTCCAGTGGGCCCGTGTGATGTTTTAAGCCTCTTAACTGTGTGCTGCTCATTTTAAATTTAAATTGTTGATGTTTATGCTGTGGTATTATGCTGTTATACATTTTCGTAATTAGTAGTAAGTTCTATGATGCACTTTTTTTGCACCAAAACAAAGTAGGTGCTACAAGTTTTGTTGTATGCATTTTTCTTTTGGCTGTTCGCATAGTAGTCACAAACAGCAGATCTGTAGAGTCGTGATAAACTTCTGCACCTTTTTTCCTCCCTTTCTTGGATAATGGAAATATACATATGGGTATGCAGGGCTTTCTTCAATATGTTCTTCCTAAAAGTTTGTGTTGCAGGGTGCTATGGAATATGTATTTGGTTCGACCTTTGTTTGCAAGACCATTGATGCTGCAAAGGAGGTATGCTTGGTTTGCATTAATCTACATCATTGTTTGAGCAACTTGATTCAAGTTATGGTGGTTGTTATTGCTTTGGAGATGGCATATTTTATTTGCTGTTCTGTCTGGAAAACTTTTTGCATGGAGTTACTAACTGTGCTGAAGTTTTGAACTATTTTTAGTTTGATCAATAGCTTTTGAAAAAGTGTAGTAGTAAGTATGTGCTCTTTCCATCCCACAATAGATGATTCATTTTCCTCATTCAGTTGTCTCAAAATATGTGTAAGTTTCTAAAAACAAAAACATTTATCAGTTTAACTTTCCATGGTACCCTTAAAATTGAACCTGCGTCTTTTCAAATTTGGACCCACCTTTCTTGGCTCATCTAAAGGCATTTTAGGAAGAGAGTTTGTTTCATTAGAATGTGTGTCATATCTAAGTTTTCATTTATTGTGGAATTGAAGGTGCAGATTTTTTTTTTTCAAGTGATGAATGAACCTAATGTTAACATAGTTATTTTTGGCAAAAATAGCTGAGAGCATATGGGCATTTGTCTACATCTTAATTTGTTTACATTCAAAATCTGGAATTCGTTGCTATTGCCTGCTGTTCTGTCCTTGATATAGCATAATGCTCAGTAAGTGTATATATGTATACAATGTTCCAGTATTTACAGCGTGTCGAAGGCACAATAACAAACACATATTTATCTATGGTTATCTTATCGAAAGCAATGGAATCATAAATCATAAAACAAACACAAGAAAAATGCATGGTATCCTTATACAATGCTTGTAAATTGTCTTATATAAGTTTCCAACTTAGTGTTTGCCAGGGTTGGACACAAGTGTCCTGTCCTCGAGCATTTGACATGCCACTTTCTCAAGCCAAGAAATATCCCACAAATCATAAAGATTTCCTTGATATTTTCCCTTAGAGCCAATACTTAAAAAAAATTTATGTTTGTACCATTAGAAAGTGTAAACCCAAGCCTAGAATTGAAAATGAGGTAATCATAGGTATTATACCCAGCTCTGAGGGTAACAATGCTCCAATAAAAGCACAATTTGACTTGCACTTTCTCGTATGTTTTATAGGTTGCTTTCAATAGGGAAATTCACACCCCTAGTGTCACTCTTGAAGGTGATATATTTCAGCCAAGCGGTCTTTTGACTGGTGGAAGCCGCAAGTAAGTCACTTGAAATTTGTCACTGGCATGCATAAATCTTTTGTAAATACTCTCTTTCTCTCTCTCTCTCTCTCTCTCTTCAATAAGATTTTTAGTATTTCTGGCCAATAATTTAAAATTAATATGGTTCTTTACATGCTTTGTGTGCTCAATGTTCTAACTTAAAGCTGATGTTACTTTTATGCTTCATTAGAAGATGCTCTCAAGTATTTTTTTTTTGTCTTCTTCTGCTAGCCAACCTTATAAAATAACCATTTCTTGCCATAGGGGTGGTGGTGATTTGTTAAGGCAACTTCATCATTTGTCAGAGGCTGAATCAAAGCTTTCTACACATCAGAAAAAGTTGTCTGAAATTGAAGCAAAGGTAGACCTTGAACATCCTCTCATCTTTTCCAGAATAAAGGCAAAGAGTTTTAAAGAAAATTTGTTTCTTGTGCTTATCAGGAAAGTTTCTTTATATGCAAACTGGTGAAATACGTATTTTATGTGTCTGTTTTTGCATTAACTACCCAATTGGAGTAACTTAAGAGTTCCCTCCCAACTTAATTTTTACATGAGTAATGGCTATTAATATGTGGGTCATATAAATGCATTTATACCCTTGATGTTTGGTATGTTTAACTATGACTGCTGCATTTTTCTTGTGCTGACAGAATATGAAACAGTTTCCAATCATATTATGAGTGGTATAATCTGTTACATATATATTCAGGAAATTTTTCCCATTAAAAGATTGTTGTGCCTGTAATTTTTTATAACGACACTTGTGTATCTGTATATAGAATAGTTTGCCTGTACTATATAATGTGCAAAAGAAGCAGGGGTGGGCCAAAACCTGCCCACCCGACTTCCAACCCGGACCTGACACGAGTGGGTCGGCTTCCGACAAAGGGCATGTTGGATGTTGGAAGCCATCTTTCAATTTTGACAAATGTCGGGTCGGAAGGTCAATGGATTTTCCGACACTTCCCAACCCGACATGACTATTTTTTATTTTTTAGAGTTATATACCCTTTCGATACCTGTGATTTGACAACTTTATTTGTTGCCTCCTGTGCTTTCATTTGTATCACAGATTTTTCCGTCCAAAACTAACATCTGGCCATGTCATTGAATAGATGTCAGTGTAATAATGCGACACCTGTCCCCCCAAATGCAACGTCAGCGTTGACGTGGCTACCATTTTTTTTTTAATTTTTAATTTTTAAGGATTTATTTATTTTTTTAAAATCTTTAAAATAATAATAATAAAAAATGATAGCCACGTCAGCGCTGACATTGCATCTAGGGGACAGGTTTCGTATTATTACACCGACACCTGTCTGATGACATGGCCAGACGTTAGTTTTGGACGGAGGTACCATTTCTGTCTTTTTGCATAGCACAAGTACCATATGTGATACAAAAAAAAGTATATGGGGCAAAAAATAATGTTGTCAAACCATAGGTACGAAAAGGGTGTTTAACCCTATTTTTTAAACAACGTTGTTTGATTTTTATTATTTTAAATAAATTTTTTCCTGTGTCTAAAACTACATTGTTTTAGAGAAACTATAAATTTTTCTTTCCTTGGAACCCTAGTTGCATTGTTTGTATTTTGGTCTGGGCTCTCTCTCTCTTGAACCTTCTTGCTTTCCCAGACACTAAACACCCTTCGATCTCCAATCTCCATTGTTGATTGAGGTTAAACTCCAATATTCTATTATGAGCCTAATAATAATAGCTAATGTATTTTGTAGGTTTATAACTAATGTGTGAATAGGTGTGAGTTTTGTAATTGGGTTGTATGTTTTGTAAGTGGACTTTATGGCTACTGGAATCAAGGGCTTAGTGGGCAGTTACCTTAGGAGGGAAGTTGAAGCCCCTTTATATTAAGGGATTGGGTGCAGATGGGAGATATGTGTGGAGAAATATTGTTATTTGTAATCTAGAGGTTGGCACCTCGAATCAGCCATCTTTGTTTTCCTATTTGTATTTCCGTTTATCATATGTATTGGCTTGGATATTCAGATTATTAATCTGATTCCATTCAATATCAATAGTTCTTGCATTCCATTTCCATCTCAAAATATCAAATTAGAATGTAGGTTCATTTCAAGTGGTATTAGAGCCAGGTTAATCCTACAATGGCAATGAGTACACGCTGTTCACAAACAGAATGGCGACATTAAGAAAATCCAGAAATTAGCTAGACATGGGAGGATCTCACCCTACAATTGAGCCAAAGTCAAGAATGTATGATGATTGCATTAAGTACTCATGCATGAATGGTGGAGAACTCACGCCAGATGGGGGTGTGGGCTGGACAATCTTCTTGAGCTTCTGGAGATTGCGAGCAAAGTATTTGACGTTGTGCCTGAAGAACAACTACAACAGGTGTAGTAGCAAGGTGACTCAATTGAAGAGTCAAAGCTACTTTAAATAATGGATAAAGATGTTGGTCCAAGGGAACAAGGGGGGATTAGCGTACAGGATGAAACCAATGTTATCTTGGGTGTAACGATCCACCCCCAATGACACAATACTGTCCGCTTTTGACTCCCCATATCAGACTTCCCAGGAGGTCACCCATCCTAGGATTGCTCTCGCAGCGGCTCGCTTAACTGCGGAGTTCTGATAGGTTCATTGCCATCACGGCTTTAAAACGCGTTGTATCATAAAGGGTGCATTTATACATATAAGCACATCCTCATTCCCAGGCGATGTGGGACGTCACAATCACCCCCCCTTTGGACCCAGCGTCCTCGCTGGCGACCCTCATGGGATCACCCCATTCTTGGCATCCCAGCGAGTGCCCTCCGGCAACCCTCTTGGGCTTGTGCACGCTCCCACCATCTCAGGCTGGGCAATGGCTCTGATACCATTTGTAACGATCCACCCCCAATGACACAATACTGTCCGCTTTTGACTCCCCATATCAGACTTCCCAGGAGGTCACCCATCCTAGGATTGCTCTCGCAGCGGCTCGCTTAACTGCGGAGTTCTGATAGGTTCATTGCCATCACGGCTTTAAAACGCGTTGTATCATAAAGAGTGCATTTATACATATAAGCACATCCTCATTCCCAGGCGATGTGGGACGTCACATTGGGTCTCTGTTTTGGAGACTTACCAAGCAATCTGGCCGCTGCAGCTCTTTTTGGTGTTTTAACCATTGAAAGTCCAGATGATCACCTTTTGGAATCACCCAGTTGCATTCGCCTTCTACTCAAATTGTTGAAACCGATAGTCTCAATGGCTACTGAAGACAAAGCACCAACATGAGGACAAAATATTCTAGCATCATGTAATAATGTTGATGCATGTCTAGAATTAATGGTAAGTGTAGGTCCCACTTCTGTTGATATTGTTTCCAAGGTTCAAGAAATTCTTGCAACTTGCAAAGAATTGAACTCGGGTGATCAGAGGTATAGAGGAGTGGGGCGGCAAGAATTAGGCCCAAAATGGATTGCTATGCTAACTATGGTAATAGCTTGCTTCCGCTAATGCAGTAAAGAAGACAGGAGGTAATTTCAAGGAAAAGTTATGGCAGCATAATAAATTGGGAAGGGAAGTTGGCAGTGCGTGGCAAAAAATATGGAAAAAAGAGTGGGAACGTGTGGAATGGTTATTACGCTGGGCTGAATTTGGTTAGGAATGGTTTCCATTCAAATTGCACCTTGTGGGTAAGGTGCTTTGAAGGGGTGAAGTATTTTATGGGCCTAATAATAGCTAACGTATTTTGTAGGTGTATAGCTAATGTGTTAATAGGTCCGAGTTTTGTGATTGGGTTGTATGTTTTGTAAGTGAACTTTATGGCTGCTGGAATCAAGGGCTTAGTGGGCAGTTAGTTTGAGAGGGGAGTTGAAGCCCCTTTATATTAAGGGATTAGGTGCAGATCGGAGATATGTGTGGAGAAAGATTGTTATTTGTAATCTGGAGGCTGGCACCTTGAATGAGCCATCTTTGTATTTCTGTTTTTCATATATATTGGGTTGGATATGCAGATTATTAATCTACTTCCATTCAATTCAATATTTCTTACATTACATTTCCATCTCAAAATATCAAATTAGAATTTAGGTTCATTTACTTCTCTAGTATAATCTGGAATTTGTCAAAGACGAAGAGGTCTTTGTTGTCTTTGAAGACAAAGAAGTTTTTGTTTGTCAAAGATGAAGAGATCTTTGTACAAAGAAGTCTTCATTTTTTATGAAGACGAAGAACTCTTCATCTTCAAATAAGGAGATCTTTGTTGTCTTCGCCAAAGACGAAGATCTCTGACAAAAAAAAAAAAAAAAAGCAGCAAAAGCCACAAAATAAATAAATAAATAAAACAAAACTAGGAAAAAGCCCATTCAGTTTAGCCCCATCTCTGACTCTTCCAACAATCTCTCAGAGTTGGAGGTGGATTGAAAATCACCTCCGTTGGAGGTTTTCTGACTCTGGCGGAGACGGAAGCTGGAAGATGCATTTTCTGAGTTGATGCTCAGCCCTAAGAAGAAGTGATAAGTCTTCTTTGTTGTTGAAGCTGTTCTAAAGCTATTAGTTTCTTTGATGTAATGATAAACAAATATTAATGTAACACATTTAATAGCACACGCTTAAGTAGTTGTGCTCCAGTGTCCGGATTTCAAAGCATTCTTGTTCCCAACATTGTGTGTCCATATTCGAATGCAGAATGCAACACTTATGTTCATCTACATAGAACACATGTTTTGTTAGTGTTGGAGATTAACCCTTATGTTCATATCCACAGATCATGTGCTGTGATTGTTGCCTCTATTAAAAATGATCTTAAATTTAGAAAAATCTTGCTTATCTTCTCATTGTAATTTTATATGAACCATGGTTTCTCTCTCTCTCTCTCTCTCTCTCTCTCTCTCTCTCTCTCTCTCTCTCTCTCTCTCTCTCTCTCTCTCTCTCTCTCTCTCTCTTATAGCTGAATACAGTTTCCTACTGCTTTTATATCTTTGTTGATGCCTTCTTATCTTCACTTGCAGATTGCAGAGCTCCTGCCTCATCAGAAAAAGTTCATGGACCTTAAGGCACAGTTGGAGCTGAAATCATATGACCTTAAATTATTTGAAGGCAGGGCTGAGCAAAATGAGCATCATAAGGTTTGCTTCTTTTTCTCTCTCACATGTGACCTATGTACTTATGAGTTATATTTAGTTTTAATTGTTTTTTTTTTTTTTTTTTTCTTGGTGCAATCTAGCTTGGTGAAATAGTGAAGAGGATTGAGCAGGAGCTTGAAGAAGCAAAATTGGCGGCTAAAGAAAAGCAACTTTTGTATGAAAACTGTGTAAATACAGTTTCTTTGCTTGAGAAATCTGTCAAAGAGCATGATAATAATCGGGAGGGCAGGCTAAAAGATTTGGAGAAAAAGATTAAGGCAATTAAAGCTCAAATGCAGTCATCTTCCAAAGCTCTCAAGGTAGGTTTTGATGTTGCTGAGCTTTGTCATAAGGTTGTGTATAATCTTTAGGCAAGCTCACCTGATATTCCCTCAACCTACTACTTGTCAATGCTCCACATCGAAGTACTGTGAACCTAATCTTGCAGATTATGATGGTCAAATTTGTTTCACATTGGCTAGTTTAAGTCATATAACGTATTTCGCTTGCCATTTTATTGCATTGAAGTTTTCTTATGTCCCAGCCCCTCCACCTCCAAAAAACAAAAGAAATAGTGGGCAGATAGAAACCTCAAGGAGGTATCAATAACTCTACTCCTTGAGGTTTTATGTTAATTAGAAGTATTTCCTTTCAGGTTACATGTTGTAACAGCATTCATATACTATTTTCTTCCAATTTCTTATAAAACTAATTAAAAATTGTTAGAGGTGAATTTGTCAAAAATGTTTTTTATACAGGGGAGTTATGTGTGAGTCAAACACAAAACCTCTTGGAATGCTCGCGTATACTTAGAGGTCTTGAGTTCACTGTTATTTCAGAAATCATTTAGTAACTAATTGTTATTACCATTTGCTTCAGTTAGCTAATAGTGTTTGATTTTTAATAGCTCTTTGATTTTTTGCGACTTGGTTTTGCTGGCTAGTAGGGGCATGAAAATGAGAAGGAGAGGCTTGTTATGGAAATGGAAGCTGTTGTAGAGGAACGTGCATCCTTAGAGACTCAACTAGCTTCTTTGAGAACACAAATCGAAAGTCTCACTTCAGAAGTAGAAGAGCATAAATCCAAGGTAAACCTCTTTTTTTTTTTTTTTTTTGGTATGAAAGTAAGATTTTTTAAGAACAGAAAAAAAAAATACAAAGAAACAGCTGACTGGCCTCCAGCACAACAAGAAGAAGGGCACCTGCGGCTAAACACTAATGAATATCAGAACAACACAAAGAAACAGTAGGGCTGGCCCCCTGCAAAGAGCAGCAAGGGAACCAGCAGCTAAATGCAGATATTTGCTTTGACAAATTCTGCGCTGTAAAAATTACTGTCTCATGCCTCTGTGTTGCAGGTTGCTGCCACAAGGAATAAACATGGTCAGGCGCAATCTGAGCTAAATCTGATCCGTTCAAAGATGCAGGAATGTGACTCACAAATCAGTTGTATTCTTAGGGAGCAGGCGAAACTTCAACATAAAATTAGTGAGACTAATCTTGAGAGGAAGAAAATGGAGAATGAGGTAATTTGCTAATTTCCCTCCTCATGTATTCCCTTTAACTTGATCTACTAACCAATCCACCTTTGGTTCTCTTTATTAGGTAAAACGAATGGAGATGGAACAGAAAGATTGCTCTACAAAAGTAGACAAACTGATTGAGAAGCATGCCTGGATTGCGTCAGAGAAATTGCTATTTGGAAGAAGTGGGACTGATTATGATTTTGCATCTCGTGATCCTTTGAAGGCAAGGGAAGAACTTGAGAAACTGCAGGCCGAACAATCAGGGTATGTGACTTAGAAAAGTTCATTTTTATGTAAATTGTTGTTAGTTATATGTTTCGCTACTAATACCGTTTTCTTCGACTGGTTAATGTCTTTTATGGAGCAAAGTGGTTATTGTATATTTGTCTTTGTTTTCCTCTGTGAAGCCTTGAGAAAAGGGTGAACAAGAAAGTAATGGCAATGTTTGAGAAAGCAGAAGATGAGTACAATGAGTTGATGTCTAAGAAAAACATCATTGAGGTTGGTTACCGCTAATCTGTCTAAACATTCTTGTACGTTGATTTCTCTTTACTTACTCTAGTTCTGTTTTGCCTAGAATGACAAGTCAAAAATTACGAAGGTAATTGAAGAGCTAGATGAGAAGAAGAAGGAAACACTAAAAGTTACTTGGGTTAAAGTTAACAAGTGAGTCGTGTTTTATTCTAGATCTTCTGCTTGTTAATTTTTAATGACATTCAGAGTGATCATCTATCTTTCCCATCATTTTGATGGTTCAACTGGTTCTTATTTCAGAGAGTTTGATGGCACTTAACTGTCAGAATTTTGTTAATTTGCTTCAGTGACTTCGGATCCATCTTCTCTACCCTATTACCGGGAACCATGGCAAAGCTAGAACCTCCTGAAGGATGCAGCTTCCTTGATGGTCTTGAGGTTCGTGTTGCATTTGGAGGTGTTTGGAAACAATCCCTGTCAGAACTCAGTGGAGGTCAACGATCTCTGCTTGCATTATCTCTAATCTTGGCACTGCTCCTTTTTAAACCAGCTCCACTTTACATATTGGATGAGGTATTACAAACTTAAATTCTTCTTACTGATTTGATCTGTGATCAATAATCCTACTACTCTTGGAGTAGCTGAATTGGAATACCTATTTCATAATTGATTCAACTAGTCTGTAAAGTCGTAGGATTATCTCTGCTTACCTATAAAAAAATAAAAAATAAAATCTGACCTTTAATCCCACTTATCAAGAAAAAAAAAAAAAAACTAAGCTTTAATCCCAACTGAGTGGGGCTGGGTACATTTTGATTCCTTTGTCAAGCTAGTTGGACAAGTTTGGAAAATTTGCTGGGATTTTTGAATTCCAATAATATAAAACTAGATAAAATTCGAATTAGGTCAAAAAAATCTTTTTGGGATTTGCAAATTAATGTCAATGGTCCACTATTGATGTAACTTGTTGAAGACTTCCACCCTCTCGATTATTTTTTATTTGGTCTTGTTAATCACCGTTCCATAAGCTTAAACTAGTTGAAAATTGTGAATTTAATTAAATTTTAATGCTTCCCCTGTTAATTCTTTCTTAATTTCCAACTTGACAACATTTCCAACACTTCTCTCTCTCATACATAGTGTTGAATTTCCCAATTAGCTTGCTCTCTCTCTCTCTCTCTCTCTCTAAATCTCTCTTTCTTTTACTCGAATGCATATATTGATTTCCTTGGGTTCGCATCAACTCCATTTAGTTCTTTTATTCTGGATTCTTGTTTCCTTTGGGGATAGAGAGTTGGTGTTTTGTGGAAGCAAAGAAGTTTTTGTTTATGGTGGTTGAAGGGGCCTCGGTGGTGAGATTGGAAGAGAGGAGGAGAAACTTTGAGTTTCCTCATGGAGCTCTATTTTCTTTTATCATTTGTTGGGTCATGTAGTGCAAAAAGTTGTTCTCAGATGGATCTGCAAATGATTTTGTTTTTTGAGGTGGTTTACAGGTCGATGCAGCTCTCGATCTAAGCCACACACAGAACATTGGGCGAATGATAAAAGCTCACTTCCCACATTCACAGGTTTCATGACACTTCCCATCCTCGCAGGGTTAATGCTTGCTTCTGATTTATGTGATGTTTTATGCTTTCTCTTTTTCTTCTTCACTTTCTGCTTTAACTTTATAGAAATATGAAGCATAAATTTGTAGAGCATAAGGCATATCAAATTAGTAGAACATAGTGTTTTTATTTGTGGATCTATTTAAATAAAAACTTTGGGAACATTGTGAAAAGTATTATTCATTTTGGCTGAGGCATACCATGAAAACTGCTGCTCGACTCTATTTGGCCCCTTTGGATATGATGTTTACTTGGGTTTTGGTAATTTAACACTTAGTTGCCATAACTATTTCTCAATGCGTGTATATATTATTGCTTGGTCAGTTCCCAATTTTTTCCTGAAAAGGAGAGTGAAAGTTGTTGCTTGGATCAATGCTTGACTCAAGATACCTGCAGAAAGAGGAATAAAAGTCTTAGATCTTAAAAGTGAAACTACTCGAGGCTTTTTTATGAAATTCTGTCAACTGATTGTCTAGTAATAGAACATTTAGCCTGAAGTGTGCTATGTTTGCTTGTGCAATAGATGATATGCCATACATGAAACGTTTGAAAGCAAGGATAAATGTAGTGGAATATATTGTATTTGAATTGTATCATATGATACAAGGCAAGGCTACAATATGCACCATATATGCTGAATATAGATACTGTATGCAAATTCTAATAACAACAATTTCAAACCTTTTGCTTGGCAAAATTATTAGAATGTTGCTTCTATGGTACTAACCAATACAAAAGCATCCTAGCCAGAGAGAGAGAGAGAGAGAGAGGAGAGAGAGAAATGGCAGTTGCCATGTCACGTCATGTGTTGCATGGAGAGTTCAACCAGCAGCTATCATCTCAGCTATTTGATAGAACATGCAGAGTAGAGTTGTGCAAGTAGATTAACTTCAACCAAGAAAAAGCGCACACACACAAAAGAGCATTTAAAGGTCAACTTTTACTTTTCCATATGATTAGGGTGCCACACTTTAGGTCCTATATAGATTTGACCAATGCAAGATGCTATTTCTTTTAAAAAAAACTATTAAATTCTCAGTGAAATTTTGAAAAGTTCATTACTTGCAAAAGTGAGATTATGGGGTCTAGTACTTTAAATTCAGTTCAATTTGATATCTTTTTTTATTTTTTTATTTTTATTTTTTTGCTTTGTACCAAAAAGTTATGTTTTATTCTTTTTTAAATGTCATATACAAAGGAATGAATATTTGATATCTAAGTTGTTAACGAGAAGAATTTCTTGTCTTAATTGTTCCAGTTAATTAGGAAAATAAAGTGTAATTTACCATACCAGATGACTTTATAAGATTTAACATTTGATAGCACCCAATTTAGCATAAATGAGGCCTACAGTAAAGCTTTTTATAAAATTAGTAAGCATTCGAGAGATCAGTGATTATGATTGTCCCTGTGTAGCTTTTCTACACTTGGAATTATCAAGAGGGCCCCCTTTCTTGAAATATAAATGCTTAGTAATTCAACATATTTGTAGAAAGATAGGTCAAAGAATGACGTGCCGAAAATCAAATTTGAGTGGGGATGTTATTAGAGAAAATCAGCTTCCTGTTACATTAAGCCTAGTTGGGAGTAATCTTCTATTCTTTGGTTTTTTGTTTTTGCAGTTTATTGTAGTCTCGTTAAAAGAAGGCATGTTCAACAATGCTAATGTGCTTTTCCGGACAAAATTTGTGGATGGTGTTTCCACTGTTCAGAGGACTGTTGCGGCTAAGCAGAGCAAGTGATCGATGCTGTCTTGTGATGTCTTAGCATTTAATTCTAGTAAGGTGTGTGTGTGTGTGTGTGTGTTGAGAACATATTTTTTGAGTTATGTTTTTTTTTTTGGTAGCTCATGAATCCCATGGAATCTAAACCCATGATCTTAGCTGCAAATATTAGTGAGTATATTGATGATTTTGCATCAAATGGCCTTCCACCCCATAAGAATATGAACAGAGTGGTTGCTTATGCAATATGGACTGCCTTTTTCAGTTGTTTTGGGTTGTCCTGGGTTATGTCTAGACGAGTAGTCGACTTGTATGCTTATTGGTGGACTGCTAGCAGCACTTAGAGTGCTGTTGTGTGGAAGATGGTACTTTCGTGCCTCTTATGGTGTTTATGGAGGAAAATGAATAATAGAAGTTTTGAAGACTGAGAAGACATTGGAGGAGATTGAGATTAATGCCTCATTTGGTTCACAGAATGGATATTTCATTAGGAAAATGAATAACTATTACTAGGAATGAAAGTGTGTGGAATGAAATTTGGGGTGGGTATTCGTTCGGTTCGATTACCGACAAAATTGGTTAATTCATCGATTTTATTTCGACAACCTTTAATTTTGATATTTTCAGTTAAAACGGTTAAAATGTAGTGGGTTAAGTCGGTTAAAAATGGGTTAACAATCGGTTAACCTTTGAAAATTTCTCTGTTTTCTTCTTCCTCTGACCAGTAAGATCAGGGTTGCTGGATGCTCAAACACGATATGACTCCACATGGTTTGCTTGTGGCTGGGAAACTTGTGAGCATGAGTATTTGTATAGAGCTTCCTATGCCCATTCCTTAGAATCAGTTATTCCTTACTCTAGTGTCGGTTTGGTCGATTGGTTATAAGTCAGTTCAGTTAACCCGAAAGGGGAAAAAAAATCACCTATACCGATTATCGAACCGAAAGTCAAAATAAAAATCTATACCTACTAACCAACCAAAATAAGTCGGTAGAGGTGGTCAGTGGCGGTCGGTAGGCGATAGTCGGATATTTTGCTCACTTCTAAATGGAATAGTTATTCACATTCTTTAGTTGGTGACAAAAGATATGTCCTAATTGGAATTGAAACAAAATTACTAAAAAAATCACATGATTTTTGTATTTTTTTCTAAAACTAAATTAACGAAAAAATGTTTAATTGTTGTGGGTGGCCGGCCACCCCTGAGAGGCTCCAGGGATGGCCTTAGACTCTCGGCCATCCCCGACGCGAATTGGGGGTGGCCCGACACGAATTAGGGGTGGACAGGCCAGTCACGGTGAGCATCGGGGGTGGCCGGCCACTTACAACAATTCAACATTTTAATTTATTTTTTTAAGGATTAAAATAAAATAAAATGGTTTTTTTTTTTTTTTGAAATGTTGTCTATTCTCATTTTTTTAGAGGAATGAGTATTCCTCTTCGTAAAGAAATAGTTATTCCCGTGGGAATAACTATTCTTAGGTGGACTAACTATTCTTAGGAATAGGTCTCTACCAAATAAAAAAAATGACTATTCCATAAGAGTAGTTATTTCATTCTAGTGGTCTATTCCGCAAACGAAACTCTATATATTTCGGCAGCTGTTTTTGTTGATCCTTTGGCGATTAGTTTTCATAATTTTCTTGTTCTTTTTGCTCCTAGTTAGGTGTGTTCTCTTGTGTAATTCTAGTGTACTTGAGAGCGTCTTATGCTTTTAATGATATCTTGATTGCTTAGGATCCCAAGCTTGACAGATTTTTGGGTTTTGGAGTCATATGCAGATTTATAGAGGTTTAAGATTACACTCTTTTAACTACTGTCTATTCTAATTTTCCAAAAATTGTCTGTTCAGGTGGCTGTATGTAAGTCAAGCTAATGGAGAGTTTGCAGTTACCTCCATATATCCAGGCCAGTGAAGTTTATTACTGGGTAAAGGAATTCTTGATACAATGCTTGTATATTTGCTGTTGTATTCCTAATATTGTAAGTTATTTCCATGTATGTTCATCTGTAGATATACACTTTGTCTGACAATCCATTTTAGACGACCTCTTGTTAGCAGAGTATAAAGAGTTGTGCTTCTTCCTCTTAAGAGTAAAACCTATTTCTGCAGCCTAAAAGCTTCTTGTTTGGTCAGGTTGACTGTCCAAAGTCTGATTTGCAAACTCATTGCTAAAGAATTGCAAACCTCCAGCTACTGATCTGATTTCCTTTGCAACACATTCATCACTTTCCTCTATTAAATGCTACAGATCAATCTTTAATACCTCCTCTCTTTTCTTTTTTCTTTCTTCCTTTTTATTTATTTATTTATAATAGAATGGTACTTTGGTCATTTCAAGTCTTAAGGGAGTTAAGTGCGATTTTTCCATAATAAATAAGGTTTGTAATTCAGTTTAACATATTCAATTAATTCAACTATATTATATTCAAATGAAATGACCACCTGCATGAGCTGTGAAGTTACTGGTCCTCTGATTTTCCTTTTGAAGTTCTAAGGTTTCTTATATGAAAATCTCCCCTCTAGTTTTTAGGGATCTTTGTTCCATACCAGCTAAAGTTATGCACAATTTAGATCCAGATGTACGGAAAAAAAAGAAAAGTCATTGGCACAAAGAACCATGCCCACAACGGATAATGCCTAAGATCATTGGAACATGAGAAAATCCTATTTCACATGACAGGATTTTTTAGATCTTGACAAGCATACTGGCGGTGCCATAGAAAACTCATCTATTGTGGCGAATGTCTCCTATGTACATGCCAAGTACAACCTATGTGTCTCTCACTCAGGATTACAAATCCACGTTTATATTTCATTTGATTTCCCAAAATGAATATGATCGACACGGTTTGTTTCTGGGTTTCGCGGGATTTCTTGTCTGAGGAATATGAATTGGGGATCGATTGGCTGATCGAAAATGAAGATGTAAGAAGAAACCATAGAACATCCTCCGATCCCTTTGACTTTCTCAAGCATGTCAAATTGGGAGCCAAAATTAAGTACAAGAGTAATGTCATACAAGTAAGTCATATTTAAAAACTCAGTTGACTTGAAGCAGGAAAAAGAAAAATTCATTTAACAAATTTGCAAGTCAAACACTCATTATTTTATTAATTTATTAAGGTACATCTGCGTTGGGAGTCAGCAATCTCATTAAATTTAAAAGACGAATATGTTGCACCCACAAAGCTGAAATGACAGTTTTTTTTTTTTTTTCAAATCAAATCTTCAAGTCTAGCTTTGCTTCAAAGTGAGGGAGGGAAGGAGTGGGGAAGATAGAATATATATTATAATGGCTTATATTATCTTGAGAGTAAACTAGTTGACTTTTTATATAATAAAATGGTTCAATTTAATATGTAATTGTTTTTGTTTTTTTTTTTCCTTCTTCCCGAGTAGAAAACGACTTCCTCTGAAAAAACGATATACGTACCTTCGGATGATGAATTGGGCCATTTGATAAAATCCCTATAGACATGGAAGATCCGGTGCTTTGATTTGTACACTTCAATTATTTATTTTAACGTCTCATTACAAAATTCTTTTGGTTGAAGTGTCTTAAAGAAACCGTTGATGATGTTGACTTTTATTGTGTGTATATATAGCCGGAGGTAGAGAGCCAATTTGTGTTGTGGCCTAAAAACACATTACACAGAGAGACAGAGAGAAAGAGAGAAAGAGAGAGATGAGGAGCAATCAGGTGCGGTTGAACTGTGGAATAACAATGCCTCTGATTGGACTAGGCACATATTCCTCCCAAAATGATAGGGAGACGACAGAGCTAGCCATCCATATGGCCCTCAAGGTAGAAAATGTATTACTTGCCCATTTATCTAAATAAACAAATAAAATATATATATATGTATATATCTCTGATTTTGTTTGCTAATTTTAGTGATTTTGGAAGGTATGTTTTTCTATGAAAATGCTGACATCCAATCATCCATGGTTGTGTAATATTATTATCATTGCAGATGGGTTACCGGCTTTTTGATACAGCAAAAATTTATGGTTCCGAACCAGCTGTGGGAAAAGCTTTGAGAGAGGCAATCCTCGATCGGACGGTAGAGAGAGGAGACATTTTTGTTACATCTAAACTCTGGGGTAGTGATCACCATGATCCTGTTTCAGGCCTCAAGCAAACTTTGGGGTAAGCACTATAATAAGCACACGCATTAACATAATAACATCCTCTTGTTTATTCTTGGAGAATAATTATTTCACAATAAATTAATAACACCAAAATCTCTTTTGCAAATCTCTATTATAGATGCTGGAAAACGGGTTTTTTTTTTAAAAAAAAAATTCACTTAGCCCTCTTATGTTACACCCAAGGTGATGGTAGTAGTGTAAATTTATAAGTAGAGATGATCGGTTTCTTTCTTTAATTATAATTCTACTTCATGTCAGCATAAGATGTTACGATTTTAAGTGTCTCATGTAGCTTAAATATATGTATATAAGCTCTTGGACATCCACCTCGATAAGACGGTTTTCAAGAAAATATGACAAACGATTCCATATTCTAATATTTGTTTTTGGTTTGTGTTGGGAATTAGGAAGTTGGGCATGGAATATGTGGACATGTACCTGGTGCACTGGCCAGTTAAGTTGAAGCCGTGGGCTTGTGATGCCGTCCCCAAAGAAGAGGACTTTGAACCGTTGGATCTTGAGTCCACCTGGGCTGGGATGGAGAAGTGCCTGGAGATGGGGTTGTGTAGATGCATTGGTGTCAGCAATTTCTCCAGCAAGAAGATCCAACGGCTGCTAGGTTTTGCTTCTGTACCTCCGGCCGTCAATCAGGTACACTAGCATGGTCATTTGAAAAAATCTGAGAACGGCGTCGTCATGCCATTTTCATTGTGGTCGCTCTTGTCATCAAATATACAATTATTTTAGTCCAATGTATGTGTACCAGCAAAGTCGAATTTTTCAAACTTAGTGACATAGGTTTGAATTTAAGTCAATAATTAACTAACCACAAGTCAACAACCTAAATTTGTTTAAATCCAAAAATAAATAAATAAATAAAAATTACTTTTAGCCTTTTTTTTCCCATCAACTCTCTCTCTCTCTCTCTCTCTCTCCATGGAGAAAATCAACTTCCATTATCTTATTTTTGCCTTCCATACGTGTCGTTCATTTTCATGTTTGGCTATAATTAATACCAATAGAAGTATATATATATATAAAACCGAAAAGACGTGAAATATAAATATATATATATATATATATATATATATATATATATATATATATATATATGATGAGGCATGCAAAAGTCAATGATTTAGTGAATAGTGCTATTGAAATCAACAGTGTACCCAAAAGAGTGGCATGCATGTACTTTCAAACATGCTTCAACTATGCCCCTAATCCAGAAGGACCAAAAACAAGAGCTTTGTCACACATATGCAATGGAGTAATGTTAAATATTATATTTTTATTCCATTGTTATTTTATTGGGCTGATATTATGACAATGCCTATAACCTCTTAAATTAATCATTGTTAAAATAATAATAATTAAAAAAAAATTCAAGGGATAATGAGCATTATCACGTCATCCTAGTGAAATAGGGTAAAATAAAAGTGTAGTATTTAGCGTTACTCATACTGGAATATGTATAATATATAAGTAATGTTATATACTACACATCTGTCTCACTTGTTTAACAAGGCATTATATATTAGCACTTGTTAAAAAATAAGAAAATTCAAAAACTGATGGGTATTGTGGCTATTGTCACATCAGCCCAATTAAATAGAATTTGAATGAAGGTGTAAATTAATGCTTGTTAAAAGCTTTTTAACTAAAACCACTAATTATATTCCTTGTAATATTAATAGGTGGAAATGCATCCAATGTGGAGGCAAAGCAAGCTCCGAGAGACATGTGGAGAACACAAAATCCACGTAAGTGCGTATTCACCGTTGGGTGGGCCTGGGAATGCTTGGGGATCAACAGCTGTGATAGATGACCCGCTCATCCAATCCATTGCTCTCAAACACCGAGCAACCCCGGCTCAGGTACACAACAACTCTCCTACACCACACTTAATTACCTAATATTTAATTTATAACCCAATAATATTACCAGAATTGCTAAAAAGTACCACAACATTCTATTATTACATGTTATTTTTAATTAAAAGATTGTCTAATTAAGTTTGCTCCAAACTACATACGAAGGTCGCTCTAAAATGGGGATTATCGAAAGGATCAAGCGTGATCGTCAAGAGCTTCAATCAGGAAAGGATGAAGGAGAACATGGGGTGCTTCGATCTCAAGTTGGACGATCAAGAAATCCTGGCCATCGATAAGTTGGAAGAGACGAAGATCATGAGAGGGGAGTTTCTTGTTAATCAAACAACAAGCCCATACAGGACGATTCATGATCTCTGGGACGATGAAATTTGAGTCAAACTACAGCATTACATTTGCAGTGCATGTCTAACTTGTAATAAAAATTCACACAACCTTTTCTTTTTCTATTTTTCATGTTTTCCATTGTACTCCACGTTAAAGAATTTTCAAATTAGTATGTAAATTAATTGCTTTGTGGTTTGGAAATTTTTTAAATGGAAAGTACTAAAGCATTTTTGAAAGAAAGAGAGTCCCACATGAAAAAAGTGAAAGTCAAATTGGCAAACCAGTTTTCTTACGCATAAAAATTATTTCTTCTTCTGTCTTAATAAACGCTTTCTGTTTTCTAAAATTCGAATCTCTCTCTTGCTAGAAGTTAAGTTTCGTTTGTGCAAAACGCAACCAAACAACAGAGATTTTTCTGGGCTCCATTATATCCTGGTTGTAACCTTTTGCATACCAATTCATTATAATTTGGTGGGAACAAATAATTTCTTAAGGAAAACGACACAATAATGCACCTTAGGAACATTTTGTTTTCTGTCTTACCCCTTAAAACTCCATTAATGCTGAAAGGTTTTAATGGGTTTTATTCATGCTCACGGATGGAGTTTACAAGTCTAGGGAATGTGGGGATAAGTTCATTTTAAGAGTAAACAAAATTCAAGAGAAATATTATGTCAAATTTGTCTAGTTCCCTCAATAAATGGGAGAATGTTTTCCTTCAAATATTATTGAACAAATAATCATATTCCATTAATTCCTATTACATTTAGATATGATAACGTTTCTCACGCCTGCTTATTCTACTAAAGACATTAAGAGTCTAGTTCTTGGAACCGGATCTACATAATTGAGTTTTTAAGTGTAGGACCAAAAATAAGGGGATCTATTTAGTGAATGTAAAAATGTTGAATCTTATATTTACACTTTAAAATTAGCTTGCAATGAAAGGGTGTTTAAAAGCTTATATACACATAAGTAAAATTTCGCATAAGCCATGTAGGACTCTCAGAACCGTAACATACCATCACATTCCGCAACCAACGTCCACGACAGCCCATTTTATTGACATTGTAGTCTTTTCTCTTTTGACAGCTCCACTCACCTATTAGTATTCAATAACTTAACACTATGCCCACGCACGGTATCAAGACATTTTAATCCGGCCTATACAGACTTTAATTTATCAAAAATTATATGTAGCTCAACTAGTCATGTCCACACGGTTTCTCAAGAAAGTTGGCTTTGATTTTAATGGTAACAAGAAAAACGGGGAACAATGACAGCTGCATCTTTTTTTGTTTATCTAGAGGGGTTGTACAGAGAATGCATTTCAAGCATAATTACAATGCGAAGAAAAAGATGAGTTCAATGCATACAAATCACATCATACAATTAGACTTCAGAATAACCCCTCCCTCCCCTTCTAAAATGGTGAACTGATAAAAACATAATAATACGGTGGAATTGTAACCATAGAATACGGCCTAATCGTAACAATACATTTGTAAAACGTCTCAAACACCAAGGGAACACCAAGTATCATAAAACAATAACTTATCCAACCATTACTGGAGCCCTGCACGCATGCTTTCTAGAGAATGATCTGGTCTCAAAAATCGGGCACCTGGATTTCAGGAAGTGCAGGGTGTTGCAATTGGAGCGAAACCGAATTGCAATCAAAAGATTACGACTCCCAAGACCCTTCATTTATCCAAGAAAAGTTTCATACGGCTAGAGGCTCAAGAAAGGTCCCTGTGAAAAGCTCAGCTTTACATTCACTTCCTGACATTTGGTCCTCCAACTTCCAGCCACTTCCCAATGTAGTCATGCCCGGAACCCTTACGGATTTTGGTCTCTCTCCCCATTTGAATTTAGATCATTACGAGGGCTATCTGAATGAGAGAGGGAAAGGAAAATTAAGTTGTGAAAGACGTAATAGTGAACTATATGTAGCATTAGTCATCACTTATTTCCTAGCATATCAGAGATATGTTAGAAAACTAAGAGCCATTTAGTTCATCTTTGTTTACCCCTTTCTTCCCGGTTGAATAAAAACCTCAAAATGGAAAGCATCTTTGACAGACACCTTATTTTTCATTCTCCTTTCTGCAATCTTTTCTTTTCCTATCATCTTCTTGGATAAGTAATAAAGGGTGTAGACCTAGTTAGTATACAAGAGATGCAAAAAAAAAAGAAAAAAAAAAAAATCCTATAAATGAAAATGTTATTATACATAATACACATTCAGTAATAAAGCTTAAAACTATTGAAGGTTCATTTAATACCTCTCTCAGGCTAACATCAGCATGTGTTCTAATTTTCAGCTGGTTGTCTCCCCTTTTCGTTGGACTCAGATGAAATGCCCTGCTCAATACACTGTACAAAAATAATTATCAAGGAAAGGAATCAGAACAACATTCTGCTCCAGAAACAAAGAAAACCACTAACAATATGATCCAGGCTCATTTTAAGATAATCAGGAAATGAGAGGGAGACAAAAGGGAACTACATTGCACCAAGGAAACATAAAGCTCTAGGTTTTATGTAATATCCTAGTTAAGGAAACACACACACACACACACACAATGGAAACACCTAGCACAGCTAAAGAAAACCACTAATAATATAATGCAGGATCATTTTAAGATAATTATGATATGAGATGGAGACAAAAGGGAAACGCATTGCACCAAGAAAACATAAGCTTGGGGTTTTATGTAATATTGTAGCTAAGGAGACAAAAAGGAAACACACAAGTAAAACACCTAGCGGCTAGCACAGCTAAAGTATTGGTGAGGAGTTTGTTCCCACCTCCAGAGGAACTGAACTCTAAGCACATGGAATAAGGGAACTATATGAGTCAACCTACTCCCCCAGAATACAACTGCCAAATGAAGCCAATTAATTGCATAATAGGCAAAGAGCCCTGACCATCCAGTCTTGAACCTTCCACTCATAGATGAGGTCACCATCGCCTAAATACTTTTTGAACTTTTTTTTAGGCCCATCCCATAAATATATCTTTCAGCTCCCTTCAAATATTATTGGCTAACCTCGGATACATAATACATAGAATATGCCTCAAACTGGCCAAACAAATTCTAGATCTAAATAAAATGCGAAAATCCAGTCAGTGAGCAATTTAGCCCTGAAACTTGATGTACAGACAACCATGAAGTCAAACTGTTTTAGCACTACATTTAGTTTCAAGAATTATACATTTCATAGGTGGGTGAAGACACAAGGACTCAAGTTGTGTCTCTGTCACAACCTGTCTCATTTATCAAAACCTAAGTTATGCATTTGTACCATTCCCCAGTAATCATGTCATTTGAATCTCTTTGTTTATGAAGACAACACCAAAAAGCTGTCTTCAGAGCAGACAGCTGGGATCAAAAACCATATTTTCCAGGTGGAAAGAGCAATCAGATGGACAGAAGAGCTCAGTATCTTATAATATTAATGCAGCCATGGAATATCATCTTGCTGCCTTCAGACAAGCCAGCATCTTATAATATACCTGAAGAAGATAACCGTGCAGCCAATCCAGTGTTTGTGGGAATGCCGTTGGTGATATATTGACAACCGTCAAACCCTATTCCAAGAAAATGAAATAAAATTAGGTAGGAAAAATAATTAACACTTATCACCCAAAAAAATAATGACGAAAAAGACGGAAAGCAGCATTCTAAAACTCCTGATTACAAACAATTGGGAAGTTTGGGTATCCCTAAAAAAGAGTAACTATTATACAGAATCCTAAAATTATGAGGAAGGTGAAGCTCCTAGTTGCAGGCACTTTGAAATCCAGTAAGGAGAGATAACAGTGCTTTTAAGCTCACTGATATCAATGGCAAGAACATGCATTTAAAGAAAAACAAATCTCACACTGAGTAATACCCAACTGATCCAGCACTTTAACTATTCATTGTAGGATTAAAATTTCAATAATCGAAAAAGTAACTGATACACTAAACTATCATGAACTTGGACTCAATGATATCATGTCCCTTTGTAGCTGAACTTCACCGAACTTTTCCAAGTGAATTTAAGCTCACTGATCCAGCAATTCAACTTCTCATTGTAGGATTACAGTTGCAATAATTACATTTATCACTCATATACAACACTTTATCCTGAACCTGGGAGAAGCCCTGGGGTCAACAATTACTTCCTTTTCTCTCTTAGTCAACAATTTTAATTTCTTAGTACCTGGAAATATAAACTCCATGAAAAAATAAAAATAAAAAATAAAACCCTATATAAAAATCCAATAAATTAGAAATTCAAAAAAAAAAAATCCTTTTGACTTTGAAGTCGCAAACTTGACAGAATATATATATCTCAAACCCAAAACACCTGTCATCTCGTAAGCTAGAATCTCCAGTAAGATCTCAGCTATTCAAAATATCATGAATTTTAAACTATATTATATTTTTTGGAAAATATATTTCTCTAGACCTTATGTAATGGCACAAATGTAACTCCAGATCATGATCACATCTACTTGTTTAAGCTTTAAAAGATGAAATAAAAGGACAACTAAGGACTTATCAAACAAATGATTTGAAAGCCCTCTCCTCTGTCTTGCTCCATGCTTTATTGCAAAAAGCGGCACCAAACTGACAATAAAGACATACAATCTGATCTCGGCAATAATCCTCCTACCTTGTTTGGCCCAGAAAAACTTTTCAGTTTATTTTATATTCTAGGAACTATTTTTTTTTTTTGATAAGTCTTCTAGGAACTATTAACCAAGAATAGGACCACTTTCCCACTTTTTCTGCGAATCTGAATATACGAATTTGAATCTAAAAGCTTCATAAGCATGAGAGTTTAAGCCACAAAAGCATGATTCCACATCCTATTAATCCGTACACTCCAGTAAGGTGGTTCCAAGTAAAGATTTTGTGTTCTGGTCATGAATGCCATAAGTTCATGCTGTTCATTATTAAAAGATTATTCAACTATCCCAATACTGAATGAAAACTAGAAATTCAAAAGCTGATGTACGGTGAAAAGATATCTTTATGGAAATAAATTTCTGAAATTGTGATGTAGAATGAAACTTAAATAGTTCGAACAAGAATCTTTCATTTTTTTCCCTTTGTTTCCCTCTTTATATTGGTCATTGACCCTACAACCTTTAGATTAAATAAGTATGTTAAAGTATTAATTAAATGATTAAATTCAATCTTTTTAATCAGCTTGAACTTTTGGGATAACTGGTCATTTAACATGGTATCACAGTAGAGGTTCTAAGTTTGAACCATGACTTCACAGTTTACCTCTCATTTCAATTACTTGTTGAGGAAGAGTTTGAGCCTACACATAAGCGGAAGTACTAAAGTATTAATTAAATTATTAAATTTACTATTTCCTATAAGCTTAAGCTTTTGGAATAATTTGTAATTTAACAAAGCATCTAACTACCATAGCCACATAAACTTGTATTTTCCTCATGTTAATTGGATGCTTTAAATTATTGAAATCAAAAGTTGAAACCTGAAACAGCTTTCAGCATTTTCTACACTTAACAGATGAAAGGACAAGACTAAGCTTTAATTACATAAAAGGATGTTGCACCTCTCTTACCAAGCATCTCTAAAGTTAGTAAACACCCTAAAACTGTTAATCTGTTTATTTGAAGGTCCCTTAATATAATTAAGTCAGCTCTTAATTACTACTAAAGATGAAAGACAATGGAAAACCTGCTTGCTTCCTATTAACCAAAAGAAACAAACATGAATTGGCATACCTGTGACTTGAACGAGCAAAGATAGTCCTGAATGGTTTTTAAGTTGGTTATTAGCTTATCTTTATCCTGTAAAAAAATGAAGTATTTAGAAGAAAAGTATTAAAAAAAAAATCAGAAGAAAACTAATCTTGTTAAAGGCAATTCAGAATCAAACGAAGAAGTAATAAATAAAAGGAAATAAAATATGAGAAATGGACAGGTTCCAGATAATAGCATGCCTCATCATTGACCAAAACCAAAAGGGCCTTTTGCATACACATGGTTGGACTGCATTAATTAGTGCTATATCTTTAAATAATCAACCAATTTTGAAAAATTAGGGGTTCGTTTGATAAAACTTTTCAGAGGGTTCTTTTTACTTTTTGGTTGTCATGTGACATAAGGGTGGAAGTAGTTTTAGATGTTCTGTGAATACTTTGTTTGTGGAGTTTTTTGTTAATGCTTTTTCTTTTTGCTAGAAAGCAAAAATCTCTACTAAAAAGCATTGCCAACCTATATTCTAGTGGAGAAGCAAAACTTATTTGGTGTTCCCTAATCCAATTTTTGGATCAACTTTCCCAATCAACATATGCAGCCATTTCTAATCTAATTTTATCAGAAAAAGACTAATAAACACACACACACACACACACACACACACACACAAAAAAAAAAACACCAAAATTTCATGAAAGACATTCTATAGTATACAACTATGGCAATTCATGCTTCTTTATATCATATGCATTGTATTGGCTTTTCCCTTTCAAGAAATTTTAATATGATTTTCAACTGAAAACTCCTGACCATCCATTCCATATCATGCATAAGTATAACACATTTCTTTGACTTCTACAATTCTTCTTCTTCTTTTTTCTTTCCCCTCTTCTTCCTTTGCATGACCAACCACGTTTCTCTAATTAATTATTTGTTGAACCAGTTCTTTAACCAATTTCTTATTTCCAATACTTAACCATGTTTCCGTTACTTCATATGTCTGTTTTCTAAAAACATAGGGATCACCAGACTGTTGAAATTTCTGTCTCATCCTTTTTTAAAAAAAAATAAGTATTCTCTGCTCACACAAGTAGTTTTATGCTCAAAATAGTCAACCACGTCCCTTATACAATAAGGCACACATTCTGTTTACCAGTTGCCATTACCAAAGCAGGGCACCATTATGTTGCCAAGACTAGAATTTTGGGACAATGGCTTACTAGTGATTGACTCTTTCATATATTAGAAAGGGGGGAATGAAAGGCAGAAAAATTTGGGGAGGACAAAAGGGAGAAACCAAACTGCCTTCCCCACTTAATATAATGATTTGGATGCCAGCAAGCTCCTAAATTGCATAATTTAAATATATTTTGAAACTATTTCTTATTTATTATTTTTGTCAACTTTACTCTTTACAACTTTTCTATTAAGATTACATAACAGTAGAAAAACAAAGGACCTAATCTCTGTAACCCAGTTGAATTACATGAGATTTTGAGCTCTTTGCATGCAGCACCTTATTTCTTACATCACACTAAAATTACCCTTTTTAAACTCCTGTTTACATTTTCATGACCACATTGCGTTTATATATGGTAGTTAATAGTATAAACCATATTTCTATTTTCTTTATAGGTATATACTATTAACTACCATATATAAACGCAAGTATATAGAAGTTACAAAACTAGAAAAACTAGGCTAACAGATCCCCCCACCCCTCTCCCACCCAAAAAAAAATTCCACCCCCCCCCCCCCCCTCTCTCTCTCTCTCTCTCTCTCTCTCTCACACACACACACACACACACAAATGCCATGCTGAACCACATTTGACTTTTTCATCTTCTCTTTTCAATTGAATTTTTCTCAGACATGCATGCCCAATAATGCAGTGTATTCACCCTATATTACTTTACAGCTAAATAACGTACAACCTGATCCATATATTAAAAAATCTACTAAATAGGTACCAATATAAACTTCGCAATCATTAGTACCTGGACTAGACATTTATCCTTAAACATACGAGTCGAGATCCACTCCTCCAGTAATGCCTGCACATCTAACTTTGTTATATTTTCGCCGCTCTTGTTCTTATTTCTCAATTTTAAAAAACCTAGCTGAAGTTACATTATAGTATAATAAAAACCACAAAAAGTGCATAAAAACATGTCCACACCTTATGATCAAATTCAGACATCTTCAGAACTATAGGTACAATTATTGGTTCAGCACCAGACTTCTCCTTCCTAACAGCACTATTTCCACCAGTCTCTGTATCTTTAAGAGTTTCACCTGTGTGAGCAGAAAAGCAATCAGATAACGTTGCATCTTAGAAGTATTTCTTTTCACTCATTCATCATGCAAGTATACGCATACATGAGTCTGCAATCTCAGAAGGGATCTAAACAATTTTAAACATGACAGCAGAACCCAGAGCGTAAGTTGACCTTTGCTCCCAGATACATTTCCAGCTAGGTTGATAGACTCCAGTGTATCCGAGACTTTGCTCAGCTGATCAGCAGAACTCCCTTCTTCTGAGCTCACATGCCCAGGACAGTTGCTCTTTTTACTGTCATTTCCACAAACACTGCTAGAATTATTTTCAATCTCTGTCGCTGTACTATCATCACATGTCACAGATACATGATTAGCCTCTTTAGATTTTTCCAGCATGTTAGCAGGTGTCTTATTTTCGTCATCCATCAAATAAATGCTTGGATCTAAATGCATTCCCTGCCATTATGGTAAAAAACAATGTAAAAGGTCAATCATAAAATAAAACATACTATGGGAAAATGCTAATTATATCAAAACACCACAACAGGTGCACCCTTGGGGGGGGGGGGGGGGGGGGGGGGGGGGGAAGAAGGGGGTGAACAACTAGAGGATCCAAATAATTAAACAGTAAACACACCTCAATTATAATTGGCTTCCCATCTTTCATCGCTTTCTTCATATCACCAGCCAAACCTAGGAAGGAAATGCTATGCAAATCAATAACAAATACACTTGCTAGTACAATGACATAATTTCCCATGAAGAAGAGAGACACTCCATATGATGCTCTTAAGTACTTATAAAATCCTTACTATCTAATGGCATTTCAAAATCTATAGAAGGCAAATCACAAAAGCTAAATCATTTCTCTGGAAAAGTTCTCCGCATCTTAAAAGTATAACTGAAAGACTACCTTTACGGACAATTCTGCATTCTCTACAAAATTCAGTGATCAATTCCTCAGAGGAGCTGAAGTCTCGGGCCCATACAGGAGTAGATGCCAATGGTGCACTAAATCAGATATAAGAAGAGAATAAGCATTCTGATTCAGTCTCAAAAAGAAGAGGGGCAATAATAAGGCTCAGTTGTCAAAAGGAGTAATAAGGCTCACATTCAAATGAAAGGGGCAGTAATAAGGCTCAGTAAACTGTTAATATAACACATAATTTCAAGAAAGTATCTACCTCTGATGACACCCTACTTTATTTACCAGGGGATATATAACTTCCTACTACCAATCACTGAAGTAAAACAAGTGCAAAAACTAAGAGAGTATGGGTGGTATGATCCTCTGCTATGGTAAGATTCTTTCTTTTTCCATCCAAATACCAATTTATATTCTCAGGAGCTGGTGCATTAGGAATAGTTCAAGTAAAATGCAAAAAGAGCATCGCCAACAAGTAGGCCAAATCAATAAACATCACCAACAATAGGGCCATACTTTAATTCCATTTGTATCCACCAATCGCAAATGAAAAAACACATATGCTACAATAAAACTGTCCTAATAAGCATCACTCCACAGAGAATGATATCTAATGATATTTTCCAGTGTACTTAGGGACGCCTTTACGCTTTTGATGATATTTATTGATTACTTATCAAAGTCCACAGAGAGACAAAGGTCACTTGGTACTTTTTCAGCTGTGGATTTCCAGCCAGAAGGGCTCTTAGGATGGTCAACCATATAACCTCAGTAATAGGTTCCTGATGCATGAGAAGCATAAACGAAACGAAACAAAAAAAAAAAGGAGCGTCCTTATTGATTGTCTTTCTTCTACGTTTAGAGTTCTGAATTGTTCTGAGCAATAAGCTCCTACAATCCGAAATGGAAAATACGCGCAATGAGATTAAGCAAAGCAATAAATAAATTCAGGACTTACTCTGTCGCCGTTCGCAGCAATTCATACACCATATCTGTCTGTAACAATTAAGAAACACAGATGTTAAAAGGCATAATTATATAACCAAAAAAGAGTTATATATGAATGAGAAAGAGGCAGACTATCTCTACAAATATAAGAAAGGACCTGTAGGACATTCGGCAAATTTAGCCTTTGGGCCAGTTGGGTAGCAATGGTAGACTTTCCAACACAGGCAGTTCCACATACAAGAATTACCAATGGCACTCTTTGGTGGTGAAATCTGAAGGTGACAAGAAATACAACATTACTATAAAACAAAATAGTTAACATAAATGTAAATTTTCAAATAAATACAAAAATTTATTAAAAAATCTAAGGGACACAACCCAAGTACACAAAAATTCACAAGAAAAACCACATAAGCGAGAAAAGTAAATGTAAAGAATCTATAAGATCAAGCAACAAGGGAAAAGAGAAACAGGATGAAAGATGCCTTCTGATCAAGCAAGAATATTTAAACCCCTCAAAGGACAGCTTGTTTCCCAACCAAACACACTAACTCAAGGATTACAATGCTGCATTCCATGCTGGTTGCTTATGTCTACCACCAGAAACACCCATGCCACCTTATCCCTAAGCCTAGGTGCGGCAAAACCCAAGATAATTCAAAAGAGAACAACCAAACACAACAGCTCCCATACAACTGAGCAATGCAAAAGAAGGCAATTAACTGACTCCTCTACCCACTTCATGCAACATCAGTTCACATGAATGTGCTATTTCTTTATCCAGTTATCAGAAGTGAAGATTTCTGAAAACAGGCTGTACATGAGCCCAGCCCAAAGCCTATTAAACTCCAAACCAACCCTAGAGCCTACATGAAAAGGTGCATGTAGCAAATAGCCATTTAATAATATCATCTCCAAAAAGCTCCACTATTTCCAAACGAAGAAAGCTTGACAACAATAAAACATCAAACTAACAAACAAATCAATGAAACATATATCAACAAACAAACCAACAGAACGAGCATTAATTTATATGAAAAGCAGAATGAGGAATGAACTACTATGCAGCTAACTGTGAAGAGAACACTTAGTGAAAGAGGCCACTAGTAATCTGGAAAATATTGAGCGCTATCTTGAGAGAATGCTTGCTAACCTGGTCATCATCTTGTATCGACTAATGTACTCTTCCCCATAACCCCGCCGCTCCATAAGCTGCGCATCTTGACTTGTTAGAATACTCATGCAAATAACCCAATATCTACAAAAACTCAAGAAGTTTTCTACTTTTGACAACTGTTATTCCAATATACTCATATTCAGTAATGGCAACCAAACCTTCTCTCATCTAAGAAAAATCCCTTCTTTTCCACAACCAGTTGAGGACTAATTATGAACAAGTCAATATTTAATTTAAAATTGAAAAGATTGTAATAAAGAGCAGAATGTCAATCAAATTTTGTTTTCACATATCTTTGTGATTGATGCCGTCTCCTAGGATATTCTTTCATCCTGACCTGGTTCTGAGCATCGCCTAATATCTATCAATATAACAACCATACAACAAACAACACAACCCTGCAAAAGCTAGTTTGATGCAGCCAAGTATAAACCCAAAGCCACAACTCACACTTGGATCCAAGGAAAAAAATTATACGTCTGAGTTTAACTCAAAATCCATGAGATAGGGCACAAAACTCACTCACGGAAATGAGAGGAAAAAGCAATTTTCTAGAATGTGAATTCCTATCCTCTCAACCATATATAGCCACACAAACACATATCTATACACATACTTCTTAGAATACTTGTTCTTTAATTTTTTACCTTTTTCATAGTTTTCTTTTGTCAAAAAAAGTTTCCCCCTTCCCCATTTGTTTCAAAATCAAAAGTCAAATCTAAAACCTGAACACTGAAACCCTTGGATAACAACTATGATGAGAACGCTCAAAATAAAGGCGGTGCTAAACTTAATGGAGGCAATTATGGTGTTAATTTATTGAAAATGTACAAATACAGCATTGCAACAGAGATGAATTTTGTTTCACAAAGCTCACAAACCAGGCACATCAACTCAAAGACAATAAAGGAATATGTTCAAATGGAGAGCTGCAACACATAAAGCATAGGCGGGCCATCGGATGTGGTTTTCATAGGGCAAGGTGAGGCCATTTTCACATGCAACCGAATTCGCTGTTGCAAGCAAAAGAAAAAACTGCATGTGTACACCACTTAAACATTCAGCACTGTAGGATGTTTTACTTACATTACATTAAGAAGTTGTGACCTAGTTTTAAAAACGAACCATTGGACTTTCATATGAACCCCTGGAAGAGCATATAGATCCAACTAATACCCCATAACATTTTAAATCATTAATAGTGGTATTCCAATCTTACAATAAGGAAATAAAGGTAAGACCAAATTAATGGGTTACTGATATTAGCTATTCTAGAAAGGGAGCAGATCCCATGATGGAAAAGAAACTTTGGTAACTTATATGAAAACAATCACATCAGCCTTCAACCAAAGTACCTTGAACTTCATATTTGAAGCTCTAAAGTTGCATACAACTTAACAATGCCCTAGGAGCCTAACTTCTAAGTTGCACACTGAACTTATCCATGAGCTTACTGCCAGAAACATCATAGTGATATGTAATTCAGATTCCCATGTACATCGAAAGCTTCGAAAAGAATAAGGAAAGCAAATATCATAAGGAAAAACAGAACCCTGAAATGCAGGGAGTCAGTTAAGTAGTACAGATAGCATACCTTAAACAGATTAGCTTCCAAATCAGACTGGGAGCTGCAACATAACACAACATGCAAGTGAAACCTTTAGCTAAATCTGGATAAAAGAAGCAAAAAACAAAACAAAGAAGGGAAAGGCGGCATACACATCTAGAAGGCTGTTGTCAATGAGCAGCTTCTTGAGTTCAAGAGCAATTTTGATAGCTACATGATTTGGAATCTGCAACCAGCAAGTAGTAAAAAACAACCCCGAAATTCCAGTTGCAATGGCTTCTTCTTAATTTAGATTGCAGAATGCAAACAACAGGCATAATTATCCCAAGCAGAGGTAAATTGAACGAGACAAGTGCATTGCAACATATTCACTATCAACATGACGTGATATTGACTTTGAACATCTCTAAAGGATGCTAAACACACAAAATAATACAAAATAAAAGTGTGATATTGATTTCAAACAGCTCTAAAGGATGCTAAACGCAGAGAAAAAAATAATAATAAGATTGGCTTGGGAGTGAATTCGAGACCTTAGTGACAGTTAACATTCTGCTGAGCAAGAATCTGGATAGAACGTAGTAGTGATCCGCATTTTCACCCAACCACACCTTTACCTATAACAACAGAGAACCAAAAAAAAAAAAAGTTTAAAAATCAGTCCATACCAAGTTAAAGAACTAAAAGAGTATACAAGTCAAAGAATCGATCAATTTGTGATTGGTTGCCGAGAAAACCAAAGGAGAGAAACAAGAAAACCTTGACGAAGTCATATTTGGAGGAAGCATTTCGGGAAGAGAATCTGATGGTAGGTAAGGAGGAATCTTTCTCAGTGTCTTCTCCGCTCTTAGGGCTCGAAACTGCTATTCCCTTCCCCTTCATCTCTCGCTCGCTCCGAAAATACAACACAAAGCTCTCTCTCTGTCTCTCGTCCCACTCAAACTCCCATGGTTTTGCCACTTCTATGAGTCTCACTATGACGATGGTTAATTAATGAGATTTTCTAGAAACAAGGAAAAAATAAATTAGAGAGAGAGTATTGAGATTCTTTGTTAGAAAAATGTCTCGTTTTTTCAATTATTTTATCTTAAATATTTATTTTTAATAATTAATTAATATAAATGTAATCACGGAAATATTTTTATGAGATGTGTTTAGTATCTTTTTGAGCATTTAAATATTTATTTTTTGAACATTTTTTTTTGAATATATGCTCTCATAGATTCAATAGTAAATTTATAAAGAAAAATGATAGATTTACAACACCACAATAACAACTGCACAACACCCCCTCACATGGAGTGGGGCACTGTGTGTTGTGTAGGAATCAAATCTCATATGTAAAAGAATAAAACTAAACATTTTTCCATTATGAAAAATGTTAGATTTACAACACCAATACAACAACTGTACAACAATTCCTCACATGAGGGTGGATCTCATATACTGGGGTCCACCCTCATGTGAGGGGTTGTTGTGCAGTTGTTGTATTGGTATTGTACAAGAATCAAATCCCTTCTATTTTTATATAGCACTAATGGTGTTGTCCTAATCATACTATTCACTCTAAGTCTTATTGACGGCGTTCAAAGAATATTATAAGGCTGTACCTTTTCTATTAAAGCATTTTTTAAAATATTAAATTTACATCTTCTTATCAGCTTAAGTTTTTAGGATAAATGATGATTTAACATGATATCAGAGTCAAAGGTCTTGAGTTCAAACATTGACTCTGTCATTTACCTAATTTCAATTAAATATTTTACGTGTGGAGTCACATGTAAGGAGATGTATTAAAATATTGATTAGGTGATTAAATTTGCCTATTCCTATCATCTTATTCGTTTAGATTTATTTATTTTTATTATTATTTTTTACGAAAAAAAAAATTGGAATTAAATTTGAACAATTAAAAGAACTATAGCACATCAGCCAAATTCATTTCCTATTATTACAATCCCCTGGATTTTGTTGAGAATAATTTATATCTCCTCATAATATATATATATATATATATATATATATACTTTTTTGTTTTTTTTTTTTGTTTTTTTATAAATACAATAGTAACCAATTACAAAAAAAAAAAAAAAAAAAAACACAAAAACAGGAGGGCGTAGGCAACCCAAAATTAAAACTATGAACAAAATTACGTGGATGCAATATTTTCGAAGATGCGGGCCCTTTGACTCGAGGCACAGATACCACAAAGCCGGGGTCACCATTGAAAGTAATTTCATAGGTGTATTGAATCACAAAGACCAAAACACCAAAACAACATAGATAAACATGAGGAGAATGATACAAAACATAAGTCCAAAAAAACAAAAAAACAACAACAGCAGAGAATCAGGTGGAAGAGGGTTGGGAGCCGTCTTGAGAGGCGTATGAGATACACGCACCTCCCAAAGACAGCCTCTCTCAGCGGGCAGCGGGAACCACCAGTTTCATCAGGGTTATTGTTGTCTTTTGTTATTTAGATTTACGGTTCTGCCCTCTTCTTTCTCTTTTAGAGTTAAATCAGGGTTATTTTTCTCTTTCAATCTTTCTTTACATTTTAAAATTACTATGTTGCCCCGGTTTACCCTTCGGTTGGTTAAAAAATTTACTTGGTATTTGTGTCTTTTTAAATTAAATTACCCTTTTGCTCTTTAAGTTTGTGAAGAGTCGACTCTTTTAAGGGATGCTTTTGTCTTTTGATTTTTGGTCTTTCAATTTTTCTTTTTCCGCAATTTTTTTTGTACCGCACGATTTTACCTTTTTGCCCTGGTTAGTTTTCTCATGGATAGGATATTTTAAGGGTCGTTTTAGGTATTTCCTCCCTTTTCATTCTTCTTCCAGCCGTTTCTTTCTTCTTCTCGATTCTTCTCGACAGAAAGAAGAACACCCATGCCGTGAAGGACACCAACCATACCGAAGGACGATTCCATCTACCAAACGCATCAACAAAAGTTGATGCGTTTGGTAGAGGTGGGAATTGCTTCCTCTGTCTTCTTCTTCTTCTGCCTCTACGGTTTCTGGTTAGAATCAGATTCATGAAGCCGGTGAAAGGACGAGTCCGCTTTCAAATCGTCTATGGCCAAATCTCTGCTTTCGACTAGGCGGAGGCTCCAGCTTAATCCTCCCTGTAAGGCAATTTTTTTTTTTTTTTTTTCTGGTTTCTTCTTATTTTCTTTGGTTGTGTCCTTTTATTTTTGGTTGATTTTTTTGTTGAGTTTTGTATGATTTGGTGGTTTTTGAATATTTTACAGAAATTTCTGCACTCATCTTGGTTTTTGCTTTTGCTCAGATTTTTTTTTTTTTTTTTTAAAAAAAAATTTAAATTTTTTATTTTATTTTCTTGGGTTTTATGATATCAGAGCTATAAGCACACGCCAACATACTAATGCTCAACTCGCTTAACAGACCGGTGGACCTTCTGCCCAGCTTCGTGGGCGCTACCTCGTCCCCAAACGACACTTTGGAGTGGAAATGCGCGTGATTTTACTAGAACAGGGCTTGGATGGAGTTCCACAACAAGAGCGGCACTAAATTTGGCGGTGGTATCCTTCACGTACATCAAGGTCTGGAATTTGAGCTTACTTGCTTGTTTTCTTTGGTTTTTAGTTGGTTTTGTTGGATTCTGGAGTATTGGGGATCTGGGTATTCACTAGATTGTGATTTAAATTAAAATACATACCTACAATTTAGTTTTTAATTTCTTTAATTTAGTTCTGCTGAAGTTGGTTAATGTTTTAATGTCTTTATATACCTTTCCATCCGTATGAAAATAGATGATAACTTTCCTTTTTGGGATGGCTCAAAATATTTGAAACTTTTCAAAAGTGGAAGTTCATACTTCTTCAACTTCCTGTATTTACCTCACATTTTTTCAGAAAGCAAACAAGGCTCTTATAAAAATTTGTGCTACTAATGTAAAGGATATTTTAGGAAAACTATATATTTTTTTTTCCTTTTTCATTTAAATCATGCCATTTCAAATCTCAGCACCTGCTTTGAGATAAAAGGAGTGTTTTAATTTTGTGAGTTTAATTGTAAAGAAAATGAGACAATTCTTTTGTGAATATGTTTTCACTACTTAAATTCAATTGAACCGTATGTGCAATATAAATAAGCTTTACAAGATAGAAAGTATGGCTAAGCTAGGACTGTTACAAGTTCAAAATTCAAACTATGTTTATCTATAACAATATTGAAACTAACACTAATTTTGAGTATCTTCATAAGTGAAAGATAGTGTTGGAGATGAGGTGAACTACTTGCTTATTCAAATGATTCAAATTTACTCTGATCTTGAGTATCTTGGTTGGTAGATGATGAGGTAGACTCCTTGTCTATCACGGAGTCTTCAATACTCCCCTGCAATCGCAACGGGAGAATGTGAACGTTAAGATTGTCACGAAGAGTAGCAAATCGAGCATGAGATAAAGGCTTTGTGAGAAGGTCAGCCTTTTGGTCTTTGCTTGAGATAAAGCGGACAGTAAGTTCTTTGGATGCAACACGATCACGCACAAAATGAAAATCAATTTCAATATGCTTGGTTCGTGCGTGGTAGACTGGATTTGATGACAAATAAGTAGCTCCAATATTATCACACCATAGTGTTGGATTTTGAGTGAGTGGAAACCCAAGGTCACTGAGGAGTTGCTTAATCCATTGAAGTTTAGCCACGGCATTCGCTAGTGCCTTATATTCAACTTCAGTGCTACTACGTGCAACTGTTTGTTGTTTCCGTGAACTCCATGAGATGAGAGTATTTCCCAAAAAAATACAATAAGCACTTGTGGATCGACAATCATCTTGATCTCCAGCCCAATCGGAGTCAGAATAAGCGGATAAATTCATATGAAATTTTCGGGTAATGAGCAACCCATGAGAAATTGTTTGTTTCAAATATCGCAAAATACGTTTAACAGCCTGCCAATGAGGGAGTAGAGGCTTGTGCATAAATTGACAAACTCGATTCACAGAAAATGCAATATCTGGTCTTGTAAATGACAAGTATTGTAAGCCACCAACAATACTGCGATATAATGTGGGATCCTCAAATATTTCTCCTGTGTAGGCTGAAAGTTTGCAGATTGAGGACATTGGTGTGCTGGCTGGTTTTGCAAGAGACATTTTGCTGCGTATTAGAAGATCAGCTGTGTATTTTCGTTGGGTGAGATACAACCCATCGGAAACCGGTAATGCCTCAATGCCCAAGAAGAAGTGCAAATCTCCAAGATCTTTTACAGCAAAGTCAGCATTGAGCTTGGTGATGATCAAATTTACAGCAGCTGTGTTGGATACGGTTACTATTATGTCATCCACATAAATGAGAAAATAGATAACTAAGTTGCCTTGCCGATATATAAATAGAGAGGTATCGGCCTTTGAGCGGTATAAAGCTCGTCTCGTAGCCAAAGGCTAGCATCAGCACCAAGGAGTGGATTTTCACGAGACTTACAGCCCAGTTATTAAACCAATGACAGTCAGGACTGTCCTCTCTATTTTATAGTGCCTTTATGCATTTTTACTTATTGTTCTTCATGTTTGTGTGTTTTATAGATCCCATTGAAGCTTCTTTTGAGTCATTCTTAATTTTGCAGCTATTGGTGTGTGCATGTGGTGGGATTCAAATTTGGCTGGAATCATTTTTTACATTATTTGTTACGCATTATTGCTCATTTTTCCTTTGCCCTTTGATTTTTACTACTAACTTTGCACAAAAAGAGAACAATAGTATACTGTAGATGAACAATACACCAAATACATCTGCTTTAAATGGACATGTTGCTTCTTTTGCAACTTCCTCGATGGATTTTTTTTTTTTTTTTTTACTGTTTCAAGGAAATGGTGGGTTTTTTTATTTATTTATTTTTTATTATTATTATTATTTTAACAATGCACCTAATACATCTGCTCTAAATGGACATGTTGCTTCTTTTGCAACTTCCTCGATGGATTTTTCTTACTGTTTCAAGGAAATGGTGTTTTTTTTTTTTGCCAAGTAGTTGATTGGAAACTAATATATATGTCTAATTGATAATAGTTTCATTATTGATGAATGATGATAGTTTCAAAATTTGATAGCAGAGCTTTGTGAAATTTAAGATAAGGGCATGCCTCTTTAGTCTAGGGAGAGAAAAAGGAAACAAATACTAACAGAAATATCCTCTTCTTTTTTCTTTTTCCCAAGAACCGTAACTATTTAGCAAATTGATTTATTGTTTTGGTTTGATTAACAGATAATACTAGCATGACGTTTGGTTCACAAGCTACAAGGGAGTACACCCGTGGGTCTCCACCAGAGCTGTTGCACATGCAGGTTGGCAGGTTGGTGGTGGTTTCGAGAGAAGAATATTGTCTATGAAATCGTCATTCATGCCCCCCTAAAAAAATGAAGTCCTTAATTAATTGGTAATAAAAGCATTAAGGGGCAATGCTTACTCATTTAGTGGTTGTCACAAATGTATTCCAACATGTTAAATTAAAATGAGATACATCAGCTATGGAGCGGTGGAATTGTTGTCTATAAGACTGATTTGGTAGTGTTTATGTATAGGTTATTAGGACCGTTGAAAGAGAAATATAAAAATAGATATGCTATAATGGTGATAATTCATACATGATGCTTTTTAAGGTCCATGATGCATTATAATGAAGAAACATTTGATAGAATTACAATTGTATATATGTACCTTTTGGTTTGAAGAAATGTATATGTGCTATCTAAAGTAACTCTCTTCAGTTTTCTTTTGGTGTATCACATTTAAAATTCAATGTATATTTATTTAATAATCTAGATATTAAATCTATTCTATAATATATGTATGATATTAAAATTATAAGGTTAATAATTATAGTGATACATAACAATGAGAACCAAGCACGTGCATTGCATGTGCCATTCAACTAATATATTTATATATATATATATATATACACGGGTAGAGCTCTGGATACAAGGGACAGCCGTTGAATAAGCTCTTAAATGAAATTAAAGTTCAATGAAGAATGTCATTAATTAGGACACGAACATAATAAAATATGGGAGGGAAATAAATTATATTTGAAGGAAAGTTATTAGACAGACGTGTGGCTTGAAATTTCAACCAAACATGCATGTTGATCGTCAAGTAGTACACGTTTTTAAACTTGGATCAACGACGTTGAGGTGCATGCTATTGACCTATGAAATCTTAGAAAGTATATATATATATAAATGGTTGAACTTGATTAGCGCTAAGCAAGAGAACGATTTAAATCTCACAAATGGCGAAAGATTTTGGTGCTCTAGTTGGTGCCATGTCAATGATGCAGGCATTGCGTTGGAGAGCTCAGGTGATCAATAACGTTGAGGCGCATGCTATTGACCTATGAAATCTTAGAAAATATATATATATATATATATAAATGGTTTAACTCGATCAAGGCTAAGCAAGAGAACGATTTAAATCCCACAAATGACGAGAGATTTTGGTGCTCTAGTTGGTGCCCATGCCAATGATGCAGGCATTGCGTTGGAGAGTTCAAATGGCCTACTTTAGCTCGGCATGATTATCATGTCCCTCTCAATTATATCAATGGCCATCTTTGCTTGCAGGTGATTATAACTCTAATACACCTTGCAAAAACAAAAGTGGATAACACCTCGCAAAAAGAAAAGCGGTGATGGAGGCGACTGTGATGATTGCGATTTTGTCAATTGTGAATGTGGTCCATGTGGAGGTGGTGGAGGTGGCATTGGTGGTTGTGGAGGTGGTGGTGGTGATGGCGGCAGGGGTTGTTAAAAATTCAACTTACAACAATAATGACAAGCATTTTAATGAAAACAATGAAGAGTCATTCATAGTTGAAGATAATAATAACCAAAGATTTGAAAAGATATATATATGAGTTGATCAATAGTTGTAATCATTCATAATTGTAATAGAAGTTAAATGGTTAAGTAGTTGTTTTAAGGGTGTGTTTAGAATTTGCGATTTTGTAGACAATAAGTGCGATTTTAAACCAAATCGTAGAATCTAAATCGTTTGGGAATTGCGTTTTTAAAAATTGCGATTTGAAAACGTAGAAAATCTACTTTTTCAAATCGCATGTAAGATGATGCTTTTTTGAAAACATAGAATTTTAAAGGCTAATTTGAGATTTTAAATGTTAAACTGCGATTTTGCCAAACGCTTAACTACGTTTTTAAAAATCACTTTTTCAAATCGCACATTTTAAAATCGTGATTTGAAATCGTACTTTTTAAAATCGCAATCCCAAACGGACCTTAAATATCCATACAACAATCCCATAATATTCATGAGAAGAAATATGTAATTTCAAAAAATATGGGATAATTCATTGTTGCTTTTCATCTCCCGTGACAAACGTTCTTTATAGAAGTGTGGAAGAATAGGGATATGACTAAATCATCTAAAATAATATATCATTATCATTATTGATAAATGACTCCATATATACCCCCAAAGCTCAATAAGTGATTTTATTTTTTTTGGTTGAGGGGAGGAGAATTGTACTTTCTGTGAGATAGGGTTCTCTATTCGAGCAGAACCTATGTCTAGGCAAAAAAATGTTCCACCAAGCCTCTTAACATTTCTCACAATAACCTGCCTAACTTCTCCCAAATTCAAGAAAATTAATAGTTGTAGAGGATTCTAATTAATCCACATTCGCTACCATCAACAATGAGGGATGGAGATTTTCTGTAAATTCTTTTAATATGTAGCATTTTTCAAACGTTTCAATGTCTAAAACCAGTTTAAATTGTGTAATTTAAAAATTTATAATTTTTTTTTTAAAAAAATTGTAGAAAATCCTTATCCTTTGGCTCCTCACATACTGTTGAAATTTTTGGAGATCCCCAATTGAGTAACAAAAATGAAGTTATAATCACTAAAGCTGCGTTTGGGATTGTGATTTCGTAGAGAAAAAATGTGATTTAAAACTAAATCACAGGAAATGAACAGTTTAGAAATTACATTTTTTAAAAATTGCGATTTGAAAAACGCAGAAAAGTGCTTATTCAAATCACAGGCAATGAGGTGATTTTTTGAAAACGCAGTATTTTAAAAGGCTAACCTGCGATTTTAAAGGCCAAACTACTATTTTGCCAAACACTTAACTGTGTTTTTAAAAATCACTTTTTTAAATCGCACTTTTTGAAAACGGAAACCCAAACGGACCCTAAACATTTTCAACATTGATGGCTTTGTTGTTGGCTTCCTTTTTGGCAACTTTCACATTAATGCGCACTTCACCTTCCAATTAAATTCCTTGTATTTTTCATTTTGTGAAAATCACTTGGAAAAAATATAATTTAGCCCCCAAAACTATGCTATTTCTTTAGATGGCTCCCTAAACTACCAATGTTTGCACTCTGACCCCCCAAACTACTAAAATCTTTGAAAAAAGGCTCCATTTTGGTGAAATATCTCCATAATACCCTTGACAAGTGTCATTTTTTAATTAAAAAATAATCAAAATTTTTTTTTAAAAAAAAAAAAAACTAAAATTTTATTTCTTAATTTTTTTTTTTTAAAAAAAAGATGAGTGTTTGGGGTGGCATTATTTCCCAACCGCGACCCGATCTTCCCGACGCCCCTCTGATCACTGTCCATTTTTCCGTCAGAAACTGATCAAGGTCTTCAAAAGATCAATTTTATAGACATCGAAAGATAGAAAATTAGCCATGTCCGCATTCGGAGAGGCAGTGACGAGTTTGCCTAGTTGCAAATGTGCATCATGCCCAACAACGACGTTGAAAAGAAGCAGTACATCCTCCGATTGATCACAATATATTTTTTTTAAAAAAAAAAATAGTTTTTAATTTTTATAGTATTTTTTTTTTTGAATTTTTTCTTTATTTTTTTGAATTTTTCTTATTAAAAAATGACACGTGGCAATAGTATTATGGAGATATTTCATCAAAATGGGTCTTTTTCAAAGGTTTTAGTAGTTTGGAGGGTCAGAGTACATCCAGAAAAAGGGTGATAGTTTGGTCGGTGGCTAAATTGTATTTTTTTTCCAAATCTTTTACAATTCGTATTCATGAGATAAATCTACAAAATAATAATAATAATAATAATATAAGAATAAAGTAAATAGATAAAACTTGCATTCGAAATGGGTAAAATGAATTTACTCTAACCTAGTTTAAAAAAAATTAAAGCTGTCCAATAAAAAAAATATAGTCCCGATTAGTTGTTTTTTTACGCATGTTTGTTTTGACTTTTGGTCAACCTTAGTTAGCAAATGCTAACTTGTTGGCTACTTGGCTTCATTTTTATTTGTCATGGTTGGATTGTTTGTTTCTCAAATTGCTAGTATGTATATGTATATGGATTGTCTAGCCACTTATTGAGATACATGAATCATAACAGGTCATGCGATTATATCATAGGTATGTTGTTTCAATTCCCATGCTCTTTTTTTTTTTTTTTTTTTTTTTTTTTGACTAAAAATGAGCTGTTGTGAAAAATATTTCACATCACTCAATATACTTAATATTAAAATATGTTTGAGAGTGAAAATAATCAATCAAAGTATGTAAATGCTTATGAAACAAATCAAACTCTTCAATTATGCAAAATGAGATCTTTTCCTTTTATAAACACTAAAAAAGTTTTATACATATTTAGTTGAATAAATGATGTTATGATCCATTTTGATTATGTCAATGATTATAATCATAGATATTAATTATATTTTGAAATTGAACAATATTATGTGAATGGTCATGTACGGATGTATAAGGGCTTGACTCTATATTCTATAGTTTCCAATTTTAACTTATAGCATGATTGGCACCACAATATATGATTGGTAACCACTTCATGGGATGTGTTTGCTGTGAAGCGGATGGTAGGAAAATGGCCTTTTATTCAGAGGGAATAATTCTAAAATTAAGACTGTTGTCTTCCTTCTACTATTCGTCGGTCAGATTTGATGTGGCAATGTGTGGTTGTCTCAAATTTCAATTCTTAAATCTTATCAATTATCATCTTATCGTCTAAAGTGAAGCAAAGGTCAAAAATGTGGACTGATAGCCCAGTCGTGGTCATCACGCAGTGTTGGAATAATTAAGATAGGTATATTTCATTAATCAAGGTCCAACATGGGATTACAATTTCCTTTCACTTTCTTGGAAGAAACGCCAGAATTGGAAGATAACCTATATATAATAAATTAATGCTTAAAACAAAAGAGTTCAAATAGAATCTTCTTTTTTTATATAGTTTTTTTTTTAAAAAAAATAATAATAATAATATAATAGTTTATTATTTAATCAAGTTTTGCATTTAACTTTTGCTAATATACTATTTTCAATAAATAATAAAACTTATGCATGTAATCCATCTCGTAACATTGTCTATTTAGGAAAGTTTTGTTTTGGTTAAACCACCTCAAATAGAAAATTAGGTGGCCAAAATCACCTTCTAAAGCCACTTCATATAACTTCGTTTGTGAAGGGAGGAGGGGGGCAACCACTTCGAAAGTCCATGGAAGTGGTTCAGGCACTCCAGGCCAGCCGTATGACCAACTCAAGGCAAAACGGGAGTAGCTGAGCCACCCTTCTCTTTTTTCTTTTTCTTTTTCTTTTTTTTTTTTTTAAAAAAAAAAAATTATTATTTTTAAATTTTATGTATTTTTTTTTTTATTTTTCTAATTTTTATTTTTAACGAGCCATAGTGACACTTGTCAGTTTTTGACGGGTATTGTAGTGGACTTTCATCAATTTATGAATGAAGATACCATATCCATTTTCAACTATAAGTAAGATACCATCTACGATACAAAGTAAAATTTAGATAGAAAAAAAATAAAGTTGTTAAGCCACATGAGGCAAAAAGGTAATTAACCCTATATTATATTTACTAAATTCACCAAAACGACGTCATTTTGGTGCTTAATACCAAAATGACTTGTTTGGGATTATGTAGATGTTCATTATAAGATCTGTTTCGTATGGTTCTTAAAATATGTCCTAATAGAGATTCAAAAATTGTCTAAAAGACTAAAATAAGCTCAAAATGTATGTGGATAACAGATAATAACCGAACATATGTGGTTAGTAAAAAACATGAAGTAGATATATAAATATCTAAAAATGATATTCACATTTTGTGAATGCAACTACAAATATTACAAATAACAACGTTTACATCATCTACTATACGTCTACATGTACACCTGACCTCCTTCTACGCTCCATGGCATGAAAAAAAAAAATCATCATCATTGGACTTACAAAATGATGAAATGACCGTAAGACGCATTTTCCAATTTTTTTTTTTTTTTTTTTAATATAATGTGTGAATGTTAAATATATATTGAACTATACAAAATAATTATGTTCTTTTTAAAATATATGCATTACTTGAAGTGTATTGTTAACAATACTACTAATAATAATAATGTTCTTTTTCAAATTTATTTATATAAAGTGGTCTTCCAAGAAGGCGAAAGGAAGTTGTTAGCACATTGATGTTTGGTCAATTGAGTCGGATTGAATGGCTGATGAAACTTCAATTCATCATTAAAAGTTCAATTCCGGTGGCTAACCTGTCCTTTTGTTGAGACAAATGCACATGGCTGGCCTCATTCATTGGACTTTCTTTAAAGTAGTTCCCATCCGCTTGTCCATCTGCTTTACAGCAAACACATCTTCCTTATAATTCTACTCTCCCAACTAGTCTCATCACTACTTCAACAGTGGGTTTCAGCATCACTCGATTCACCGTCGACAACAAATGGCTGAGGCAGTTCTCTTCAACGTTGCAGCGAGTGTCATTACGAGTTCGGCCTCTCTTGCTGGCCAACAGATTGGACTGCTCTGGGGCTTCAAAGATGAGCTTAAAAAGCTCGGGAACACGGTTTCCACCATCCAAGCTGTGCTTTTGGATGCGGAGGAGCAGCAGGCCCACAACCATGCGGTCAAAGATTGGCTTGGGAAGCTCAAGGATGCCATGTACGAAGCCAACGACTTGCTGGATGATTACTCCACCGAACTTCTACGGCGACAAATGATGACACGGGATAAGAAGGCAAAACGGGTAAGTTCATAAATGTCCATGCAGAATAGCGTGTGTAACACATATTTGATATTTATCACAACACACAAGTGAGAGCTAAATCTTTAAAGAGAATGGCTAAAATTGAGACAAATGGCATTTTAAGGTGTTTCAAATTGTGAAACAGTGATATATAAATGTCTAAACTTAAGTGAAAATCATATATATAGCCAAATCTCTCAAGAGAATTAATTAATTAGAATTGCGACAGTGTCGATTTTGAGTATATATATATATATGCTTTATGGTTTAATATGTATTTAATATGTTTGATATTACTTCTCTCTGTCCAATGTCCAAAAGTAACAAAAACATAATCTATTGGCCTAAGAATTCAACCCCCGGATAATCCTTTCTTCTTGACCTATGAAATTTCAGGCATTTTTTTTAAAGTGATTTTCCTGCTTTTGAAAGTAAAAGAAGGAAAAAATTTATTTGATTATTGTGTAGAAAAGGAACATAAACTCTTTTTTTTGCTTTGTATTTTTTTTTCTTCGAATGTTCATAATTATATATGAATTTATTTGTGTTGAAATATAATAGATATCACACCAACAAAATTAGAGATTCTTGCTAATTTTCTATTAATGCTTAGATAATCAGAATCCAGGTTTTTCTTGCAATTTTTTTTTTCTTCTTTATACTTCTTTTCATTTAAAATTACTCCTATGGAAAATAAAGATTTTAACATATTTTAATTTATATGGATTAAACTAAAATTAATGATTTTATGTTTTAATTCATATGAACGTTTTGTGTGATCTTTTGTTTGTTTGTATGATTTACTTGAATTTTCAAGCAATTTTTGGAAGTGTTTTTTCTGCTTTTGAAAATAAAAGAAATACAAGAATTAATTTGATTGTTGTGTATAAAAGAAACATAAATGCTTTCGAAACACTAAACAGATTATTAAGCATTGAACTTGAGGTGAGGACATTTTTTTTATTGCATTAAACGTTGTTTTTTAATTTTATTTTGGACATAAATTTCCTACAAACTAGTTTGTAGGAAATTTCATACAACCCACATATAAGAGTGACATATGTCCTTTAAACATGTGAGAAGCACATGTGTTTTTTTTAATGCTATTAAAAAAGCATGTGAGAAGTACATGCTATTAAAACAACATGCATTTCTTACATGCCAAGAAACACATGTCAATTTTATATGTGAGTTGTATGAATTTTCTACAAACCGGTTTGTAGGAAATTTTTGTCATTTTATTTTGTATTCATATATATATATATATATATATATATATATATATATATATATATATTGTTTATTTTGCAATGTATTTCTTCCAAAAATTCAGAATTATATGGGTTTAATAATTTGTATTGAAATATAATAGGCGTGCCAGATAGCGGTTGGTGGAGGCAGTTAATAACCGCTAACAGCCTACCTTTATATATACAAAACGACGTTGTTTTGGTGTGTTTGATATAGAATTTTCAATTTGTGTTTAATGAAGTTAATTTTTATTCATAAATAATAATAATAATCTTGAGCTTCACTACATTTTAAAGCCTTCTAATTATTTAAAAAGGCCCAAAACGATTTAAAACAAGCCCTAAAAGAAGGTTCAAGGTGGGCCAAAAACACCAGAGTAGGCCCAAAATGCCTATTTCTAAAAAGCGGTTATGCGGTACGGTTATGAATTTCAATAACCACTAATCGCCTAAGACAGTTGCAGTTAGCGGATATTGTCAAAGACCCTAAATTTGTGATTAATTAAACTACATTAAATATCATGTGACATATGGCCACATTTTATTGGGAAATCTCTTACAAATATATCTACAACCTCAACAAAAGAATAAATCCAAAGATTTACAAAAGTCAATGTCGTTATTAATTATCATTACATTGTTTAAAATACCTCAACAACATTTTGAAAGAATAAATCCACTATAACAATTTGTCCGTTATAATGTTAATTTATTTTTCATGTCTTTTTGTAGATTTTGATTGCCAATTGTAATGGTATTTGCTTGATCCGAGCTTAATTACTGTGTTTTATGATTACATGTCTTTGTTTTTGTAGTGGACTTGTTAGTTGTTGTAGATCTGTTGTCCCTTTTTTTTTCTTTCGGTATTTAGGTTTTTGATCTAAATTTGGACAATTGATTATTGTTTTCTGCTTGTTGTGGATCTAAGCTTTGGATTAATTGATTGATAAATAAGATCGTAATAGCTATTAATTGTGGTTAAATCTCCGTGTTGTTTGATTCCGATGATTTGAACTTTTGGATTCTGTGTGGTAATCGCTATTCATGGTTCATATTTTTTTTTTTCTTAAACAAAGCTCTTCCTCTGATCTATTACTTCTATGCTTGATTTTTTGCTTTTCAAACAGTGGGTTCCGAGGTTATTCTTTGGTTATTGTTTTCGCCTCGTTTTTATTTTTTTTATTTATTTTTTTATGGTGATGAACAACGGTTGATTTACATGAGAAGGGTTTGTATAGGAAAACTGGAAGAACAAAATGTTGTAGGTGTGTTGAAACAGAGAACACCTACAACTTTCCTCAAGTGTTTGAAGCGGCATTGTGAGTGTTCTTTGTTATGAAAACCCACGGGGATCCTCGCCCCATCCCCACTGGCCCCGTGTGGGTGCATGTGGTTTTTTGCGGGGTACGGGGTCAAAAAATCCCCATCCCCGCCCCCCCCCCCCCCCATGCTCAGCCCTAAACCCAACTATCGATGTAAAATCTCCAACGGTAGGGCTGAAGGGGAATTCTAAAACTATCACAATGATCGGATTCAAAATTTCGAATGGGTGGTTGCAAAGGAAAGCACAACACGCAAGTACAAGCATTGTCAATCATGACCTTCATATTTTCCTTAATTCCACACATATACCAAAAAATGTTTAACTTTTCGGAATGGACCATACTAAATATTTGAGGGTATTACAGGTGCACATCTTTTTTTCCAAATCGAACCAACTTGCATATGGCTTTAAAATGGGTCATCGGATCAAGGCAGTTCGGGAGAGACTGGATGAAATCGCAGCTAATAGAATCAAATTTAGCTTCATTGAGCTCCGTACAAGGACACAATTTGAGCATAGGAAGAGAGAAGATACACATTCTTTTGTACGTGGGAAAGAAGTCATTGGGAGAGAGGATGATATGAAGGCTGTTAAAGAATTGTTATTGGATTCTGATGTGAAAGAGAACGTTTCCATCATTCCAATAATTGGGATTGGTGGACTAGGCAAGACCACACTTGCTCAATATGTGTACAATGACGAGGAGGTCAAAAAACATTTTGAGCTAAGACTCTGGGTATGTGTCTCTGATCCTTTTGATGTGAAAACTATCGTTGCAAAGCTCATAGAATCTGCAACTAAGAAGAGACCAGAAAGCCTTGAGATGGATTTGTTGCAAAGTCAGCTTCGAGCAAAAATTGATGGAAAGCGATATTTACTCGTTCTAGACGATGTATGGAATGAGAATCGTGGTACATGGTTAGACTTAGAAAAATTGTTATCGGGTGGCCTCAAAGGAAGCAAAGTTTTGATTACAACACGTAGCAAAAGAGTTGCAGAGAGTACATGCACATTGCCACCGTATCTTTTGGGAGGTCTATCCGAAATCAATTCTTGGGATTTATTTAAGAGAATAGCATTCAAAGACGGGGAAGAGCCAAAGAATCCAAAGTTAGTAGAAATTGGAAGGGAGATTATTAAAAAGTGTGCACAAGTTCCTCTTGCTATAAGGAGCATAGGGAGTCTATTATACTTTAAAAACTCTAAACCTGATTGGCTCTACTTTAAAGATAATGAACTTTACAAAATAACTCAACAAGACAATAGTGTTTTCCCAATACTTAAGTTAAGTTATGATCATCTCCCGTCACAATTGAAGCAATGTTTTGCTTTTTGTTCGTTGTTTTCAAAAGATCATGAAATTGAAGTGGATGTGTTGATTCAACTATGGACAGCTCACGGCTTTATTCATTGGTCAGATAAAACTAAATGTCTTGAAGATGTTGGTCGTGAGTATTTTATGGATTTGCTTTGGAGGTCTTTTTTCCAAGACATACAAAGAGATGAATATGGTGATATAGAAAGATGCAAAATGCACGACCTTATTCATGATCTTGCACAATTAGTAGCGGGGGATGAATGCATAATTTCAAATCCAGATGCAGAAAACATAGTTGAAAGAACTCGCCACGTGGCATTTTATTCCTTAAATTTATTAAGGGATACTCCAACTCCCTTACTCAAGGCACACAAAATGAGAACGCTTTTTCTACCAATTCCAGGTCCTTTCTTCTTTGGCCAAGTACTTCAGGGGAATAAGTCAGCATATGATACACTTATTTCAAGCTTTAAATGCTTGCGTGCCTTAAATTTGAGTAGCTCAAATATTAAAAAAGTGCCGAATTCCATTGGCAAGTTAAAGCATCTAAGATTTCTTGATCTTTCTAGGAACCCTAATATCAAACTACTTCCTAATTCTATAACTAAGTTGCAAAATTTGCAAACACTGAGACTTGAGCATTGTGTTTGGCTTGAAGAATTGCCAGAAGACATTACAAACTTGATCAACCTTAGGCATCTTGTGCTTTATGGGTGTGACAACTTGACGTATATGCCGCATGGATTGGGAAAGTTGACCGCTCTCCAAACACTGACGCAATACACTTTGGGGAAGAAGGGAAGTTGTGTTCCAAAGCGAAAGGGTGGGCTAGCCGATCTGGAAAGTTTAGATGAGTTGAGAGGAGAATTACATATCATTGGTTTAAAGCACTTGAGATCTTCTCCATTAGAAGCCAAGGCTGCAATCTTGGAGAGGAAGCAATACCTTTTAACGTTGAGATTAGAGTTTGATGATCAGGATAGTGATCGGGCAATTGAAAACGATGAGCAGCTGTTGCAAAACCTTCAGCCACACCTAAATTTGAAAGAATTAAATATAGAAGGGTATGCAGGCGTGAGGTTACCGGGATGGGTGTCCTCGCTCTCGAATTTGGTTTCAATTAGCATAAGCAATTGTAAATGGTGCCAACATATCCCACCATTGGACCGATTCCCTTTTCTCAAGAGTCTTTGGCTTGACAACTTGCGTGCACTGGAGTGCATAAGCAATGATGCCAATGACGTGTCCTCTTCATCTCTTGAGACTCTGCATATTTTGTGGTGTTATGAACTGCGAATATCTCTGTCTTCACTCTTTCAACATCACACCTCTCTTAAAGATCTGAGGATTGTTGACTGTATGGAACTTATCAGTAATGAGGATGAAGAGGGCACACAATGGGTTGGACCTACAACACTTCGTCTTCTATCTATAGAAGATGTTCCAAACTTGGTGTCTCTCCCAAGGGAGCTTAGACATGTTACCACTTTGCAAGAGCTTGAGATAAGGAACTGCCCTGCACTGAAGTCTTTACCGGAGTGGATAGGTGACCTCACTTCACTTCAGAAGCTTCAGATTGGGAATTGTCCCAATTTAATATCACTGCCTGAAGGTATGCGCCGCCTCACCTCTTTATGTGTTTTGAGAATTGTGGAGTGTCCTCGCTTGGAGAAAAGATGTGAACAAGGAACAGGAGAGGATTGGCCAAAGATTGCTCACGTCTCTGACTTTTGGAGTTATTAGTTCGTCTACTAATCGTGAGTAGAGGATCCGTTCCGTAGCCTAGTGCGCCAATTATTCTTCAGGTATTTTAGTCACCAATTAGACAGTAATTTTCTTCTTCTTATCGTTCATCTTCGTTTTACTTTTTCAGGATTTTGATATATAATATTTGATTTCATATGCAGAACTAACTGTAGCATGGAACAAACAAGGGTTTAAGAATAGACATATTTTCAGACCTTGCCGACAATCAGATTTGCCCAAAGCTCTCAAATTTCCAGTGTTGTTTCCTATCTTTCACTACAATGGCATTCCTTTATCAAATTTCCAGTATTGTTTCCATTTGAAATTTGATAGTAAAACACTTATGATAGACCAAGGACGTCACTCCAATCCCAAATTTTCATAAAAATAAAAAAAAAGCTTAATAACTTTTCTGTATAATTGATTCTCTGTTTTCTCATAATCAAATGTATGCAGAATTAGACAGATTCTTTTTATTGTTATAGTTACTTGAGTCTAACATCAACTCTCTCTGTTCGTGGATTGATTTTACCTTTTTACTCTTTTCATTGAAAAATTTTGAATCTATTATTTTGATTTTTGATGGTCAGAGAGGCATTCAAAGAAAAGCATCAATTCATGAAATGGGTGCAAGAATCATTGAGGGATTTTTGCAATATGCTAGAATATGGAAGCAATCCTGAATATTAATGTGAAAAATTGAATGAATGATGTATCTATGAAACATTAATCACTTACCAATTTCGATCCTTCTTCAGCAAATAATGTTCTTAGAAGACTTTCAAATTGCAATGTAAATAAAGGTTAGCATGAAAATAATAAATAAAAAGCAAAAAGAAAGAACATAAATGTCTTGAAAATTTGGCTAGACTCTGATATGTTTTTTTGGGTTATATAATGAAATATAAATGAAGATAAATTTTTATTCCTGCCTATACACTACACTGTAAGTTAAGAGTGCACATGCTATATTTCCTTCACTCTTCCTTCTTTCCCTTTGTTATTTTCTTTATAATTAAGAGGCAAAACGTTAAATTTCATAGAAGAGCTCTAATCTATTATTGGTACTTCCTTACCTAGAGAGATTATTTAGTATCTTTAAGAAGTGATTATGATTTTAGTTAAATCACAATTTCTCATTTTCTCATACTTCTTTGGGATATATGGTACGGGCCATTGGAAATATATATATATATATATATATATGAAAAGCATGTCTCCATTATCAAAGTCATTTACCCACTCAGATTTTGACATGGATAAAGTTTTATCTCAAACTTGGTTGGAAGAATGTCTTCCAACTAAGCCTATTCCAAAATGCACGTGATTTTTACTTACATTTTTTATTTGATTGGTATGTTTTTACATGCATTTTTAAAACTGTACATGAAAATTATATATTCATTTTGGACATGAATTAATTTAATAGTCTGAGTTTAAAGAATTTTTCTCTTACACAACAATCTGAAGTAAAATTTCGTTATGAGAAAGAGTAGACATAAAGTTTATTAATTATCAGCCTCTTAACTCTGACCACAAACTGATCTTGGCCTTTTCTTTCGTTTTTGGACATCACTACTACTCTCTAGGGTGGACTTTGTATGCGGCGATGAATGAAATTACGTTTTCAAATTCGATTGGTGCATAAATAATTACAAAATAAAAGAAAAATGTTGCAAAGCCATATATAATTGTATATAATTGTAGGATGTTCAATTTTTTTTTTTTCCAAACTAGGTTGGATGAATTAAGTTTTTCTAACCTAATTTATTAAGTTGACATCTCCCTTTAGAACAATGGTTTTTACATGAATTTTTAAAAATGTATTTGTGAATCAAATGCTCTGTTAATTTAATAAATAGAAGATTGTCAGTTTAATCGATTAGGTTGAAGGAAATTCTTCTAACTTGTTGGGAAAATTGTTACTCCCACAACCCATACAAGACCACGAGTGGGTCTGTGGGCCCATCCGGTCCATTAAGCCCAACAAGGAGTTATACTTCGTTAGATGTCCATGAAGTTTTGGTCGGTTATAAATGCTTCGAATTTGGCCCGTAAGGACCTCGAATAAAGGAAGCCTCGGATGCTCCTAAGAGAATCTCATGATTCTCCTCTTGTTCAGTGTCCCAACACGTAGGATGCGATTATAGTTGCACTCAGGAAGAGGAGAGATTTAAATTATTCTGAACAAAATGCAGGGGATTTAAGTACTCCATTAAGTAGGATGCTATTATCGTTACACTCTGTATCAACTTCAAGTCAGTCCCATTTTTTTTATTTTCGCTTAACTTTATATATATATATATATATATATATATATATATATATAAGTAGATTTTTTAGCCTAGAACAGAAAAGGAAAAAACTACCTCTTGTTGGGTCAGTAATGGGCCAATGCACCACTTCTGTTTTTCTACTGGAGCTTGTTACTTGCACATCAGGAGCACAACATGGGTACAATAGCCCCTCACATGGAGGTGGATCCCAATGTGTGGAGCTCACCCTCATGTGAGGAGCTATTGTGCCCATGATGTGTAAATAACATTTTCCTTTTCTAATTATGTGAAACATGGAAAATGATCAAAACACTCACAATACATAACAATGACACAACACCAAGGCACATTGGGGTGTGGCCCACACATTGAGTCCCACCCCAATGTGCCTTGGTGTTGTACCATTATTGTGCACAAAGAGTGTAAGAATTACTCCCATGAAACATTTTGCAAACGTGGACAAAGTTATTCCATTGTAATAATTTGAACTTTTTAAACATATTATTCTATTCCTAATGGTTTGTGAGGCTACTTTTATAGCTAAAAAGTTTGGACTTTTGCGATGATGCTAAGAAATCTGCTCATGAGAATGCCGTTTAAAAACCTATGGCTTGAAGGGTTTGTTTGGCAAGAGAGAAAATTATTCCTTTTCCTCTTCACTTTTTTAAAAAATAATCAACGTCAAAACATTCTAACTTCATATCACATCAATAATTTTTTATTATTATTTAAATAAAAAAAATATACTACAATACAAACCTTTCACTTTTCTTTACAAATTCTTTTTACTTTATAGCACACTATCACTTCTTACTACTACCCTCAACTCCCACTCTCTTACCAAATAAGGCTGAAAAGTAAGGATTTTAAAACGCAGTTAATGAAAATGTGATTTTTAAAAATTTAATTAAGCATTTAATAAATTTGAGATTCGGCATTTAAAATTATGTTTCAACCTTTAAAATCATACATTTTTAAAACCGCACTTCCTTATATGCATTTCATCTTTTCAAAACCACCATTTTCTTTAAGAGCACTCTTAAATGACACTTTTTGTGCTTTTTTTTAAAACTCACTTTTTATATATATATATTTTTTTCTATAAATGCACTTCATATAGTTCATAACCACTTAAAGTGTTCCCTCATTAAAATTTGCGTAGTAACTTTTCTCACCTCCAGGCTTCAATAGTGTCTATCCCTCAGAGCTTTTCCAGGCAATGTAACAGATTTTGGTTCAAGGTATGCTGAATGGTTTAGATAAGAACGCAGTTTTGCACTTGCAGAGGTATATGTTAGTCAGATTGCTAACCCTTAAAATCTTGACACCATTAAAGTTTAAGTAACGCAAGTGTTCTTCACTCCCAGGAATGAGCATCTCTTCACCTCCAGTAATAAGATTTCCCGGTTCTTCATTCAAAATATAGACTTGTTCTAAACCAAAATCGTGGCAGTAATAATTTTTTCTATAAATTAACACGGATCTAACGAGTTTTGAAAGGAAAAAAGTAATATCAAACAAAGCCAATCTTCCTCTGCCGCTAAATTATTGTTAAAAGTGATATGCCTGGCATGCTTAAAAGGCATCTAATAAGCTGCAGCAAGATATATATAACATGGGTGTTTGATAACGTTACAAGATTATTCAAGCATTATAGGCTGAACAGTAGTATCAAACGATGAACTAGACAATTTGCGCTTGGCAAATCAAAGTTTCGGTGAGCAGGGCAGGCACCCAACATGCACAATAAGAGGGCGAAAGTTGGTCAGCAAAAGGTACGATGTTTACAATCTTCCTTTGTCAACATCTACATCTATTTTAACCATCTAAATTAACAAAATGATTACAGAATATTGGTACAGTGTGGAGAACAAGAAGTCTCTTCTGTATAAGATCAAGCTGCAGATTCTGGTTATCAACTTCATGTCTCACATCCTCTTGAAAAATTTACTGCCTTTCTTCCCCATGCCAGTCCCCACAAGACTCGATGGAAGAAGAGACTTTGTATTTGGTCTCCACTTCAACTCTTTAAAAACAGAAAACAAGGTTGAGAGTGAAGGAGATATTTCACTATCCTTTATATTCTTACAGGATACAACTCTAAGACTTTGAAGCTCCTTCCAAGAAAGAATTACAGAGGCCAGACCTTCGGTAGTTAGCAAGGAGCATCCTTCTAAAGATAGGAACTCTACCCTCCTGTTGGAAAAGCAAGATCCATTAATCTTCTTATCAAAGAAAACTTCATGCAGATATTCAAATCCTTGATATAATCAATTGTAGCCACCTGTCAAGCAGCTATACCATAGCCTTCTCTACATAAATAATTACACGTTATAGTGTCATGGTTCAATGGAATAAATCTAAACATGTGGAAGAAATCTAATCATCTTTATTCAAATTTCCGGTTGAGCCCATAAGTTGTTAGCATTATGGCCGATCTACCATCATTAATTAGTGCCCAGCATGGTATGTGAAAAACTGGTTAAAAATTAACAAACACATGGATCCCATGGTTCACATGATGATGTAGTCATACACATTACTTATAAACATCTCAACTTGATTCACGCATATCAACTATACACAACAATATTACAAATGCGAAAATAAATAACAAAAAAGTGATCTCAACCAGCAATTGAGTTTTCTTATCAGCTGTATACTAAAAGTTCATCAACTATTATGAATTCATTAGGGAGCAAACGAAAAAACAGAGTGAAAGAACCCAATTACCTGCAAGTACCAGCCAAGCTGAACATGTCATTATCCAAGCCCCAACAGTCCTGAAAAACCAACTCCCTCACAGCACCGCACACCATAAACATCGCTCTCACGCTTTTCTTATCCCGCAACTGACACTTCTGCAGATGGAACCTTTCAAGTGCCGGGCAACAACCCAAAAACTCGTCCGGCCCCGGACTCGGATCGATCTCTCGACAGGACTGAAACCTTAAAGTCTTCAAATTCTCACAATACGAGAGCCCCGCCAACCACCCACCATCCATCCTATGATCACGAATGGTCAACTCCTCCAACATTAGGCAACACTGCCCAATCGCCTTGATCCCATCAAAGCTCCCTTCACACCCACAAAGCTCAAGCTTCACCAACCTCTTACACCCCTGTGCCAATATCGTCAACCCAATATCCGAAACCACTGAACTATAAAACCCATCCACATTCCCAACCAACCTCAACACTTGCAAATTCGTACACGCCGCAATGCCACGCAACACGTCGTCGTTACAATTCTGCAACTCCAATTCTTGGAGCGTCAAGCACTCATCGGCCACACTCAACAGCCCCAACTCACTAGCGCCAATCACCGCAAGCTTGCGCAGATTGGGGCAACCGCTCGCCAACACTTCTAGCCCTCTGTCAACAACCTCCACGGGCAACAAGCTATCCTCGCACACCTTCCAGGACTTGGAAAACCCGGATCCGATATGCACCGAAACAACCCTGTGGCTCAGCAGAATACCCGAATTCCGGGGCGAAAAGAAACACCCAGAAACCAAATCGACGTGGGTGAGATTGGGGAAGCGGAAAAGCAAGCGACCCGAGTGGAGAAATTGCCAGTCGAAGAGCCTCAAGGAGCGGACGAGGCGACCCTGGAGGTTGAGCCAGCGCTTGCAGACGAGGGAGTTGGGATTGCGCTGGGAATCGGGGAGTTTGGAGAGGATGTTGAGGAGGAGGTGATCAGGGAGGAGGGTAATGGGGTCGGATTTGGGCAAATTGGGGGTCGGGGTTTGGGAGAACTTCTTGGTGGTGGGGGTGGGGGTGGGGGTGGGGGGCTGGAGCTGCATGGTGAAGACCACATGGTTCTTGAGGGGCTTCTTGGAGTTCTTGAGCCAGAGCTCCGACCATCTTGGGGTCCTCTTCTTCACTGACGGCGGGGGGCTAGGGCTTCCAGGTTTCTCCACCGAGAACGACATCGTTTCTCTCAGATTTTCATCAGAATCTACATCTGCGATTGAACTCTCTCTCTCTCTCTCTCTCTCTCTCTCTCTGTGTGGATGCCTGTGTGTGGATAATTTATTCAAATTGTTTCCTAACCAGGTCTCTTTCTCTCTCTCTCTCTCTCTGCGAAGGCTCGAGGGGCTAACGGACTTGAAATGGTGGGGAATGAGATTTGAACATTTCACTTTATTTTTCGGGGCGCTTTTTGTTTTTATCTGAGAATTTGAATTTGGGGGCTACACAGTACCCGCTGTTCTGAAATGCCGTGGGGCTGTGATAGATGCACTACACTAGTACAGTAGTCCTGTTACTGTGCCTTTTTTTGTTTCTTGCGATTATATTTTGTTTACTTCCAAGAATTTATATAGGAATAATGCTAAAAATACAATTCGGCCCTAATTATTGCACAATTTCAAGGCACATTAGGGTAGGATCTATTATGTGAGCCCCACTCCAATGTGCCTTAAGGTTATACAATTGTTGGGGTGGGGTTGTACATAAATCAGGACCCTTTATATAGCGTGACATTATTGTTTGGAGAGTGATTCATGCACTCCTAGTGCACAATAAGGGTACTACCCCAATTTGCCTTGGAGTAGTGCCTTGAGGTAGTGCACTTGTTGTTTATTGGGAGTATTTTGATCACTTTCCTTATTGTTTTGATAAAATAAATCTGAAAATATTTTGTTGATTTCACACTTTTTTTTTTTTTTAATTATTAACAAAATTTAAAATTAAAATACAAAACAATCATTTGTTCACAACGTTTAAAATACAAAACTAATGGTCGAAACCTTAATACATTGGGTAATAACATTTAGCGTTGTGGACATACTTATCCTCAAAATAGAATACATAATTAAAGGGGTCAAACCCAATTTTTAGTAGCTATGAAGAGTAAACAGTTGTGCATGAATTTCTCTCAAATACTCTTAGCACAACATAATTCAGCTAATTACCCTTACTTCAACACAAAATGTCATTTCTTTCTCTCCCATCTACTTGTACTTGATTGTTTAGAGAACTTTAGAGAGTTCATATTTTTAGCATCGCCAAAAGGCACGGAGCGAGTTGTTACAACTTTCAGGGGGACGACTAAGTGACATAGTTAATGGAATTTTTCGAAAATCATTTATACTTTTGTTAAATATTATTTTGAGAATATTGTGCATGAATTTAAATTCTTCTTCTACTCGTTGTGAAAATTTACATGTGCTTGTTCAATATATTGCTTGATATTTTTGGGGAATTGTTTGATTTTATTTAAAGGATTGGGTATTATCAAAGTTTAATGAGAATATAAATTGTCAATGCTCTTGATGACTGTTTACACGGGGAAATTAAACATTTAAACTTGTGAGTATATTGTGAATTGATTCTTGGTTATACGATAAATAATGTCTTTGTGGCATAAACAATGTCTTTTGTTGCATAATTGATGTCTTCGTGGCACATTGATTTCTTTGTGGCAAAAAAATGATAGATTCTTGCAGAAATATTCTTTTATGGGAATTTTATTTGCTCACAGTATTTTGGAATATAAAATTTAAAACTTGCAATTCTTCTCTTAACCCCATTATCTATGTTATTTACTGGGTGTTAGCTCATTCTTATCTCTTTTAAATATTTCAGAATAAGCATAAAGTTGAGATTCTCAGGTAGCTGATTGTGGGAATGAGTTATTGGAGTCTGATTAGAAGTTGAGGTTTGAATAAGCATGTTTTAGTGTTAGTTTTTTTTTTTTGTTGGAACCCCCAGATTATGCTGTTGGGGAATATATAATATTAGAGGCGTGTTTGGATTTTTGATTTATTGAATTTGACAGTTACGGAGTACTTTTAATGAGGAATTGTTGTTTTATTTTAAAGTTTTGTTGGGGTTATTTATTTAGCTCTAATTTATGTTTACAAATGTTTTGGTGGTATGAACAGTTGATCCTTGGGTGATAAAGAGCGGAAGTAGGAGATATTTTAAATAGATTCGCCTTTAAATCCCACCCCCTCTGTCGCTGTAACAGTTTCCTTTCAGCCAGGTTTGGGTCATTTGGCTGTGCACTCATTTTTCTATTTCTTAGATATGCTAGGTTGTCCCATCTAAATAACCGTTATGTAGCCGTTTTATGATTCAAAATTTCCTTTAAATGTGGGGACACAAACTCCATTGACGAAGCAATGCATACAAACGGTTCACTGCCAATAAGGGATGCGAAAACTATGGGGCTCACACCAATCATTAAAGGATAAGCTCCCATGTATTTAGTTTCACTTTAGCCTGAAGCTTAATTCGAGTTAAGTATTGAAGGTTTAAGTTTAACTTATTCAATTTTATTTCAAACTCACTTCAACCTGAAGCTTAATTCGAGTTAAGTATTGAAAGTTCTAGTTTAGCTTATTTAATTTTATTTCGAACATCAGTCGAACTCAAATTTATCATTGAACTAGATATTTTGTTCAAGCTTGACTCATTTAATTCTATTTCAAACATAAGTCAAGCTCGAGTTTATCACTAATTGTTCGATTAACTTATTCATTTCTTATATAAAGTAAATATCATAATTGTTTATCTTTTCAAAAATCTATACTAATCATTAATTAATTAATTATTGTTAAAATTTTATCATTTGAGTCAATTAAATAAATTAACTTAAATCTTAAATAATATAATCTTGAGTTTATATGTACGTATATAAATTCATTATGCACATACACAAATACACGCGTTCACGTACACATATATTCACACATAATTACAAAAACACTCATGCACACAAATCTTTACAACTAAACTCACAGCAACAATAATTCAAGTTATATATATCATATTAAAAAGATAATTCCATTTTACTTTAAATGTTCTTATTACAAAATTAAAATAATACTAAAAAAACTTGTAAAAATGAAATTATACAAATTTATACAAGCTAATCCGAGACAAGCCGAGTTTATACGAGTATGTCTCATTTAATATTCAAACATATTATTGTGTTCAACAATTCATTTATTATTCGAAACGAGACTGAGTTTAACTAAGCCGAGCCGAGCTCACATGCGGTTGGACTCATTTTACACCCTTAACTTCATTTTAAATTTAAATTTCCAACAAAATTGGTTTTACAATATGACGAAATAATACCCCATCTGACCTTTTTAGTGAACAATACCTATCTATCTTAACAGACGTAGCTTGTGAAAATATGGAAGACATATCAGCTTAATCCTCCATATCTCATGATTAAAATTTAAAGTTAGTATATCTAACAATATACATGATGCCATATTATTTTAAGTTTTTTAAAAGACGCGTTAACAGAGACAAAAGACATAGTATATGATGTCCATGTTAACGTCTTTTAAAAAACTTGAAATAATATAGGATTATGTACACCGTTACATACACAAACTTTAAATTCTGATAATAAATATCCATTTCAAATAAAATGAGGATCCTTGTCCCAAATTGTGGGTGAAAAATGATACACATACATCCTCTACGCATCTCTTATTTATCTCTATACAATTAAGTTTTAAATCCATCATTGAATTTGTGGGACCTAATGCAGGTCCCACAAAACTAATAGTGAATTTGAAAATGAGACGTATAGAAAACATATTTATATCATTTCTCTCATTGTGGCTGCATGTCTCAATAGCCGTCGGGATCATAAATAACACTAAAGCCGGACGAGTACAACTGTACACGGCACGTTTGGACTACATATCTCTTCAACTGAAATAAGATTCAAATAAATAAGAGATGGAGTGAAATGCTCACACGACTGAGTCCGCTTACGATAATCAGCTCTAAAGTTTTTGGATCTCAAGAGTAAAGAAAGTTGTAGTCATGTAGGGCACTACGGGCATCGACAGCGCAAGTCAATAATTTAGCATTAAGAATGGGCACCCACTCTTTTTAGCGGGCCTTCATAGGGGAGTTCAAACTATTATTGTTTGTAGATCTTCCATGCCGGATTATTGTCCAATTTGATACTATGGGCAATCAATGCTCTGTATAATACTAGTTTGACCCTAAAACAAGGTCAAGTTTTCAGCTACTACTGCTATAGTGTATGTCAGACCGCCTCCATGAACATGAACTGCTTCGACACAATATTCAAAGGAAAAGAAAAGAGTTTTTGGTTCTTGAGGGTTTTCAAACTAATTCCTCATCCTTTTTTAGTGCAAAAACCGATTTTATTCAGATATTGCAACTAAATTGATATAATGCATAACCCAGATCTCTCAACAGAGTGAATATTGACTCAAATCCAAAATCTGCACCCTATCCCCGGAAAAATCCAGGACCAAAACTCCAAGGTATAAATTGGCCCCTACTTTATACTAGCAATTTCATTTAAATGTTCTAATCACATATTTTTGGCATGTCCAAATAACTTACAGCCACTATATACCGCAGTATATTGAATTTACAAGATAAATGTGAGTCTGTGTGTGAGAGAGAGAGAGAGAGAGAGAGAGAGAGAGAGGAGAGAGAGACCGATACACGTTTAGTATTCTATGAACAAGGATAGGAATCCAAAATTTGAGAATTCTAAGACATCACATTGTGGAATATATCATATGGCAACAAGGCCTAAAAGTATTTAAAAATAAAAAAGTCAAAAGGACATTAAATATTAGTAGTCATCTACATAATACATAATTTATCCACAGGAAACATTTGTCATCTAATCAAGCTTTTACCTGAACATAGCAGCAAAAAAATGCAGATAAGGTGATCAAGAACGCGGAGCTGCCATTTGCTGCTTCTTTAACCTCTCCCCTTGTTTTACCATGCTGTATCAAAAGCATCAAAAGTGATATTTTATTTACCATCAAGATTTACTTGATTTATATCAAGGCAATAATAACAACCAAATATTCAAATGGAACTTAGATTTAGGAGCAACAAAACTGATCTGCCACGCATGGCATAGCCCAAAGGTCACTTGTATGGTTAAAGACATACTACTCATACATCATTGAGTCACCACTAGTGTCAGACTGTCAGTAAATTAGTATGTTGCAGACAGCAGTGCGCTACCAGCATGAACCAGGAACTAACCCATCTAACATGACTAACTACACAATCAGAATGAAACAAAAATCCAGAAAATTATTTAAAGGATTTACCAAAAAGACATCAAATGAAACCCCAAGATTAAACCATAAAAAAAGTGAACAGAACAGGAAACAAAGACAGTAACATTTATGTGGTTTCCTAGTGCCCCTATGTCCAAGGCAGAGAAGATTAATATATATTAGGAGAAATATCAAATTAAAAAATCCCGCGTGAATACAATCTACCTCATTTTCTTTTGTAAACCTCTGGACTTTGGAGCAATTTGAAATGGTTAGTTTTACCGTCTAAATAAATAAAAGTTTACATGTAACTTACACATGACCAATGAGATGAGGACACCTCATCAATTGTTTTACGCAAGCTCTGAAGAATATCTTTTCCTCCACTCGGTCAAATATATATATATAAAGTAATGCAAATTTATTAAGAGCGCTAGGGATGCAACCCAAGTACACAGGAGGGAACAACATCCAACGAAATCAAGAGTAAGGAAAAAGAACAAAAAAATCTACAAAGTTAGAGATATCGAGAAGGGTGTTAACATAGATCCTCACTTGCAGAGGGATTTAATAAAAGAAAGTTGTAGATCCGAGCTCGTCTTCTCACAATCATCGAATTTCAAGCATTCCTTTCTCCAAATGCATCACATTAGACAAGGAATTACATTCCAAACACCATTAAGTCGTTGCTACTAAACGTTCTTTTCCTACACGCCAAGAGCTCCACCACCCGTCTAGGCATAGCCTTATTATTATTATTATTGAGAACAAGCTTTTCTATCTTTTATTATAAAATTACTTTGAGAGGGAAAATGTATGGAGATATAGCATTAGATGATTGGCTCTGCAAGACATTTCAGTTTGATGTTTTATTTTTCAGTTACTCCAGAGCTACTGAGGTTTTGGGATGGTTTTCAAAAGGCAAGGTAAATTATAATTATGCCATACCATAGGAAGGTAACCTGTATAATATGACTGAAAGGATTGATGGGTTTGTGGAGCTTGATCTATGGGAAGTCTGCAGGAGGTTGAAGCAGAAATCTCGCTCAACCTTCGCTCAATGGTCACTTGAGTGAAATTGCGGCAGAAGTCTCGCTCGACAGTTGCTCGAGCAAGATGCGACGAGTGGCAGATACAGACTTCGCTCAAGCCTTGTTCAACGGTGGCTCGAGTGAGATTGTGGCATAGTAAGAGACAGAAACTTTGCATGATGTTTTGCAGGAATTTTATATAGAGGGTAATTTTGTCATTTGACTTGCAAGCATGTAGCCCTAATCTTAGAATAAATCGAATAGGGCGGCTGACACACTATATATTCATCATATTCTAAACTTCTTAGTATGAGGGTGAGAGAGCATCATTGTAATTTGTATTTTTTCTGTACATGGTGGAAAACTACAACTCTGTGGACATAGTCCAAAGTTTGGGTGAACCACGTTAAATTGTTTTGTTCTCGTTGTGGGTTTATTCTCTATTGTTGATTGGTTTCTTCTGTTTTGGTTCTGCAACAACCGCAACAACCGGTATCAAAGCAAGGTTTGGTCTCGAGTGGGAGCGACGGCAACAGAAGATGAGAAAGTCATGATTGAGAAGTTCAATGGTTTGAACTTTGGTTCTCGAAGATGCAGATTGAAGACTATATGTATCTCGCTTTAGAAGGTAAGAAGCCAGAAGGAATGTCAGAAGTGGATTGCGAAATGCTCTCTACCACCTCTCTTATTATCATATGCTTCTTCACTATGCCTATCCATGATGTTTTCAGTCTCCCTCCACCTTTTTCCCCTCCAACTTCAATTAATCCACTCTTTTTCACTAGTGCATTATTTGGTTCCATTGTACATGCCAAAACTTAAAGTAGGTCATTGGATTATACTGAAATTTTCCAACTCCATTTTTCATCTATTTCATGCCACCATACTGACAAGCTCAGATTTTAACTTGAATTTGAGCAGGTGGAATCGCCTGCTATACAACTACCAAATTCAATTAAGCTTCTCAAATGACAGGGTCTCCAACTATGGATTTACCTTAATATATGTACAATGAAAAGAATGCAGTCTTCATAAACCGCACACTAGGGCACAGCTCCCGACCAATCTCTATATTAAAGCGCCAAAAAACTGGTTTCAAATTATTCTGTCCTTTATATGACCAAACAAATAACAAAGGATTCACCTGTGCTTGCATGAGTGTGTCATTCAAGACAGCCTATAATTTCTGAACAGAACTAGCAGTATTCTTGAACCAATGCCTTAGCATGGTAGGAACAAAATATACAATACAAGTACAAAGCAACATGCAGAATGACGTGTGGGTGAGTTGAAGGATGCAAGAACACCAATATTAGTATCTAAAGTGCAAAGTGACACCAAACAATTTCTATATCATCAAGAAACAACATCAAATCATGGATCTGTCTAGATACAATACCCGATATCATGAGGGGTGATAAATATCCACTGGGATCCTTGCGCCAATGCAAAATCCACAAGGGTGTCCAGGCTGATTTTACGACTAACAGCATCCTAAAGACCAAATGAGAAGGGCTAAAATTGTCAGGACCTGTTCATTCACAAATTTTTATGATATATATATAATCATTAGAAAAAGGAGAAAGCTCAAATACGCAGGGTGAGTATTAATAGTCTCCTAAATAACTACAATCCAAATTTCAGCACAAATTGTAAAATGGACACTGCCTAAAGCAGTTATCCAATCAATACAATAATCTCAAAAATTAAGATTTGATCACATAACATGGAAGCTCAATACAATCAAAATTCCTAGTATTACTTTCTATCCAAAATGTCCACATGTCACACAAGGGAGTAACATTCATTCACATTTCAAATAAGACAACCCACACAACTCATTTTCTGCATACCCGACTAGGCGAAGTGTGATTTGCGGATAAAACTTAGTATAAAAGACAGCTACATTCTTATAAACAAAGGAAAAAGAACCCTTACCATAAACACATCAAACTCATCCATTGCTCGAAAAGGAGCTTCTGTCATTTCGTGAAGAGCTAATGCAAAGCATAATGTTGAAAAAGAGCGTTCACCACCTAATTAAAAATTCAATTACCAACATCAGGAAAATTACTCAATTTTAAAAGATTTCCCAAGTTATAAAGTCAACCAAAAAAATTAATCTTAAAATATGTGAAAGGAGTCCACAATGAATGTCAATGATATTAAAGAAATAATAGAGAAGCCCCAAATATTTCTGAGCAAATCCACAACAAATTATTTCTAGTATTCCACAAAACTGGTTGTAGTTACGAAATCTGTAGAGCTATGATCTTGAAGTTTTCAAAAGCATAAAAAAGTTGGAAAATCTATTTTGCAAAGTTAATGGAGGAAAAAAAAAAAACCTGAAAGTCCTCTAGTGTCACGAACAGTGCTGCTTGAAGCGTCTTGAGGCATTTTAACCTAACAAAAAATTCAAAGCATAAAGAGAAAAGACAACATTATCCCAAAATTTTCCAGGTATCTAGGTGGAAGGTATATGAAAGTAATCTAATTAAAAATGGTGCTGAATGAAAAAATTAGTTGATCCAAAGGAGTACTCCAGTACAAAGCAAGCTGCTTACCTCAACTGAGAGGGTCTTTTCTTCATAACTAACTTTAATTTGTCCACTGATCCCCTTTTTTCTCAAATGGCCATTGAATCTAATTGGAGAGATGGACTAATTATTATAAATATTCACAAATATTAAAAACAGTGAAAACAAAAACACAGAGAACAAAACACTCTTATAGAATGAGACTCTATTTGAAGCAGTGCAATTCATACTGCCAAGTCAACTGGCGCTTCAAAAGAGTTGCATTCCTCTGAAACTTGCTCCATCGCAAGTTTAACGCTTTCTCGCAAGCCTGCAATTCAGTAAGTCTTTTTTCAGAAGAACCCAATAATAAAGACAGAGCTATGAGAATACATTAGGCGAAAGGGATCCAAATAAAAAAAACCGAAACAAAGGTGAGGAACAAATCATGATAAGCTTAAAATGATGGAATATGCCTGCCACAGCAGACACTAATATATGGGGAAAGAATTATAGAACTTACGTTCAGTTTTTCTTGATATCCTTTGTAAGTTTGCTGTTTTCTAAGAACCTTGCGTTCTTTTTTCTCACACAACATCCTAAGGTCGTCAATTGATTCAGAATATCTGCAAATTAAAACAACAACAAAAAAAAAAAAAAAAAGAAGAGTTGAGATAATTTAATAAAAACTGGCATTTTGGCTGTTCTTCAAGCGATACAAAGACAGATGATAATGTCCTCACCGCCGGCTCTCATGCTGAAGTCTCTGATTTAGTCTAGTTAGTTGGGCGCTAAGTTGCTCTGGGGTGCTCCCATCACAGCCTCCTAATGCTTCAATTTCACTCTCAGGACAAATAATAGAAGATTTTCTGCAACTCTCCTGTAGTTTCAACCAGTACATAACACATCAGCTAGTAATTGAGCTGCTAGGATGACTTTAATGTTAAAACAGTCTAAACAGTTATTCCACAAAGCAAAAAGATACAGAGAAGCACAAATGCTAATAGTAACATGAACAGAAAGGGCAATGCTATTGGCATTCCACTTTTAGCTTCTTGCACCCTCAATTGTGAGTGAAGATAAACTAAAGGGAGGAAAAAGAAAAAAAAAAGAAAAAAAACCCTTCCTTCAGTTAAACACAGAGAGAGAGAGAGAGAGAGATCTAAACAAACTCCATCTTCTAATGGCCCATTTATCTAAAAGCCAGTAAGACTTTTCTTCCTATTGCTCATTGGAATTTACAAAGCACATGACAGAAGAAACAGTGGGTGATAACCTTCTAAGAACAAAATATCAGAGGGGAACTTTGGGGGGGGGGAGGAATCTATTGCTGTAACTTAAGAAGAGCATCAAATGTACCAGACGGTTGTTCTCAAGCTCCCGGTAATGTGCCTCTGCCTCTTTGATAAGAGAAAGCACCTTGTTATTCATTATACCTTCATAGTGGCTCTTCTTCTGAGATTTAAATTTCAAACATTAAACAAAACTTATAGAAAAACATTATAGCAACTGCATTGAAGCATTGAGAAGAAGATTCAGGGAAAGGGAGAAGGGACCGATTCTTCATCAAGCAGTGCTTGTTCAAGCTTGATCAGTTCATTCTCTGATTTGTCAAATGCATCAATTTCCCCTTTCGCTGACTCTAAAATTTTATTTGGAGAAAAAAATAATAGTTAGAATTATTTATAATTGAAACCAAATATGAAACAAAGGCATTGTTACTATACCACAAAGATTCTCAAATGATACTTTAAGTTCATTGGCTTTTGCTTCAGCTCCATTCATTCTGGCTCGAAGCTTTTCCAGCAAGATTTCCCTTTCCTGTATCTCCTCATGGGCATTCTAGAAATTATTCCAAATATGACCATATTGTTAGAGAAAAAAAATGTAAATATCCAAATGCATTATTAGTGCAAACATGAGGATTAGCAAACAAACTGAGATTTCTTGATGAAGCTCATCAGCATTTGATGCAGGTGATGAACTAGTTTCAGCAGCATATGAATTCTTTACATCACGCAGCGCTAGTTTCTTCGACATCAAGTCACGCTCTGCATCCAGACGCCTTTTCTACACAAACAGATATATAGCCCTTATCAAAGATAAATGACAGAAAAGGCTCTGTTTGAGTGTGTGTGTGTGTGTGAGAGAGAGAGAGAGCTGGTATGGAACCAGCTGAACTGATAATGACCATGTTCCCTAATAGAGTTGTTATTGATCAATAATTGAAAATCAAAGGCCTTGTTTGGCAAAATTTGCAAAACTCTTTACACATTTTTAAACATCGAAAAACACTTTTCAGATGTAGAGGCTGGACAAATGGAGGTTGGTGTCCACATGGTGAAGGCTGCCCCTTCACAGGAGGTGGGTCTGCACCCCCCCCCGCCCCCCCCCCCCCCCCCCCCCCACACACACACACCACCTCCTCCGGTATCCAACCCCACAAAGGGCGGTGGGGTGGAACTCCACGCCCTTGCCACCCCGCGTTGGTGGAAATCCACCCCCACAAAAGTAGGAGAGGTTCCACCTCCCTACGCAGGTGGACACGCTGCGGCGGGGGGAGGGAGAGGAGCATATATTCATGTTAAACATTTAGTAGTACCTTTATACTTCTTAGAGTTTCCTGAAGATCCTGAAGACTCTCCTCTGCGTCCCTTTTTCTCCTCCTGCACTGTTGAGCTTCTTCACGTAGATTTGATTCATCTCTTTGAAGGTCCTTAATCTGATCATCGAAAGAACTACAAAGACGGCCACTTCTTTGCTTCTTATTTGGAGGAAGAGTTGTCTGGACTGAACCACGAGAAAACCTGGAAAGGAATCAGTAGTTACTATTGCGCCATAAATCACACTAACATTCTGCTAGAAAGAGAAAGATTAGACTCCAGAGTACATGGAAACTGCAGAAACCAGAGTTAATAAATTGAGCATCAGCAGAACATGTGCATATACCAGTTGCAAATATTAAGAGTTTGATTGATGCTACCCAAGGCCCAAACACAGTTTCTGGTGTCTGTGACCAAAAAACAAAAACAAATATGCCTTGTGATTTGGTCAAAGTTATATAAATCATCAGACATGGTCGTTGAGAGAAGCAAAATGTTGACACCTGCATAACTCAATGTCTTTCATACCTCTTATCATTATTTAGAAGAGAAACATGACATAACACTTCCATACATAATGGTGCTTACTAAAAAAGACCTTTACACTTTGGAATCCCATTTTCTACCCCCCCCCCCCCCCCCCCCCCCCCCCCAAAAAAAAAAGAAAAGAAGAAGACAGGAATCTCCCAAATAAACCCCATAACTTGTCAGAAGCTACCCTTATTGAATGCCCACCTCGCATTCTTAATCACAAGAGCTATATCTTTGCAACCAAGACAACAGAGAAATAACTGTTTGGCAGTATATAATTAATAAATATTGTTTTGATGATACTTCACAAATCTCCGCTGAGCAAGACAACTAACTGGTGATGAAATTCCACACAAGTAGAAGACTCAGTATAAAGCAAACAGAGGCATTTATACTCATTTTAATTCCACTGGTCTCACAGACTACACAGAGTACCCTATTTATTAATTTATGCTAATAATATGCATTCGTCACTCTTGCAATCTCCTTGTAATACTGCCCACTTAGAGTGAATGTGAAAAATCAGCTGAAAAAAAGGATAAAAAGATTAGTAATCTAATTTTCAGCTTACATTTTATATCCATCTGAAGTGTAAACCTCCTTCAGATTCAAGATCCTTTGCCCAAAAGCAACTGCTTTCCCCATATCATAGTCTCTAACGAGCACTTGCCTCTCAGCATCACCCTGGAAATACAACAAACTTGTTACAAGGTGCAGAAGAGTACTATTAACTTTTTGAGAAATAAAACACACATAAAAGGTGCAAATTTAAAACAGAAAACCAAAAGATGCTATTGAAGAAATTAAGATCAACAACCAACAATAAGTCAACAGACATTATGTGAACGAGTGTAGGAAGATACATGAAATTACCATATCCACCAACACATTAAAGACAATGTGGTTTTCTGTGTGTAGAACAGAAAGAGTAGTTGGGTGACTTGTTTGAGGAAGCATGTGAGGAGGTATATTCAGCCTACACCACACAGTAAGAGAAAAATATAAAAAAGAGAACCAACATGGTCAAACGTAACACAGCATGCACCTCCTGCTCATCAAAACATAAAGGCATGCATCCACCTTGGTCTTGAAAAGTCATATATGACAATCTGAAGGTGGCTATAGTTTGCTTCCCTAGCACACCCTCTCAGAAGAAGAGCATCTTTATGATTTGTTACGATGAATGCATTAAGCAATCTCCCAATGGCATGTTCAACAGCACGAGCCCATGTATCACCATTAACCAAGGTCTGCAGTACATAGCCATAAATAAGAGAAGTTAGCCAGCACTAATACCACAATATAATGTGCATGCGAAAAAAATCTGATGCTCAAACACACAATTGAACCAAGATGTAAACAATAACAAATTATAGTCATACTCCCCCAACTGTAAAACCATATTTAATCAAAAGAAATTCCAAAAACATGTACTTAGGGATTAAATAAATCAGAAAACAAAACTTGCAAACAGGACGCAAGATAATACAACAGAACGTGCCGAGAATTTAGAAACTTGACCAGTATTATTCAAACAGCTTCTATTCACAATATCCAGTACCTAAGTTTCATCAAGTTTGATAAGCATTGATTTAAAAATTAAGAACACAAAAGATCAAACATGAGAAAAGGACAGCTTCAGCCAATAACAAGACCTAACTCAATTTTGAATTAAAAGATTAGCAAATAAAATACCTTTTTTTTTATAAGTAATTTCAATTCAAATTAGCAAATAAAATACTTATGGAAGATATATCCTAGAATGAACATTATTATCAAAACAAAAATCAGAAAGACCTGCACAAGTATCTATGCACGAATTTGGATATATTTTGAAGTATATAAAAGACCTACTATTTCAGATCATTAATCAGGGAGAAGATTCAATGCCCATTTTTCACCAAAAAACAAAAAATCTGTATAAAAAAAGAGATGCGTCAAGAACCAGAGCTGCATACCCTCAAAAAAGATAACAAACTGCCCTAGAAACATGCACGCATGCACTTACACACGTAATAATATTTGTATAGAAAAGATTATGAAATTTTCAACATGCAGACAGACAATCATCAGTTACTCACCAAATGGGCTCCAATTGGACCAACAGGCGGCTTTTTAAACCTCTGTTGATGTCTCTCAATTGCACGTAATAAGTTAATCACTCTATCTCCTCCAAAAGCTGTAACCTGCCAAAAAAAAATGTCACTACTAAACAATTTGGCAATCTGCTCTCGCAATGTTGTCCATTACACGGTTTTTTTTTAAGATTAATAAATAAATAAAGAAAAGATAAAGAAAAGAAAAAAGAAAAGAAAAGAAAAGAAAAAGGAAGATTATGGTAAACATGGATCTACAACTGCATATGCCGACATACCCATCATCTTCACAAGCATTTAAGACTGCAAGACAAATAGTTAGACCAATTAAAACAGTGCATTTGACCATTAATCCGCACCTTGTTGGTTTGATGTTGATGAAGCTCGCGGATGGAATAACCAATTTCACGATGCTTTCTTTCAAGTTCTTCAATCTAAAGGAACCAAAGTTTTATGAATATTATTCAAGAAGGACAGGATATTAAGTCAGGAGAACAAATTTAGAATAGTCAATAACTTTATCTAAATATAAATTAAAAATGGCTAAATACAACCTTTACAAGTAACATGGCACATGCTTAATGGTCAAATGCTCACTCACCAATTAGACCAATTAAAACAGTGCCACTGCAATTGACCAACTAAAAAGTTCAAGAGAAGTGAGTTAAAGAGTTTCTGGAGAGAAAAAAGCAGCCCAGATTTTTTACAGAAATTAAAGAGTTTGATCTAGCATAAACAAATCTAACCTATCCATAAGGAAAGAACCTTTTGCATGGTTTAAAAGACCAGCACAGTAAGTTGAGCTAATTGTAACAGGACAGCCTTTGCAATTAGTAAAGATGGAAACTTCTTATATGCTAGGATTTGAAAGTAGGACTTGAATTGAGTTCAACTTTACTACAGGAGCAAACGTCTCTTCATAGTCAATTCTATAGGTTTATGTAAAACCTTTCGCAACCAATCTAGCCTTGTATCTTCCCAAGGAACCATTGGCCTTACATTTTACCATAAACACCCACTTGCATCCGATCGCCTTATTTCCATTAGGCAATTCAACAAGATCACTTTTATTATTTTTATGAAGAGCTTTCGTGTCTTCCTGCATCGTTTCCCTCCACTTTGAATCAATAAGTGTGTCCTGAAATTTTTTAGGAATAGACACAGATCTCCTCCACCACGCACTGGTCGCACTTGACAAAACACTTCAAAAAAAGCTCAGACAATGGTAAACCAGGAGCCACTGCTGACAATCACCGAAGAAAAGACATTTGGTTCTACGCTAATGTCAATTACCGTACGAGACACAGTTTCTTTGTGTTTTTCTGGATTGGTTGCAAGGATTTGATTTGCTTTGTTACCAAGTTGGAATAAAGTAGAAAAAAGAAAAAGACAGAAGAAAAGAGAGAAAAAGAATGCTGGAATTAGGGTTTTCCTTCTGCTCATGGATTATGTATAATTGCCACACATTGTACAAGTACACAAATGCCCTCCAATGAAATAACATAAAAAAAAAATAACACATCAACACAATGAGATACTAATCTTAGGTTTCACAGTACATATTGACTGCTAGTGATATAAACTTAGTCGACGAGTTCTTTTCCTTTTTTCAAATGAATGCAGTTAATGTCAACCAAAACAAGTCACTGCAACTCACTTGACAACTCCATAATGTACCCAACACTAGACACAAACACAGTTCACTAAAGTGACACAGACTCATTAGAACAAAGCTTAAGGTTATGTTTGTAATGTATTTTGGTAAGTGTATTCTGTTTTGGTTTTAAAAAGTATTTTCATGTGACATAAAGATTAGAAGTGTTTTCAGAAGTGTCTTTTGGTGGGGTCCATATTTGAGAAAATGTTTTTTATGGAGTACACCTACTTATTTTGAGAAAACCCAAACAAATGTAGAATTGACTCCTTATGTATACAACATTTTTTTTTAAAAAAAAAAAATGAAAAAAAAAAAAGTGTTCGTGTGGCCACCCAAATTGGAGGAATGGGTGGTCGCGAACCATCCCTATCTGGTCAGGGTGGCCGCGCGACCACCTTACCAAGACCGAGGTGACCACACAACTACTCTAATCTTTTTCATTTTTTTAAAATAATAAATTAACTCTTATCCCTCCAAAATTTAAACACATGTTTAGTCAAAATATTCCGACAACAAGGTAAATATACAGCTTTATAAAATAAAATAAAAAGGTGTATTGTATTTTAAGCTGTTGGTTAATGTATATGAGAAAATAGGGAAATTCAAACTGAAAAAAAAAAAAGAAAAAAAAAAAGAAAAAAAAAAAAAACAGGAATACGGTATGTTAGCAATTAGCATAAAGCATCACAATCAAATATGTAGAAATCCCAACTAAGTGATCTATCATGTTGTTAACAATTCCCCAATTGACGGAGATCAATAGGGGGCAAAACGTAAGTCAATACTAAGGATGCATGCTCCAGAATCAAGAGGGTTTTCCATATGCAAAACCAACAAAGTATAGGAAAAAAAAAGACATATATACCAAAAAGGCCTAATTTTTCCTGAAAAGAACCAGTAAGTCTCATATTCAATTACAAGAAGATACAGTATAATGCAGGGTTTTCAAAAAGTGGAAGAAGAATTAGAATGCATTCAAATTATTCAAGGAACAACCAGGAAAAGAGGTTTGAGGATTGTGACGCACATGAAACAACTTGGAATTCCTAAACACAACCATAAGCATTTTCAATACAGTTAATTCAAACACATGCATTTATAGCATTGGGAGAGTCACCACGTCAAACTCCCCATCCATTAAATTAGCTACATAAGTTTGCAGATATAACAGCCAATAAGAGTATCTGCAATAAAAACCTTAAAAACCAAAAAGAAAAATATTTGACCAGACAAAATTATGCGAGACAATCAACTTATCCAAAGATGGTAAACACCCGCATACCTCATTACCAATGCATGCAATTTCACTCGATCCCTTGTTCATGCTTTCTAATAAGGCACTTTCTTCTTCCTTCAACCTGAAAGATTGTTGAAGTTACAGATTATGTGGAATCTGTCTTGAAAGCAAGCTAGAACATAAAAAACACAAACTGATTAAGAATTTTTTTTTATAACCTTGTAAAAGTTAAATTAGCAGCATCAAATTCATATTGGAGTTCCTTCAGCTTTTCCTCTATTTCAGATTCTTCAGCCTGCAGCATATCAAAATGAGAGGTCTAAACCCCATATCTTTTTTTTGGATGAGATGAAGTCCATATAGTAAAGGCTTATACAACTCAGTACCAAGGATGGAAATGTCTCTGTGAGAAGGTTTAATCTAAAGCTCACAACAGAAATGTCCATAGGAGATGCAAAAAATAGTTATTAGTATTTTAAAAAAAAAACATTCCAACGAATATTGCCAATTTAATTCATGATTCTAGCAATATCCTACAGGATACTGGTGGTGAAATTTGAATTAACTTGTATATAGAGAGGAGCTAATTGAGGGCTGGCTTCATGACTTCCAGAAGACATGAATTTTTGGGCACTCATTTATGGAATTGTAATTTTCAATGTCAACTTCATACTTTGTTTAAGACTTGTGTGGTAGGCACTAGAGCCTTTTGTTCCAATTAATTTTTCATACAGGAACAGAAAACAAAATCATGTTTTAATGATAGTTGGCTATAGTAACCAGTCCATTAACATGAAGCTCTAAATTGGCAGATCACACAGGTTTCAAGCCAGTGACAACTAGATAAATGGAAAAAAGCAAAACATTGTTAAAATAATTTTATATGAGGAACGCAATACGTTTCAAGTGATAATAACTTATTATATTGAAGTAGCATGCCTTGAAGCTTCTTTGACCAGAAAAACTTCTTCCTGGAGTTATTTAATAAAGAGTTCGCGAAAGCAAAAACAAGGGGATTTCTGCCAAAAGAGAGAATGAGGAATAGGACCTATACGTTTCAGAGATTGTTGGCCTTCTAAGAACAACTGTGTTTTCATTAATGTAGTCATTAGATCTTTTCATTAATGTAGTCATTAGATCTCACATCAACAAATGTCATGCAAATGAGTCTTCAAGAGAGTATTCAATAGGGAAAGAAACCAAAGTAGCTAGAAAGACCTGCTAAGTACGCTACATTTGTTCAAACAATATGCATGACATGCACGACTATTAGTCTAAGATGACAAAACCTTCGATGAAACTTTTGTCCATCATTATGTGAAATTAATTTCTTTTCTATAGTCAGTAACGTATATAACATATATAGAAGGATGAAAAAGAATGCATAGGAAAAAAGGCAGAAGCCCACCCAAAAAGCTAAACAGAAGAAAAACAAAATTCTTCTATCCAGCAGAGAATAAGTTTTAGATTCCAGAACTATTTTGATAACCCAGCACCCTTTTGTAGATCTCTCTGGTTCTAACCTTTCTTTGCAAGATATCATTTTATGTTGCTAACAAGGTCTAACCATAGGGAAAACGAAGCAGAAAAATTTTGACATGTCTGAAAGGTACTATTTTATATTATAACAAGCTCTAGTTGTAGGAAACTTGAATCATAAAAGTTGTGGAACCTCCCTACCTCCAAAGGTATAAGGGTTAATTACATTTTTCTCCCATGAAGTAACACTTGTCACATTCAGCCACATTGAACTACCATTTTGGTATTCAAAAATTCTGTCGTTAAGGAATCTTGTTAAATCAGACGGAATATGCCTTTTTTAGACATTAAATCTAGTTAAAGGACGTAAATACCCTCAAATACAAAAATTAGAAAAACTAAAAAAACAAAAACAAAAATTTAAGAATTAAATAAAAAATTTTAAACTTTAAAAAAAAAAGAAAAAAAAAAGACGACGACAACAACAATAACAAGAAGGGGTAATTGTTGAACCACCCCTAGGTGTTTGAGGGTGGCTTGGCCACTGCCAAGTGTTGTTTTGTTTGAGGGTGGCTCAACCACACCTAATGACTTTCGGGGGTAGCCAATCCACCCCCAAGCAGTTTTTGGGAATGACTCGGCCACCCCATGACTTTTTGGGGCGGCTGATTCACCCCCTGGGCGATGGTGTGATCACCTCATGATATTTTTTTTTTGTAGCTTTTTTTGAACTTTTTATTTATTTTTAATTTTAAGGGCATTTATGTAAATTTAGTCCCTAAACTTAGGGTATTTTCGTCATTTTACATTTTTTTAACAATTTTGAGTAACAAATGGGAGTTTTTTGTAAAAAAATGGTAGTTCAATGCGGCTGAGTATGACAAGTGTTAGTTCATAGAGGCAACTTATAAATGAGTGGTAGTTCATTAGTTCATGAGGGAAAATGTGATTAACCCTAAAAATAAATTGATCCCAAAAGACACTTTACGATATATTATAATACACAATAGTCAAGTACCAACAGCCACAAATTTAAACATTCAACATTGGTTATACTGCTAATCTCATTTTTAGAGGTCGCTGTATGGCAACTTATGTTTATGTTTAACAATGAAATCAGGGTAAGTATTTTTTTTTATGTGGCATGTCATAATCACAGCAAGATTATGCCTAGGAAAATAAAATCACAAACAGAACAAAACAGGCATTACTTCATTAACAAAAAAAAAGAGAAGCATGCTTTCATTTCTTTAAATGATTATCACATACAATAGCCAGAAAACCCAGGATAAAGAAAACAGAACAAGAAAAGATAATAGGAGAAAAACTATTATCTATATCCAGGAGAATGGGAAAACCTGTGTATTTTTAACATTCTGCTCATGAATATCTTGAACTTGTTGTTCGAGAAATCTGACATGCTTCAACATCTTCTGGACATGGTTGGTCTTGCGGCCAAACTCTTCTTCTAGCTCAAGCTTCTCTTTAGTTGCCTAAGAAAATAATTTAAATTAACAAGAGACAATTTGAGAAATAAAAATAACTAAAGTACAAACTATTATAACCAAATTACAGATGAGGATATAAAATGACAACAAAGGCAAAAGGTCAAAGAAAAAAAAATATGGATGAGAGTGGAAGTCAAAAAATTAACATGCATCACACAAACATCTCTCAAGCAGGTAAAACTACGCGGGTTTTTTTTTTTTTTACAAGAAAACTAATTGGCAAAGTAATACCTACTTCCCATCTGCAATGGTTAAAAGTCTAAGAATTTCATTGTAAATACTGAATTCTCTTTGCATGCAAGTGTTTAGTACAACCATAGCGAGTAACACAAACATTTAATTGGCTTCAAGCATTCTTTCCTTTCTCTTTTTTTTGGGGTTTTTTTTTTCTTTCTTTTAGATATTATGATTTTACTAATATAATTTCATCGAGACAATAGTCATCTGGTTTTTATGAAAAGAATAGATATTGAAATTTGAACTTACCAAGGAAAGAGTCTGCTGCAATTCATCCTTCATTCTCCTCACTTCTGATGTCTTTTCCATCATGCTCGCGATTTGAGCTTTCTTCTTAGATATGCGTTCCCTCAGTTCCTCCACCACATTCTGTGAAAACAATATACCAGTATGCATAGAAAATGTCATAACAAAATTCACTTGATCAGTTTTTACACAAAATAAAAGGAAGCAGAACTTAAAGGATGACAAGTGAAGCTCCAAGGAAGATGGTGGAAGGATAATTTTTATATTGTACATCACACTGTGCGAAGCTTCATGAGAACCAACAAAGCCCTTATATCATTTTACTTCACAAATTTAAGCCCAGAATAAAGAGAGCCAACCTTCCACAATATCCTATTAAATGTTTAATCAAGTAAAGCTTAGCTGGTAAAATTTCGATTGCCATACCAAGATTTTAGATCAAATCATGCCTTCACTAGGAATAGGGGGTTTAAGGGATGGAAAGACTACCCCACAAGATATAGGCCAATTGAACAAGTGGCATTTCCAAATAATCACTATCTTTAACCAATCCTTGTAGGCAAGAGTGGTGAGAAAGTAACATGATATGCTAACCAGTGAGACAACTTCACATCCTATTAGAATTAGATAGAATTTTCAACTTTGCAAGAGTTCTTTACTTACTAGTTGCAAATCAATTTTCGCTTGGCAAGCTGGTATACGATCTTTCAGTATCCCAATCTTTGCACTTTGTTCCGCAAGTTGCTTATCTACATCATATACCCAAGACCAAGCAAGCTGCTTCTTCAACTGCTGTACCTTTTGAGATATTTCTTCCACGTGCTCCATGTTTTTAATTTTTCCTTGCAACTCATCAAGTTCCTTTTGCATGGGTTTTATTGATTCCTCCAACTCATGAACAAGTGCATTTGCAGACTTCAAATGTTCGTAAATGTTTTGTAAAAGATCATTCACTTGCTGAAGAAGTGTGGCCTTGAAAAAAAACTGAGTAACCAAGAGTCAGTATTGCATTCATAAAGTACTTCTCTAAAGATGCACAAAGCTGCAAAAATTACCTTAAATTTGTCCTTGGCATTCCCAGAATGCAAAAACTCTCTGCTTTTGTCTTGACTCATTATTACACATGGATTCTCAACATCAATCTGCACTGCAAAGCAGATCATCAATAAACATCCATGGAGAGAGTTTAAGCCCCAAAAAACACAAACTTCTACTTCCAGGAAAAGGAGAAACAAATTTTACAAGTATAACTTCAGTTACACTACCCTGTTGTCCTGACTGCATCAAGTTGATATTGAAAACAGTTTGAAACTAACACATGACAGCCTCACGCTGTCCCAAAAGGCCAATTTGCTAGACCTAAACATTTCAGATTCAAAGTTTGTTTACTTTTTTCTAAATTTGTAGGTAGGAATGTTTTAGGAATCTTCTTTATTTCTACAATTGGGCCAGCTTATTGGGTTATTTCCAATGGTGTATTTTCTTGAAAAGAGCTAGGCTTAACTTAGTTTGGATTAATAAAGCGTTCGGGTAAATTTGCATGGGTTACATTAAGTTAATTAAAACTTTGAGCTTTGTTATTTTAAGGTATATTATATTTGCCATTAGAGAGTCTAAGAAATTTCAAAAAGAGAAAAAAAAAAAAAAAAAAAAAAAAAAAAAAAAAAAAAAAAAAAAAAAGAAGAAGAAGAAGAAGAAGAAAAGAAAAAGAAAAAAAGTAGATAGAATATTATCTTCTTCAAAAATTTTAAAATTTTAGCCTATTAAGGCTTGTATGCAGGCCCCAATGCTTGTGGTTTTCAAGCCTTATATGCTACCAAGAAAGTGATAGAAAAATCCAATCTGCAACATAGAGCCTCTGATTCGAATATCTTCTAGTTCTCCACCAATTTTTAATAGTTGGAACTGAATCCCAAGTTACATCATTAACCAAACCAAAAATGTAAGGAATACACCAATCATCCATTATTATGTGCAACAAAATCACAGGAAAACTACTATAGTATCAAAAAATCACTAGGACAATAATTTCTGATAAATATCAATATGACCCAATTATTGTAGAAAGATGTTTGACTAAACACTAATATGTGATACAAAATGCTAGGACGTCCAAAGAATAGAAGGGAAAAAAGGAAAAAGTAACAATAAGTGGTGAAAGCGTTTGAAGACAATGAAATAAAGGATAGATATCACCAAAACTTTGATGTAGACTTCCAAAAACCAACAGACACAATGTTCCAGATCATAAAGACTTCCAAACTTCTAGACAACCACAGTTTGAAAAGGCAGACATAGAAGAAGAAGCAAAAGCCAATATAGGATGAATCAAGATATCTGGGGAAGAGGAGAATGAAGGGCTTTCATCACAATTTTTTATTTTTTTTACATCTCCCGAAATACATTTCCTTAACAAGGAACTCTATTGACATATTAACCCTATCCTAGCTAGCTGTCAGTTTCTTCCAGCTTCTGGTGATCCTATCTTATTTAATATCAAGATGACAGGAAACTTAGGCAGGATGCAGCCACTCCCCAAATCATAAGGACATTAGCACAGAAAAAAAAAATAAGGGAAAGTACACATAACCCCATCAAACTACCACTTAATTGTCAATATACCCCCCAAACTACCAATTGTGTCAATGTCCCCCCTTTTTTTTTTGATAAATAAATAGATTTATTGAAAGCGTAAGGTGCCCCTTAGTACACTGGAAGCATACAAAAGAAAACATCTAACTAGAAAAAGAAAAACGAACAAGAAAGTCAGAAAAGCTCATCGACATAGGTGACAAAAAGGCCACCGTCCACAGATACAGCGTATGAAAAAACGAAGCTAAAATATCCTCCATTGAATTCTCCTGATCTTCGAAACACCTAAGATTTCTTTCTTTCCAAACACACCAGAAAATGCAGATAGGCACCATCTTTAAAACCGCAGCACTTCTTGGTCTTCCAGACTTTCGTCAACAAGCAAATAAATCGATAACTCTTTTAGGCATAACCCAAGACATACCGAACCGAGTAAAAACGTGAGTCCACAGAGTGGAAGCCACATCACAGTGAAGAAGAAGGTGATCCATAGTTTCCCCATGTCTCTTACACAAGCAGCACCTATCCACAATGATGATACTCCTCTTCCTGAGATTATCCACCGTAAGTATCTTGTCAAGGGCTGCCGACCACGAAAAGAAAGCCGCCCTCGAGGGAGCCTGAGTACGCCACACACTCTTCCAAGGAAAGCAACTACCTTCAGAGCCATTCAAGGAGTTGAAGTAGGTCTTGACCTTGAACACACCTTTCTCCTATCTGCACTATCTCTATTCACTGTGGCTGAATGAAGCACCTGAAAAAAGGAGGCAAAGACACCCACTTCCCAATCATGCGCATCTCTAATAAAGCTCACGTTCCACTAAATATAACCGCCCAAAATTTCCATATTATCCGCTACGGAGGCATCCTGCACCCGAGCGATACCAAAAAGAACAGGAAAAACTTCCTTTAAAATCATATCCCCGCACCACAGATCATGCCAAAATTTTGTTCTACCCCCATCCCCCACCTCAAATCTAATAAAACTAGAGAAGGTCTACCACCCTTTCCTAATATTCTTCCACAAACCCACCCCAAAGGCACCAACAGGCTCACGTGAGCACCACCCACCCCACAAACTGCCATACTTGGAATCCACCGCAACTCTCCACCAAGCATCTCTCTCTATACCAAACCGCCACAACCATTTGCCTAACAAAGCGCGGTTGAACTTCAACAGATTCCGAAATCCCAACCCCCCTTCTGAAATTGGGGTACAAACCTTAGACCAACTCACCAGGTGATATTTAAACTCTTCACCCATCCCACCCCATAGAAAATCTCGTTTCAACTTCTCAATGCGAGAAGCAACACTCCTTGGGATAGAAAACAGAGACAAAAAATAAGTAGGCACATTGGCAAGAGTACTCTTAATAAGAGTGACCCTACCACCTTTGGAAAGGTATAACATTTTCCAACTAGCCAGTCGATGCTCAATCTTCTCGATAACCCCATTCCAAATAAGAGTGGACTTATAGGAAGCCCCCAAAGGAAGGCCAAGATACTTCGCCGGCAAAGATGCAATCCCACACCCTAGAATGTCGGCTAACCTTGACACTTGATCAACATTCCCCACTGGAATTAAGTTTGACTTAGCCAAATTAACCTTCAAACCTGAAGCAGCTTCAAATAGAAGGAAGAGCCCCCGCAAATGACGCAACTGAGAAGAATGAGCACTACAAAAAATCAGAGTCTCATCGGCAAAAAGAAGATGCAAAAAAGCGGTATTACCAACTTTGAAATCTTCCAACAAGCCCCCATTAACTGCAGCAGAAATCATACGGCTTAAAGCCTCCATCACAAAAACAAATAAAATGGGTGATAGAGGATCCCCTTGTCTCAAACCTCGGGAGCTACTGAAGAACCCATGAGGAGAGCCGTTAACTAACACCGAAAACTGCATAGAAGTAATACAATGAGCAATCCAGGAACACCATTTCTCCCCAAAACCACACCGTCTCAGCATATACAATAGAAAATTTCAATTTACATGATCATATGCTTTCTCCGAATCCATTTTACACATAACACCTGGCTCTCCCGATCTTAATCTACTATCTAGACATTCATTAGCAATAAGGATCGGATCAAGGATCTGCCTCCCTTTGATGAAGGCACTCTGAGATTTGGAAATGACCTTCTCCAACACCGACTTTAATCTATTAGCTAGAACTTTAGCAATAATCTTGTAAATGCTACCCACAAGACTAATAGGCCGAAAATCTTTTAGGGAAATGGCACCAGGAGCCTTAGGAATAAGCGAAATGAACGAAACATTCAGGCTCTTCTCAAACCAACCTCTGGCATGAAAGTCATGAAAAACCTTCATAATGTCCCAGCTCAATACATCCCAACAAGTTTGGAAAAACGCCATAGAGAAACCATCAGGACCTGGTGCCTTGTCACCATTCATAGCTAACACTACCTTCCTCACCTCTTCCTCTTCGAAAGCTCTCTCCAACCATCTGGCTTCAGACTCCAGAATAGAATCAAAGGATAACCCATCCACCTTAGGCCTCCACTGAAACGGTTTAGAGAATAGTTTTTTATAGAACTTGACCACATGCTCACCTATCTCAGACTGATTGGAAGAAAGAGTATCTCCAATCAATAAAGAATCTATAGAGTTGTACCTTAAACTACCAAAAAATGTCAATGTCCCCCCTAAGACCAACAAAAAGACAAAAATGACCTTAATTTTATTTGAATAAGACAAAAATGTCCTCATAAATTCAAAAAATTAAAACTAAAACTAAAAAATTAAAACCTAAAAAAAAATTAAAAAAAAAAAATGAAAAAGGAACAATTTTTTTTAATTAAAAAAAGCAAACAAAAAATAACCGAAATTTATTTATTTTTTAAATAAAAAAATAAAACAAATTAAAAAAAAATAAAAAAAAAACCAATTTTTATTAAATTAAAAAACGAAAAAGAACTATTTTTTTAAAAGAAAAAAAAAACGAAAAATAACAGAAATTTTTTTTTTTTTTTTTTTAAAAAAAAAAAAACCAGTTTTTATTAAAATAAAAAAACGAAAAAGAACAATTTTTTAAAAAAAAAAAGAAAAAAAAACTGAAAATTATTATTATTTTTTAAATAAAAAATAAAAAACAGTTTTAAATTTTTATTATTTTTTGGAAGAAATTTTTGTTATTTTATATTTTTTTTAATAATTTTATTTTAATAATTTTATGAATGGCATTTTTGTCATTAGGGTAACATTGACATTTTTTGGTAGTTTAGGGGGGGACATTGATACAATTGGTAGTTTGGGGGGTACATTGACAATGAGGTGATAGTTTGAGGGGATTATGTGTACTTTTCCCAAAAAAAATTACCATATCATCAAAAAATAAGTAAGAGACTATGAATAATTCAACAATAGAAGCAGGTTCAAAGTAAATGTTGCAAATACTATAAGTTACATAATCCTGTGAAGGAAGAGTAATGTTTTTACCTGAAAAATTGGGTCAGGTGCATTATGTATTACTAATTATTGTGTTACCAATTAAGCCTATCAGGACTAGCAAGCCTCATGCATAAACTCCTGGGAAGCTAGGACACAGAACATCAATACCAAGCATAAAGTTCTTAAGTAATTATCAACTAAGGCTGATTTAGATACCTAGTAAGCCCCATAATGTGAACAAAACCCAAAAAAGATATGTAAATTATTTTTCTGAGTAATAGGAAAAATGCTCACATTAAAATGTTCTACTAGCTCACGAATGTCGTCTTTCCGGCTAGCAACCTTCCTTCCTGTCAAATCCATCAGATGGAGAACATAATCAAGTGAATACCACAAAGATGGAGAACATAATAAAGCGAATACCACAACCTCATCTACCAATTATTTTATAAAACAGATTATTAGAAATATATATTATACATATGTCATCAGAAAGAATCGAATATGAAAATAACCAAAACAATTTAATTGTTAAGAAAACATTACATGCTTCAATGCACATACAAAAAAAAAAATTATAAGTAATCAAAATATCATTAAAAAGCGAAAAGCGCAACCCAAGTACACAGGAAATATAAAAGAAACACCTAGCTAGAAGGAGAAAAAAAGAACAAGAAAATCAAGAAAACTAAGCAAATTAGGAAAGACAATCTCATTTATCCAAAGGTAACGAGTATTGAAGAATACAGACTTGAGCTCTGCCACCGTCTTCTCATGGTCCTTGAAACTTCTATTATTTCTTTCCCTCCAAACACACCACAAAAAGCAAGAAAGCATCATCTTACACACAGTTGCACTCTGAGTGCTACGTGCTACCAAATTACCCCCTCGCCCCCCCCAAAACAAGCAAACAAGCGATAGGCCCAACACAATTGAATATTCCATAAGGAACCAAAAACCTCACAATGGAGAAGAATATGATCCACAAACTCCCTGTTATCCATGATAAGGATCTTCCTTGGGACGGCTGACCAAGTAAATAAAACCGCTCTTAAAGGAGTGTTTATCTTCCAAAGGAAGGGAGAGCCAACATTCCGAACAAGGGCACTATAGACGAATCTAACATCGATCAACCCTCTTTTGGAGGGGGCCCAACAAAGCCCGTCTTCATCTCCCCGTCTCACTGTAATGGAGTACAACAAAATGAAAAACGAAGCAAAGTCATCCACCTTCCAATCATGAACCACTCTAATAAAGCTTATGTTCCACTGATGGGAGCCACTAAAAAGCTCAAATGAACCGCTACAGATGCATTCTTCACGCAAGCAATACTATATAAATCCTAAAAAAACTTCCTTTAGGACCTTATCCTCACATCACAAGTCATACCAGAATCTATTCTTAGAATCATCTCCCACCTCAAATCTGGTATGATTAGAACACATCCCCCAAACCCTCTTGATACTTTTCCATAAACCCACCCCAAACAACAAAAACTTATTAATATGCAAGTATACTACATTAGAACATAAACAATAATCCTTTTTGTTATAAACTTAACACTTGATTCCATAATTGGTTTATTGAACACATAAATTCCAAAAAGAACAAAAAGCTAATAGCTAAAATTGTTTTATATTTAATGAAGTCAATTAATAAGTGGTCTACAAGATCCCCCACCTTCTATTACAAGTGATGACAATTTTTATAATTATACTACAAAATTTTTTTTAAAAAAAAATTATAAAATAGCAACACCCACACTGTCATAATGGTATTCAAAGATAAAAAAATTTGAAGTCTTAATATCTGTCAAAACCAAAGCAAGGTAAAAGGAAACTGCCAATAAGCCAATAGACATTCTATGCCTGCAAGTGTTCAATGAACCCTATGATGCAGGACAACGAGTAATTGGGAAGAAAGTATGAAAAGAACGCAAAAAAGAAAAAGAAGTTGAGAAGAGAAGAGAAAAGAAACAAGAGCAGCAAGAGAGAAGGAGAAGTACCGAAAAGAAGAGAAAAGAGGGAGACGACAAATAGTCATTCAATTTTTTTCTAATTCATCTAAGCTGTTGAATACAATAGAAAATTAGGTTTAAATAGACAAGGAATCAAACCCTACCCTAATCCTAATTGGGCTAATGACCCGTTAAAATAACATAAAGTCCAAAATAAAAATACTAGAACCAGTCTGAAAAATAAACAATAAAGTAATAAAAGCCCAATAATAATCCACTCAATCAACCAACCAAAAGGTCATGGGCTGGTGCGATCTATGGCTTGTGCCTGGTGTTCCCATGAACTCTCTCGGGGTGGGAAGGACTCAACCTCGTCAAGTGTAGCTCCTAGTAGATCTGGTAGTACTCCAATATATCATGATCAATAGCTGCAGCGTGTCCTCGGGGATCCATGTACAGTCTATGTCTGGTCGGCAAAAATAACCTGCTCATCTAAAAGAACATTAATATTTTCTTTATGTGCTGGTGAGAAGGACTGTTGTACAAGATCATGTACATGGTGGGTGTTGGGTAAAGGAGGAGGTTCCTCAAAAGGATCTCTGGAAGAATGGTGCGACCTATAGAAGCAACTAGTTCCCCTACATTAAATGTGGAAATAATAACAGGATCCGTCGGAACATCAATGACAAACGCATTTAGTCTGGCCCATTGCAACACTTTGAAAGGCCCGACACTATGAGCTTGCAACTATCGAACAAATCCAAGTGGAAACCAATCGAATCTAATCTGGACCATGATATCATTTTCTATTTTGAATTCATTGAGATGTTTTCAATTTTATGTTTGGTAGCCTCATTATGCAAATCATTACCATGTCATGCAAATGCGTTGGCTGACTTAGAAACTCTAGCATGTAGGGGCACAGGAAAATGAATAGAAATCTCTTAGAATTATAACAATGCACAACTTCAAATGGACTCACGCCTATAGACCTATTGACAGGATCAACTTCAAGACCATTCTCCGGTTGACCTTTGTAAATGAAGTAGCTCGAATGCAACCTAGATGGTTAGGATTGCATAAAGCAATCATCATCTAGGTCCTCCAACTGCAGCACATCTCATCTTCTACTCATCCAAATGTGCTACAAAGTCAGTGACAAGTTTATTTCCTTGCCTCAAATTATTCCATTGGTCCAAAAGGTTACCTCAATATGACTGGGGTAAGTATTCTCTTCAAATTTAAGTTTCATCTCAACCCAAACAAAGATACTAGCCTCATTCCTCCTACTGGGAGTTCCTCGATATTCTCCCAAAAAAGTAGGGCACTATAACTAAGTTTCATCTTAGCAAATCGAACCCTCCTATTTTCTAATTTTCTAACAAATTGTACCACTCAAAGAAGTGGTCCATGTCACTACCCACTTGGTGAAAGCCCATGGGTCAAGACGACCATCAAAAGTAGGGGCTTCCACTTTAATGTGTCCCATGATTCTTTCATCAAAGTCAACATAATGTTGGTGACCTTGATTTTGATGATGGAAACCATGTCTTGTACCACCGCCTTGACCGTGAAGGACACGCCTGTGATGGCCTCCATTATGGGAGGTCTCACCCTCAAAGAGGCCTTTTGTCTGGTTTTGGGAGGTTCTCATTTGGTCTTGCTTGGATGGTCTTCAATTGGCCTTGCAATTGCTTGCTAAAAGTGTCGAATTGGGTGGGGTCCATGACAGATTGAGAAGTAGAACTAGGCAATAGACGACCACTATGCAAATGCATACATCAATTGTCTATGAATGCAACTAAGACAGCAAAAACTTTGCAACTAAACCCACATTGACTGAATTCAGTGGATACTGTGCGGATGGGATTGTTGCTGTTAGGAACACATGTGCCAATGCTCTCTGGGCTTTATCTTCTATGTTGCCCCGCTGACCAAAGGAACAAAACAAAAGGCTTGCTTTGTTCTTTCTAAGCCACAAAATAAACATTCTTTCTAAATTTTTTATCTCGACCTCAGAACAAGGCTCTCTCTTCCAAAGGATATAAACAGCAAACACAAGGAGCTCAGGTGGCACGGCGTAGGCGAGGTTCAGGTGAAACTCATGGCTGGCTAGCGCAGTGCTTTCTGGGTGATGGGTTGACGGCAAATAAGGCCAACAGGGGCGGCATGGTGGTTCTATGTCATCATGGCAGTCTGGCAGTGGACTAGCGGATAGAAGGCCGTGAAATGACTGTTGGGGCTCAATGGTGGATTTGTTTGTGGGTGGCGGTAGCATAGTGGTGGTTTTGGGCCTTGGGTGGCAGTGGCGGCAAGTTCTGTGGATGGAAGTGGGCCTGGGGTACCGGGTGCTTGAGCGGCACAAGCCGTGGAGCTATGGTACGGTGCTGGGTTTGGGTTTTGATTGGCAGCGGCATGGTGGTCCTGTGGGTCTTTGGCGGTAGGGGTTGGGATTTCTCTAGATGTGTTTCTTTTGTTTTGGTTTTTTTTTTTTTTTTTAATGGCAGTGATTGATTGTGTTTGGGGGTGTTTGGGTGGTTGGGTATTTTGGTGTCTGTTGGTAATGGTTGATTGGGAAATATGGACTTTGTGGTGAAGATGCTTGAAAGCAGGGCGCTGGTGGCACACGGTTAAGGGTCATTCGGTTGTTGTGGAAAACAACTGAACCAGTCTTCGATACCAAATTGATGCGGGACAACAAGCAATTGAGAAGAAAGTATGAAAAAGGAAGCAAAAGAGTAACAGAAGAAGCTGAGAAGAGAAGCGAAAAGAAACAAGAGCAGCAAGAGAGAAGAAGGAGAACTACCGGAGAGAAGAAACTAAGGGTGAAAAAAGAAAAGAGGGAGACGACAAACAGTCATTCAATTTTTCTAATTCATCATAAGCTATTGAATACAATAGAAAATTAGGTTTGAATAGACTGGGAATTAAACCCTACCCTAACCCTAACCGTCTTTGGGCTAATGGCCCATTAAAATAACACTAAGTCTAAAATAAAAATACTACAACCAATCCGAAAAAGTAAAATGCAAACTAATAAAATCCCAATAATAATCCAGCCCCTAATCACCCAACCACAAGGTAATGGGCTAGTGTGATCTGTAGCTCGTGTCTGGTATCCCCATCACCCTATCTATTAGCAACAGGGAACATACAAAGTTACTAGCTAATAGAAAAGCAAAATCAAAACCAATGCAAGCCACACTGATGCAACTCTCATGAACCACATTCAATAGTTTCCCTTTCGAGTAGGTCTCCAAAGGCCCCATAGTGCAATTTTACGCAGGTCTGAGAAACCCTAAATTCAAATAAACAAATAAAAAAAAAAGTCTATTTAGAAAATAAACCAAAAATTTCGAAATATTACTCTACCCCTTTCAACGAAAGGCTAACACTGGCACAACTGTGTTACAACCAAGGGCTTTATCATTGAATATAATCTACTTAAACCAGACCATCAAAGCTGATTATCGTACCAATTAAGGATTCAATTTATCACAAAGGTTCTCATTTGTTAAGAATTATATTAAAATTTCAACCAAACATATCTCACAAAAAATTAACTTCCATTTTATGAAGTAAAAGTATTTAGATAACGTAGAAAACATAGCATGAGCAAATGAAATAAACCTTGGTGATCCTTTAAAACAATGGAGCTGGTAGACACAGAAATTCTGCGTTCTAAAATTATGACATCACCATATATTTCTGGCTTAAAAGCATCCTCGCCTTCATTTTTTATTTCCACATAAACAAGAGCGTAACTGCAAAAGAACAATGGCAGATAAACTAAGAAACTTGATAAAATCATATAGCTTCAATGTGGTTTACTTGAGGCCACCACCATTAATAATAGATAGCTAGAGCCCAAGCAATATTGTCAATACTTGTTATGGCTCATATGAAAACCAACACATCATAGATCCATTTGCCATTTTTTACTCTAAAGGCTCTCTTTTGCCTTCTTTTTCAGACTTTTAGCATCTTCAAAAACAAATGATTACTATCTTTATGGTTGCACACACAATTTAATCCCCTTTTACATGAAAGCAAAACCTAATTGACCATTGAATATCCAAACGTTTTAGACTTTTTAGTCCACGTGTATTTTATACAACAATGTGAGTTTGTGGGTGTTGTATACAAAAGCTCTACATTTGGCCAACTTTTTACCCATATTTCTTCATAATAATATGTCATAATCCCAGTTGAAAAGTTTTTAAACCTAATAGACTCAACAGAAGTTTTCCAATGAAACAAAAATAAGTAAAACATTTATCACATTCTCCATTTCCACAACACGTTGGTTTTCATAGGATTGACTTAAACTTCGAACAAGTGAAGTACATATGGCAATTTATCTTGCAGATCCACAACCCCACCCCCCCCCCCCCCCCCCCCCCCCCAAAAAAAAAAAAAAAACTAAAACTAAACCAAACAACCAACCACCAAAAAAGAGCCAAAAATTAATATGGAAAGGGAAAAAAAAAAACAAATGTGAAGCTCACAAACCTGCAGCCAGTTTTTATAAAATCCTTCAAGGAACTTGCTCTCTGGGTCCCTTTGGCTCGGCACCCAAATGCAACACATAAAGCAGTCAGAATAGCACTCTTACCACCTGTAAACGCCAAAACCAATTAACCAAACAACATTTTCACACATAGCTTAGTCCAAAAATGACCCAAAACTTACACAATATTCATAACCCCACTCTGAATAATACATAATCATATCTGTGCACCCATACACCGAGAACACTAATAAACATTAAAATTAAAGACCAAATAATAAATAAGTAATCATTGAAAAACAAGTAAAACTCACCCACAAAATTCATTCTTATTTCACATAAAATTCATACCCCCCAATTCAAAACCGAAGAAAATATATAATAAAGAATGATTTGTTGATTTGTTGCATTTCGCATTTAGTGCGCAATTGACACAAGCATATGGAGAGAGGGAGGCCCTTACTTCCATTTTGGCCAGTGATGAAATTGACCCACTCCCCGAGCTCGATCTGAAGGTTATCGTGGCACATGAAGTTTTCCAATCGGATCCTCTTTATGATACCCGCGTTAGAACGCCGATGAAGGGTAGATATGGGGTCGGGGAAAACCCTAGAATCGCCCATGACTGACTTAGACCTAGGGTTTTCTAAATTTCTATACGAATCCTCTGTGAGAGACAGATACAGAGGGAGAGAGACGATTGAGTTTGGGTGTTCAGTACACGGTAAAAGTAGGAGCGTGTGTAATGTGTATGGCGGGAAGAGGGATTTGCTGAGTGCGAGTGAGGGGTACGAGTGCTACAGTAGGAGCTAGTCAAGGCTTCTTCTTTTTTTTCATTTTTTTCCGGGTTTTTTTTTTTTCCAGAACAATACATAATAAAGGAAAAAGGGAAGCCCGGATAAAATTATTTATATATGAAAAAATTACATATAGCTCCTAAAACCATCACTTAATTGTTAATTTCTCTATAAAATACAAATTTAGATCGATTCTCTCCATTTTTAATGGAAAAGATCCTGTTCCACAAACTACCAATCGTGTAAAAATACCTTCTAAGACCAAGCAGACAAAAATGACCCTAATTTTTTTTAATAAGACAAAAATATCCTTATAAATTATAAAATCGAAAACGAAAACAAATCAAAAATTAAAAAAACAAAAAAAAGAAAGATTTTTTATAAAAAAAAAACTAAAAATTATATTTTCAAAAAAAAAAAAACAATCGAAAAAAGAAAAGAAAAACCAGTTTTTTTTTTGTATAGCTTTCGGTTATTTTAGTTTTTTTTTAATAATTTTTTTAGTTTTTAAATAATTTTATGAAAGTATTTTTGTCATTAAATGGGCATTGACATTTTTTGGTAGTTTAAGGGAAGATATTGATATAATTAGTAATTTAGGGAGATATTAACAATAAAAAAGTTATGTGCACTTTTCCTTTAAATTTTCATTAATAGTATCAAATGATAGGAATATAATGAAGCTTGAAGTTTGACATTGTTATCAAATTAAACTAGCTTCAATTGTATCATATGCCTTTATAATTTTAAATTTGTTCGACGAGTTTTGTTAACTAAAAGCACCAAAAATCCATGTAAGCAACACTTTAAATATATTTGAACACCAAAAAATATTTCAAAAACAAAATCAAAGTGGTATAATGATGTATTCAATATTTTGTACTATATTTTCTTTTTTCTTTTTTCTTTTTTCTTGGCATGAGTAACCCATTTTCTACATTTTTGTTTTGAAAAAAATACCTAAAATTCACATTAAAATATATTTTTAATATTCAAATAATTACCAAGCTTATATGAGTTTTTAATCACTTTTAGTTGGAAAAAAAATGAAAAATGGGTGATATGCATTTCTGTAAAATTAGTCCATCTGGTTTTAATTTTATTGAATAAATCCATGTGGCTTGCTTATGTATAAAAAATTGTCATTTTGTTAGTATACGTAAGTTAATGCCACATAGCCACTTAAAAAGATAAAGATCATCTTCATTTAAAGTGAAATTGAGAAGCATCAAGACATTGAAGTGGATCCATTTCACCGCAATTATTTTATTTAATTTTATCTAATGATATATATGATGACACTCTCTTTTAAAAATTTTATATAGTGTGGCGATATATTTATTATATGACATCATGTACACCGTTAGACAAAAAATAAAATAAAATCTTGACCGTGAATGGCTCCTCTTCATTTTTAACTTCTAACATGGGCATTGTTTAAGGTATCTAAACTTATAAACTAAAATTTCATCAATCTTTTTCCTAAGCTTAACTTTTAAGTGTGTTTATTTATTTAAAACGTCAACACAACAAAATTTGTTGAGATCTTCTTGGCCGCCCTCCCATTAGCCGAAACCAATGTTTAATCAAACCCATTATTACATTTACATTTAACATAAACTTGAACGTAATAGTCTCATTTTTCCTCAAAAGCCATAACCTTTTAATTGGTTTTTGACATTTTTGTTTGAACAAACTGCGATCGCAATTGTGAACGGGGCTTTATAGACCAAGCTTGTTCGAACGGACGCAGCTTCAATCAGGGCTCTCAAATACTACATCGTTCGAACTTCACTTGATCTATTTTTTTTTTATAAGTAAACCGTATAATTGCAATTACGAGGACTCGAACTTGTGCGTTGGATGATACTTCACTTGATCTATTCAAACGGCAACATGCAAAAACTAAACGCCAACATGAAAAATTGACTCCAACCAACTTATAACACTTTCAAACTCCTCTTTTACTCTATAACCGTATACAACCAGCATGCATCTCAAAAACACTAACTGAAATCCTTCCTTTTTGATAAAAGCCTTAGTTCTCTAAACTTTTTTCATTCATTCCAATTTGCATCGCAAATGACACAACTTCCACAATTTAACAACAACAATAACCACATTTATAAAAATCCGTGAATCCAAGGAAATGACGATAGAGAGAAAGAGGACGTAAGAAAAAGTTAGAAAACCATACATTTCAAGCCTTTTTCCTCCGAGCTTCCCTCTTAAGAAGTACTCCATCATCTCTCTCTAAAAATCCCATACCTCTCTCTCGCTAAAATGACCCTCACTTGGCCTCTCACTGTCCTGGAAGGAAGAACGGAGAGAAAACATGATTTTCTTTCCAGCTTTGGGTGTTTAAAGCACACATCAAAATATTTAATTGATCAAATGTGATCATGTTAGACACAATAATTAAATGTGTGTCTCGCCGAGCTGCACAATTGTTGACACGTGGATATGTTGTTCAGTTCGAATGGCACATTACACCATTCCAATGCGATAAAGTCAAATGCATTTATTAAGCATCGTATCACACATTATTTCACTTAACCCACACAATAACTAACACATGGAGTTTTCCGTTCATACGACACGTTACATCATTCAAATGCGATCTATCAATATCCAATCCAGGACCTCTGTTTTTCCGTGCGAGCTCCTAATTTACAAGTGGTAAATTCTTCATGTTCAATCGCAATCAAGCCCCATTCGAACACCGTGTACGTATCTATATCAAAATTCGAAAGTCTCTAAATTAATATTTTCACTCTTTTTTTATCGAATGACTACAAGCCTCCATTTTTCTTCGGTATTTGCTTACCTTGGGTCTCACATAAAATATGTTGCTAGTTAATAAAAATCTAAGGTTTTTCTTTACAACAAAGTGGGCTGCCAAAGCTTCACCTTCATTTAAGTCGCAAGGAGGACCCAATGTTGCTGAAGCAAATAGAATGGACCCATCAGATCGATGAGGTACCTAGGGCTGCTAGGGCTTAAAAAAAAAAACTCTTATGGCAACATCAAAGTCATATAGCTTTGATGTAACCAATAAGGAGGGCTTCAAGGGGGTGGCCTTTTGAATTTGGGAGCGTAGACGTACTTTGAGAGAGAAGGCTGAAGAGTTAATACTTTTGGAGAGAAGAAGGGCATATGGGGGGAGTTGTTCCTGGTATGCCAAATTTTAAAAGCCATGGCTCATGGAGGCAAACAATTGGAAATGGGGAAGAGAGGAGGCTTGAATATTAAGGGAAAGGGAAAAGTTTGATCAATTCATTGTTTCTATGGTACTCGTTATTCTTACATACCAATGGATATTCCATAGTTTTTTTTTTGTTGTTTTTTTTTATGCTATTAGTATATGATTCTGAATCACTAGGGTCAATTTTATAGTGCAGCCAAGACTAACCCATAAATATAATCAAACGCATTGAACATGAACTCCATTGTTTGTTGCTTAGCCATTAATTATTTTGTTGCCACACAAGTCAAATGTGGCTCAGTTTGGTCTGATATCTAGATGGTTATACTTGTCTCTCTCTCTCAAAAAAAAAAAAAAGAATGTTGTAGCAGTAGCCCATAGCGATTACAAGGGTGATCCGTAAGTGGCCGCAAATATTATTCATCCACAAAAGGGAACATACAACTATAGTGCCCATATTAAAATCCGAAATTTGCTTCCATGTTGAAGATTCGTTAGCATCATAGCATGTAAAGTCATATGGACCGTTGTTTTTTTCCGCCAAAATCCTAAGTTTGACATGTGGAACCATAGCTCAATCGACCAAGGCTTTATTCTCGGTTAATTGAGCCTTATGCATAAAACCCTAATTCTGCATTTTTGATCCCATTTTTTGTACCGTTTTGTCCAATCGTTTATGGACCTTTGCATGCTTATCCTATTGTTGTCCTCGACGCACATTTTATTCGTTTTCCATAAGTATTCATATTCACACATTCATATTATGTTTCCAGGCGTTACAATAGTATTCTATATAGGTCGTATACTATTTTTTTTTTCTTTACAATACACAAGATCATGTGAGTACAATTATCCTTTAATTACATAATTTTCTTTAGAATAACTGGAATTTTAGAAGTAAAATACTTATGGTAAAAAATGAAGTAAGCGAGCAATACCATTGAATGTTTTGTAGCTCAAGGAATAAGAGCAAAACATATCCAAATGTAATAGCTGGATACAACAAAATAAAAAAGAGATATGATCTTTTGTCACTTCAAGACACAACTCTCGACCACCTTGTCCATGTGGCAAGGTGGTCCCCTAGTTAGTTTTAGGGAGTTTTTTTTCCCTAAAAAAAAAAGAAAGAAAGTAAAAGTAAAAGTTGTCACGTGGACAAAGGTAATCAATAATTATGTCTTGGGGTGACAATGTATCGTATCTCAATAAAAAATGATGAAATGCAATATTGTAATGATATAGAATATGGAAAACGAGTTTAAGAATGGTTTTGCACAACATGACTTATTTTAAAGTAGACACATTAACACAGTTGATAAGGTATCAAATGGGTAAACTACATTTTGGGCGCGTTTGAGATTGTGATTTCGTAGACAATAAGTGCGATTTTAATTAAAACCGCAGAATGTAAATCGTTTGGGTACTGCATTTTTAAAAATTATGATTTGAAACGCAGAAAATCTGCTTTTTCAAATCGGAGGTAAGATGATTCTTTTTTGAAAACACGGAATTTTAAAGGCTAAACTGCGATTTTGCCAAACGCTTAACTGCTTATTTAAAAATTATTTTTTTAAATCGTACATTTTAAAATTGTAATTTTAAATCGCACTTTTTGAAATCGCAAACCCAAACGGACCCTTACTCCTATCTAATTACAACTCTATTTGCAATGTCTTCCAAATGTCTACCATAATCTACAATTGGAATTACAATGTCCTTTTTCTATGACCCAAAATTATAAAAATACTCTCAATTTACAATTTCCTGAATTTGCGCTCTCTTTTTTTCATTTTCTTTTTCTGATTAGTTTATTTTCATTTTATTATTTTGGACGCGAAATGGGAACATTGCAACTACAAATGGTAGATTGTGGAAATATTGCAAAAATTGAAATATTAGGGAGATATTATAAATTTGGTGGTAGTTAGAGGGGACCAACTTCGTTTGTTAATGTCTTTTAGATGATGCTTTAATTTTGTCTGAGAAATATTCTAATGTGATATAAAAGTATAAGTAGTTTTGAGTATTTTATATCTTTGGTTGTTTATTTATGGTTTTATTTTGAAAAGAAAGAAGGAAATAATGTTATTGAACAAATATTTTTTCCTTATCAAATAGTTTGATATATATGGCTTAATTATTACGTACAGCTGACGCGTCACATGGTAATTGGATTATAAAACGTGGCAATAATAGGAGACAAATAATTCTCCACTTTAGGAATTAAGTTTTGCTTAATTTAATATTAATTGGTATATATATATATATATATATATCAAAAATATTATTCTACGATGTACGATAACTATGTCATTCTCTCTTTCATACTTGAGGAGAAAGATGCATGACATTGTGGCCTTGTGGGCTTACATTCTGATCTCTTTTTCAATTACTAGGCATATCCAGTGCGCGCATTTTACAAGCTACCATTTGAACGTACGTAGGATAACTCAAGAATTTTTATTTAGACATTTACAATTATAGTTAATTAAGAGGGAAAAATCAATCCAAAAATCGAGATTTTAGGATACCGTTTGTATAGGCCATATGAAAAGGTGAAAATTCTGTTAAACAAAACTCCATTCTTGTCATGCAAGCTGGAATATGAACCAAAAGATCGAATAATTAGCAGGGAAAAAAAAAAAAAAAAAAGGTAAAGCACTCCAAAAAAAAGAAGAAAAAAAAAAAAGACTGGTTGGGTGTGTTTTTTTATTTTTTGTTAAATAGTTTCCAGCGTTTTTAAAAATAAAAAGACAAATTATAAATATGATATTTTCAATAATATTCTTTTAAATTTGAAAAATATAAACAATTTCAGGAATATCGATCTCTTTGATGTTTTCTGAAAACATGTCATTTTTAAGAATAATTATCTAAGAACAGTTTTTAATGTGTTTCGTAACACATTTTTGCCTGTTTTCTATTTTTGCAAAGAGAAATGATTTTTTTTTTTTATTTGATCCTAGAAATTTAATAATTGATTTACAAAAAGTGATGAAAAAAAATATACAAGGAATAGAGTTTGTTGAGTCTCTTCAGCAAATATTAAAAGAAAAGACCCAAAATATTTTCCTTTTTGAACTTACAGATTACGTACGCTGAGATACACCGATATTTGCACAACTCCTTCCATAGTAGTGACTTTTATTTTTATCTGAGTGAGAGTGCATAGGATTGCCCTCTGATCATCTATCATATAATAATCAAAAGACATCCAATGGTCCAGACTCTAATTCATAACGTCGACCAAAATCCTCTAAAGAACACCTTAACTTTTGTCACATTCATTCTGGACCTTCTGGTTTTGCGACCTTTTGCTTAAGGAATGCTTGTCACCTACTCCTTTTAAGTTCCCTCACTCTACTTGCTCTCTTCGAGGCTTAGAGCGAGGGACAGAGAGAGACAGTTTTTCAAGCCATGGAAAAGCACAGAATCTGCAAGATCTGCAACAGGCGCTTTGCCAACGGCAAAGCCATGGGTGGCCACATGAGATCTCATCTGGCCAAGCATCCGATCCCTCCAAAGCCGTCACAACAGCATGACAACTCGCCCCCCGCCGCCGCCGCCGCCCCCGAGTCAACTCAGCCATCTCCATCCTCGTCCTCCTCTCTCATCTTTCACTCCATAAACAACCCCATGCAGTTCTACCGATCCGTCAACGGCGAGCTCTCTCTCGCGGAAAACTCCGACGGGGAAAGCGAGAACGATTCTCACTCTCAAAGTCTGACTCGCAGAAGATCCAAACGGCGACGTAAACCCATCGTACCACTCGCCGACCCGCTACCCGAATCCGAACCGGTGAGTTCAGTCTCCGATGCTTTTCCTGAAGAAGACGTGGCTATGTGTCTTCTAATGCTTTCTAGAGATAAATGGACAAAAGGTAAAGAAAAAGTTCATCCGGAAGAAGGTGAGGATGATTACTCGCTATACCAGATTCGCACGCGAACGAAGTTCAGGTGTGAGACGTGCAGGAAAGTGTTTCGATCTTATCAGGCTCTTGGCGGCCATAGAGCAAGCCACAAGAAAAACAATAACCTTGAACAACATGTCGTCGTCGGAGAAGGTAAGGTTGTCGTTGATAAGAGAGTCTATGAATGCCCATTTTGTTTCAAAGTGTTTGAGTCTGGTCAAGCTCTGGGTGGACACAAGAAGGTACACTTCTCCAACGTAGGCGACGCTAGAAGTTCTGCTAGGCACGGAGACAATTTGATAGATCTTAACTTACCGGCTCCGGAAGACGAAGATGAAGTTAGCCAGGTTGCGCTCTCAACTGTGTCCAATGCAGCGTAAGTTTTAAAGTTCTTGAAACAATTTAGATCGAGGTAAAATTTTCATGCCTTGCTTTTCTTTCCTTTGTACATATTCATTGGACCTGGCCGGAAATATTTAGATAATTTTTTTGGATTTTGATACAATGGGTTCTTTTGGATTTAGAGAAATTATTTATTGATTAATTTCTTCCTATTTGCTTCATTGTTTACTTGTTTGTTTGAGAGCTTTTTCAATTCTGTGAATTATACCATGTTGCAACCCATTAATGGAGAAAAGAGAGAATTTAATTCGGTTTTATTTTTATTTAATATTCCTGATAAAGATTATGAGTTTCTCTGTTTCATAGGAGTTTCGTGGAAAGAGGTTTAAGCTGTAACTGTTCTGCGTTATTTTCTCATTAAAATGTTGTAGAGAGAGAAGGAGAAGGAGAAGGAGAAACTTTTTTTTTTTGTTTGGATATGAGATTAGCTTCTACCTGTCATCACCCCACTTCATGGTTTTGTACAGTTGGTGAAGAAGTCAAGGGGTTGGGCTCTAAATGCTGTCCCCCTTATCTTCTCTGTTTAGTTTATCCTCTGATTTTGATCCTCTATAGTGAAGCCACAACGAAGCATGCGCTATGGACCAATCACATTTTGTCATGTCACAGATGAAGCCTTGAAGGGTTCCAATATTATCCGCCCCAAAGCATCTTCCAACCCCATCAAACACACCCTCCCATCATTCCATATATGGCTCCATCTCCCTTTCTCTCTCTTTAATCTTTATTTTATGTAATTTTTTTGTGTGGAAGATATTGGAAAACCTAGTGGCCCACCAGCTTCAGCTCATGTGCGTCCGATGTTTTATTTTAAGGATTTTAAAGCTATCCTATTCAACCACGAAAGTCATAGGTTTTTCTATTGTTTTTGCATAGATTTGGGTGGCCGGGGTCAATCAGTCACAGACTGGCACTGCGCGCATTTGGGCTCAATTGATTTACATGGCGTCAAAACGTAGCCGTTTTTATGTCTAGCAGCTGGGGTCCCTCTCTCTCTCTATATATATATATATAATAGATCTCTCGAATTAGAATAGGTTTACATACATGTCTAATCTATGTATGTCAGTTTTGGCGTGGTTGAGCCAACGGATCCAATGTGCCTTTCACGTTTTAAACTGTTTATTAAATAGGGCATTAAACACAACCCAATGCATTCGGCTAGAATCATAGCGAATTTTAGACATTTTCTTTATGCATTTAAAAGCTTTATTCACGGATTCAGGGAAAGAACATAGAACACGTACGGTAGCTTTATGCTCCCCACCCTCCTTCTAGATGCAAGACATTTGTGATCATCAATCATCATGCATGGAAAGTTATGCCTAATAGCCTGTCTTCTGATCAGGTTAGCTAGCATACAAGACCTCGAACGTCGGGTTAGGTCCAATCATCAAAAAGCACAGTACTTGAGCCCAATGGCTTCCTACTTTTTTTATTTTATTTTTAAATGACGGAAAACCGAAAAAGTAGGGCTATTTTGTGTACTTATAAAGGTGCTTATTTGTACATCATTTTTGTTTTTTATTTGAGGGAAAAATAGTTAGTCTTACATTTAAAATCATTATAAACTAGAATATTAAAATTGGCCTAATTGAGAACTGAGGCCAAACAACTATGAAAAAGCACTGGAGGGTTCTAAAATGTTTTTCCTTATTGCTCCGTTTGTTTCGGCGTAAAATGATTTTTAGAAAATAATTTTGATATTTTTCGGTGTTTAGTAGGGGCGAAAATAATGGTCAACCGAAAAATGATTTCCGTTTGACCAAAAATGCTTAATAAATTTTAGAAAATGATTTACGCTTTTTAAAAGCGTAAATCATTTTCCGTAGATGGTAGATGCAATCGACTCTTTTTTAAACAACGCAGTCGACTTTTACATTCAAGCAATTGAATATTGTCGGATTTCGACAAGCCAGATTCCGACTTCAATCGGTGCCGGAATCTGGCGAAATCCGGCATACATCGCCGGATTCCGGAGATATTGTGCTAGATTCAGGCCAGACTGGCTGGAGCGGCCGGGATCTTGGACGGATCAGGCTGTTCTGGCCGGATCCGGCCTAGATCTGGCTAGAACGGCCGGACCCCCGGCCAGGACGGCGGGTTTCCGGTCAACTGGCCAAGATCCGGTCGTTTTCTGCCGGATTCCAGCAAAAATGGCCAGATTCCGGCAACTTTGCCGGAATTTGTATCTGCCAAATATTAAAAAAATATTTTTATATTATTTTATATTAACATTTTTTATTTTGGAAATAAAATTTATTTTTTTTAATTAATATGATTAAATTAAAATATAAAAAATATTTGTAATTTTTCGTACGCGCCAAACACCGAAAAATGATTTCGACGAAAAATATTCTTCTGAAAAATGACTTCCCTAAAACTATTTTACACCAAAACAAACGGAGCATAATTTGATTATGCTCGTATTCTCTTCAAGATATAAATATTTTCCAATTGCCTTTTCGCTTGATTGCATTTACTTGTAATTATTAGTTAATCATATTATTTCTTAAATCTTATTTCCCCTAATTTCTATTGCCCCTACCATTCATATGTACGTAATACATGCATCCAGCAAAATTCCACAAGATCAACTTCTTCTGTTTTCAAATCTAGTTATTTCTTTTTGTTGTCACAAAATTATGACAATTGACGGTAAAAATTCTTATAAAGTCAACCCTTCTCATATATTTTATGGCCTTTAAGGTAATTTACCATGCAATACGAAAGAATCTAGACTCCATCTCTTTCTATAACCTATCCTTTTGTTCATCGTCTCGTAAATTTCCTCTTTCATTTTTTTTTTTAACCACTACAAAAAAAAAATGCCTTATATATTGTGACGGCGAAAATCGTTGTATAACCTCAAAAAGTCGTGTCAAAAACTTCTAGCCACCGAATCAACTTGTTGCCCATTCATAAAAAATATTGTATTGACTTAGAACTATTCTCGAGGATGCAAAGAGTCTTCTCAAAAGGGATTTCTTCTGCAACCATAATATCATCCTATTTATGCTAAACCATCGTCACTAAAACCAGTACACTTGAGCAAGTAGTCATTGCAATAGGTCAAATATTAGTGACAAGCTATTTTGGTGGCAAAGGCTCACAATTAGGGGCAAGCTTTATCGTTGCATATATTTAAATGTTTATATTTTCTCTGACAATATTCATTGCAAAAACCTACAAATTTAGCAAAGATTAATTTAGTCACTTTTAATGGATATTCTCATTGTAATTCTCGTGATATTCGTGACGAGTCGTTGTAGCGATCAAATAACTTTTGTTGCCAAAAAATATAATAACTTGGTTTTAGCGGACGGCTTAAAATTGTCGTCGCTAGAGAGAGGTTTTATTTTTGCATCGTTGCTAGAAGTTCCATTGCTACAGCTCTGCCATGAAGGATTTGGGGCCTACAAAATAAATCCTAGGTATGCTAATTAGAACGGACATGGTCACATGGTGAACATGCATAAAGTTGAAGTGATCAATTATCACATGCTCAGTATATTGGCTCAGTATATTGACAAGGTCTAAGGAGGTTCAACATGTAAGGTGCTAAACCAATTAGCACGCCCCTAAAGCCACTTCAGAATTTTGAAGGAGCAAGCTGCAGCCACCGTGAAACAGTGTAACTACATGGCTAGAGTGCCATATGTTGGAAATATAAAGATGTGGAACTACAGAAAATTGAAGAAAGCAGAAAATAAAAGTGTATAGAAAAAAGCACTGGACAGTAAGGCGAATGTAAATCTGTCTCTTAGACAAATATTGCATTTCACTTGAACAATAAGTTTTGCAAAAGGGAATACAATAATTTTGTGTTAAGCCTCTGCTACACCTCGTGATACAGCTATCACTACAGCTGTATCGATTGCAGATAATCCAGCCGATCATACAAGATCAAATCAGGATTCATCCTTCACAGCCGCATATCATGCTCGTCATTCAGTCAAACACAATCATGCAGCCAATCACTCATGCATATCTTCTATTAAAGGCAACTTACCAAAGCTCAAAACAGCAAGCTTTCCATTGTCTTGCTCTTCACGCTCACTGCACCTCAGACATGGACCGTATATATTGGAATTGCAGCATCTAAGGAAAGTCTGAAATAGACTTTCCTTCTAGACTTAGTCCAGTATAATTTGTTTTCTATTCTAAAAGATATTACCTTGTATAGCAGTATGTACAACTAGTATATAAGATCATGTAACTCATTCAATAAAAGTGTGAAACACATTTTCAGTATTCAAAAATCCTTTCATGGTATCAGAGCTTAACCAGGCTCACGCCCAACTTAGATCCTGTAACCTTCCGCACCTCTCTTCATCTGAAATGGCATCTTCTTCCTCTGATGCTACACCTACTGTAGCCATTCCCACTACACCCGTTCCGACTGCAATACCAACCATGCCTACACCAAACCTCACCTCCCATGAAAAACTTGAAGGACCCAACTATCTTAGTTGGCTTACCCAGTTCCTTCCCATCCTGCGTAGCAAAGACTCCATGGGGATCATTGATAGATCCGAACCATGCCCTCCCAAGTTTTTGACTACTGCTGATAATACACAGGTCATTAATCCTGAATTCACTATGTGGCAGAGGAAAGATCAGACGATCCTAAGTTGGATCAATATCACCTTATACAAGAAGGTGTTGTCTACCATTTATGGACTTGACACTTCCCGGCAAGTTTGGTCAGCCCTTGCTAATCAGTCCAAATCCCGGATTGCTAACCTCAAGAAGCAACTGCAAAGTCTTCATCAAGGCTCCAAGACCTGCTCAGATTACGTGATCGCTGCAAAAGAATTTTTTGACCAATTGGCTGCTACTGGTAAGCCTATTCCAGATGAGGATTTAATTACTTATCTCATCAATGGTTTGAATCCATCTTTCAATAGCTTCATTACCGCATTTTCTATGATGACCCGAGACAAAACAACAAGTTTGGATGATTTCCATACAACGTTTTTGTCTAGATAATCATTGCTACTTCATTTTAACCGCATCTCATTACTATGTATTTGATCTGCAGACTCAGGCACTCCTGCTGGAAGGGAAGAGTGAGAATGACATGTATCCACTACAGCTTGGCAAGAAGTCCCACAGAGGTAGCAAGGCCTTTACAGCAATGTTAGGAATAAAAACCACCCCTCTTGTATGGCACTTTAGACTAGGGCATCCATCCACTAAGGTTGTAACTAGAGTGGTGCAGAATAATAAGCTACATGTTACTGATTTACAATTTAATAAAACTCATGTGTGTGCTTCTTGTCAATTGGGCAAAGCAAAGAAACTACCTTTTCAACCTTCTACACGTGTCTCAAACTCTCCTCTGTCTCTAATTCATTATGATCTCTGGACCTCCCCCATCTCATCAGTAAGTGGTTACAAGTACTATGTACTGTTTGTCGATGATTACTCTCGGTTCTCCTGGATTTATCCACTTCAAAACAAATCCGACACCTACTCAGCTTTCATTCAATTTAAGGCTCTTGTGGAAAACCAATTCTCCACCACTATCAAGCAATTCCAATCAAATGGTGGGGGTGAGTTCACCTCTCATCAGTTCCAATCCCTTCTTAACCAACATGGCATTGTCCACAGAAAAAGTTGTCCTTACACTTCACCCAAAAATGGCCTTGCCGAAAGAAAATTGAGGCATATATAGGAAACTGGCCTCATACTCTTAGCTCATTCTCACCTCTCTTATAAATACTGGGTTAACTCCTTTCTCACTGCCACCTACACCATTAACCGGCTCTCTAATGCTACCCTCGACCATATCTCCCCATATGAGAAATTATACAACAAGGTTCTTGACTACCAACGACTTCGAGTGTTTGGGTGCCTTTGTTACCCCTTGTTGCGTCCTTATGGCCATCACAAGCTTGAATATCACTCTAAGCCCTGCATCTTTCTAGGTTATCAGTATGCTGGTTATAAGTGTCTTGATCCTGTCACCAATAAGGCTTATCTCTCTCGCCATGTGATCTTTGATGAGGATAACTTTCCAGCTCAGGATCATGCCACCTCGCTACTGCCCTCCCAGTTGGCTGCCCCAGGTAATTCTACCATCTCTTATTTTCCTCTTTCCTCATCTTTGGTCTCTCCTGCAGCTCCTGTATCTTTTTCGGTCCCCACTACACTTTCCATCTCTCAGCCGCAGGCTGTATCTCCCGCTTCCCAAGCTGCATCACAGCCTCTCGCTGCTCCCTCCCTCTCTTCTGTAGTCTTACCTCACCCTGACACTTGCACCCCTACTATTGTTCACCCCTTAGAACCTGCTCTCCCTGATTCCCCTGCTGTGGAACCCCCTAATCTGCCCCCAGCTTGCAACACCTTGTGCCCCTCCCTCTGTTGTCCCACCGCTTGTCCCTCCACCCACAGCCCCTCCTGCACCACAACCTATTGCTCCTCCTCTTCCCACCATAACTACCTGCTCTTATACAAGCTCTCTTAAACCTAAACAGTTCCCTGGCTTTAAGCTTTTTCATACTAAATACCCCCTTCTTGCTTTTCAATCGGCCCTCCTTGATCTTGAACCCACTTGCTATAGTAAGGTTGCCACTGATCCCAAGTGGCAGGTAGCCATGCGAGCTAAATTTGAGGCTTTTGTCTCCAACCTTACGTGGACCCTCTGTCCACGCCCTCCCCATAGACATGTCATCCACAACAAATGGATTTATAAGGTTAAACGCCATGCTGATGGTTATGTGGACCGTTTTAAAACTCGGCTGGTGGCTAAGGGATTTGAGCAGCAATCAGGCCTCGACTACACTGAAACTTTTAGCCCAGTCATTAAACCAACAACTATTTGCCTTATACTTGCTTTAGCCTTGCACTTTGTGTGGCCTATCCGCCAACTTGATGTGTCGAATGCATTTCTCCATGGTTCCTTGACTGATGAAGTTTACATGGAGCAGCCACGTGGCTTTGTTGATCCACAACTCCCTGACTTCGTGTGCAAACTTCATAAAGCAATCTATGGGTTAAAATAGGCGCCCCGGGCTTGGTATACTTGGCTGTCTACTTTTCTCTTAGAACTTGGTTTCACTGTTTCAAGGGTTGATACTTCCCTGTTTATTTTTCTGCTTGGTCCTATCCAACTGTATCTATTACTTTATGTCGATGACATTATTGTAACAGGAACACATCCACACCTTATAGATGCTCTGATCAGCCAGCTACAACATGAATTCCCTGTTAAAGACTTGGGCCTCTTCATTATTTCCTTGGTATTCAAGTTCACCACACAGACGCTGGCTTACACTTGTGTCAATCCAAGTATGTGGCTGATCTGCTTCACCGGACCAACATGGCAGCTGCTAAACCTGTCTCTTCCCCGTGTGCTGCTGGTTCCAAACTGTCCAGGTATGATGGGGAAGTTCTACATGATGCTTCTGAGTTCCGCAGCGTGGTTGGGGCTCTTCAATACTGTACACTTACACGCCTGGACATTGCCCACTCCGTCAACCAACTTTGTCAGCACCTCCATCATCCCACTTCCACACATTGGTTGGCTGTCAAGCGTGTACTTCGGTTCCTCAAGCAGTCCATGACACATGGCCTCACCTACGCCAAAACTAGTCTTTAACTGAATACATTCTGTGACTCCGACTGGGCTGGCAGCGTTGATGACCGACAATCAACATCTGGTTTTGCTGTTTATCTCGGTGATTGTCTTATTTCTTGGAGTGCCAAGAAGCAGCCCGTTGTGTCCCGTTCAAGTACTGAAGCCGAATACCGCTCCTTGGCTATTGTTACTGCTGAACTCTTTTGGCTTCGTATGCTACTTCGCGAGCTCCGGGTTCCCCTGCCTTTTCCTCATGTGGTGTGGTGTGATAATGTCTCCGCCCTTGCTCTCGCCTCCAATCCGGTTTATCATGCGCGCACGAAGTACATTGAGGTGGACTACCACTTTGTCCGTGAAAAAGTCCTCAATAAAGATATTTCCATCTCTTTTATCTCCACTGCGGATCAAATTGCCGATATCTTTACCAAAGGCCTCTCCACTGCTCAGTTCCTCTTTCTTCAGTCCAAGCTGACTGTGACTCCGTCCCCTGTCAGCTTGCGGGGGGATGTTAAGCCTCATGCTACACCTCGTGATACAGTTGTCACTACAACTATATCGATTGCAGATAATCCAGCCGATCATACAAGATCAAATCAGGATTCATCCTTCACAGCCGCATATCATGCTCGTCATTCAGTCAAACACAATCATGCAGCCAATCACTCATGCATATCTTCTATTAAAGGCAACTTACCAAAGCTCAAAACAGCAAGCTTTCCATTGTCTTGCTCTTCACGCTCACTACACCTCAGACATGGACCGTATATATTGGAATTGCAGCATCTAAGGAAAGTCTGAAATATATATATATATACTTGCGGGGTTATGTTGATTTAGATTTGGTAGGAGAAATTGACAACAAGAATAGCACTACAAGATATGTGTTTACATTGGGTAGTGTGGTGGTCAGTTGGGTCTCTTAGTTGCAGAAGATGGCAACCATCTCTACGACAAAGACCGAGTATGTTACAACTACACAAGCGTACAAGGAAATAGCGTGGTTGAAGGGTCTCTTGAAAGAGCTAAGTGTTGGGAAAATAATTAGCTCCGAAGCCACGTGGCCTTTTATTCGACTCCAGTTTTAAAGCGTGTACTCGAGCTGGACTGACCCTATCTGACCTAATAGGTTCGGCTCAATCCAAACCATACCAGGTCACCTCGATCATAACACATTTGTGGGTACCTCGGATGTTTGTCAATCCTTGTTATGGATAAACTAGTTCGGTACTCGAAACGCTTTGGATTATGATCAACTAGATACTTCGGAACTCAGGACCCCGCAGAGTGCGGAATAAACCAAGATCTCCTAGTCTGTACAGAGTCAACATGTCTCGGATGTTCCTACCTCGGAGTTGTGGTCAGTGCGTGCACTGTAAGATAATCTCCTCACCTTCAGCGAGTAAGCATTTGTTAACTAATAAGATTTTATTACCAAGATTTATGGAGGTTCTGTTAGGATACCAAATCCCAAGATTTGGGGGGAACAAGTCTGTATCCCAAGTTTAAAGGATAACAAATCCCTATCAACGTGGAGTTCATTTGAAAAAGGAAGAGTCCTACTCAATTCAAACTTATTAAAGATAAGATAAAAATTTGCACGATCTATGGCTAAGACTCCAATTTTAGATATACTTCAGAGACTCCTACAAGTCTATAAATAAGGAGATCATAACAGGTATGAAAATACGTTCTCTCTCTAGGCTCTGAGATTTTGAGTTCTCCCAAAAAGGTCATAAAGTTTGTACTGATTTAGTCATCGGAGTGGGTGTAGTCGGTGCCCCCGACTAGTCGTTTGTTATTTTTGCAGATCTAAAGAGAGGCAAGGAGGACGAAGAGAAGCAAGACGAATCATAAGGCGACACGTCACCATACCCAAAACTGTACCAACATTAAGTATGGTGCAGAATCATTGCAGGCTATTCAGTGACAACCATAATGCAATCCGTATTGCAAATAACTCAACCTTTCATTCAAGGACTAAGCACATAGACAATGGACAACAAGTAGTACAGCTTCATTCGCTCACTCTTGGAGGATGGATAGTTCACTTTGGAAAAGATTCACACGAGACAATCTTGCAAATATGCCGACCAAAACGGTTACCATTGAGAAGTTGAAGCTTTGTTCAACTTCAGTTGGTCTTCAAGGTTGAGGATAGATGACAGAGTTGTTGCATTGCTTGTTATGTCGTGGAGATGTGTGGAGTTTAGTACCATGGTGAGATCATCTCTCCAAGTAGGAGATTACAGTGGCTCGAGCGAGCACTGGACAAGTAGTGGACAAAATTTCACGCGATAGTGGCTCGACGAGTTTGCGACAATTTTATAGGATGGCAATTTCTACTTTTGACCTACGAGTTTGTAGCACTAGTCCTAGTGATTGGTGAATAGGATGGATGACAAATATTTTTTCATCATTAGCTAAACTCTTCAATGAGTGATTAACGTAACCTGTATTCTTTTATTTTCATAGTGAAAAATGCAACAATTTTGTGGACATAGTCCAAAGTTTAGGCGTAACAAGCAAATTATTGTGTTATTGTGTATGCGTATGTGTGTTTGTGCTTCGTTATTGATTATTTATTCTGCTTTGTTTCCCAACAATCCTAAGAAAGGGTATCAAAGCCAACAATGACGTGTGGTATGATGGAGTGGCACAGGCACAAAAAAGTCATTATAGTTGTACGAATAAAGGTGCAATGTATGAGCATGGACAATGGTCCTCGGAGTAGAGGGCAAAGGTATGGCGCAAACACAAACAATAATCTATGGAGTAAACGTAAAGGTGCATGCCGCATGCAAACCCCTATAGCACACAAGTGATCACGGAGATGCCCATAAGAGTAATAAAAACTTTCGTTTGAGAGGGAGTAACAATGTGGTAGTTGACTCATATGTGAATGAGAAGTTTTTTAATATACATTTGTAAGTGTAAAAAGATTGAGTTCTACATTAGAAAGATGTCACAACTGTGAATGATTGATATAGTATAGTTGGGCATAAACATATAGACTTAAGCTTTTAGGTTTAGTGGTGTCCCAACATGTTATATTATGGTTTCACTGAAAGACTTCTCACTATGTCAATCTCCCAAAGAATAGTGTATTTTTCTTCTTACTCATACTAAATGAGTTCACTTCCTCTCCCCCTCTCCACCGAGGCTTAATTTCTTCCCCTTTCCTATTCATCCATTCTTTCTCTTCAAATGATTTTTTTGTATGTAATTGCCTCTCTCACTTTTACCCTTTTTATCCCTTTATTTAAATTTCAAACATAGTTCTTTGTCTTTCTTTAAGAAGTTCATATAATTAATGGTTGGTTATTGCCTAACGCTAGCTTTAAATTAAGCTCGATTGCATATATGAAGTAGACCTTCATGATTACAATGAATGTGACAATATGAACCATTATTTAAATGTAATTTTTTAATTTTATAAAGTTTACAAGGGCATAAGAGTTATTTTACCCTTTGACCATTTGATTTAGCCTCAAACCCTAACAAAATGAGTGAAATTACAAAAAATTAAAAATGATAAAACTTCTAGGAGGTAAATGAATTAGTTTCTCCAACCATTTATAATGTTGTAAACTTAATTAGAAGTATCTAGAATATTGACATAAACAAATAGTACTCGAACCAACTTTTAGTTTCAGCATATTTTGAAATAAACGTGGTTAAGATAATTAATAGAAAGATAATGCATGTATACCTTACTTAAAAGTCGTAAACACGTTTAAGATAATGCCAAAATTAAGTTTTTAGTCCAACGTAGAAATGGGCTTAAGTAGTCGTGTCTTGAATATTGTATATTACAGTATGCAGATTTCCTAAAATAAAAAATAATTAAAAAAAAAAGGAAGAAAATGAGGAAAGGAAAAGGAAGAAAGCGAGGAGAGATCCATTAACATCAAGCATTTTATTGACCAAAATCATTAGAGTCTTACATTCGAAATCTAAAAATTCCTAAAAAATAAGCAATAATTGTAAGTCATTGCTTTATATATATATATATGGACTTCCTTCAAACTTTCTCTTTTCTCTTTCTTTCTTTTCTTCTTCTCTTTCTTTCTTTCTTTCTTTCTTTCTTTTTTTTTTTTTTTTTTTTTCATCTTACAAATATGTGTGTTTCGAGTCTCAACTCTCTAAAGAATGTAAAGTAAAAAAGTTAAGGGGTAATTGCACCATTGGTCCTTAGAGTTGACCTAAATTACAAATCACTCACTGTGATACAAAAAGTTCATAGATGGTCTTTGTGGTAATTAAACTATAATTACGAAACACTCCATGAACCTATTTTCCATCTACCAAGCTAACAGATTGCATTAGTTTGTCACGTCACACCCAATAGGAAATCGACACGTGTCCATTACAATTAAAAAAATATATTAAAAATATTAATAAATAAAACTTAAAAATTATATATATATATATATAAAAAATAGTTAAGGGGTGGTTGCGAAAGTGGCCGCGCGCCACCCCCAAAAGGGTGGTTGCCCAACCGGCAGTCACCCAATAATAATTTTTAAGTTTTATATTTTTAATAATTTTTTTTTAATTGTAATGGACACGTGTCGATTTTCTGTCGGGTATGACGTGGCAAACTAATGGAATTTGTTAGCTTGGTGGATGGAAAATGGGTACAATGAGTGATTTGTAGTTATAGTTTACCACAAATATTCTCCATAAACTTTTTATACTACATTGAGTGATTTATAATTTAGGCCAATTCAAAAAATCAATAGTGCAATTAACCCAAAAGTTAAATGGAGACCAAAGTAATCAAAAGTTTCCAAATAACTTAACGTTCCTATTTCAAATCAAAAGGGCTTATATCGGTGGATACAAATCATTGTTATTGGCCTATGGAATCTTTGATAAGGTAAATTAAAGTTAATTTTTATCTCTTTTTGTGTTCATTATTATGTTATTATGCCATTACAATGGTTCCAATAATAATAATGACACCATTTAATGAAGCATCTTTTTTAAAAACAAAAAGATACAACAAAAATCAATTACAACAATAAATAAAAAGCACAAACACAGGAGGGCTTGAGCAACTCAAAATTTAAACTATGAACGTAAGTACGCAGGGGCAATGCTTTCGAACATGTAGGCCATTTGACTCGAGGCACGGATGCCACAAAGTAGGGTTACTATTAAAGGTAATTTGATAAGTGTATTGAGTCATAAGGACTCAAACACAAAAACAGGGGTGAACATGGGGAGAGGGGTGCAACAAAAAACCCATAAATACATAATTTTATTTATTTTTTAATTTTTAATTTTTGGGATAATTACACTTAACCCCCCTGATTTATCCACGGTGTGGCGATTTACCCCCTCAATGTACCAAAATTGGTACATGACCCCCCTGAACTTGCCAACGTGTGACAAAATCAACCTTCCGTCCAATCGACCGTTCGTTTGGACGGAAAGTCGGTCACGTGCAAGTCACGTGACTTGGAGAGGGTCTCTGTCTTAAACGGTCACGTGACTTGCACGTGACCGATTTTCCGTCCAAACGAACGGTCGATTGGACGGAAGGTTAATTTTGCCACACGTTGGCAAGTTCGGGGGGGTCATGTACCAATTTTGGTACATTGGGGGGTAAATCGCCACACCTTGGATAAATCAGAGGGGGTTAAGTGTAATTATCCCTTATTTTTTTAAAAAAAAAAAACACAAACAACAGCAATTGTACGGGTTGGGTGGGAAGTTGGGTGAGAGCCGTTCCTGGAGGCGCTTGAGAAACACGTGCCGCCCAAGGGCAGCCTCTCAACAACAGGGAGAACCAAAACCGATTGGAGCCGCCGGAGGCTAAAGCAGAAGGCAGAGGAGGATGCAGGCGTGAGCTTCATGCGCTGGTTGATAAGAAGAGCATTCAGGGAGCGTGGGAAGCACGCGCCGACATCTAGGCGGTGATGGAGATGAAGAAGACCACTGGTGGACTCCTGAGTCTTCGGAGAACCTGTTGCCGATAGGCTTGGCAATTCGGGTTGGGTTCGTGTCTACTCGATTGACCCGATTACACAATCGGGTCCAACACAAGCCCGACCCGATTATTAATCGGGTTGAATCCTTAAACATGAACACGACCCGATTGCTAACAGAGTTACCCGAACACGACCCAGGTAAATTGTCCAAATCGTCCGAAGAAGAAGAACTGAAGAAGCTGAAAAAGCTTTGAAGAAGAAGAACTTTGATTCTCACAAGTATCAAATCAAACAAGAAGAATTTACATCACAAATCAAATGTCTAAACAACCAAGAAACTGAAAGATGATTTAGGATAAGCATTTCATTGTTTGGGGCCAGGGAAAGAATAGGCAACAATACAAACATCAAACCAAATTTTCTTTTTCTTACTTTCCATTTTTCCCGTTTTCTCAGTAAACAAGCAGAGAGATAGGTAAGATTTAAAATTACCTCCATGTATCAGGTCAGGTAAATCTTGAGTGGATCGATGTAGTCTTCAAACCCTCCAATTAAACCCATAAAACAAGAAAACTAAAAATAAAACCAAAAATAAATATCGATCTCGTACTCGCTAGTTATAAAGCTTATGAACTCAGAGACGCACCCTTGCACGGTCTCCTTGGCGTCCTTCACACCAAACCCTCCAATTAAACCCACAAAGCTGAAGAAGCTCCGAAGAAGGTTTGTTCGAAGAAGAAGAAGGATCGTCTTTGTCTGAAGAAGATGAGCGTGAACTGTGAAGCCCATTGCGATCGCATCCAAGCCATGCCCATGAACTGGTGAACTAAAGCGTGAAGGGCGCCGCGTGAACGTTGTGAAGGCTGAAGTCGATGAGGCGTTGTGGGCCGTGGCTGCTACTACCGGCTGCGTGAACGGTGAACAAGTGAAGCTGTGATTCTGTGAAGGCAGAAATGAGGAAAAGGAAAAGGGCCAAAACTCAAAAGGCATGCGGCTAGGGTTCTCACTTCTCCGTTCACATTTCACTTTCATTTTTTTTTTAAATGGAATCTGGTCATAATCGGGTTGACCCAAACCCGATTATGCAAAATCCAAACCCTATATTTTCTTGTCATGTTTGTGTCGGGTTCGTGGGTTGTGTTAAAAATTGTCAAGGAGCATATCTTGAGAGAGAGGACGGAGGAGAGAAAATCTAAGTCCAAAAAACCTAAACCAAACACCAAACGAAAAATCCTCAAAACATGGTGGGTGATGGGGGATAGGCCGAAGAGACGCTGTTGATTATAGGAACGTGAAAAATTTAAATTGACTTCTAATATAAAGCAAGTGTGTGTGTGCACAAAGTGTTAACAAAATAATGTCAATGCGGAATTTAAAAGACACAAGAATTTGTTAACAAAGTGGAAACTCAATATGAGAAAAACCACTCCGGGGCAGCCAAACCCAGGATATCCATTATTCAGAAGACAAGACTAGTTACAAAGTAGTAGCACTCACATACCCTTGATGCAGTGGTCGTACCTTGCACTCTAACGTGTAACTTAACACGAACGCCTTCCAACCAGGTCTCCTACCTGAAGGGGTCTTCAATAGAATCATTTACCTTAGGGCCAACCCCTAAGATAGACTTCAGATGAGCGCAGCAACATCACATATAGCATGGCTTTAGAGAGACTGACTCAGCACAATAACCTTATAATATAACTCTCTAAGCACTAAGGAATTCAATACCGAATTCTTGCTGTTATCAAGCCTAGGGACCTCTATTTATAGGCTGCAGGTTCAACTGAGCGTCTGGCTTGATAAAACCTAGGCACCGTCCGGACGGTAGTCAAAGGGTGTCCGGACGGACAACTGTACGATCGGCTTTCCAAAATTTCGCTGAAATTCTTTCCTGATTTGAGCTGCGTCCAAACGATGTTGCCTTGTCGTCCGGACGGTCGCATTTCAGCTGCACGCAATTTTCATATTGAGGCTTCGTGTGTCCGGACGACCATTCCCCGAACCAAGGGAATGGTCGTCCGGACGGTTGATTTGATGCACACAATTTTCATATAAATAGCTCGCACGTACGGACCATGAAGATTGGCATCCGGAAGTCTGAATTTTGAATGCGATACTTGCCTTATGGATGAACGCGTCCGGATGGGAATTCACATCGTCCGGACGGTTGCAGCGATCTTCCCATATCGGTGTTTTGGAAAGAAATCCTGTAGCTGGTCGAACACTGAGTGTCATCCAGACGTGCTGCTGAAACGTCCGGACGGATGCAAGCTAGAACAGTTCGAAGCTTCTTGACACAGAGGACGGTCTGGATGAAAAGTTCTCATCTTCAGGACGGATGATGCTTTGGACAGTTGGGCGTCCAGACGGTATGTCACGTCGTCCGGACGGCTGCAAGGGATCCGATTTTTCTGACTTGTAGAATCTTCTAGAAGCATTCTGAATAGCGGAACCCTGTTTAAAAGCATCATTACAAAGAAGTGATTTTGTCCAACGGAATGAAGCCAATTACAAACTAACAGAAAGTAAGTAACAAACTGGAAAAGGGGTAGAAAACTCCGGTGCAAAGCTAACTATGATGGAGGTCCTCCGGTGCAAAGCCCAGCTCGGCGGTCTGAGAGAGAGCTCTCAGACTTATTTGATCAATGGTGGTTGTGTGGTTGTTGGGAGGGGGAAGGGATGACAGAAACGAAGGGGAGGGAGCTTCCCTCCTATGAAGGGTGCACCAGCAGAGAACGAAAGGGGAGGATATTTCTAGAGAGAAGTTAGAGCGTCTCTCACTAGATGAAGCAACTATTAGTACACATCAACTCTCTCTCTCTATCTCTCTCTCTCTCTTCTCTTTACCCCCTACCATATTACTTATAAGTCGTAAGAATTTAAATCTCTAGCTTGGGCCTTCTCTATCGGTTGGATAGGATTAGAGTAAGTTTTAGATTGGAAAAAAAGTAATGCAATTTTTACAATTTGTTAAATCGTGTTGGTTCGCGACTGAAATTACATCCATCACAAAAAAAAAAAAAAAAAAAAAAAAATTGTTAACACCTTCCAATTAAATTATCACACTGTCAACGAGTTGTAAAATAATTATATATCTACTATATATTTTTCTTAGATTAGCAAGGAAAATTTAAATCCAATTTTCTTGCTGATTAAATCCCATCCTCCCCTCTTTGGGGCCTTCTCTCCTAGACTCCTATCATGGAGGAATTTTTTTTTTTTTTTTTTTTAATTTTTATTTTAGCCTCTTTTCTCTCTTGATCTGTTGTAGTGTCTCTAGGAAAGCCAATCTCCAAGCACATGTTGTTGGGAAATCGGCTGTTTCTCTTTCTCATAGTTATTATGAAATTATTATATATCAAGAGTAGAAAATATCCCATACAACCACCCCCCAAAAAGAAGAAGAAGAAGAAGTTGTTTATCGTTTTTGACTTCATATATAAAGTCTCCGAGTGCCCCTTCTATACGGTCTTGGCAAAAAGCAGTGGGTTTCTGCCCACCAAAAGTCACTTGACACATCAGCTAAAGACAAAAAAAAATGAAATGTTGGGGAAGCACCCAGTCCCTCTCTCCCATTCTGATTCCCGCTTCTGAGAAGTAGCCTACGTTCTAAAAAAAAAAAAAAAAAAAAGCCACTGCCCAGTCTACCTCGTCCGCCCCTAATCTGCTCAAAATCACTGCACGTCGGCCCGGACTAGAGCACGCCGCCAAAGCTGTCCGCCCCTAATCCGCCCCAAATCCGTCCGTCTGCCCGCCCGTCCACCCCAAATCACCGTCTGTTGAAGATTAGAAGGTCTTGAACGCCAAATCACCCCAAATCCCGTCCGCCCGTCCGCCCCAAATCTTCTTCATTTTCGGTCTCTCAGTTTCAGTCTCTCTCTCGATTTGCATCCTCTCTCTCACGGTGGCTCTCTCTCCGATGATCGGTCTTTCTCAAAATTCCCGGCGAGGGCGGCGACTTTCGGGTGGCGGCAGCGTTCATCTTGGGTGGAGGGAGCGTTCGTTTCAGATGAGGAGTCGGGGAGAGAAGAACGAGTCGGAGAGAGAAGAATTGGAGAAGATGCTAATCGAGTGTATTGCATCTCATTTGCTTTTTTGTTTTAGGCTTACGTGTCAAATGCTCATTGGCAGGCAAAAAAACTCTATTTTCTGCCAGGACCGAATTGAAGTTATTCCCCAAGTCTCCTAGCAAACTTGCGTTAAATTAAAAAAGTCTATTTAGACCGACAAAAAAAAAAAAATCAGTAAATGCTATATTATAATATTAAGGTCTCCTTATAAATTCAATATAAACCTGCATGCATGGAACTTTCCTATTAGTGGAGGCCTTGACTCGAGACAGAAAGAGAGGGAGAGAGACTTTTTACAATTAATACATGGCGTGGTGACATGTAGTCAGTTAGCGTTTCCTGCTCAACGACGTGATCTCAACTTCTCCACAGCTTTTAGCTACCTACCACGGTTTTTATATGTTCTGTACTCCATCCCTCTACACCATCTAAAAATAAAAAATTAACCTCACCTGTGGTACAGTGTACACAGAAAATCAATGGAAACCACGCAAGGTCGCCGCCACCTCTCCGCCCCATTACCACCATCACCATCGCCTCGCCTCCTCCGAAGCCGAAGCACAAGTAGTACTCCAGCCACCGCACTACCTGAAAACATTAATTCATGCACGCCAAATTCCACCAAAAGAGTAACAAAGCCCCGCCCGCAATCAACATCGAAATCAAGAACCAACAAAAATGAAGAAAACATAAATCCCTCAATTCCCATTTCAAGCACGCAAAAGAGGTCGCAAGAAAATACTCCTCCCAGTAAAGAAGGTTTCGGTAAGTTCTTACAGCGTGCCAGTCCGCTTATTACTAGTGGTATACCAAAGGCGGCAAGGTCGGTCACGAATTCGCCATCCGCGTGGGCTTTGTCGCCAGGGCGTTCTTTGAGGCCTCCGGTGAAGCCGGAGTCGCCGGGACGGACTCTGCAGGGGGGGTGTCCGGCCTTGCCGGAATCAGCAGGCTCTGGAGGAAAGAGGGTTAAAGGTGGTGTTAGTGGGGTTTTGAAGTACTTCAAGCAGAAGAAAGCGTCAACACCACAAGAGGAAGAGTTTCATCGGTTTCGGATTCTGCATAATAGATTGTTGCAGTGGAGGTTTGTAAATGCCAAAGCTGAGGCTGCCATGGCCGGTGTAAAGAGAGTTGCACAGGTACGCTTCCAAAAAAATAAAAAATAAAAGCTTATAATAATAATAATTCAGCCACTTAATTTGCTCTTTAAATTCTTACCGTAAAATAGATATTTATTTGTTTTTCCTATTGAACCCAGTTCTCAAGATCTTTAGTCTCTGGGGTGGGTAATGTGAATCCTCAGACCTAACACATGATCATATGGGCTTCAGCCTTATTCCCCCTCAAACTATAGCTATAATTTTTCCACACCAAAATAAAAGGTTAAGGTTATGGTGGGATTAATTATCACACCATATGCATGGCATATCATGTCATATAATATGTTTTTTCTTTTTCTTTTTTAATTTTTATCACCAAACTTATTTTCTTATTGGCTTACTTTTGATGGATTGAATAGAAATATATATATATATATATATATATATATATATATATATATATATATATTTGTTTCACACTTTCCCTTGGTGGATATTTTTTAGCACAAAATTTAGTTACCACTAGCTAGATGGTATCCACTAGCCTGAAAAACCAGATGGATAATTATTTAAAAATTTCTCAACAAAATATGTTCCTTCTCAATTCTCATAGCTAGCTAGGAATGCCTACTCATTCTTAATTAATGTATTTCTTTTCTCGGCACAAATAATTAATGACTACTTGAATATTTTGGCACAAATACCTACTTCAAATCAAGACACTATTGTATATATACTAAGATCGCTTGCCAACGTAAAATCAAATGATAATTTGATTTAGCAAATCGTATGTACATTTAATGACGTCCTATAATATCCTAAATGTGCCAACATAAAAGGAAAGTAACGTCATGATATTTATGATGTACAGTGTACCATATTAAGGTAAATATTGGTATGATATTCAAGAACGTGATAATGATATTGATATGGTCTTAAATTGGCCGGATCAAGATCCCGTCCAATACCTTTTTATCTGGACCATATTCATTTCAAATGAACAGTTCAGATCGTAACAAGATTAAAGCAAAAAAATGGTACGTTGCTTGGTAAGTGTACGGTGGATAGTAACAACCCAAATAGTGGTTTAGAAGTGGTCGCACTACTCTTGAAGTCCTCAGAATGGCCAATCCGAGAGGTTTCGAGAGTGGTCGTACCACTCTCGAAATCTTTGGAGGTGTTGCAACCACTTCTAACCAACATTCTTGACCATAATTTATGATGGTTGAACCACCCAAAAATAGTGGGGTTTAACTATTCCAACAAAGCCCAAACCAACCTTTTTAATGTTTTTTGGGCATTGCTATCATGCTGTCCACAAAATTAAGACCCATCATTAAAGGATCTACTTATGCGGATGCAAAAATAGGTACAAAGAATATTCTCTTTTGTTAATTGACAACGTAGGAAAGCTGGCATCATGAGTTATCTTATTATTGAATAGATAGCGTATATTTGCAATATATTCACATTTATGGAATCATAAGTTTCTAAAATACTTAAATGCTGTATAAATTCGCCAAGTCCAAGAGAAGAATCTAGGCAAGCATATTTAATTAGGCAACCACACAATAATATATATCATTCCCACTAATACATATATAGCAAGCTTTTCTCCCTTAAAATTGTTGGTTAATATTCAGTTTATAAAATACTAATAAAATCATTCAATTATTCATAATATTGCAACAAGTTCACAACAAATAATAACAATTTACATTTTTTTTAAGTTTGTATGAAAATCATACAAAATGTATATATAATACAAATTAATTTTATAATAATGATAATATAGGAAAAAGATATCACCGATATTAAGAGGTAATTGGTGGGGTAAACATAAATTGTAACGCGCGACCATTTGAATTAATGGGTTATATATGAGTTTTTCATAATAAATTTTGTAACAATAAATATAGGAAAATAATTAATTTTTATTAAAATACACCAACATTGTATGTGAAATGGCTCCATAACGTAAATCAAGTGCACAAAATATTAACTCGGTTAAATTAGTAACACAATTACAGAAATATTTCTCTGGACTCTATAAACTCAATTTATTAGTACTTCTTTTATTGCTAAGTAAGACATCTGTAGTTGCTTTCATATCATTTGGATGTTTTATGATTGGTAATTGAAAATTAGAAGAGCTAAATATTTGCCTGCAAACATGCATGATATATGCTTAGTTCAAACTGCATATGTTATCTAAACTTTGATGAAGAGTTTTTCAAATTAGTAAGAAGTATATCTATAATTATCTCCAAAGTGTCCTGTAATATGATCGAAGGGTATTGCTGCTCAAACTTTTGATTTCTTTTACGCCATAAGTTATAAGACAAATATTGCCTCAACTCAATTTGAACAACCATCTTTAGAGAGATTAGCTTGTTTTCAAATTATATAATTTCAAATTTCAATAAAGTTTCAAATGAGATATTTAATTAAGGGTGACACGTTGATGTGTTCTTGAGGCATAGTCCTAGAGTCCAATAAGGAGTTGACTACTCCACGAGTCTTTTAGTTTAATAAGGAGTTGAAACACCAACTCAGTTGTGATTCTATTTCTCCTAAATGTTGGAATAAGTGCTCGCGTCACTCTAGTTAGTGATAAGAATATAAGTTTGATTTTATTAAAGTATTGATTAAATGATTAAATTTACATCATCCTATAAGCTTAAGCTTTTAAGATAAATGTCAATTTAACATTGTATTAGAACCAAAGGTCTTGAGTTCAAACTTTGACTTTGTCATTTACTTATTTCAATTAAATATTACACGTGTTGGGTCTCATATATTAAAAAGTACTTTTAGCTTATATGTGAAGGGGAGTGTTAAAGTATTGATTAAATTAAATGATTAAATTTACCTCTAAGTGATAATTTAATAGACTTTTGTTTGTATTTTTTATCCTTCTTTATAGTCGATGTCTTATTGATTGTTTTTTTAGAAAAGGAAGACTGTCGATGAATATTATTTATGTTGAATATTATTATTTGGTATAATAATATAGTTCTTTGTATTTTAGAGTTCAGATCTCACTCGAAACAACCAATTATCATTTTCCTGTATTTTGTACTTGTTGATTGGCATCACATGTCCTTATAGATATAACTTGTGGGGTACTTTCAGGTCAAAATATTTCATGTATGGATTAGAGTCTTCAAAATGAGAAAAACTATAGTAGAAAAGCAAATTCAGATGGAACGACTCAAACTTGAGATCAAACTATATCGAATTATCAACCCACAGATTTTCTTTCTCAATGAATGGGCAAAGTTGGAGAGAAGAAATCAAGAATCAGTTAGTAGAATGACAAGAAAATTATCAGGACTGTCAATCAGGCTTCCCTTAGTACAAGGTGTTAAGGTACTTTATTGGTAGTATATGCTTTTATATATATATATATATATATATTCATTTTCATCTCTCCCCTCTCATCTTTTATTTTTTGGAAAATTATTGCTTCTTAATTGGGCCAGAGAAAGTTCATCCAACTCAATCTATAAAATAGTTATGTATCCATTAAGCATGTGAAAAGTACGTATTTTTTTTAATAGCATGTGAAAAATACATGTTTTTTGAATAAATTTTCCCCCACTCTATCCCTTCTTCTTTTATTATTGTTGTTATTGAGCGATTTACTTAATTTGTCTATTTATAAGATGCGCTTGATACCATTCAAAAAAAAAAAAATACAATATATATATATATATATATATATTAAAAAATAAAACAATACTAAATATTTTATCTTTGGTAAGCAGGGGGTGCAGCGGTTGATTTAATCATTACAACAACAAAAAGAAGTTGTATTGTTGACCTTTTTAGCAATGCTACACATTTTTTATGTCTCTCTCTACCCCCCCCCCCCCCCCCCCCCCCCCCACACTTTTTTAATGACGCATGGCGCCTCTTTTTGCATTTTATATTTCTATCTATACTTTATGTGAAAATCTAACCTTCTTTTCTTTTTTTTTTTCTCTTCAATTCCCCCCATCACTATATGACAGGCTGATGTGGTGTCTATATACCAAGCTCTGAGCACGACTATGGAAGTTATGGACGACATTGTGGTGATGATCACCAAATTCTTTTCAAAGGTTCAATTTTCACTTGCCATCCAAACTACCAAAATATTCTAAATACCCCAAACTTATTTATACAGTTGAACCAAATGAAATTTAATTTGGCGTGATTTTATCCAAAAATTAAAAATTAAAAATCTATGAAAATATGAATAATGTTAGGAACAATCTTTTTTTTTTTTTTCCTCTTTTTATTATCCTAAAGTTGATGTAACTTTTAAAATCATCATTAACTTTGGGATGGACTACAATTGAATTTTGATCCAATGATGATTCTAAAAGGCACATTAACTTTGAGAGGATAAAAATAGAACAAAAAAAAATAGTTCCTATCATTACTTATGAAAATAGTCCAGTAATTAAAGACCTCGATATTTATAAGTTTATTGTATTTTGTATTAACATGGATTAAGGTTTTTTTGGACAAGACAACTAACATAAATTTGGGTTATTTCAACAGATTGAGACAATCTCTTATCTCATGACAGAACTCAAATGCAAGTTAGAACAAGATGAAAAGTATTTGGAAGAAATTAAGATGGTTATTACCTCGGTTGCTACATTATTGGTAAGCCTCATTACAATCTTTAAGCCCAACAAAATGAGTTTTGTGTTAGCTTAGTCTATTCAACATTCATATATTAGACTAATTCAACAAATGGTAATAATGTTATCAAATCTCTTACTAGAAAATATAATAACCACAAGAATAGTGTTTTCAAAAATTCATATATATTTTTTAATTATTATTTTTATATGGGGGGGTTTCTTGTAACAGGTAAAGGAAAAAAGCATACAAGTACATCTCATTCAAGCTGCTAAGGAGTAAAGGAGAGATCGAGGTCACTGAAAAGAGAAAATCTATATACGTATGTTATTAGATTAACAAATTTGTCATTGGCGACGAAATTTGTTGTCCATGATATTGTAATTATTTAAGATGATTATATTTAATTCCTATGTGAATAATCAATAATTTTTCCTCTAATCTTCTTCTAATTATGGAGAGTGACTTCTCAAATAAGTCGAACAATCCATTTCATACATTCTGTTCAACCATCATGAACCTTCATTCATTTAATATATTTCACTCAGACTTTTAACAGAATCCATCAATAATTCTTACTCATTCAATATCAACCATTAAATTCATTACAACATTCATCCAATTCAAATTACAATTAGAAAACTCAACTCATCAAATTGAAAATAAAGGAAACTCTACATTTGGTATTAAAGCCTTAGTTCCTAAATGACATAAGGTAACACAATTCTTTACCTATCAGCAGACTCATATGAATCAAAGAGTGCTCATGGAATCCTTTTTATAGAATGAGAGGCCTTAGTGTGGTTCTAAGATGCGGATCATTAAGAAACTTTCACTAGTTTGGAAGATTTTGTGAGTGCTCTTCAAGTAAGGTTTGGGACAATCCATTCAACTCATCTTATTCATTTAGCCCATTCAACCCATTATCAATTTCGGATTACAACAAGAAATTCAATTTCATCTTTACAATCACAAGATATCAAAATAGAAAATAAATGCAACTCTACACATTGCCTAAATACAATATATTCAAACCTGTTTATTTTTCTTCTACTTAGTTTTTCTAACTTTTCTTAGTAACCAAACAGAACCCAACTTACAAACCCTAAGAAAAACAAGAACAAGAAGAAAGCTTCTCGTTATTCGGATTCGGAGACAATTGTAAAACCCTAAAGGGGTTGGGTAGTGTCCATTGGAAATTGGCCAAACCAGTTTATATCTATGTAGCTAAGGTTTTAGATAGGACTTCATGAGACATAAAAGTAATACAAAAATGTGTTTTCGTAGGTATTATATTTGAAAATGTGTTTTTTTATTAAATATATTAGCTTATTTTGATAAAAATTAAATAAATATAGAGTATTACTTTTTTAAAAAAAAAAAGTTAAAAGAAAATTTTAAAAGTGTGGTCATGTGGCCACTCTCGATGGAGGATCGAGGTGGCTGTGCAACCACCTGTCCTCCAATTGAGTTGTTTGTTTTTATTCTTTTTAAAACCTCGACTAGAATACTCTTCCTCCACTTAGGGTTGCCACCGGACCACTCTAAGTGTGTGTGTGTGTTTTTTTTTTTATAAATTTTTTTAAGATAATAAGTTAGTTGTTATCTTTGCAAAATTTAAGCACTTGTTTTGTAAAAACATTCTTACAACAAAGTAAGAATATAGTTTGAAAATTATTTTTTGTTGAGTAAAAAATTTAAACCGATTACATAAAACAGAAAACAAAAACCATACGAAAATGAAGTAATTTTATGAGATTATAAAAAGTTATTACACAATATAAATAACTTAACTTCTATTGCTTTCTTTGGTCTGTTATCTTTGATGTAATTTGTGAATTAATTACATAGAACTTTCCGGTTCCATAATCTCGATTTTAATAAGTTTTATGAGGAATTAATTTCTTTATAGACTATAATGCATATTTTCAATATTTATAGAGTAATGATACATATCATCCTTTTGTCATCTCAAAATTTGTGTGGCTTTTAAAATCACCATTGAATTTATGATAGACAACTATTGAATTTTGATCCAATGGTGATTTTAAGAGCCACATTAATTTTGGGGGCGGGACAAGAGGAGAGACACAAAGATAATATGTAGTATTACTCATATTTATAATCTTTTAAAGACTACACAATATAAATAATTTAGTATTATGCTAACGTAGCAAAATAAATTAATCACTAAACAATTTCCTTGGCCCTTTCTATCTGTATATATATGTAGACCCGACCAATAGGAGGACAAAGCCCATGGACCGGCAGACAGCGTCATGATCAGCTTATTTGAGGTTGTGATAGTGGTGTTATTGTAAAAGTGGGTAAAGATTTTTCTCAGATTTGTTTAAAATTTGACAACACTTATGCCACCAGCCTTCCTTGTACCGCGTTGGTCGGCGGCATTTGTTACCTGGACCAGGTCAAGGGTTCGAAGGATGGTAGAGAGGAGAAGAGAAAAAGAAGAAAAGAGGTATTCTAAAATACCTCCTTTTGTTTATTTGTTTCTCATATTTTGTTTAAGAGCGTTTTTTGAGAAATGCTGCCTAGTCCATGTAATTCTTTTATTTATTTCGGCAGACTTTAGTTCTCGACCAATTTAGTAGCCTCAATCATGATTTTTAAGAAATGAATAACACTTTTATAATGATCACATAATTATTATATTAAATTACAATTTGTTTGAACTTTTTCCTTAAAAGACAATGTATTTTTGTTACTGTCATTTTTTTCAAACTTTTTTTTTTTTAATACATACATTTTTCTAACTGTCATATTTTACGATGGTCGTTTTGTTAAAACGATCATATTTCTAACTGTCATTAAAGTTCACTACTATTTTGCACTCTACTATAGAAATAATTTCAATCCTTGAATTGTCTATACTGTGGTGATAAAGTTCGATTAAAACTAATATCATCAATGGAATTGAAAAAAGCTGTAAATTCTAATACAAGTTTTTTTGTTTGTTTGTGAAGAAGTAAAAAATAACTACTAATTAATTATAATCACAAGCAATTATGAGGAAAAAAAAAAAAAAAGAGGAGAGAGACGCAAGAGAAATATTAAAAAAAAGAAAAAAGAAAAAGAAGATGCATTTGTTGTGGAGTTACACTATTCACAAATCCAAGACAAATTTATTTTGCATTTTTAGTAGATAATGGGATGGAAGGGCTTTTTTATGATTTTGCTTAGCTATTCTAACTAAAAGTGAGAGATGCATAATTTATTGGGAATGCTCAAATAATATATTACCAATAAGAAGTATCAATAATACATATATAACAATCAAGCTAGATTTCCTCTCATAAAAGGAAAAGATAATTATAGAGTATGCGGATTGAGAGTTCACTTTCATCTTCAAGTACAATGTACATACAGTAGTCTAAAAAGGAGGAAAACAAAATCTCAGGGTTTTAAAGCATTATCATTCAGGCTCTCTCTTTTCTTTCCACTGTATTTGTATCTCCTTTTTATCATGTATAAAATGCAGACATTTTAGATCGTATCTTTATGTGCTATTTTCTCCTTTTTATGAATCTTTGGGCTCATTTTGCAAGTACCACAATACCCAAAGTAAGCATAAATCTTTTTTTTTTTTTTTTTTCCTTGAGAAATAAAACCACCTCTATCATAGTTACAGCCAATCAGCCATGACAGCATAGTGCATAACACTTATTCTTATTCTTTCTTTCCCAAAATAGGCAACCTTCCATGGAAATTTGAAGAATAAAAGGCATGACCCCAAGCAACATTTAAACCTTATATTGGAGTAGTTGTTTAATAGGATATTTTAAGAGTTGAGCTTTTAAACAGGTTTTGACCTCATGGCTACCAATAGCACTTTTATTTTTATTGAAAAACATGCGTAAGTTTAAATTCTAAATTATCTTCCCAATCCATGTACAAAAATTCATGACCTGATGGATCTGTAAAATAGAAACTAGCTGTTATGCAAAGACTCTCTCCTTTCAACAATGCTAATCCTTAATACTGGAGTCGTGTGGTATTTCAAGAACTCGTTACCAAACAAGTTCGTTGAGTTAGAAAGAAAAATGAAAATAGATATTATCACCTAAGGAACAACTAAAAGCAGCACAAACAATGAATGTAATCTAGCAGGCTAATTAACAATAGCTTCAAAATTGCAATACATGCCACTGCAGGTCATTTTTGGGGGCAGTTGATAAACTACATTTCAGATTTGTTCTTATACAACTTAATTCATCTTACTGATTAGTTCATTGATCTGATCCTCACGATTTCCAGTGTCTCCTCCTTGCTTGTATAGCGTTTTTGTTCCTTGCAATCCTCCTTCTGGCTTGTTGAGTTTAAAGGGATATAAAAATTTAGCAACCTCCTTGAAATGTGGACCGACACTGGCGATCTCATGCACAATATCTTCTATGCAGATAATGCCATACTTCCCCAATGCCTGCAAGCAAAAGACAGGAAAAATGAGCATTAAAAGCTATGGTAAAAAAAGATGTTCAAAGCCATTCCAATATTCAGCAAGGTATATCTTATAATTATACCTGTTCAATAATGTTATTGTCTGTCAGAGGAACCCGCTGCTTGTCTATCTTTGCATAACCCTTCTTGTAAATCAGCTCCTTGACATTCTTTAGATTAGGGTATCTTCACTAACAACCAGATCTCATTAGAATCAGAAAGCACGGTAAGATATCATAATTATAATTATAATTATAATTATACTGGGGGCAAATATGCAAGCAAAGAGTATCATTAGGATTATCTTCATAAATTGAATTTTCAAAATGTATATGGAAATCCTTATATCTAAGTAGTTATTTTGAGGGAGGCGCACAACTAGATCTATGTCGTAGCCCAAAGGTGCAACTTTGGACAAATGTTCACCCCATGCCTAGTGAAGACCAATGTTATAGCTTTACATATTCTTTGCAGCTAAAGCATATTTAGACCAAATTCTCATCATTGTCATTAAAATACAACCCTTCAAGAACTCATGAAAGACAGACACTAAATCTGACATATTGGACTAAATCTGACATATTGAATTTTCCATTTCGGTCCTTCCAAAATCGTCTAAAACAGCTAATGTGGCATTAACGGGTGTTAATGCCACGCCAACATTTTTGCTACATCAGTTTAAAAGAATTTCTGTATTAATAAAATTAAAATCTAAAAAAAAAAAAAAAGAAAGAAAGAAAGAAAGAAAGAGGGGAGCCACCCCTGCACCGCCGCAAGGGGGGCAGCCACTCAAAGCAAAGGGCCGCTAGCCGCCACGTGACCACCCTCACTGGTGGGGGTGGCCAATCCCCTCCTTTTTTCTTTATGGATTAGTTTTTCCAATAAATAAAAACTATTTTTTAAAATAGATGTGGCAAAAATGTTGACAAGTAAGCAACTTTAGAAGATTTTGGACTGAAACAAAAAAAATCAAAAAACTTAGTTAAAAGTCAAATTTAAAAACCTGAGTAGATTGAAATGACACGATTATTCAGGGAGGAAATATATATATACCCAAAAAAAAAGTTTTCTGCTTCAGCAATTTGGTATAGAGGAACAAAAAAGCAAAGGACTCATTAATGACATTAGTAACTCCCAATTTATGAACACAAAGTGCAACTAAGATCTTTTCAGATTATTCTCCATGCAGTAATAAAATCCCTAGACCTGGATTCAAGCCTCCACTGTAGCTTGGTCACTTCCAGTACCTCATTGTCTGACCACACATTATATTAAAATGACAAAAAAAAACTCTAGTATGATCTGATCTGTACAAATTAAACATGACATGGTATCAAGCATCAGTCAAACTGGAGAATGGTTTTGAGCTCAAATCCAAGGGAGCAAATCAAACTTAAAAAGCATAATACTCAGATTGTCTTGGTTCGTTAGCATCCCTAGTCCAAGAAGGTGGTCATAGAGATAGATTAAATACCTCAGGTAGAAACCCCCAAAATAATATTGATGGCTCAATAAAAAGTATAAATAAAAGTTTTCAATGCCATTAGAAGGGATCATCAAAAATCACTTTGGCTTTGATGCTGTCTCGGAAAAAGATCAGTTATTTTAGGAAGAGCATTACAGGCTAATATGTCTACAAAAAGAACCCATAAGGGAAAACAAGTAAATGATACGAACCCAAAGTTAATTACTCCTTGTTCTAAATGTAAGCTAAAGCTTCGTTTGCATTATTGATCATTGGAATAAAGGCGAATTATAGCATATACACTAGGAAACTAATCAAACTGCAGAAATTTAGGCAAATCAGGTGAATACAATTAAGTTACAAAACAAATGTGTGATACCTGGATCGTGAAATATGTCAAGTCCAAAACAGAGTGGGTGGATTGTGAAGGCGTGCATGTGCTAAGTGCTATATTGATTGTGTACTATGTGAAACTGGGTTCTATAAATGATTTTAAGGAACTCCATTTGTAATTATTACTAGTCTTTTTATAGTGTAAAATAGATGTGGCTAACGCTTCTTTGGGTTATAAAAAAGCAATTATGTTTCCTATATATTCACATATAATCACTTCATAGAACAAATCATGAACTATAGTGGAAGTGCCCTCAAGATAATCTACATCTTCTACTTATAAAAAAATAAAAAAGAAAAAAGAAAAAGATTTCTACATTTTCCTATAGCTTATTTAGTATGTTATATTTTCTGCATAATAATAAGGAAAAAAAGTTTTTGTGTACCCTACCCATATGTAACATATGGCTCCACTTTTTGCAGCTTTTCTATTATCCCTTCATTTGCCTTCACAAATACACCGCTGAAGATTTTCCTCAAACTCAGGTTGTATAAGACCTTCCTCGTTTTTTGATGCATTTCTCTTTTCCTGGAAAATGGATGTACACATCAGCGATGAAAATATAAATATATTAGCAGTAGAGGTACTGCAGAAGATCACCACTAAACAATGGTAACCCCACCCATGTATGCGAACGATAAAAAGCAGCTTTGATTCTGTCATTGCTAATGCTGGTCTTTTCCTCTTTGTCCTCTGTTTCATTTTTACAAGGTCCAGTTCCTACATGAAAATAACAAATAAGATTATTCAACAGATTTTACTATGAACCGAATTGAAGTTTAAACAGGTAAGTGACTATATCATGAAATTGCAGACATGGCAAGAACAGCCATTTCATGATACATTTATCCTCAGCAAAATTAAATTTAAAATGCAACTCACACATGACACTAAGATTCAGGTACCTATCAAAGTTTCTAGTCTTGATAAACTCACCACCTAGATGAACATTAATAATTCAGTGACTACTGCATACTTCACATAGACACACAACGCTTGCCATAGAAGAGCCCATCACACCTACTAATAGGCAATTACCAAAAGGCACGTCTAAAAGATCAAACAGAGGAAGAAAAGAATCAGCGAAAGCACCTACACAGTATTCAGACATGCTAGATAGTAAAATTCATTATGCCCAAGGGCATAAACATTGAGACATTGAACACTACAACAGTTCAGGATACTTAGTCAAGTGCAGGACACTTAAAGATAAATTCAAGGCAATTTCTTGAATACTTAGTCCAGTGCCGAATGTGTCACTATCAAATGCCATGCCCTTTTGAAACTTATGCTGTAATTGTTCACAAGGCAACGTGAAAGAAAAGAAAAGGAATAATGCTTCATACTTATGAAACGTTTTAAGAGAGGAAGTCAATTACAAGTATTCTTTTCTCTTGTCCTTTCCATTAAGAACCAAACAGGGGGGTCAGGCTCATAGGAATTGACTTCCTCCAGCATTTTAATGATTTCCATTCCTTTTCCTCATTCCTCCTGTGAACAGTTGGAAAGTTAACACTTCCTTCTAGCATGCCAGCATTATGCGCATTCATGATCTAAACATTGGAGAAAAGGTCAATGAAATTCGTCTGAAAATTGCGCATCAACTCTGCTCTTGAAAGGAAAGACCGTTGAACGCAAACCAACCTTCTGAGCAAGCAATTTCTGCAAATTCACAGCAATTTTGGCTGTTTGTTTATACAACATGTGTTGCTTTGAGTGACCAAAAGTCCAAAAACATCCACAAATACCCAAGCAATGAGCTTAAGAAAACAATAGAGAACGACTCTTTGGATCTTCTTTTGTTAAGCCTATGCTTCTTGGAATGTATGCGCTTTCCAATGTAGCACATGCCACCGCATCTAAATACCGAGAAAGTTTAGAATACTTTTACCAGTCCATTCATCATCGGAATAGACTACTCGATTCTTCCATTGAACTACTCCTTCATTGTCGCACACATGCTAATATCACAAAACTAAATGAACCCAGTCAAATTCCGTTTTACACAGCCTCTGATATTCCAAGTTTTCCTAACATTTTAGTCTCTGAATGTTAGAAATGTAATCATACATTGTGGAATAAAATATTTGATACCTTTTCAGTATCAAAATGAATTTGATCTTACGTAGTTGTTCCACGTGCTTTGTTCTTGAATTCTTCTCTCGGTGATAAATGATACTACTAGAGCAATACCCATACTATTCACAGTCTAAGTGCCTTCCACAGATTCAGAAACCGAAAGAGATGGATATGCAAACACATTCGCATACTGCCAGACAGTTTTACCGCAGAGATATTTTTCTCTTTCTTTCTCTCTTGATTTTTCACTATCTTTTTTGGTGTATTAATAACTGCTGCATCATATTGCTTATATACAATATATTAGCATGTAACCACCAACGGTTACATGCTGTGAAACGTTGCTGCCCAATAGTGGGCGCACTTCACGTTCTACATTGAATATGGAAGGAATCATCATGCACCCCACATTCTCAATTTCCAGTTTTCCACAGCAAAACTCTTGCCTAACCCAAATCCTAAAACTTCACCCCAGTTTCACTCCTTAAAAAAATTTCAAATTTCCATATCCCCAACTTGATTCTAACAATATCAATCTCCTAAGCATATCATCTGTATAGAAAAACCAGTCCCAACTCTCTCAAACCCCATCATGGATACACAATAATGCCCTATTTCAAAACAAAAATTTGTACAATCCAAAAAAAAATTAAAAATCATATTTACCAATTTCAACAACAAACCAAGAAATCCGAAACCTTGTATCAATATTCTCCAATAACAGAAACACACACACACAGAGATCGATAAATATTTCATATGGATAGATATAGTTACCCTAGTGCGGTACTCTTTGATAAAGTCCTCAGGCATTCTGATGAAGTCATGCTTGGCTCTCTTCCTGGCCAAAGAATTCCTCTCCTCATACTGGGCTTTCCTCTTGAGCGCCCATTCTTCATTGCTCTTTCTTTTCTTCAGTATTATTTCCGGTATGTATGCCAACGGCTTCGGTTCCTCTTCCGCCATCACTTTTCCTTTCCCTGTGTTGGAGCTGAAGAGAGGGGAAGAGAAATAAGAGTAATAGAAATGCATTAGGGTTTGGCGTGGCACTACAAGAGGAGATCTTGAAGAATGAACTGTGACGATTAAAAGGCTGGCGGAGAAAACTTAAGTACTTGCGTTTTATGCATATGGCGCGTGCGTTTTGATTAGGGGAATAAATGATATAATCATAAGAAAACAAAAGAGAAACAATTGAATTTGAACACAAATTTGTAGGAAGCCTCTAATATTACATGCTTCTTCCTTAATACTAGAATTTATAATTCTAATTTCGTCAATTAAAGATCTCTATATTATAATAAATTGTCAACTTATTGACAAAACTACATTTATCCTCTAAGAAATAATCAAACTTAATCTTAAGTTTGAAGAAAATCAAACTTAATTCGTTGATACAAAGAAGCATCAACGAAATCATAACACAGACAATGATGGCTCTGGAGAGCGTCAAACCCCAGAGATCTAAAAACAGATCAAATCCAAAAACCAACGCAAACCCATACGCGCTTATATCCTCAAATTTGCAGAAAACAAGTCATTTTGCTCAAATTGTCTAAAACCAAAAACAGTTTTCTCAGCAACCAAAAAGAGCCGCAGATATAGATAGAAAATTGAACACAAATGATGCCAACGAAAGTGAATGAGAAAGTGTGGTGACCTTACAGCGCCGCCGACAAAATGGAGCTGAACCTTTTATGTGTGTCTCTCTCGCTCGGGCGCAAGAAGCTTTGTTAGGGTTTCTTGGGTTTTATCTGTGTAGGGAGGAAAGGTAGTGAAAACTAGCTACTTTTCTTTCTGGTCTTTTTTTCCCCTGTTGGCCCAATTGTTTGAGGTTAGTTGGGCTTCTTTTATTTTTCCTCAACTTCGGTTTAACGTTCTCTTGCAAGTAATACACTAAGACTCCGTTTGGATTTGTAATTTCAAAAAGTACGATTTTAAAATGTGCGATTTGAAAAATGTGACTTTTAAAAACACAATTAAACGTTTGGCAAAATCGTAGTTTAGCATTTAAAATCGCAAATTAGCTTTTAAAATTTTACGTTTTCAAAAAAAACATCATTTTACCTGCGATTTGAAAAAACAGATTTTTTGAGTTTTCAAATCGCAATTTAAAAAAAAAAAACAGTTTCCAAACGGTTTATGTTCTGCGATTTGGTTTAAAATCGCACTTGTTGTCTACGAAATCGCAATTCCAAACACATAAATTGACATTATACAGGGTAAAAAAATTGAAAATAATTTTGAAATCAACTTTGTTATACAAAGTGTGTATAAATATTATACAGCAAAACCACCAACCTACTTAAAGAGCTTATATTAAGTTAGTCAAAATAGTCAAAATGTTATTTTTTGTGAGCTGTGTAACAAAAAATACCAAAAGAAGCTAATACATCCGGCTACCCATTTTGACTATAATTTTACTAGTTGTTACCGTGCTTATCAAATTAATTAGTGAAAAAATTTTGATTATCTCCCACTCTTTAGGTTTAATGAAAATAGATTACAAATAATGATAATATTTTAAATAAAATAGTAAAAATGAATAGCTAAAATGATAAGCAGATTGAAGTATTTTGAAAAAGTGGGTAAAAAAGGTTCTTTGCTAATAATTTTAAGGTGAACACAGTGTTTGACACAATAATTTTGCCAAGAAACGAAGAGAAGTATGGGAGACCATGAGATCATGGTGTGAAAGAGAGAGAGAGACACGTTCATGATTGAAATATATAAGAAGAATTTATTTATAAATAAAATGTTCTTTTATTTTTTATAATTGAATGAAGAAAATGTTACAAGGGTGGATCTTTCCCCTTTTTTATCTTGATAGAATAAATAATATGGGTTATGTGGGAATGCTATCAAACACAAGGTAGGTAACGTAGGCTTAGCAATTCGGGTCGACGAATCGGGTTCGTGTCGACCCGGCTGCCCCGATTACACAATCGGGTCTAACACGAACCCAACCCAATTTTAATCGGGTTGAAATTTTGAACCCAAACACGACCCGCTTGCCAACCGTATTACCCGAACACGACCCGAGTAACACATTTACTTTCAACCAAACCCCAATTGTTAAGAAAAGTAGAGAACCTAATGTTTATCAAAACAAAACCAATACAAGCACTAACAGATCTAATGAAAAATTCACTTAAATCGGACGATTAAGCTCTGAAAATAGGTTGATTCGTGAGGCTGAGAGGTTATGTGAAGGTTGATTCGTTGAAGGAGCGTGAAAGTGAGAACAGAAAACTGAAAAGAAAAGAGATGCGAGTCGTGGGTTAAGCTCTTCCGGTCGTGAATCAGACGTGGGTCTATCTTCGATTCTCCTCCCTTGCTTATTCCGGTTTTGAATCAGACGGAAGCTCTTCCGGTGGTCGTGGGTCTATCATCTTCTGAGGGCGAGTCAAGCTCCTCCGGCGTTCGCGGGTCTATCTTCGGTTCTCCTCCCTTGCTGGTTCCGGTTTTGCTGCCTCCAGTGGCCCTAGATGTTCCTCCGGCGCTGGTTAAGCCTTTAGCAATTTCTGGCTAGGGATAGGGACCTAGGGTTCGGCAATTCGGATTTCACATTTTAGCGTTTCCCTTTCTTTCTTGAAGTTTCCGTGTTTTTTTTTTTAAACAGGTTATAATCGTGTTAGTGGGGATTGACCCGCCAAATATGATTATAATCGGGTCGACCCAATTATGACTTGAGCCCGATAATAACAAAACCAAACCCAATTTTTTAGTGTCGTGTTCGTGCTGAGTTTGCTGGTCGTGTCAAAAATTGCTAAACCTAAGGTAACGACTCATTTAGCTAAAACATGTGCATGTAAATTGACACTTTTGGAGACTTTCTTATACAAGAGAAAATAAGGTATAAGATTTGAAGATTATTCATTGAATAAGGTTAGCCCAAGAATGGAAGGAATTCTACAAAATATTTGAATATTATTTTTCGAATATTATATTTTACTTCCCGTACAAGAATTTTACTTTGTCTCTAAGCTTACGGTTATGTTTTGTATTTTTATTTATTTCTTTTTCTCAAAGTATTTTGGTTGAAAAATTCTCAAACTTTGCCTATATAAAGGCAGATCTGTATTATTTTGCAATCAAGTTTTGAAGTATCAATTAAATTTTAAGTATTGCAGAGTTATTTCTCTGTTTGTTTATTTGAGGCAATTAAAGGTTATCTCTTCCCTATTTGTTATTTTCTCTCTTCCTGAATTCCATTTTCTATCTCCAATTCATAGTTTTTGCAACTATTATACGCTATCAGAACAATCTTAATTCTGTCCGGCGTCACTTTCATAGCATTCCAGCTAAGAAAGGAAAAAAGATCTAGTCTACCATCCAAAATAAAGGGAGCAAAATGCCAAGAAGAAAAAAAATGGAAGCTGATTAACTGTTAGAATCACTAAAAGAACATTCCCTTCAAGCATAAAATATCCAATACTCGTAGAAGCAGTGAGCTGAGTAGCAAGAAGAGTTGCAAAAGCTTTACCTATTAGGACATTAGAGACCGAGAGTTTTTGAGTCACCGCAAGAATAATATCCTCAAAAAAATTGCTAATAACCACAGCTGTCATATCAAAGTTGCCAAGGATAGTTACATCAAAATTACCTTTAAGGCACCTAGCACTTGGAGGAAGCCAAAGAGAGAGGAGAGGAGAGCAGCTAACTCTCAAGCCAAATAATGAGAGTGTAAGGTGACCTTAAGATGCTAGATGACTAGAACTGGATTAGGCAAATACTATCATGTATCAATCTATTCCTAGACTGCCAGATGAGGTGTAAAGCTTAAAAAAAAAAAGAAAAAAAAAAGAAGAAGAAGCTTAATTGATAATGTATATCAAAACATATTTTGCCATATTGATATAGATTATATTAATATGAAATAAAAATAAAAATAAAAAACAGATCCAAAGGTTGGTATGGCAAAATATGACAAAAATAAAAACAGATCCAATGGTTGATGTAACATACTAACAATTCTAATAAATTTATATATATATATATATATATATATATATATATATATATATTTATCTTTTATTTTAACCATGATTGATTCAAGGGTTGGTTGAGACAGTCACGTCACATCAATTTTGTGCGATAATTATGAAATAAAAATATAATTTTTAGAATTAGTTTATACTATTAAGAGGACCATATGGTAGAATGTGTATTTAAATTTAAAAAGGCCTATAGCAAAATACTAAAACTTCATATTATTGTTATTCCTGAATGGATATCAAATTCGACGTCGTTAGATTTCCATTTCCATTAAATCTTTATTAATAGAATATGATGACAAGATGTTTATAAACTTCCCTACAAATATCTTAGCTAGAGGCAGTACTATATGCAAAAATATAAAACAACCAACTCAATAAAAAAAAATAAAGAAAAAAAATAGCAATATTGGCCTTGTTTGTTCAATGACGATGCAGAACAGCATCGTGCGGCTGGGTCCCACGTGCACTGTTCCACCCCAGCTCATTTATCTCAATTTTCTTCCTTCACGTGCAGCGCTCCTTTTAATGTCTCCTGCAGTTTTGAATTGTCATTTGTTCCTATTCTGCCCTCAAATCAAAACCGCAGCTTGCATGAACAATGCTTTCTTCCTTTTTAAGAAAATTTCCACCGTAGCTTGCATATCGCTGCTCCGTTTCCTTTTTCTTCTAAAACCCATCACACACGAAAACCACCAGATTCGCATCCCAGAAGCTGAAGGGTCTCTCTCTCTCTCTCTCTCTCTCTCTCTCTCTCTCTCTCTCTCTCTCTCTGTGTGGAAGGCATTGCAGGTGTATAGGTATACTCTAATATGCCCAATTTACTCTCTTGTTTAGTTGGTACGCCTGTTGAATGAGAACCCATGAAGTTTTTCTTGCTCAATTTCGGCCTACTGTTGTTCCACTTGCTTCTACATTGCTTGGTTTTAGACCCATTGGCTAAAAGTAGCTCAAAAGATGTTTATTCCCCCCAAAATCATTTCTTTCCTGGTATTTCTTGTAAGATCATAATGCAAATTATTTGGAGACTGGGTGCCCTCTGTTGAATTTTGAATTAATTGAACATTTAATTGTGTTGATTATTGCATGTGGGCATGTTGCCCCTAACTTAAAATGGCTGGTATTTTCCTATGTTCTAATATATGAATTTGTTTTGAGCAGATACATTTCATTCTTCTCAAATAAAACGACCCTCGTTGGCTTGGTTTGTTCTTCCATAACCCCCAGAAGCTAACCGACCTGTGTTTGTTCTTAAACAGGCATATTTATTTCATTTGATGATAGTTTGAAACCCGAAATAAAACAAACTAGGATGAGTTCCCTTCGGTTCTTGGTTTTCAATATCTATAATTTCTTTCACAATTGTATATATTTTCTTTGAGCTCCAAAAACAATTTGATTCCAACTTGATGTGTCCTAATTTCATGAAATCTATTGTTTTGAAAAATGTACTACAATTTTATCGGATTGTAACGCTTCATATTGAAAACAAATTCTTAAAAAAAAGTGATAAAATATCTAACATTTCCCTTTAAAATGAGAGCCATAATTGCAAATGCAATGTATGTTGATCGTAAAGCAGGCCACTAGGGTTATAATGATAACGTACAATGTTTGAAATGTAGTTCTGAATTTTGGTTGCTTTAAGAGTGAGAATAACGTAGGACATCACCTGGAACACATTTTTTTATACTGTTTGTCAGTGTGCAGTAAATTACAACATTATATGTTGATATTCCTTTTGTTCATCTACCCAAATATATAAATGTGACATATTTGTATTTCTAAATTGTTCATGTTATGTACAATATCTATAGTAAATGTCTACGGCTAGTGACGTGTCGAGTGGTCCACCGCTGTGTCATTGTGGAGTCCCAGCACAGGTGAGGAAGTCCCGTACGTCAACAAACCCCGGTAGAAAGTGGTATGGATGTATACATTATAAGGTAATTTCTTATTTAGATATTGTATGTACTTCGTCCTAAGTGTTGTAGGACCACTTTACTTATTATGCTTGCATGCAGAAATCTGGTGATTGTGATTATTTTGCGTGGGTTGATAATATGTCTGCTACTGAAAAGCTCTTAATGGAACGTCTCGAGGAATTGGAGAAGAGATTGAATGCTTTTAATGATGGAGTTGATGAATTAGTTGAAAGAAAATGCAAGCACCATTGTGATGTCATACGACGGGAGTTAGGGTCGGGCCAAAAAAATATTACTCTTTCTCGGGCTATGGCATTACTACTCATGTTGTTAGTCATCTATTGTATTGCTCATATTGGGTCTAGAGGTCCCTCATCCTTTATGTTAGAATGATGGATCTGGGAATAGGTTATTTCTATCTGTCACTTTGGACTTGTTTGGCATGTCATGGTTTCTTCTATGTGCAATCTACCTTGGAGACTTAAACCATGGTTTATAAATAGTTTATCTTCCTCGTCATTTTTTTATTTAATTTCCAATTACTTTTGTATCTAACAGCCTTATGCACTTTCAGAGAGAAACATAAGGATATTTTGAAAAGCATAAATAATTTCTACGAGATGCCTAGGAATAAACCAAACATGAGAATCTCATATTCTTGGGAACCCTTTTAGATTCCTAATTATTCCCAAAAGCGAGTTTAGTCACATTCTTGATTATTTTCTTTTGAGTATTTTCTGAAGATAATAATAGGTAATACAAAAACATCTTCTAAACAGTATGGCAATAACAAATGTGGATTTTCTTTCTACCAAAAATTTTGATCAGAACATCCGTAAAGAAAAAGCCTCGATTCTTTTATTGGCATGCAACTCTTACTACATGTGCTCCAGAAAAATAGTAGTTTGCATTAAAAATGTTAAACAATATGCTTTTCTGCGCCAAGCGAAGGCCAACCAAATTTCAAAAAAGAGGAACAACGATAAAATGACTGTAAACACAATTCTGTAGCATTCTCCCAACGGCCAACACTCCATGAAAATTCGGTTTCTCTCACTAACAACCTTAATTCAACCCTAGTATAATTTATATAACTTTGTTGCAAGAACTACCTCCCTCTTCCATGCTTTAGTTTTTATAGCAATCACACCAATTCACATCAAATTACTGGTTTAATCCATTAGTAGGTAAACTAAGGATATTGTCTGAAGCTACACTTATAAAGCAATACATTAGATACAATAAGAAATAAATGCACCAGATTCGCACTCGCATCAATGCCTTGCAAAATGTAATCCCATGTAAATTCTAGTCCTCTAGCGCCCGCCCAAAGAGGTGCCAATCTTTGCAGAACATAATCAGTAGAAGCCCACCCTACCAACAGGTAAAAAGGTGTCATAGCCCTAATGAAGTCAATAAATATGCAATTGCAGAAAAGAATTTTCAAATACAACAAGTGCTTGAAAGTTGATCTATAATAAAAGAATAAGCCACTTTTTTTTGAAATAAATTTAATAATCTTTGACTTACCAAGTCTAACCTTTTATTTTCAATCCTTGTGCATTGAGTTTCATATGCTCTCGCACATGGCATCCCGGTAAAGCTCCATATACCGTTTACTCTCGGCGGATCTATTCGGCCGATGACCCGGTATCACGGTTTGCAGGAATGGTAAATGATCGCAACGTGACAAATTGTACCATTCGTCCCCGTACATTTGGCGTAAAGCTTATTTGAATAACTCATCGGACTCTCCACAATCCTTGCGTATAAAATTATGAATACAACAACATGCAACTATGATAAGTCGCTGGAAGTCAGTTGCGTACGGGTTCATTTTGTTCAGGATACGGAACCGTCTCTTCATTATCCCGAACGCTCGCTCTACTATTGACCGAAGTGATGAGTGTCTGTAATTAAATGTTTCGAGCTTACCCCTTGGACCACCACGTTGGCCACGAAAACTGGCCAGATGATATCTCTCGTTGCGATATGGTGGCATGAACCCCAGAGAACAGCCGTATCCTGAATCCACCAAGTAAAAGTAACCTACCAAAGTAATTGTCACTCAGTCAATATTAATGCTACAACGAAATAAATAATTGATTATGCGATCAATCCACACTATAAAACATAATGTATATATCATCGGACATTACCGTCGGCCGGAGCCGGGAAGCGAAGTGCCGGATCATTTATGCACTCCGAAAAAATACGCGAGTCATGTGCGCTTCCTTCCCACCCAGCATACACATACGTAAAGCAGAGGTCCATGTCGACCACGCACATGAAATTTTGCGTGGCTTTTTCTTCCTACTACGGAATGGCAAGGCGCTCATACCCCTAACCTCAGCGTCAATCTGCGTGCCGTCAATAGCACCAATGCAGTTCTACAAAAAAGTAATTGATGAATTCGTAATACATCAGAGTTAGCATAGGATTTGACAAATTTTTTAAAATATCCATTTCACACCCCTGGAATGTTGCTTACCCCAAACCATGGATAGAATTTGCCATTGCTGGAGACATATGGGTGAGGCGTTACTTTTAACGTGGGCTGTATGACTGTCTTCCTGAGCCTGCAAATTGCCTTGCATGTCTGATGACTGTATTTATGAATTGTTTGAAGTGATCTTTACAACCTATCAGCCACCGCCCTCACCGTGTGACCTTGACAGACGACAAGTAAAAACGTAGCCACTTGTTCGGTAATCTTGACAAACCGACTAGAGATCAGAAGATGATTAATTTTCAGAGTGTTACAAAGACGACAAAATGTTGTGGGTGACATTCTGAATTGCTCCTTACACGTTCTCGGATTCGGATTCATTAACACCCAATGTATCCACATTGGTCCCCTCAGAATTTAGGTCCGTTGAGGAATACGCATCAATGGTGGTAATTGGTCTGGCACAATCTCGTGGTGTTGCGCCATCTCAAATAGTTGCTCTAGAACAGAGTCTAAATAGATACGAACGTCGTCGGTGCCTCCGTTATTTCCTCCATACCGTGAGTCTGTCTCGTCAGAGTCTGGATCAGGCAGGCCATCTATGAGATCCTCCCAGTGTACCCATTCATCCTCTTCCGCTGATGGTCCACTAAATTCCATCGTTGGCAAAAGAACTATACCAAACATGTTCGAAAAGAGAAAATAGTACATTAAATGGCATACACACAGTCTTAGAAACAGAATTTTAGACAATTCTATACGTACGCGGTTTTGAATACGAGAGAAAACAAGTACTTTATCGATAAAATGATAAATAAACTAAGAAGTTCATAAGTTTAGTTAGTAGTGATATGATGTCCATGTAGATAATAAATATACAACATAATAACTGCATAATAAGATGAAATAGTGTAACTCATGCATCCCCTCAGTCCTTAAATTCGAGTAGCCACTGTCGTTGTCCGTCTTCATCCATGTGAATGAACATGGTAGCCATTAGTGGTTGGGCTACAATGAATTTGCACACTTTTACGTATGAGACCGAGTCCATTCCAAGTTGATCCCTCATTTTATTAATAATTGGCATGGCCACAGCTACAGGGTCCTGTGCGACTGGAGGGGGGCTAGATTGGATTTGCTGGGGCGAGGGACGACTAGATCCAGCGTTGCTCCGGCTTGAGTCGCCTGCTGAGTGGATGTAGAAGGACTCGAAATTATCACGCATGCAGTCTAATTTGCTGGTCCATTTCTCCACAACTGCGGCATCTTCTGCGGAACGTTTACTTGCTGGCTGGCTTCGTGTTGGGGAGGCAGCCCTCTTTGACTTGCCAAACTTCCTCTGTGGTGGATTGCGGTCCTGGTCGGATAAATCTACGACATCCGGTGGGAGATTAAGGTTGACACCGCGCTGCTCCCCACTGTCCGGTGGGGACTGTGTACTAGCGTACCGTAGTTGCCCCGTGGCGTGTGTCCCCTTGAATATGTAGACCAAGTCGTCGTAATGTGCAGGCGGCCCACCACGGAATCTATAGTACTTGTCGGATCCATAGACCTATAAAACAACAGTACATTTCGTAAGCATGAGAAATTGTAACATCGCATGTGTGTCCTAAATTGTTGGAAAAAATACTTACATCCCTCAATTGTATCCATTGATCAGCGGTCAAAGCGATTGTATTTCTCTCAGTGTCCCACCCTGATCCAGTAGTTACCGCACCGTTGATAAGATCAATGTACTCTTTGTACATCGTCTTGAGGTAAGTGATCTTTCTCTTGACTTGATCTTTTCGATAAATTGTGCCGTCACTAATATGATTATTGAGATCCTTGGTAATTGAATGGAGGTGTTGCCCGAATGAGCCTTTTACACCAGCCTTGACCAGATCCATGAGAATGTCTAGTAACACTCTCTCGTGTGCAGGCTTCCAATTCGCTTGAGCATTTTGGGCCTCTAGTTTTACAACTAATGGTGGTTGTCGGGGATTCTTACGGGGAGACCTTCTTAGAATATTAGACGTTGACATCTATGAGAACAAACATAACTTTATGAAAGTGGAAGTTATTAAAGGTTCATTTTTTTATTTTAAAGTATTATTGAATTTTTGTTTTGTTTTTTTATCTTTCTACTCAAATCATTGTTATAAAACAACATAGTAGGTAAGTGGTACTATGAAATAGTAACATGAATAACTATATATATATATATATATATATATAAAGTACTAGGTGTGTATTGTAAGGTTCATTTTGTATATATGAATACAAATATAATTCGAGCGATAATTGAGATAGCGACATACCTCTCGTCTGGCAGATTGGGATCGAAGGTTGTATGGGCGACGACGCTTCTGCAAAGTGACATCAAAGTAGTAGTTGTTAGAAGCCATAAAATATACGAAATTATTTCACTTAGCAACATACCTTTTGAATTGTAGTTTGAGAACGAAGGTTATATTGGTGGCTGCGCTGGCAAATTGACATGTAATATGTTTATTAGCATTTACTGTTGGTATGTGATGTATATTTAATAGTGCAATGCATGTCAAAAGCGCATAGACATAACTCTAGTATAGAGGAAGTATACAAGAAAACACCTATGTAGAAGGAAAAAGTTGAAGGAAACAGTGGGCATAATTCTATTTACTTGTAGGAAGGAGCATCATCAAGAAATCGTTAATTAGGGCATAATTCTATTTACTTGTATAACCAATTCCATGACAAGTTAGATTTCAAGCATATGAGAATTTAAGAATATAGGAAAATAAATACTCATGGGAAAACAACCATAGAAGATGTCAAAACAAATCTCTTTGAGAACTATTACAATAACTGGCCCAAACGTAACTATAAAGTAACAAAACCCATTAAAAATTACTTATATCCAAGGGTCATATTTGTAGAGTTTTCACAAGCAATTTTTAGTCTTTCCTTGAATACTACATAGTTATAAATAATTTGGTAAATTAAATGGGTTAAGGACTAAGCCAACTTTTGGCCTTGAACATGAAATTTCAATGAGTTTATGGTGTATCTATGAATTCAATTATTCTTTACAGATTTCTAAGACCATATCCAAATTCTAGCAATTAGTTTCCAATTTAAGATACTCTTCACCTATTTTAGTTCAAGCAAATCAGCAGGAGGTGACTTTCTCAACCACCTTTCGATACCAAACAACACTGACATCATAATTAGGAATAAAATGACTCCTACCAAGAAATGACATCACAATTAGCGGGCCCATAAAATTTCCATAAAGGAAGGTAAGCCAGCCATTACTTAGTTGATTGTATACCTACGACAGACAATAACACCATGGGTGTCCTAACGCTTGTTAGTTCCTCAGAAGATGAAAAAGATGAAAACCAAATGCCTCAGATTTTCTCATTTATTTTCTTCAGTTTTATCATCAATCAATAAGAAAACAACTAGCACTTAAAATGAAAGCTAGCATCTTAGAGCATAAACTGTACATGTTTGGGTTGTTTTGGGCTATTCTTCGAATTGAATTATGATCATGTTTCCATGTTATCCCTAATAAAGGAGACGTCAATAAGAGGTTTCACTTATTCTACATCAAAACCAAATTCATTCTCTGACATTTCAATAGTATGCCTGTGCAAGAGTAGTAAAATCAGTCTGCTTGATGTAGTGTTTAGAGCTATCATTTAAACCCATACATTTTGTTAGTAAAATTACGAACAAGAGCACATCACCACCAAAGAAATAGAGACTTCATATATACGGAACGAGCACTACAAGGAGAATTTATATAGATCCAAGGCAACCAAATCTGGATCTCAAAATCTAGGATCTCAAATAGAAGCACAGTACCTGTATATGTGCCGTTGCTCTAGTAGGAAAAACTGTGGGAGGCATAAGCACCCTGCCGCCTCCTCCTCCGACTCTCCCAACGGGGTTGATACCGGCCAAAATGCTCTTCTTTTTGTCTGTTGTCTTCTCCGCATGAGTAAGGAAATTTATAGAAATTTCCTTTGGGCGGTGGGGCATTAACGTCTATGCCATGTTCTTCCAACAGCTCCGTCATGTCGACCAGGTACGGAGTAGATTGCATTCCTGGTCGAGATTTTCCTTGGCTGAATCAATTGCAGGGGCTCGTGAGGAGGAGACAGGGTTGATTTTCTGAAAAAGGAAGAAAGCATTGTTCATGCAAGCTGCGGTTTTGATTTGAGGGCAGAATAGGAACAAATGACAATTCAAAACTGCAGGAGACATTAAAAGGAGCGCTGCACGTGAAGGAAGAAAATTGAGATAAATGAGCTGGGGTGGAACAGTGCACGTGGGACCCAGCCGCACGATGCTATTCTGCATCGTCATTGAACAAACAAGGCCATTATTTATTAGATTGTTATACAATTTTTATATAATTGAGATGATGTGACAATTTTTTTTTTTTATTTTTATAAGTGTTGATCTAAAGATTGAGTTTCACTGATGCATCATCAAATTATATAAAAATTGCAGGAAAAAAAGTATACATACTCTCCTCAAACTACTACCTCATTCTCCAAAACTACCAATTGTCTCAACATCTTTCATAAAATAAAAAAAAATAAAAAATGTCAATGTCCCACCTAATGACAAAAACACCCTTCATAAAATTAAACAAAAAACTAAAAAAGTGATTTTTTTTTTTAAAACCGGTTTTTCATTTTTTTTTTTTTTTTTTTTTGTGTTTTTAAAATTTTCATATTTTTTTTTTTAGTTTTTTTTTTTTAAAAAAAAAAAATTATAAGAATATTTTTGTTTTATTGACAAAATTTTAAGGTTTACTTACAAGAAGAAAAAAAAAATGATTATTTTTATCTTTTTGTTAGTTTCGGGGAAAGTTGTTATTTTTTAGTGGCTTAGGAGGATATTGAGTCATTGATACAATTGGTAGTTGATGAGACATTAACAATGGCTAATGCTAAGGAACATCACTTTTTTTCTGGATGAATTTCAGATAAAGTGCTGCTCCTTAGAATCACTCCATTAATAATTGAATGGTAATTTGAGGGATATATATATATACTTTTTTCAAAAATATATAGTAGTTTATTAAATAGTTATACTACCATTAAAAGAATAAAAAAAGAAACGTGCTAATTACACAGTATTTAGTGTATGAGTAGCGTTTGCTGCACAACATTTGTACATACTTTGTACAACAAAGCTGACATGAAAATTGCTGCACAACATTACACACTTTATACTTATCAATTTCAATTCTTTTTTATGGGATTTTTTCTTTTCTTTTATAACTTTGACATTTCTTAGTTCTTGGGCCTTGCTTTAACTTTGTAATAACACCTAGCCCAAGCCAACCTCATTTTATATCGTTTGGTAATTATTATTTTATCATATCATAAACCCGAAAAAAATTATAATTATGTTTATATATATAATAAGAATAATTGTTTTACTTATTCTTTTAGTAAATTCAAATTTTTGTACTTGTTTAGATCAAATATATTATAAATTATTGTTCTGGTTTCGGATCCAACAAATATTTATCTTTATTAAGTTATTGTAAGTGTGAAATTTGAAAAGTGGGTATTTCTGCTTGTGCTTGGGCCTTGGAATCTTTCTCTGCTGACCTTACGAATTTGCGACGGGTCGTTTGATACATAGTATATGTAACAATCCCGATCCTATTAAAGTAAGTTGTTAAGTCCAACCCAGATAGATGGGTCTATTGTAAGGGCAGACCCATGTTAATATGAAAATATGTTAAAGATTAGATCATTTAATATTAAAACTTTATAATGAACGCCATGTTAGCTTAATGAAATTTGCACACATTCAAATATTCACAAGATAAAATTTTGCTAACAGTTTAAAAAAAAAATCAGAAATTTTTTTTAAGCTAAAATCCGAAACTAAATACACCTTAGTTGCCACTCTCGCAAATTCACAATGTGCTATAAGGATGCAATTTCGAGATTTGATAGAAAAATGAAAGAATTTTGGTTGTATATAATATAGTAATTGAATTAGGAGCTAGCCTATTTGTTAAGAGACTAATCTACAACCAACACATTTGGGGTGCTCAATCAACCCCATAAAACAGGTGTAACGACTGGCCCAATAATATGGCCTTGCTTTTGGTGCTCAATTCAAATTTTAAATCATCTTTCCTTTTTCAAAATAAAAATAAACGGTTACAGAATTTTTATGATTGCATCTTCACCCTTAAATGTGCCACCAAATTTATTTCTATTGAAAACCAATTAAGACATAGTTTGGAAAACAAATTCTAGAAACCACAAAGTACACTTTTTTTTTTGGTCTCTAACACATTTTTTTTTCCTATCTCATTAATACAAACTCCAATACTTAAACGTTGTTACTTACATAAAACAAAATTTTTGAGAGACACAAAACCCTTTTAATTTCTCTCATCCTCTCCAAAATATGCTATAAATTATGATAGTGTTAAGAATGTTTTTAACATGACATGATGGCTAAGAAAATAAAAGTTATATTATATTGTTCAATTCTGCAATCCCTGTATGTTTTTAATTCTTTATTATTAAGGGTTTGTTCGAGTTTGCGATTTTGAAACATTCAATTTAGAAATACGATTTTTTAAAAGACAGTTAAGCGTTTGGTAAAATTGCAGTTTGACATTTAAAATCGTGCATTTTTAAAAAGCTCCCATATGCTTGCGATTTAGAAACGCAAATTTTTCAACGTTTTCAAATCGCAATTGTTTAAAAACGCAGTTTCAAACTTTACATTTTCTATAATTTGGTTTAAAATGAAAATGTCAATCGCATTCTAATAATGAATATGAATTGAAAACAAAATTGCAAATATTTGTCATCCTTGCTCCACAAATTTCTCTCATTTTTACCATGTATAGAAAACATAACTGACTCATTAATCATTATGTTAAACATTGTAACTCCCTTGGCCACACAGTCCCCTTTTCAAATTCAAATGCTCATTTTCCTCTATCATAATTGTTAGAGCAACATACTCTCTCTGATCTCCCAAAATTGTTTTAGAAGAGTAAAACAGAGCCACAAGGCAAGGAGTTCCATGATGTGCACGCCATGGACAACGAGGGATTGGGCATCATGTTTCTTGGCTTGTAGTTTCCTTTAGGTATCCAATAACAAGTTCTACATTTTCTTTTCTTTTTCTTCTTATACTTCTTTCTTTACACTATCAAAGTTGTTTCTTGTTCGTTCTTATCATTTTGACATCTATAATATTCCCAGATGATGAACCAACTACATACCACCCTTCATCACCTCAATTGCCGATTAAAAACATAGGTTTCGACACAATGGGTGATAGTAGAGTCGTTCAAAGCAGCAAAAAGATGTCACAGCACAAAAGTCGGCGCTATAATGAAAGACAACCAAAACAGCCTAAAGACACCAATATTCCAATTGAAAATGGCCCTGATGATGACTCACGCTGGCAACTTTTTTCAGATGAAGACTACATAGTCTTATGCTTAAGAGACGATGGACCATTCAACGTAGTCAAGGATGGCAAGCCAGAAACTACCAATCGCTTTAACTACACGTCCACAAGTAGTCCGCGACCTGTAAACCGAAAGGTTAGCAACAATGTTGTCTATATCTTAAATTGAGACGGGAAAAGCATAATAAGAAGCAAACATAAAATTACTTTTTATTCATGCCTTACTTTGTTTTGGTTTGGACAAACAGCTCAATTATGGTGAGGAAGCCAAAACAAATGATGGAGATGTTATGGTCTTTGACCAAAAGGTATATATATGGTGCATTTTTTCTATTGAATTCTCATTGGAAAAGTGGATTTAGAAAGTTATACCAACGATTTGACATGGATTCATACTTTCTATAATTATTTTCGTTAGAATATAACTTGGTTTAATTTATTATTTTTGTAGGATAAAGAAGAGACCATATACTTTGATATAGAAGCGTCTACAAACAACATCATAAGGAGATATCAAATTGATCATGAGGTTGATGACTGCAGCCTAGTGTCAATAGAATCAAGTAGTGAATCCAATCAATCGGATGGCAGCACCTGCTCTTTTGCCTTCCCAGTGTAAGTTATTAGAAATATCGATCTTTCTTGTTGATCCAAGTCATATAATGTTGGTATAGTAACGTCAAGGAGATGGCTTAAGTTGTAAGTCATTTGGTCTTAGTGCTTGATGAAGTATAAGTCTAAGGTTTGACTCCTCCATGAATGCAAACAATTCATTAGGACAATGTCCGCTAACGAAAGCCCGAGCTTTACTTAATCCATGAGAAGTGAGCGCTTTATACGGTGTCTCGAGAATCTAGTCGGGGCGAAGCCCTGAATACCCCAATTATAATAAAAATAATTTTTAAAAAAATATAATGTTGGTATAATAATTGTTACAAGCTAAGGTGAAATCATGCAGGTTGGGTTGGGAATGGATGGGAAGTCCTGTGCAAATGCCAAAATCAAAGGGCTTGCAGTTAAGGAAGCACAAGGCCTGCTGCGTGGGCTTTCAATGTTTTAGAGTAAGAAAGTTGCATCCTCTCTGACTCTTTTCGTCGCTCCTCAAAATTTTCCCCTATAGGTTTGGATTGATCTCATGAAGAAACTGCTACTGCTGAATGTTTTAATGTAGTAAGATTATTTTTAAACATACATGAAACTCTCACTGTTTGATATATTTTTTTTGCTTTTGATACCCAAAAATTCAAGTAAATCGTTTAGCATGATGAGCAAGAATCTAGTGATGAGCGAAGTGAGGGAAATATGTCAATTTTGGGGGGCACATGAATTTTCAGCTTGCTCGTGGGTATTGCTTTGATACCGAAATGGATGCAGTGGTTGGATACAATGTGACACTATTGCATTATTAAATTATGTAGTTATTTTGATTTTAAGTATGTTATAAATTATGACAGTGTTAAGAATGTTTTTGACGTGATGGATAAGAAATCAAAGTTGTACCATATTGTTCCACAATCCATATACATGTTTTTAATGCTTCAATTACTAAATAGTTTATTTGAATTTGTGATTTCAAAATATGCGATTTAAAAATAATGATTTGAAAATGTGATTTTTAAAAATGCAGTGAAACATTTGGTAAAATTGCAGTTTAACATTTAAAATTGCGCATTTTTAAAAATGTGCCATTTGCTTGCTATTTGAAAATACAAATTTTTATACATTTTTAAATTGCAATTTTTTTAAAAACGCATTCCCAAACGATAGATATTTCTATGATTTGGTTTAAAATCACACTTTTACTCTGCGAAACCGCAATGTCAAACGCACTCTAATTCTAATATGGAATAATAGTTGGAATTTTTATTTATAACAATTACAAAAAGAAAAGAAAAGGAAAATACACTTAACCCCTCCGAAATATACACCCTTTTGCGTTTTGGTCTTTTTAGACGGAACGCCCAATAACGTATGTCACACGTGACTTTTTAAGACTTTATTTTCACATAAACGTCCTCTTTTGCTACACTAAAGAAAAAGAAGACACGATTCCATTGGACATCTTCTAGCTCTACAATTAAGTCTTTCTCTCACACACAATGTTCAGCCCTCCTAGCTAACTCGTCAAACAAATTCACCAACTAATTAACCCACCGATCCACTTCGTCGGGAGCATGTTTTCCTATGACGACAACATCATGTTTGCCGCCACAATATCTCGATCTACTCGTTGTAATCCTCTCTGTATTGCTTCTCCATATATATCTGGCGTAGCGTTTTAACTTGGGACCGACGTTACGATTCCAGTTGCTTAGCCCTGGGGACAGTGCATATACGTCATCTCATGTACGTTTAAAAATGTTCATCAGTTAAGCACCAACAATTAAAATATGAACCATATATAACGAGTGCACATGCATTGAGACGTTACTTCATGAACCATAAATTCCCAGCCACCCCAACAAGAGATGTCACTCAGATTTTGTGACAATTTATTGTTACAGAACGTCCCTACTATCTTTTTTCAAAGATTCTCTATCCGAAATGAAAAATACCCATATATTTCATGCTTTCCATCTTCCACCATTGTGGATCTTAGACCAATACCTTCAAATTAAATTGATCGAACAGGTCTTAACTGAGTTTGTGAAAGAGAAAAATGTTGACATGCTTCATTCTCTACTAGGGAAGAAAAATGTTAAGACGTTTCACGCTCTCAATCTTTCATCATCATGAATCTCAAACCTCTCATTGAACTTGTGAAAGAGAAAAAAAATTTCTTGGAGCACTCTATGACCGTCTCGCATGTGCTCGATCAGGCCCTCTCGGTTCCACCATTTCTACACATTCAACGTCGACAGCTTTCTTTCTAACTCCCCCACGAAAGGTCCCGACCTGCCTGCAAGAGCCAAAGTTGGATTTATGATGAACGGGGGACAAAACTAAAAAATAAAAATCTTTTAAGGGTAAAAAATCAATTTTAGGGGGTTGAAGTCATTAAAAAAAACATAAAATTTATGAGATTTTATAAAAAAAATTGGGGGGACTTCAATCCCCAAGCTTAGGGGCAGTTCCACCCCTGCCGTCTGCCATTGCTACGGTCCCTAGTCTACTCTCTCATACTAGTCATGTTGTTTTGGGTTTCCCTTGATTAAGTAATGGTGTATTTCCCTACATGGACAGTAAATGGCTCTCTCAGTGATCTTTCGAGTTGTCTTTGAGAACAGCTACATAATCTATACTTTCAAATGGTCTCTTCCCCTTTACATACCGAGATCAATCCCCTAATTGGCTGAAATGGGGTGGTTCGTCACTCACTTTGTCCTTTTTCTTAAGAAAAGAAGTTATTTAACTAACTCTTTTTTTTTTCTTCTTCTTTTTTCTTTTTTTTTTTAATAGACACTCACCTCAAGGGCATTTTGGAAAGTTCAAGTCTTAAAAATTCACATGCACGCATGTGATTGACTTTCCATAAAAATAAATAAAATAAAAAAAGACGAAAAAAATATGACGGAGGGTCTAACTTGCCACAATTAAGTACTTTGGAAGGGTCAAATGTAACTTTTTGAATATTAGACGTTAAAACGCAAAATGATGTATTCTTTCGAGAGTTACGTGAATTTTCCCTTACTTTCAATTATCAAAAGTAAAAATTCAGGTCCGAGCAAAACTCAATAGACTTTTAGGACAGTCTCTTTTCATATATTGTCGTAAGAATTAGAGAAAAAAAATGTCATGTACCACAACTTATCAAGCATTTTTCCTTTTAAGTAATTTTTTTTTTTTTAAAAAAAATAGGTTATTCCGTCATATTTTCCTTCAAACTTTTAACAGGAGAAGTTTTAATGGTCCTTTTTTCCACCTAAGCCCCACAACAAAAACTTGTTTAGTGCATCAAGAGTCTATCAGTACATTAAGAGTGCAATTAACCACTTATGAGATCTACTTGACCAAATAAAAATTAGGTTGCCCAACTATTTATCAGGTTAAGTGAATCCTATAAGTGACTTTTACAATTACTTACTTAAATTCTTTTAAATTCAAACAAATAATTATAGACGATTTTGATCTATCCCATACCTCCCTTAAGGTCCCAATCTCAGGCCAGAAATAAAGGAGACCGTCGTTGAGGTGGCAAAGGGAAAGAGAAAGTGTGTGATGGAAGTAAGGTGTTCTCGGGCCATTCTTCTTGGGTTGGTGGCTCCCAAATCAAATCAATGGGCTCCTCACAAGATGGGCCTCGGGCCCAAAGGTCTTGTGCAAAATGAGGATGACGAGAGAAATTAATAAGGAGAAGCAATAGATCAATAAACCAAACTAAAAGACTATGAAATACATTATAAGAGTATTCCTAGTAGTTTCATCAAATTTTACTCACCAAAGTAGCTAAAAATCACTTTTCTCTATTCTGGTGAGCCACTTTTTTAAAATTCTCCCAACAGCCTCACAATTTTAATTATTTATTATCACTATTCTATTTAAATAATATTTTTTCATATTTCGTTATTCTTTCTCAATTTAATCTTTTTACAAAGAATCCTTCATGTCCATTAAATAAGAACATTATCTTGTGAGAGAAATGAGAGATGAGAGAAGAAAATGAGAGAAAAAAAGAAAAAAGTGTGATGATCATGTGAGAGAGAAATGTGAAACAAAATTGATGAGTGAGCATTCCTAGTAGCCTCATCAATTTTTACTCACCAAAATAGCTAAAAATCACTTTTCTCTATTCTAGTGAGCCATTTTTTTAAAATTCTCCCAGTAGCCTTACCATTTTAACTATTTATTATCACTATTCTATTTAAATAATATTTTTTTAATATTTATTTATTCTTTCTCTATATAATCTTTTTACAAAAAATTATTCATATCTATGAAATAAGGACATTATCGTGTAAGAGATGGGAGATGAGAGAAGAAAATGAGAGAAAAAATGAAAAAAGTGTGCTGATCATGTGAGAGAGAAAGGTGAAACAAAATTTGGTGAGTTGGTTGTTGAGTGAAAATGCCTCATCTAATTTGGTTAGTAATTTCAGTCATCAAATTTTTTTGGTTAAAATGGTAAGGCTGCTGGTAGTAGTTTTTCAGGATTTTCATCAGATTGGCTCACCAAAATAACTAAAAAACTATTTTGGTGAGGCTACTAAGAATGCTCACTCATCAATTCTGATGAGTAATATTCACTCATCAAAACTTTTTAGTTAAAATAATGAGGCTGCTGTGAGTGATTTTTTAGTATTTTCATCAAATTAACTCATCAAAATAACTAAAAATCTATTTTAACGAGGCTACTAAAAATGCTCTAAATACTGGTTTTACTTCTTGATTCAACAAATGCTTTTTCAAAAGAGAGGCATTAATTGGGTGATGCCAGGTTATAGGAGCAAGTGGTGCTTTGGTAATAATTCGCTGAGAAATTCTAGTTTAATAATCAGACCCGGAAATCTGCAGCCTAGGAAACTAGAGATTTCCTAGAATAAAGATCGCTTCTGTGGAGAAATAGTGGAATAATATAATAAATATTTATATTAAATACCAATTTTATTTTCTCAACAAAAAATAATTCTTTTTGTGAAATACTAGTTTATTTTTAGCAAGATTCTTCCCAACAAAAATAAACCTTAATTATTCTTTTCTTCCAATGATCTTTCTTTTTGTTAATTTGTTATTAAATATTTTTACCAATTCTAAGTCTTATTTTTTTGACAATCTTATGCTTATGCATGTCAATCCAGGAATTCATGTACGTTTTCTGTACTTTAATTTTAAGCTAAGAACTAAGAATTTTTCATGCTTTGGAATAAATAAAATATTGCAACAATCTTCTTCTTCTCTCTCTCTGAAGTTTTTCGTATTCAATTAACCATTCATTATAAAATGCATTTTATTCTGGTTAATTGTTCTAAAATCAAAATAAATTAAAACAATATATAACTTTTTGAGCAAAAGAACTTGGCATTGTGGCGATAATTGAATGGAACTCTGAATAACAGTCAACAAAAATCAACAGTTTCTAAAACTCAAAAAAAAAAAAAAAAAAAAAAAAAGAAAAGAAGAAGAAATGGTACACCTTCCCACTTCCACCACTATTGGAGCCAAAATTTAATATTGATTCATTCAAAAGCTTATAATTGTAATTTTTACCGTCACATCAGAGAGTATAAGAGAGAAAATGCGTCTAGCATTCCTAAAAAAACCTATTTAGTACTTGACCAATTTTTTTTTTTTTTTTTAACAAAGTAGCCAATCTTCATTGATGTAAACAAATTGATCCCACAACAGGATCTAGGAAGACAAAGTCTCCCTAAGTACAGCTTTCAAAATAAAATTAGGACATTCTTAAAGCCAAACACCGTCCTTCTCTTTTGTAGAGGCCTCTTTTGCTAATTGATGAGCAACATTGTTAGCATCTGTACCTATATGGGCATAGAAACTCCTCGTAGTCCTTGCATCTCCATGATTATACCTTCCACAAAAAGTCTTGAGGCATCATGTTTAGGGGTTCTTGAGTTCACATCATCTGCACCTAGTTTTGCATTCCCTTCCAAAATAATCTCATAAAATCCCACTTCTTTGCAAAACACCACTAGCTACCTTGTAAGTAGCCATAGCCTCTGCTAACTTTGGAATAGCTACAACCATTTTTGTGAGGGACTTTGCTCTAAGGACATTTTCATAACTATCTCTCGCCACAACACCAATACCAATACACTCCTTTGTAATGTTAATTGAAGCATCACAATTGACTTTGATAAGACCAATGAGAGGAGGACACCAACCTGTTTGGGGTCTAGGAGTGGTCTGCAGAAATTCCACAGACGAAATATCGTCCCGGGCCTTTTTAATTTTTATTACATCTTTGATACTCCTTAAGGTGAGCCACTGCCTCTGAGTAGATAATTCGTGGGTGGGTAAACAATGACTAAAAAATGAACTTATTTTGCCTTAGTCATATTCACCTTACAATATTAGCCATTAAGTTTAAATTAGAATAAGAGAAAGTGAATGTAAAAATATATAGAGACAAAGTGGGAGAGAATGTATAGAGAGTGAGATGAGATATTAATAAAATAAGAATCATAAAAAAAAAAAAATGGTAAGAAAGAAATTAAAAAATTATAATAATCGTGATACAGAGAGTTAATACTCCTGATGTTTTGGGCAAAGAGAGAAGAAAGAAAGCAGATTTTTAGAAAATTGCATTATAGAATGTCACATGAAGGAGGTTAAGTTATCCTTATATAAGTTGGTCAAAATGGGACCTCCTCTCTCTCTCTCTCTCTCTCTCTCTGTCTCTCTCTCCTTGATAAGGTAATTAATTCTTTGACCACACAGTAATATATCATTAAATCGATTTTTATTTCTTAAATCTGATATCACAATTTATTTAAAAAGTTTAACATGAAAAATGATAAGAATTTAATTATTTAATTTATATTCGTACATTTATTTTTTTTACACGTATAAAATCATACCCTCCATAAATAAATCAAATTCAACATTAAAATATTTAACTAAAACTAAAAATAAATTACAACATAAAGCTTAAAACTTAGTGGTAATATTGTTTGATTATAATGTTAAATCATCGTTTATTTTAAAAGTTTAAATTGAAAATGATATATTTGATTAATTAATTAATATTTTAATATTAAAGAATCTTAACCTACAACCTAGTGCGGGGTCTCATGTAATTATTACTCTTAACTTTCACTGCTAGAAATGGTGCTTTTTCATCCTTTAATCTTCCCAGCAATTAATTGGTACACTCACCAGTCCATGGTAACCATGATTTACAGCCTTAATTTATATAAGCAGTACACACCCAAGGTCATAATTATAACAATATAGAAAGAAAGAAAGAAAGTGGAGCAAGAAAACATGAAAATTAAATTGAAAGCCCAAAAGAAAAATTACTTCTCCTATACCAATCCCCCCGCAATTTGAAAAGTAACAAAAAAAGAAAAAGAAAAAGGAAAAGAAAAAAAAGAAGCAGAAGAAAACCAGTAACTCAATAATATTCATATTTAATTACATTCCACGACAGGCTTTTGTGCCAAAGGAATATCACCGCCACCGTTATCACGACCACCACCGCCCAGCACACTCTCGGGCAATTTCCTCTTGGGCTTAGCTTCTTGCAGCATCAACACAACATCCCTCATGGAGGGTCGGTCGGCCGGGCTCCGGCTAGTGCAAAGCAATGCAATTCTAAGCATTTGCATCATTTCCTCCCGGACCGGCGAGCATGATGCTCCGGCATTCTTGTCCAGGATGTCATTGATACCATCCCTGGCCTTTATCTTCGACCTTACCCAATCCACAATGCTATTCCCGTCGCCAAATTCAGCATCTACCGATCTTTTACCGGCTAAAATCTCCATTAACACCACCCCATAGCTATAAATATCACTCTTTTCATCAACTTGTAGGGTATAAGCATATTCTGCAAGAAAACAAAAAAAAAAAAAAGCACGGCTGGGGATATAAGTGTTGAAATCAAAATGCAAGCGTGATATTTTTGATTTTGAAAAAAAAGACAAATCTCTATGTGGGGCCTGTTCATTATAGGTAAATCTTCCAAAAACGACTTCTGAAAAAGGAAAAGTGGAAATAAAGAAAAAGAGAGAGACTTCACGCGCGATAGTGCGCTAAGAAACAGCATGAGCAAAATCCCGGCGCTGTGGCGCGCCACGTTCGCCGTGGCTGAAATAGCAAGCATCTCTAACCAGAGCTTGAAAAGGGAGGTGTTTATCAACAACTACAAGCAAGACAAACCAAACAAACGAAGCCCATTAAGTATCCAATTACTGTCTTTCTCTATTAATCTCACTTGTTAATTGCAGTGCTTTTCAATTGGAGATTGAGCGTTCTTCCTTATCTTTAGACTTTAGCTAACACTTTAATATCGAATCCTATGACTTGGACAACGTGACATGCTACTGTGCAACGCAACTTACCCACATTTCGTCACCCAACAAAAGGAACTAAACAAACATTCTAAAAACTTAACCCAAAAAAAAAAAAACACATTCCAACTATCGTGCGCCAAAAGTCAACACCCGCGGCGCACAATAGCAGGCCAACAAAAAGAACGAAAGGAAAACGGTACAGACAAAACAAAACGCACCTGGCGCAATGTAGCCATATGACCCAGCAATCACCGACATCGACTCATCGCTCTGGATCAACTTTGCCACCCCGAAATCTGCCACCCTGGCCTCCATCTCACCGTCCAATAAAATATTACTTGGCTTGAGATCGCGGTGCACGATCACCGGATCACAGTCGTGATGGAGGTAGCAAATCCCCTGAGCCACCCCGAGTGCAATCTTGTACCTGGTAACCCAGTCAGCAACCAAATTCTGACCCTTGTTTTTCCCATGCAATAGATCGTCCAAATTCCCATTCGGCATGTACTCGTACAGCAGCATGGTGCACTCCCTGTTGCTGCAGCAACCTAATAATCTCACTATATTCCTGTGCCTCACGTTTCCAAGCACCTCCACCTCAGCCAACACCCCTTTTCTCCTCCGCGCGGTCTCCTTGTGCTTGCCCCAAAGCTTCTTCACAGCAATGATCTCGCCACCTGGCATTTCCGCCTTGTAGACCGTTCCAGTGGACCCCATCCCCAGGATCTTATCCGTGGTGGACAAACACTCGAGCACGTCATCCGCCGTGAAGTGCAACCGCTGGAAGGCGGTCAACCTCCACGGTCCAATCTCGCGGTCTTCGCTGAATCGACGGCTGTAGTTGGCGTGGAAACAGCGGGTCCCAGCGGCGAGCACGAACAGGCCTATCCCGAAGGCCAACGCTATTATCCAAACGATAGCCCCGGCCGTCCGCTTGGGCTGCTCCTTGTGAACCTCATTCTCACCTGCTCCCAACGTGTCAGTCACACAGGGGTTTGGCAACACCCCCCCACACAGACCCTCGTTTCCCGAAAAGGACGACGGATGGAGGCTTGAGAAGACCGTGCCGGACGAGGGTATCGGTCCGGTTAGCAAATTGTACGAGACGTTGAAGCTCTCCAGTGTGGAACAGTTACCGAAGTTGGAGGGAATCGTGCCCGTCAAAAAATTACGCGAAAGATCGACGGCGGTGATTGAGGGAAGCGTGGAGATCTCCCAGGGGATTATACCTGTTAGGGAATTGCGGCTCAGGTTCAGAGACAGAAGCCTCTCGCAGTGGCTGATATCCCAAGGAATAGACCCATTGAGAGAGTTTCCTTGGAGCTCGATCTTGTAGAGGCTTCGACATCCAACGAAGTCTGGGATTTTGCCTATGAGCTTAGCGGAACTGGCCGAGAAGATTTGCATGTCCGTGGCGTTCCAGAGGTTGTCTGGTAGAACGGAGTCAAATTGGTTTTGGGAGATGTTGACGTACGCTAGGTTGATGGCATTGCCGAAATCTTCCGGAATTGGGCCAGAGAAATTGTTGGCGCTCAGGTCGACATAGGTGAGGTTCGGAAAGGACCCGAAACCGTATGGGATAGAGCCGTTGAGCTGGTTGTTTTGAACCCGAAACCGAGCCAAGGAGGTGCAGTTGGTCAGCGATGTCGGGAGCTGATCGACCAACCGATTGGAGAAGAGAATGAGCTTAAAGAGCTTGTTTCCAAGGCAGAGGTTCTGTGGGATTGGACCCGTGAGCGAGTTCGTCGACACGTCCAGATGCTGTAACTTGCCGTTGGAGCCCAGCTTTTGAGGGAGAGTTCCGTTCAGCGAGTTTGTCCATAGGAGTAACGTGTCAAGTTCCGGTAACTCGCTGATATTTTCCGGTATTTCGCCGCTCAGCTCGTTTTCCAGTAGGCTGATCCTGGTGAGTCCCTTCAAGGAACCTATTTCTTTAGGAATTGTCCCTGATAGCTGGTTTTGGGACAGGTCTAACACCTTTAGAGCTTTCAAGTTCCCGAAAGTTGTCGGGATTTCGCCCGAAATTCGGGTCTTGAAGAGCAGCAACTCCTCAAGCATCGTTAGGTTTCCGAATTCAGGTGCAAGAGTGCCGGAAACATTGGTATTGGAAATGTCCAAGTACCTGAGATTCGATAAGAAGGATAATTCCACGGGCACGCCACCTTCGAACTGGTTGTAGCCGATTTCCATGCGCTCGAGCTGCGTCAAGAAGCCCAATTGTGGCGGAATCGGACCGTTCAAGCTCATTCCAGCCAGGTCCAGAAACTTGAGCCTCGGGAAACCACCATAGCTCGGTGGGACAGTACCTCCAAAGTAGCTTCCGCCGAGGTTGAGCTGCTCGAGGAACCGGAGATAAACGAGGTCTTGCGGGAGTGGACCGGTGAAGCTGTTGCTGTAAGCGTTGAAGAAGCGCAAGAACTTGAGCTTGGAAATCCCTGGTGGGAACGTTGAGTTGAAGAAGTTGTGGCTAATATCGAGGGCCCTAAGCTCGACCAGCTCGAAAATGGCAGGTTGGAGAGGCCCATCGAAGTTGTTGCCGCTCAAGTTCAAGTGGATCAAGCGTGACAAGTACCGGATTTCGGACGGAATTGGACCGGAGAGATTGCGGCGGGAGAGGTCGAGGGCCTTGATTTGTGAGGTATTGGGATGGCATTTGACGCCTGACCAGGAACACCAAACTGGGTCGAAAGCGGGGGTTGGATCCCAGTCATGGAAGGTGGAGAGAGGATCTTTGAGAGCGGATTTCAGAGATAGAAGAGAGAGTAGCTGAGGAGGCAAAGTCGTGGGAGCAGAGAAAACTAGACAGGTCTGGAATGTGAAGGAGATAAGAAAAAGAAAAAGAAGTTTCATCGTTTTGGTGTGTGGGTTGAGGTTGGAGCTGGGTTTGAGAGCTGGGTGGTGTTAAAAGAGGTAAATTTAAGGGACGGGAGGTTTTGATGAGGGAGAGAGCTTCTTTTTTGGAGTGCTGGGCGCAGAGGGTGTTTCATGATGATGATTATTTTGGTTGGTTCAGTGGGTTCTGTTGGTGGGCATACGAAAAATAAAAGAGAGAGAGAGAGAGAGAGAGCTACTGCTATTAGTACACACCATTGCTGGTACTGTTTCTTGCTCCTTCTAGCTACATCTCTCTCTCTCTCTCTCTAACAAATTTCTCTCTTTCTCTCTCCTCCTTTCTTTCCCTCACCGCCTGATCAGTATTCTACCTTTGTCTGATGTCCATATACTTTTGGTTTTCTTGGGAATTCTTTTTTCCTTTTCTTTTGCCTTCTACTTTTCATCATTCCTTGTTTCCTTTATCTTTGGCCACCAAAACTGATAAAATATGTGTTACAGTGGCAATGTCTCTCACAGGATCCAAGAAAAGTCAATTCAATTTCCCACCGTATTCCCGAACCTCTTCTTTATATTTCAATTTGTTCTTCTTTTCTCTCTTTTCTTTATTTTTCACATCACAAAGCAATATCCCTTACTCTTAGCAACACCTTTATAATGACATTAATTAGGTGATTGGACCACCTTCTTAATTTTGGCATTATCTCCCTGCTTTGCTTGGATGAAACGAATCAGTCGTGTTTTTGGTTTTCATAATCATTGACAAAGGTCATAATGAGATTATTTGGGATTTTTCCTTTTTCAAGAAATCCACTTAATTGGTTATATATTTGTGTCGTGACAGGATACAATTTCAGCTATATTATATTAACAATTTATATTTGTGACATTCATCTAATATAGGATTTAATTTATTTACATTCACGCCTATATATACTCAATAAACTGTAACAAATACGGATTAACTACCCAATCCAATATTTAATTGTTTTTAATCTTTATATATACATGGTGTATATATGTCTTTGATTATGGTGATCAACCACAGGAAAATATCACTCCTAAGTAATAACTATTGCAAACATAACTTAATATCATGATATTGCTTTTGTTTTCCGGAAACAAATGTCGTTTATCAAAAACCCTTTTCATTATCCCATATGGCCATACTATTAAGAATATATTACACAGTATTGATTGTAATAAAATTAAATATATTTAAATCTTATTTTATTTTATCTCTTATATCATTTTATACTCCCTTTACATTTTTATAAATAGAGACACTTTGTATTGTAAATTCATCAAGTGAATAAAAGAAAGATATAACTCATTAGACTTTCTTTATTCCGTAGACGTAGACCATAAACTTAACCACTTAAAATCATTGCCTCTATTTTTTAAAAAATAAAAAATAAAAATTTCTACTTCTACCCTTATTTTTTCACGTGATTATCTCTTCTTTCTCATACCTCCTATTTTTGAACGGAAAGATATATACTACTCAATTTCAATGGTCGATCCAAATATATATATATAAAAGATGATGAGTTACTCCTATTAAAGGCCTTAATGAAATTTTCTTGTATTAAGCGTATGAGTTACTTCTATTTAGAATTTAGTAATTGCATAAGTATTTTTTTGGATGGATTTGAAATTTTTGTTCAAAGAGTTTCAAAAAAATAATAATTATAAAAAGGAATATGATAGCCGGAGAAACAGGGGGCATCAAAGATAAAAGATTCCTATTTTTCCAAAAAAAAGAAAAAAAAAAAAAAAAAGAAAAAAAAAAGAAAAAAAGAAAAAGAGAAAAGAAAGAGGAAACAAGAAAACAAAAAATGGACACTCTTATGAGTGGGTGTCACAAACTGTGCCAAGCAGCCGTGTCAGTGTATGATTGTGCTTCTTGGAATGAGTAGTAGTCTTCAACGTGTTGGCGCGGATGTTTGAAATTCAAGAAAATTCTGTATTCTTGTTAGTAATATATATAATAATACCGAATATACGAAGTTGTTGTTGCTTTTCTCCTCAGTTTGACTTCGGTAAACCTTTACCATTATGAACATGTACCTTTGTATCATTAGTGTTACTAAAGTATATCTTAAGATAAGAATAAAGCTTCAAGCATAATCATCCTAACTCATTTTAATATTCACTTAAAATCTTCGATTAACACGCTACCTTCCACCCCACATCTTTTCTCTATATTCATGCCATTACCCATTTGCCCTTCTATTTATTAGTATCATTACCAAATACCATGCGTATCATAATCGATAGAAATGTAGGAGCGGATCAGCACAATGGGTTGAAAGAGTAATGTCACACCAATATTTACTCTTGATCAACAATTATTTAAAATTAAAAAAAATATATATTTAGATTAAGACCGCAACATCAACGTAATAAGACAATAGTGAAATATTAGTGTTGTATATAGTATTATTCAGTTCGAAATCATATAATTGGTACTTTCACTTGAAAGTTTTATAACTTAATTATTATCTCGGCAGCAATTGGGATCCTATTCATTTCATTGTTATGATCTAAAGTTGATACATCTAACGGTTTATATGAAGTTAATATTAACAAATTTTTTAAAGAATTAAGTAATGTGAAATTATCTACACTGTTAGATGCACAAATTTTATATTCTGACTTTATCAATTTCGTTTAAAATTGTGGGAATGTTTTTTTGATTAACAACGTTTGTGCCTATTATGAAGAAATTATGGTGGGAGAGCATGGGCTGCTTGTGTGGTAATATATATATATATATATATATATATATATATATAGTTATGTTAACTCTCGCGTTTGTTAAGGTGTTTTGGAAAGAATTTTATATTTTTGGCATGAAAAAGTGTTTTGGACGTGTTATAAATTTATAAAAATTATTGTTATATTTTTAAGAGTACTTAATTTTTAATTTGATAAACCTCTCATGCATTTCCCCTTTTTCATTTTTATCTAAAAAAAGTTAAAATATTAATAAATATTATTTTTTTTAAGAAAGAATATATTTTCAAATTACGTTGATGTATTTTCTTGTAATAATATTTTTCGTTTAGATTTGATTTTCTTGTAAGGTTTATTCCCATTATGTCAGAATATTTATATTTTTTAAATAAAGTTTTTGATATTTATTTTATTTAAGTTTAGTATTTTTTCTCACTATTTATTATTTCTTTATAAATATAAAGTTATATAATAATGTTTAATGCAGTGAATAGACAAGCGTCTCTTTTCATTTTTTCTTTACTTTTCTTTCTCTTTTATATAATATTATTTTTTATTTATATTTACAATAAATAAATAAATAAGGTGTATTAAATTTGAAACTCTAAATTCGTAAGTGGATCTGGGTTTTTTTTTTTTATTTGTCGGTAAAAGTGGAACTCGGATTTTTTGCACGAAAGGACAAAAACAATCAGAAGGACCGTCACAGTGAGAGGCTCGCTGAGAAGCTCGTACAAACACTACAGTGTACAGTGAGAGTGACTGTTTCGTGGTTAAGAAAATTCCAAGCATATTCATTTATTTCATCTCTTCCCAACTGAAGAGTGTACGTACGTCTAGTCGCCTTCTGTGATGGGGAATTCTACGTGTTCATTAATTAAGGCTCCTTTGGTGTGCGTTTTTTTTTTTTATTATTATATTCTACTATTTTATATTATGGGGATAAATATATTTTAACCCCAAAACTATTACTATTTCTCCATATGTCCCTCCAAACTATCAATACTTACTTAGATTTTAGTCCCTCAAAATACCACTTTCTGATTTTTTGACTCCATCCTTCCATTTATGCCGTCAATTCCAAACAAAAATCCGAAAATACCCCTTGTACATTTTGAAATTTCCAAAGTTAAGGGAGGGGTATTTTCGGGTTTTTGGCTAATTTCTGTTAGAATTGACGGCATAAATAGACGGATGGGGCCAAAAAATCAGAAAGTGGTAGTTTGGGGGCCAGAATCTAAGCATTGGTAGTTTGAGGGGCCATCCGGATAAATGATGGTAGTTTATGGGGCTAAAATATATTTATCCCTTATATTATACTTAAAATTGCAAATACTAAAAAAATTTATTTTTTAAAATTATATTTAGATGGTTTACAAAATTTAAAACAAAATTATAAAAAGTTTGATAAAATCTGAATATAATTTAAATTCTAAAAAACATCTCAAACATGATTTTAAAAAATAAAAAATTAATTGTTACCCAACCATGTCCTAAATTGCTTTATCCTTTTTTTTTTTTTCTCTCTCTCTAGCCGTATAAAGGCCCATACAGATATTAATTTTGAGCCATTTTAGTCGTATTTTTTATTGGACAAAAATTTCCTACAAACCAGTTTATAGGAAATTTCATACAACCTACATATAAAAGTGACATATGTCATTTAAACATGTGAGAAGCACATGCTATTAAAACAACATATGATTCTCATATGCCAATAGACATATGTCAATCTTATATGTAAGTTGTATAAAATTTTCTACAAACTGATTTGTAGGAATTTTTTGTCCTTTTTTATTTGTCTTGCCTGGCAAAAGTTAAATAACTAGTATGAATTTATATAAATAAATAAATAAACAATGACGACATTTATTTTATATAGAATGAATAGATTAATTAAACAGCTCATGAATAAGCTCGAGGTTATTCGAAAAATAAATGAACAGAGATTAAATGTATTATTTAGTTTGGTGATAAACTCAAGCTCAACTCATATTCAAAAAAAAAATAAACAAAGTGAAATTAAACATTCAATATTCAGCCTTATATTACATCCTAAATGCATTCAAAATCATAGAATACGTTATCCCTCTATAAACAATTTTTAAACTCTGCTATATTTAATTTATTTTAAAGAAATGTTATTTCTCAAACTCTGGTCCAACTTCTATCCAACTCCATGGATTTTTACGATTCACACATATAGGAAAACATATAGTTAGTTAAAAATAATAATAGAAAAATGGATAAGAGTTGAACATGAGTTGAAGTAGCGTGCCTATTTATTTTAACACGTGTGTCAAGAGTGTAAAGAAAAAAAATAAAGAACAAAACTAAATTTGAGCATATTTCACCCTCAATTCCAAGACCCAAAGGCAGACTGCCTCTACTCGCATTTAGGGGTGAAATAACCATACAACCATAAAATCGTTAAAATGGCTTTAAAATATCGCTAACTGCAAATCATCCTATTGGGGCTGTTAGGAGTTTTTACAAAGGCGGTTAGTGGTTATAACCGCTAGCCGCTTTCTTATTATTATTATTATTTATATATAAAACGACTTCGTTTTGGATGCTTAGGGTTTTAAGTCTAAACAAAATATCTCTCTCACTCTTAGTGCGCCACACACCCTCCTCTCTCACTCTCTCATTCACAATCGAAGTAGCAATCAAAATCCCCACTACTCCTTCGAAGCTCATCGTCGTTTCGATCTCCCTCTCCGCCCTTTCGATACCCTTCTCCGCTTTCACAACTCCTCTCCACGGACTCGATCCCCTTTTCCGCCACAACGAACCCTTCACTCGCGATCTCCTCCGCCTTCCTTAGCTTCTTCCTCAAGCCAGACAACGGAATGTTGCGCAATCAACGGAGATTCTCTAGCCGCTAGAGCCGTCGACACCGTTAGTAGATTTGGGCATTCCTCATCCATGTATCACTTTTAAGTTCAAGTCTGAATCTTCATTTTCTCTCTCTTTGTTTCCTCTCTTGGGTTAGTTAGGTTTTTGTGCTTTAATGTTAATTTTTGAAGAAGATCGATCTGGGTTTTATATGTTGATGAGCTTGATTGATTTTTCCATAGATTTTTGGAAAGAAATTTTCGTGGATTTTGTATGTTGATGAGGTTGATCGATCTAGATTTTGTATGTTGATGAGCTTGTTTGATTTTTCCATGGATTTTTGGAAAGAAATTTTTGTGGGTTTTGTATGTTGATGAGCTTGATCGATCTGGATTTTTTGTTTTCTGTTATTGTCTCAAGCTAGCATTTACAGTGAAAATTTGGAAATCATTTATCACAGAAATATTAGATGTACCCATTATGGTTTAAGTAAAAAAAAAAGGGTTGGCGAGTGATTATTTCATAAAGCGATTGGTGGTTTCCTCTAACCACCCATGCGGTTGTGGTTAATGGTTTTGGCCAATAACCGCCAAGCGCAATTGCCTTTTCACCCCTTAGCTACTCGCATTAACTTGTGACGTGAAATACGAATAATTCAAATATCTCTTTAAAAATGATGTGACTTTTAAAATTATCATTATATTAAAATTATATATTATAATTTCCATCAAACTATCACCTCATTATCAATGTCTCTCCTAAACTATTAACTGTATTAATGTCTTTCATAAACTACCAAAATATTTCAATATCCCCCGATGACAAAAACTCTTCATAAAATTATACAAATTCTTAAAATAAATAAATGAAATAATCAGTTTTTCACTTTTTTTTGTTATGTTTTTTAGTTTTAGTTTTTATTTTCGAATTTATAAAGACATTTTTGCCTTATTGAAAAAAATTTAAGATTATATTTATCTTTTTGTTAGTCTTGGGAACATTGACATTTTTTTTGGTATTTTAAGATGACATTGACACAATTGATAGTTTGGAAGACATTGACAATTAGGTGGTAGTCCGTGCGAGCTACATCTATTTTTCTCATTAAAATTTGATAGTAATTTATCATAAATCTAATAATAATTTTAAAAGACAAATTATTGATATTATTGAAAAATTATTGAAAAATTATTTTTTTATAAACACAAAAAAAAAAAAAAAAAAAAAAAACACAAGAATCACGTGGGATACTATTCCGATCGAGAAATAATTGAAATATAGCCAAAAGAGGATTGAGATAGAAGTCGGTCTGTGAAGTCGCTGTTAGTCTTTCATTTAACACCAACTTCCATTTCAGAGCACCCCCCCTCACTCTCTCTCTCTCTCCCTCCCATTTCAGTACTCCCTTCTGACTTTCATCTCTCTCACTTTAACTTCCTCCTTTTCATTTGGGTGATTTTCTCCTGCTTGCATTTGGATTGTGTTAATTAACCATTTATGTTCTCTTTTAAATTGGATAAATCAATATCAATATCGGATCAGATTGGACCGAATCATATAAAAAGAAAAACATTGAAAAAAAATAAAGAAGAACAAGATAAGTTAAAAGAAAAAAAAAAGGCGTAGATAATTATCGTCTTAAATTTTAATGCCTTATGTAGTCACAAATTCAAAAGTTTAATATAAGTCAATGAAAATAAATAAATAAATAAATAAAAATATTTGCTTTCATTATCTTACATATTTATTGTCTAAAAAAAAAAGAAAGGAAAAGAGAACGTTAGAGCTAGACAAATACGAGACGTAAATTAGAGGGCTCAAGTCTCTACTTATTTTGATTGCAAAAGTGAAAAATAAATAACAGTCGGGGGAGTAAAAGCATTGATTAAGTTTTACTTTGGATTCGCATTGCGCGCGTAACTTAAAACGATGGAGAGAGGACAGATCAGCCTTATAGGTGGGGGGCCCAGTAAGCGTGGGTGGCCCGTAGCAAAGGAAGTGCTATGGTGGAGCCCACAGTCGTTTTGTCTCTCATCCCATACGGCCCCATGTCCATTCCTATTCCGCCATTCGCTTGTGGAGGGAGTGTAACCGCAAAGGAAAAGCTAATATAATATATTAATATTATTTAAAAGAATAAAATACGAGTATTCCTGTTTTGAAATTCAATCTGCGTGGGCACGTGCTTGGTCACGCACTCATGCTGGAGGGCTCGCGTGACTGGGCGTGACCCCACCCACCACCACCTTTGCATTTTCCATGATGCACCAGCCCCCACGCTGACGCGTTATATTGTCTCAATTTTCGCCTTAACGGTTGCTCTCCATCACCTTTTTCATGACGGTTTTGTCCTCAACCTTTTGGCTACAAGGACAACTATATCCCAACTTTTTTATTTTATTTTATTTTTATTTTTATTTGTTTAAAAAAACAATGCAAGTCTATGGGGGGGATTGGGGAGCCTTCCAGATAACTAAGCATATCATATTTAAGATTATCATGCTACATTTTCTGATTCTCAATATTTTTTTATTTGAGAAATGCCATTGCCTTCTCAAATACATACTTTCTGGTGTGGTGTGAAAATTATTGCTGAATTTTTTGTGAATCACTATTAAATTTTAAATTCAATAACAATTTTTATTGACACATCAAAAAATATGCACTTGAGAGTATATGTAGCATTTATCTTTTTATTTTTGTGTTCTTTGAATGCTGTTAATGCTTACTCATATTATATGAGTAAGTATTAAGAGCATTCACAATGAATATGGGTAAGTATTATAAGAGCATTCACAATGAGCTCTTTAAATTTTTTCCAAATTTAACTCTAAAAATATATTTTTATTGATTTAGCTAATCACTTTTTTAAATTATGAAACAACAAATTCTTTAAACGTTTCTTTACTTTAAATAAATATTATTTTTTATTGATAAAGTTAATTGCCAAAAACATTAAATTCAATTCAAGCCAAACTTTTTGAAGCATTCAATGCAAAAAAAACAAAAAAGTTATAGCATTCATTTTTGCGCCCCATTAAATGTAAAGAAGGTTATAAATGTTAAATGATAGTTTTTGTGAATTTTGTTAAAAATATAGAGAAAAACCAAATATAAAGTGTTCATTGTGAGTGCTCTAAGTTTGTTTAACAAAATTTTAAAAATGTGTTTTTTGTTTTGTTTTGTTTTGCTTTTCTAGAAAACAAAAAGCGAATTATCTCGTAATGTACCACTTAATGTGGGTTAGCATATCATATCATATATATATATATATATAAAAGTCGAGTTCTAACTTATAGTTTACCTTGAATTATGATACGTGGTGTGAACCCATATTTTTTAAACATTGAGCTAGTCATTTAAGTAAAACTGAAACGATCCATGTATTTTAAGTGACATAAACGGTACATTTAATATGCCTAATTAACTCTTTTATATTGAATAGAAACGTCAAATTCTTTTACTTAAAAAAATCATCCTTTTAAGTAAAATTGAACCCCATGTATTTCAAGTGAAATATATATAATAGTGCATTTCATTTCCCTAATTAACTCTCTTCTGTTAAATAGAAAAGGAATAGAAACGTCGCATTTGCAGTCATTAAATTCTCTCTGATTTTTACCTATCTTTCCTTACTTTTAAGAAGCATCAAAACAATAAAATGATTTATCTACATTCGATCATGTAACGGGGGCATGAGTTTTCTCTTGGTGTTTCGATCATCTCTATCAACTTTCGGCTCAAGGGAGGAAAGTATGACAGAGAAGAACGGGAACGAATTGGATGGATTTCCAATGTCTGAAGGGGAACAACTGGGTATCGAAATTGCCGATGAGACAGTCCATGATCTCCGGATTAAGGGATCTAGGTGCCTTGTTGATCGCTGGGTGTGCCTAAAAATCTCAATAAGGAGACGTTCATTACAGTTCTCCTCTGTATTTGGCAACTTGCTGGAAACGTGTTGTTTAAGGAGGTACAAGAAAATTTGTGGTTGTTTGAATTTGCAAAGGAGTGTGACAAACAAAGGGTTCTTGCTGGAAGACCCTGGACCTGCGACCGTACCCTCCTTATATTGAACGAGCTTGACGGGCGACTAGCTCCATCTTAGATGCAATTCTCGTAGTCCCTTATTTGGGTGCAGATTCACAACATGCCTTTAGGGTGTATGAATCGTGCGGTGGGAACCCAAATCGAGGGTTCAATGAAGAGAGTAGAAGATGTAGCTATTGCGGAAGATGACGTGGGATGGGCCGCTACCTACGGGAACGAGTGGCGATTAATTTGTTTCAACCTCTTGAATGTGGCCGGGCTTCGCTCATTGCAGGAAACTCATGTTGGGTTTCATTCAAATATGAAAAATTGCCGGTATTCTGTTTTCGATGTGGCCGTATTATTCATGGCCCTAAAGGTTGCCCTGGGGTTTCCAACAGAAAACCGATCCATGGCAAGAATGCAGAGGGATGGGGTATGTGGCTTCGAGCAGATGACTCATCAAGGCGGGTGGGGAATTATGACGGCCGGAAAGCAGACGGGTATCCTTCTTTGGCGTGCTCTTGTCAAGGGCAAACATGGGAGGATCCGTGAAGAGAAAGCCCAAGAAAGGAAAAGCAATCCCCAGCGGAAAAGAAGGCGGATAGTGCTGGATCATTCCCACAACCTAAGGTGCGATCCCCACGCTCAACGGTCTACCCTGTGCCTGCTCATTATGGAAAGATTGCGGATCCATCGAAGAGTGATTCTCGGCAACATTTAATTTTTATGGAAGAATTTCCTAACTCTTTGACGCACGTATCTAACTCAAAAAGGGAAAAGATGAGTTATGCCAGAGAAGACAAATACTCAAAAGGAAACAGTGCTAAAAAGTAAGGGGAAGGCAAAGGAAAGAAGCAAGAGTATGCCAAGGAAGTAAAATTGGGAGATATGAACGTCGGGCTTCATATGGGAGTACCGAAAAAGGTGGGAGGATTGGGAGTCCTATCTGGCAAGTTGGGCCAAGCTAGCCTCTCCTATAGGCCCAAGAAGGAAATAATAGCAGGGAAGGACAACTCAAGACCAAAGAGGGGCTTAGGCCCACGTGATAAGGTCCAGCTCCCCATGGGTCCTTCTAATGACCCCCATGTTCAAAAGGAGGTTCTTGAACCTTCTGCACGTGAAGAATCTGTTCAGAAGACTGTTCTTCCCTCAGTCAACCTACAAGAATGAAAAAGAAAGATCGGGGACTGTTTGGAAGGAAATGGGGGTAACCTATTGTCGGAAAACTCTCCGGAGAAGTCTGCTTCAGATGGGGGGGACTCAAAACTGGAAGAAAAGGGGCTACAGGACTGTTGGCTAATGATCTGAGAGAGGTGGATTTGTCTGATTCCAATCATCTCGGGCGGTCCTCGGTGGGGGATATGGAAGGAGACTCACCTCTCACAACAATTTCTTTTTCATCCATGAAGACTATACTGGTTGCCTCTGAGTACAGGTATGGGTTGAACTCTTCTGGGTGTAATAGTGAATCGGCGGTGGTTGCAGAGCAACCCCTCCGGTCCTCATGAGTCTTCTATGTTGAAATTGTCGAGGGCTTGGGAACCCTCAGATAGTTCGGGAGCTTCACAATCTAGTGAAGATGAAAAAATCCCACTTCTTATTTCTTTTTGAGACAAAAGTGAAGTCTGGAGTGTTACATCGTCTCAGACATATGTTGGGATTTTATGGAATGTTGCAGGTGGATCTAGTGGGTCATAGTAGCGGGTTGGTGCTCCTCTGGAAATCCGAAAATGGGGTGGAAGTTAAAAACTTTTCACAGCGCCATATCTCAGTAAATATCACTAACCATGAGTCAAACTTTTCGTGGACATTCACAGGGTTTTATGGTCAACCTGACCAGACTCTCTGTGAAGATTCATGGAAACTGTTGGCCCATCTGGGTCTCTGAGCAGGGAAGCTTGGCTTTGTATGGGTGATTTCAATGAGATAGCTGATCTGAGTGAAAAATATGGGGGAGCAATTCGAAGTGAAGTTCAGATGGCCCAGTTCCGGGATACTCTAGTGAGTTGCAGATTGGGCGTCTTGGGCTATCATGAGTCAAAATATACTTAGAGTAATAAGCAAGAAAAGTAATCATTTGTTAAGGAAAGACTGGACCGAGCAACTGCTACTCCCAGTTGGTGTGCCAAGTTCCCGAATGTCACTGTCAAATCACTTCTAGTTACCAACTCGGACCACCTGCCACTATTGATTGAATTCGAACCAGTGCAATGGAAGCCACCAAAGCTATTTCGGTATGAAGCAAAATGGAAAATTGACGAGGAATGTCACTCGGTTATCCAGGATGCCTGGAATGACGAGTTGGTAGATAGGGATCCTATGAGATCAGTGGTGCAAGATCTGGTCAGTTATAAAAATGTTTAATAAACTAGAGTCGTGAAAAGTTTGGAGCCTACTCCAGATCTTTGAACCAGTTATCTAAAAGGTTGGAGAGATTACAGAGGCAGGAACATCCAGGTAACTTGGATTCTATTAGACAGGTTCAAGGGAAAATCAACAAGCTTCTTGAAATGGAAGATGTTAAATGGAGCCAAAGAGCAAAGAGAAACTGGTTTAAAGACGGGGGACTGAAATACCCAATTTTTCCATGCTTGGGTGAATCAACGCATAAGATCCAATTATATTGGGTGAATTAGAGATATGAGAGGGAATATGCAGAGGGGACAAGAGGCGGTGGGAGATGCTTTCACAAGCTACTTCCAACACCTTTTTGAATCAGAGGGTGTTGAAAGGATTGGGGAATGTCTTCCTACTGTGAATGCACGGGTCCAACCAGAGACGATTTCTTGGTTAATTGATAATTTCTCTCATAAGGAGATCAATACAGCTCTTGCTCAAATGCAACCCCTCAAATCCTCTGGGCCAGATGGTTTTGGAGCAGGTTTCTACCAACATCACTGGGATTCTATTGGGGAGAAGGTTCGAAAAGCAGTGATGGAGTTTCTGCATGGGGGTGCCCTTAACCCTAATGTTAATGAAACTTTTATCGTGCTGATTCCTAATATAGCCAATACGGTTTCTGTGGCGGACTATTGGCCCATTAGCCTTTGCAACGTGATTTATAAGATCATTGCTAAAGTCTTAGCAAATCGGTTGAAGGTGGTGTTGCCTACTATCATCTCCACCAATCAAAGTGCTTTTGTCCCGGGTAGGCTTATTACGGATAATATCTTAATTGCTTTTGAAGCCCTACACACTATGAAGTCTAGGATGAAAGGAAGGAAGGGGGACATGGCTGAGGAAGGCAGATATGAGGAAGGCCTACGATAGGGTGGAGTGGCCATTTCTTGAGGCAATGATGCGCTCTATAGGGTTTATGGAGAAATGGATCACTCTTATTATGAAGTGCGTAAAGAGTGTCACCTATTCAGTGTTGGTGAATGGGCAACCTTTTGGGAGGATCATCCTTACACGGGGGCTGAGGCAAGGTGATCCATTGTCACCTTACCTGTTTTTGATTGTGGCGGAGGGGTTGAGTGCACTGTTGGCACAGGCAGAAACTGACCAGCGTATTTTTGGTGTTCCTATTGTAGTGGGTGGCTTTAGACTTAGCCATTTATTTTTTACGGATGACTCATTCCATTTTTGTAGGGCGAATTTTAAGGAGTGGAATAATCTTTTTCAGGTGCTGCAGATCTATGAAAAAGCCTCAGGACAACAGCTGAATACTGCCAAAACTTTGATTTTTTTTTTCAACGGTAACACAAGGGCAGAATTCCAGGATTTCATTCGTAACACTGCGGGAGTATTAGTCACTTTGGGCTTTGAGCGGTAGCTGGACTCCAAGAGGCAGACTTTTGCAAGCATAAGTGGCCGGGTGAAGCGCAAATTGGACGAATGAAAAGAAACATTTTTGTCTTCGACGGGGAAGGAAATTCTAATCAAAGCTGTCGTCCAAGCTCTGCCTACTTACTGTATGAGCGTATTCCGATTGCCTCAAGCTTTGTGTAAGTCTCTTAATTCGCTAATGAGCTGGTTTTGGTGGGGGCACAAAAATAATCAAGGGAGGGTTCATTGGATGAGTTGGGAGAAGTTAGGTGCACCAAAAAATAGGGGAGGTATGGGCTTCAGAGACCTAGAGAAGTTTAACATGGCATTACTTGCAAAACAAGGCTGGTGGATTCTCACCAATCCTAATTCGCTTGTGGCTCGTATATTGAAAGAGAAGTACTTTCCGCGTGAAGGTTTCCTAAAAGCAAAGTTGGGAAGCCGTCCTTCCTTTGTGTGGAGTAATATGTTAAAGGCCAAGCCACTTTTGCCGCATGGAGTGGGATGGAGGGTAGGTAATGGTGAGAATTTCATAATCTGGGGGGATGCGTGGCTGCCACCCCCTCAAGCTCAGTTATTCCTCCCTAACCAATCAAGTTGGTCTAATGATTCTCGGATTAGTAAGCTTATTGACCCTAGTTCGGGTTGGTAGAATTTGGAGCTTATTCGGAGTATCTTCGATCCAGGAGAGGCGGCCCTAATTGGTAGCATGGTTTTAAGTCCTCTGCAACAGCCTGATAAACTTATTTGGAGAGGGACCCCTTCCGGTGTATTTTCAGTAAGGAGCGCTTACCATTTGGAAATGAGACGACTAGCCCAGACTAGTGGAGAAGGATCAGAGGTTGACAAGTCGAAAGACATGTGGAATAGACTCTGGAGGTTGCAAGCTCCCCCTATTCTCCGAAGCTTCTGTTGGAAAGTGTGCAACAACTTATTTCCTACTAAGACTAACCTGTTTAGACAGAAGATAGGGTCGGATCCATACTGCCCTTTTTGTAGAAGTGAACCAGAAACAATTTTTCATTGCCTTTGGGGATGCTCTGCAATAGTTGCAGTATGGCAGGAGGGGGGGAGAAAGTTCCAAAAAATGGCCTCAGGAATCACTGATGGTAGGGGCTGATTTCTCCTTTTCTTGGAGAGATTCGATTTTGAGGAGTTGGTAGAAGCATTGACTGTGGCTAGGATGATTTGGCATAGGCGTAATGAAATTGTTTTTCAAGGAGTATTCAATCCTCCAGCCCAAGTGATGGCAGCAGCTCTCGTATCTTTGCATGGGTTCACCAATGCCACAATGGACGAAGGTCCAAACCAGAGAGCAGCGTCTGCAATCCCCCATTTGCGGCATAAACCCCCAACAGGCAGTTGGAAAATCAACTGGGATGCAGCTATCTCTAAGGAGATGAAGAAAATGGGTGTGGGCATAGTGATTTGGGACGTAGACGGGAGAGTTGTGGCAGCACAGACTAAGGTGGTTCCTTATATCACGGACCCTTTAGCAGCTGAATCACTGGCAACCTGGTATGCAGTATTGTTGGGTATTGATAGGGGGCTAGTAGGATTATCCTGGAGGGTGATTTCATGGTGGTGGTCTCAGCTTTGCGTTTGAAGGATTCTTGCAGCCGGGCTTTTAGACAAGTTCTGGATGACATCAAGGACTCCTTCACCCACTTTTCTTCAGTGGAAGTTCTACATGTTTATGGAGATGTAAATCGCATGGCTCATCACTTACTTAATTATTGGACAGTGTCTAGATAAATGAGTGCCCCTATTTTATTCAAGCTGTTGTTTCAGTATATTGTGGATGTAATTGATTGAGCAAATAAGATTCTTTTCAAAAAAAAAAAAAAGAAGCATCAAAACATTAGGGCTCACTCTATATTACTCTTTGCTAGAGCCTTTGAAGTCAACAAGTCTCCTCTTGAAGGTTAGTCAGGTGTGAGGGGTTATCTCTCACGGCCGGTTTAAATAATTTTTTCTAAGATATTTGGCTACCTTTGTCTTAGATCTTCCCTGTTCGGAGCATATCTGCTCTTTAACTGTTTTTGTAAATGGATTAGCGAAAGATGTCATAGATAACACTTTATTGTAAAAATTTTTTTTGTATTTATGACTTTGTAACCTCATAGCATGTGGCTATGATTTTGCAGAACTTTATGTTTTGTGATGTAAAAGCTTTATACTCGTGATCTTTTATCAATGAAATACTAAGATCTTTTGTTTAAAAAAAAAAAAATGAGTCTCCTTTTGAAGGCAAAGAACTGGGCAAACCTATTGTACGTCCACCTATAACACTAGCAACAACATTCAAGTAAATTGTTTTGTTTTGTTTTGTTTTTTGAACTACTTTGCTTTTATTTTCTTTTTTCTTTCTTTTGTGGTCTTGAGGTAGTTGAATTAGAGGTTGATTCTGTCTAGCATTTCAATTTAATAAAAAATAATGGATTTGTATTTTAATTCATTTAAATTTTTATGAGATTTGTTTTTTTTTTTTTTTTTTTTTTTGAAAGCAAAATAAGGTATAAATTTATTTGATTACCTTTATGTTTGTTTCTCGATAAAGTTTTTATAAGATACTCCGATATAAATTTTTGTTTGGGTGGAGATCTAACCATATTTATGTTTTGTTTGTGAATTTTTTTGGTTGAGTTGTTCTACATTTGTATGTTTTATAGGATTTTTTTTCTTCGTTTGTGTGATTTACTCATATTTTCAGTCTACTTTTGAAAGCAAAAGAATGCAAAATTGAATTGATTGTTGGGCAGAAAAAGAATTTGTGAGAGAATTTTTTTGAGAGAATTTTTTTGATTGAGCCAGATGTCAGAGGATTTATTTGATTCTTGTGTAGAAAAAGCAAATTTTTATTTTTATTTTGAAAACACCAAATATATATATATATATATATTTTGAATTTAGGTTCAATGCTGCTTAAAATGCTTAATTATCAAATATTTGGTGTTTTAAAAAAAAATAATAAAAAAAAAATTGAATTTTGATTATCAAAGCATGAATAGAAAATTAGCAGGACTCTCTAATATTGTTGGTGTGATACTTATTATATTTCAATAAAAATAAAATACATATATTTCTGAACTTCTGAAAAAATACAAAGAAAAATAAACTCTTTTATTTATTTATTTATTTATTATGAATACAAAATAAAACCAAATATTTCATTCAACATTTAATGCAATCAAATAAAGACTCTCACATTAGGTTCAATGCTTAATTATCAAATATTTTTATTTTGAAAACACCAAAAAGTATTATTGGTGGTACTTGTATACATCAAATAAACTGAGATGGTACGTAAATTCATATTCCATCTAATATTTTAACGATATGCCATGTCAAATTAATTAACAACTGACACGTGTCTCATATCCTTATTAATTAGGGTTAAAAGTGCTTTAATAAAACAATAAAAGATGTTAGAGTCAAATCTAAAAGAAAGGATGGAGAATTTTAAACTTTTGAGGATTTCTTGTGTATGTTCAAAGTTGGACAGAGAATATTCAAGGTCAACGATTGACGTTGGTTCTTGAACGCTCGATGACGAACATTTAAAGTTGGACTCCGAACAATCAAAGTTAAATTCCAAACGTTCAATGCTTGACTGAAGTTTTTTATTTTTATTTTTTTTAATCTATTTTTAAGGACGCGTTATTCTTTTGGACACACATTGAAGTTTATAAATAAGGGACTTACACCCCTTAACCCCAATTTTCGTCCTTTTGAACTGCAAGGACCCTAGAGGAAGAGAGAGTGGAGGTTTGGAGAGAGGAGGAGTTTATCTTTGGTCTTATCTTCTTCAATAGGTAATATCCTAGACTTAAACTTGTTTGGCTTGATGTTATTAGCATGTTTAGTTCATCTTAGTGTTGTTTTCGTGGTTTAAACAACTATATTTTGTAAAACTAGGTTATGTGTTTGATATTGTACGTTGAGTTTAATGGTTGTTAGTCTCTCATTAAGGTTGGACGTGCTTTATTATGCATGAGATGTTACTGTGGTTTATGACTGTGGTTAGTACCTTAGAAGAGCCTTAGGCTGTGTTAGACTAGAAAAGCTTGGACCTTTGATGAAAATAAAGATTTTGCATGATTATCGAACGTTTGATAAGGTTATCAAATGATCGAGGTATAGGTCAAACAACCAACATGATAACCGAATATTCGATGATCAAGCATAATAACCATTTTGCCCCTAGTTTAAATTTAATGGTATTTCATTTAGATCGGAGTCTGAGATTAGATCCTTTCTCTGATTTTGAGGTGGGAGAATAACAAAAAGTTGACCAGGAGGAAAAATACGAGCAAGGTGAGTAAAATTCACACTGATACTTATTATTTTAATTATGTCATGATATGATTATTTTATGTATCATATGTTCATGTTTATAACTAACATTAAATACATTTTGAAATTATGCGAACTCTACTTTCATGAAAATGATTGATGAATAATGAAAATATGAAGTATGTGGGTTTTGTTAATACATACACGTAAAAGACTTTGAAGAATTGCATTGTATGTCATGGTACACCATGTAACAGGATAACAACCATGGACTACTACTATATAGGTTAACCTTATGGTTAAAGATATTTATTTTTATTGCTTGGCATTTGATCCAATTGTTTTTTAGGTGGTTGGTGCACCATGTACGGATGGAGATCACATTTACAACATTGTTAGTGGTGTGGATCACCCAGGGTCAGACTCGGTCGGGCTATTAACGATGATGATACGCGGCAACATTCGGGACACAGGTATTTTAGCACAGGTCCATCGCGACAGCATCAACCCTGCCAAAAAGTTAATATCACAGATAGACCATATACATGTTTAACTATGACATGTTTATCTAATATATCTATCATGTAATATATCTATAATGCATTACCATGACATTTTTTTTATTCAACATACGACCTCATTTATATTATTGGTGGTGATTCACAAACTTTTGCTAAATAACTGAGTTCACTACAAGATAACATGTATACTATGTATATTATTACTCACTAAGTTGTGAACTTTTGCTTGTATCTTTTTTACTTGTAAAACATGTGTTGTTTTATAGTTGGTCTACATTTAGATGCCGTAATTGAGAAAGACCTCGAGGCAATTGTGACTGTTTTGGAGTAATGAGATAGCAATCTTGTCAATACTTGAGGACTTATTGCGGGATTTTTTGCCAGCTATTCATGGTAATTAATACTTTTGGGTGACCTGGTAGACTTAGAGTTTTGAGGCATATTTGTGTCTTAAGGTTTAGTTTGAATCTTTTATAGCAATATTATGTACAATATATTTAAGTTAATGTGACGATTCTTACTAAATTCTCTCATTGTAATTATTAAATATAAAATAAAATCATATGTTTTTGCTACTTTGTATTCTCTTTTGAGGAGTAGAGATCCATTGGTCTTATTCTTTGGTGGAATTAGACGGGGAGGCGTACTGGGGAATTGATTACCAGTTAATTAATTTTTCGAAGCGTTACATAAGCTGCCACCAAGCACCTGCTCACTAATGATGCTTCAATTGGTGAAGCTCAAGCTGCTTTGTTAGTTGCTCAACTGCAGCCTCTTTTAGATTCATCTTCCCTGCTTATTTTAAAACAAGATGCCTTTACTGTTACTCTTGCTATCAATAGTCCCAACTTGTTTATTGATTATAATTTTGCTGGGATCATTTCTGACATCCGTTGCTTTCTTTTAAAAGCTGGAAAGCTTTGAAAGTTTATTGTAATGTCAATTTTAAAGCACATTGTTTAGTTAAGTAGGCCGCCTTCCACCTTGTGTTTGAAATAATTCTCACTTGGTCTCCTATTCATTCTTCTATCCGGATCAAGAGTGAAAAAAACCCTCATTTGTAAACCTTTTCCCCTTATTAAATAGAAAAAAAAAAAAGACACTACATCTACATTATAATAACTTCATTTCCTCTACTAAAAAACTCATGATATCCTCGTAAGGATCTAATCAAGTTGCACAGCAATGCGTTAGTGTCATATGGCATTAATTTTTAGGATGACTCTTGTTAAGATTTGTGTATAAATCTAAAATACGAGAACAAAAGCAGAAGCAAAAGAGAGAAAAGAGAGACAAGGATTTATGGGTGGTTTGGTGTTAAACACCTACATCCACCACTACAAATTAGTCTTAAGGGCTACATTGTACTCATTAACTTGATTGTTTACAATACATAGTTAGGTCTCCATTTATAGTTGCATAAGTCAACGTATACAAGGAACCCAAATCGACTTATATAAGGAAACACAAATCAACCTAGACTAGAAAATATAAATCAATAATATCATATACATAATATATTCTACTAAATTGACGTAGACTAGAAAATATAAATCAATAATATTATATTTAGAATATATTCTAACAACTTACAGCTCTAATACCATTTATCACAATATAGAGATATATTCATCACATCTTCTCTTAGGGGTGGGTATCGGGTAAGTTGGTGTCGGAAACCCCTTCACCGACTTTTGACTGACATAGTTGGGTAAAGTCGGGGAATTACTCGACTTTATTCCAAGAAGGATTTTTTTTTCCGAAATTTTTGGATAATTCGAAATCATCGGAAAAATAAAAAATTGATGGTCGGATAAATCGGCAAATCAAGCATTCATTCAACAAGTTTACAGCCTAAAATTCCAACAAAGTGAACAAACACAACAACCAAAACTCTCAAAACAATAATCAAACGGTTTGATTATGTTTCAAACCCACAAATCATAATATATATAAATGATAAATCAAAGAAAAAGGAGGAGAAAAGGAGTGGGAATGGTTTAACCGAGGCTTGATTCACTATTTCACTTGAAGACGAGAGTGAAAGAGACAGAGAGACGTTCTCGATCCCCGTTGGCCATTGCATCATCTGAGGCAAGAGAGAGAGAGAGAAAGACGGGGCTGGGCGTCACGGCGTGGGGCGGGAAGGAAGTGATCCTAGGCTAGGATTCGGGAGGGGAGACAACGTCGTGCGTGAGGTGAAGGAGTGAAGTGTGAAGTATCGCTAAGGGTTTGGAGAAAAGTATGCATATATATGTTTTCTTAAAAGACGTCATTTGGTTCCTAAGCAAATTAACATCTTTTTTACTTTGTCGTGTCGGGTCAGTTACCGATGGAAACCGAATTCCACCAATTACCGACCTGACTTAAATTTCAGAATTTTAATTTATTTCGATTTTCGAATTTAAAATTATTCGGTGAGCGGTGGGTGGTTGAAATCGGTTATGTGACGGTCGGTGGGTTTTCGGTAGTCAATAATCGGATAATTTGCCCATCCATATCTTCTCTATATTTAATTAATTGGAATAGATATCTAAAAAAAACAAATTAAGGAATATATATAGCCCATGCCTAGGTTGTGATAATAGTTCTCAACTTATTACCAAATTTAAATATCTATAACCCTTTTTATGGTGATATGGAAAAGTACAAGACGTAGACCCCATGCAGCCTCATTCTTTTGTCAAATGCATCATCTGTCCCATTAATAACCCAACTCAGTTTAGTTAACTGTTGTATTACCTTCCAGAATTGTTTCAAAAGTTTGATTTATGCCGAATGAGTTAAGGAAATTGAGATACTATTCAAAGGGTAGGTGTCCAAACATGTGAATAATTAACTAATTAAGGAGGTGAGTATATATCTATATATACAATTGAAGGTGCAAAGCAATGAAGAGTAGGAAGCAACAAGGCCCAAAGCAGAAAAAGGATTAAGCAGAGAGATCCAACATGCTATAAGAGAAAGTAAAAGAGTGGGGCAGTGGGGTTCCATAAGAGAATGATGAAAAGAATTGAACACACTCGACAACATAGATTGGTTTAGGAAAAGGTTGAGTGGAATGGTTAAAGGGACCCCATTCCATCCTTTCTACAGTATATAGTACTGTGGACTAATTGAACTCTCGTGTTTGACTTGACAGTCGTCTCTCTCTCTCTCTCTCTCTCTTTTCTGAATGAATGTATGTATATGAATGAATAGGGATTAGGAAGGAATAGGATGTCATCGATCTCATCTTTCTTATTTTCTGCTCTCACTTTCTACTCACATGAAACTTCTCATAGTCATCCCTGAGTGGAGAACAATATAATTAGTTCTTGAAGGTGATTGGGATGAGCATGTGACCCCAGCTCTAAGTCAAGATTTACACTTAATACTCCTGATCACCAACTTGCATCCATGTCATCGCCCAGCCTCCCTTCAGGAGAGTGGACAACACGTACGTCCAGTAACATCATTGAATGAGACAGATGTGGTGATATATATGCACTTGGCCAGTACTTCACAATTCTCACATTCTTACTTCTGGTTCTTGGAATTTATTTGCGAAACTTACAAGTCACTCTTAAAATCGGCTTAAGGGGAGGGTGGCCAGCTCCTTATATATATACATGGTTAAAATTGTACTTAAATTATGAAGGGCACTTAGAATCGTAACATATATATATATACCATCGCGCTCTGCAGCTGACATACACGACGGACCATTCTATCGATACTGACCCGATAGTATGTCACTATGTCTTTCTTTTTTGGCGGCTCTAGTATTCATATTTCAGTATTCAATGACTTAATATTATATATATATATACATAGTGTCAAGACATTTTAATATAGTATATAGGCCAAAGGATCCTTCATTACTTGTTCACAAAGCTGCAACCCATTCTGTTTCACCCATTAACTTCTTGGATGTTAACTATCTAGTACATACACTAATATATATATGCCAACATTTTATTTTTTAGTACGAAAATAAATGAAGTAGTAAATATTGGTGTGATTTAGGTAGGTAAACCAGATAATTAAGAGGAGTCCATGTGATCAAAGAAGAATTATAATAATCACATTTTGAAACCCTTTAGTTGTTGGTGGATCTTTAAATTTGTGGCCTAAGCGCATTGGATCGGAGAAGATAACAAGAGGATTACAAAAAAGGGGTCCCATGATCATCATTGCATGCCATGTTCTATCATTTGATGTCTCTTAAAAATGGATGCTTTAACGTGAAGATATGTGGACTTATTTTGTTGAGAGTATATCAAGAAATGAGAGAATAGACAACCAAATGATTTGGATCTTCTAAAGAAAAGGGATCAAAAGTTTAGTGAAGCCAAATGTGGGGAGGAAGAGGGATTTGGGAAATTGCTTCATCGCATTTTTGCAGAAAGGTGAAAATCCACCCTCCACCCTCCATCTTTCTCTTTCATGGTGATATATATATATATATTGTAGGCAATATTATGTCTAGCTAGCTCGGTGGTTGCAAATGGTTGCTGCAGCTCTTTTTAAAGTTCGACATAATAACCAAACAAACTATTCTATTTTGAAACTTGAATCCGCCTTAATTAAAATGAACATGACTTGTTTGTTTGAATGAAGAAATTTGCATGATTGGCCTCCACATCTATGGGTATCAATTGCCTTCTTCTTCTTCTTTTTTTTTTTTTCTTTTTTTCAAGTACAATCAATTAAACCACTTATACTTTTGGCAATATATATATATATATATATATATATATTTATTTATTTATTTATTTATTTATTTCTGATAAAATAAAAAAGGATATCTTGTCCCTCATTTTCATTTTTTTTTTCTTCCTTTTATTTTCATTTTTTATATTTTTTTTATGGTACAAGATTTGAATGTGATACACCCTTCTCGAATTGATCTAGGTCTCTATCTTGAGTCCTTTGGTTGCTCCAGCAGGGATAGGTTTTAAATAAGGATATCATGTTGGGAAGTTAGGAAAGTCATCCATCATAAGTTGCAAGAAAAATGATCCTTGCACAACAAAGTTGTGCACAACTCCTACACAATTACTTACATTGGTGGGTCATACATGAGTCCCACCAGTGTGAGTGGTCGTACAGGAGTTGACCCACATACAAGGGCTCCACTAATGTGAGTGATTGTGCAGGAGTTGTGCACAACTTTTATTGTGCACCAATCATTCCTCTAAGTGTAAACTCATGTGCCTATTATGTGATACAATGGGCCACACCAAATCTTCTTCTATCTGCATTTCCATAGCTACTCCTATCCCTTCTATTCCAATTGTCAGCGGGAAGGACCCACCTTCCCCTGTTTTGATAGACTAGTTTTTTTCTAGTTGGTTTACGTACTTACCAAAAAAAAAAATCTCCAAAATGCTGTCTTGTTTGATTCATAACCCTAAACTTTTCTATTATTATATTTTTTATGTGTTACTCAAGAGTAATACTAGAAATCACATTTTTATCTTACAACTTTTCCATTATACTGAACTGATAGTTTCAATAATTTGGATTGGTCATTGTTAAAATAAATAAATAAATCCAAAAGCTAATTGAGATTCCCACATCAATCAACATTGTAAAATAAAAATGTAGTTTCTAGTGTTTCTTGTCAATTAATCTTCAGACTAAACAATCACAAAAAGTGAACCCTTTATATATATGCTCAAGGTAAATTCAAAAGCTGCTTTCATGGTAAATTTTTTTGGGACTATGAATTATCCATTGGAGGTAGATGTATAGCATGGGAATTACAAAATATAGATGTCAATTATAGTCTAGCTGCCGAACTGAGCTTAACTCCTTTTGTTTAACAAGTTATGTTCTTTTTTCTTTTCTTTATTTTTTTTTTTAAAAAAAAATTTATATACAGGCCAAAACAATTAAAAATTAAAACGCCCTTAAAGGAAATTCCATATTGAATTGAAGCTTGGAGACCAGGGCACTTATGAAGCTTTAATTTGCCAAACTATTCATTTGAAACGGAGATCCATTTTATCATCTAAATTTGATTATATAGATTTAATGGTATATAACATTGAGGGTGTGAATTCAAATTCGTGTGTCGGTTACGGGTCATGTTGAAACATGGGTATAATATTACTATATACATCAACCATAACCTAACCTATTTAATTAAACGGGTCAGAACCTAAACCTAACTCGCTAATTTTGTGTTGAGGTTCGTATAAAAAATTGGTTACCTATTTAATTAAACGGGTCAAACCCCCGATCCTAATTTGCTAATTTTGTGTTGGATTCATGTCGGTTCATGATTCGTATGAAAAATTTCCAGCCTTAAATGTCGCATGTCGGGTTCAAATCATGTCAATGCATAAGTATAAGACTATATAGGTTAACTGTAACCCAACATATTTAATTAAATGAGTTAGACCCCTCAACTCTAACCCGCTAATTTCGTATTAGATTCACAAGTCATGTCAAAAATTGTCAACTCTATTACATCATTTAAAAAATTTAACCGTGCAATAAAATTGATCCAATACTGAAATAGAGAGGATTATATTCCCTTAGTTTTTGACGTTGGAAGAAAAATTCTTCAACTTTCTTACAATTTTTTTTTTTGACACAATCGTCCCTGCCGGGTTGGACTCGGGTCTGACCAAGCTTGGGCTGGTTCGGGTACAACTACAAGCCCTCCTCTTTTTGTTTTGTTCTGTTTTGTTTTGGCATTTTCCCTATGTTTTCTCTCATTAAAGCGTGCTCGTGCTCTCACTCGTTTCTGAGTGGTAAAGCAAAAAGAGTTACTGGTATGAAATCCATTATGGAATCCAACCTCCTAAGCAAAACTCAAAAACTGTAATGATGTTGTTTTAGAACATTGCAACTTCACTTTATTTCTATGTTTTTGTTGGATACTTGTCTAAACCCTAGTCTACATCTTAATCATAAGTATCATATATATTTTCTCCCCACTTTTTTTTTTCTTTCTCTTTTCTACTTTTCTTCCTCTAGCTTTCAAACCATATAATTACCATTGTTGCGTTTGGTCATTCCAATTGACATTGGAGGACAACCCATACATGATACACCCGTGGGTGCCCTGTTAAATGTTAATCATCACCCCTTTTTTTCTTTTGGTGGGTCGGTTTTGTACGTTTGCTCTCTTACCTACCTACGAGGGCTTAAAGCCTCAACTTCTAAAAGACTGAGAAGTATCAAAGAGTTCTTAGATTGATGAGAAGAAAATAATATGTATAAATGAAAACTACTTATATAGACTAATCTTGATAAATATAGTAGAAAATGGGATAAGCTTTGCTACACTTTTTATGATGGTGATGAGGTGATTCTTCCATTTTAATTCAATTATTTGAATTATACTTTCACTCAAAGAAACATAGGTTAATCATGATTGTAGAGTAGAAGTGAACTTAAATAAATACCCTGATGTTACTAATATGAAAAAGAGTGTACCATAAAGATATTACTCTTTTATTGATAAAGGCTCACAGTTTTAAGCTTTATGATTATATATCCTTGTAAGATTTTCATAGTCCCATCATGAAACCGATATGTAAATTATAAAGAGTAATGTTATTTAGTATATTGTTATACGACTGTCATACAATTTGATGATGTAAGAATAAAAATAAGTCATTGAATCAACACTTGTCTAAAAAAAAAATCGAAGATTGGTTTTCACTGCCATGTCATCCTAATTGTATAATAATCGTATAACAAATTACTAAATAGCTTTACTCTATAAAGAGTAAGAGTAATACAATATTCCACACCGTTATCCCCCAATACTGACATAACATTACTAATCCACCCTTTCATCAACTCATTATTAAAAGGAAAAAGAAAAAAAAATCAAAATGATAAATTGGCAATGCCACATTAGCATATTGAGATAGCAGTGTCCTAAATTAGAAGTTTGGTAGTACAAATGCCATGGGTGTCAGTGTCACCTGTCGATATAGTTTTTAACAAATTAAATTAAATGCTTATCTAATTAATATATTTATTATAGATATATTAAAAAGCTAATGGATATACACAAATATAAAAATAGAACGTAAACCAACAAACTAGTAGATCTATCAACATCCAAATTTGAAGGTCGAAACTTGAAGCAACAATTTCACTTTATTGTTATATGGAGGACATCCCCATGCGATTTTTAGGTAATATAGATTATTGTTAATCTGGATTTCGATTGTTTTTAATATAAAACAAAATTTCATGTTAATTTTGTACTCACTTTAGATTACGTTACGTTAATTGGGCTGAATGTCTATGGTTTCAGGCATGAGGCATCTGAAATCTCTATTGATTGGTTTGTGCTTGTGGTGGATCGGGTTCCATCCACTTGACAGGGCTCAAATTTGGGTAAAGCTATTCCAGCCCTGAGGTGAGTCGCTGCATCCAAAAATACAAATGATGCAGATAAGCAAAATAAGAAGCTTACAAGACATGAGAAGCAAATGATGTGGAAAAACTACTAATTAAGACCGAGGATCAGGATACCATATATCTCCTTCTATGTTTCAAATAGGTTTGGAGCACCACTGCCAATACGGTACCGCTTTGAACCTAGTAAAATAACTCGTATTGATTGACTAGAAAGCTATTCCTATCCTGCATCGGGTTCTTAGAATCTAACTGATTTCAATGTCACTGGACCCCCAAAAATTAAAAAAAAAAACAAAAAAATCTGTACGGTAATATGCCTCCAAAATTTGTAAATAGAACGAACAGCCCTCTTGCTCATATCTATTATAATACATTATTTGCTTCTCTTTGCAAACTCAAAACCAATTTCAGAGGTGTTTGTTAATAAACATGTTCTGGAATTGGCTTGAACACCCTCATCGTCAAGTTTTCGCTGCATCGAAAGAATATTTGATTTATCATATCCATATGAACAAATAAGGAAGTAAACAATCAGGGCAAAGAAACATAATCCCACCATAATATTTGTTGGGAAAATGTCAATTCTTCAGTCTGAGTGATCACGAAAACGGATAATTCTGTTGATGAAAGGCCTCTCGCGGCGGTAGCTGTTAATAGAAATGAAAAGATTATTGACAGAACTCACAACTCACGAGTCAAAACAAACAGGATTTGGGATAAGCAAACAAAACTAACATGGTCAAAGAGAAAAGGCTTCGATATAGTTAACACTCGCTAGTAATGATTTTTAAATGGATGGAGAGCACAAGAAGAAACTTACATGACAAAAGATGACACGCAGAAGCAAGCCAACCCAATAGAAAAATGAATTGCAAATGTTGGCCAGAAATTTTCACGATCCAAAAATATCTTCTCAGAAATGAGAGTAGTTACACTTGAAAACAACAGAACTGTCCATCCTGAAGGCAAGCAGCTGGAAAAGGAAAATGAAGAATCCTGTGGAAAGGAAGAAATTATTTCAAGGTCAAAATAACACCAAAACAAACAACAACACTTTATAAAAGCCATACCTGGAAATAACGCTTTATGAATACCAGAGAGTATAAAATCCTCAAAATCATATCTTTGCAACAGTCAAGAAACCACACATAATTTATTTTAATCTCAATTCTGGATGTAGAATCTGTTTCAATTATTAGAAAAATAAATTGTTGTTCACTGCAGAGCTCAAACAATTCAAAAAAGATTTCGGAACATTACCAAGACAACAGAAGAAAAAGGTACAAAGAAGAATGCCCACAACGAGAAAAGGATACTTATGGAATTTGCCAATATTAAGCCAACTGCACCAGCTGAACGAATCAGTAGAACATTCAGGACTATATAAATCAACGAAAAAACAAGCAACGAATCGTTTGAGCGTTTAAGTTGGTTCTCGGTTGCAACTGCGTGTAGAAATGCTTCAGACGTTCCTGATGAAAAACCAGAATAATCTAAATATAAATTTCTGGAAAAATTGTCTTAAAGCACAGCAGTAAGATATCTGGGTTACCTCTCATTGTCTACTAGGTAATCATAGAGGCTGAAGTTTTGACATTAAATGACGACTGCCAAGTACAGTTCATGGGCATTGACTAATTAGTCAAAGGGTTAAGACATCTGTACTATCCGTTTGTAAGAAAAGTACACTTTTGAGTTTTTAGTTTCTATTACATCGAAATTGGAGACTGGGTCTAGTACACACTTCATCTAAAATGCCAAACAATCCTAGGATTACATTCTGAAAAAAGTGTGGTATAAAAGTAATATGTGCAGCTAAAATTACAAACAAAAATAAAAAAATAAAAAAAATAAAAGAATGGGAAACCTGCTATTCCTAGCACAGCTCTTTTTTCCCATGTTTTAACAACCAAAACACACTAAGTGACCCAAAAAGGTGACCTATTCACTGGTTCATCGGTTCAACTGGATCGACCAATTTGATATCAAATAAATTTATTATGATTGAATAAATAAAAAAGATTATAATGATAATAGTATGATACAATTTTTACCGATTAACTTGATGCATGCATTAAATAATCCAAAAATACATTTTTGAGTATTTGAGGAAAATAATTAAGAAAAATGTGAATTTTCACATAATCCTTTCGTCCCACAAAAATGATGAGCTTTCCTTTTAGGACCATCCCAAAATAGATGAAAATTTCTTTATGAAAGCATTTACCAATTTTAATTCTCCATATTACCCTTAACTTCAAACCCATCGTTATTCAAATTTAAGCTCACATTTTTTCAAATTTGAATTCACCTTCTTGGCCCACCTAAAGTTATTTTAAAAGGAATGTTTCATTAGAAGGCATGTCTTTTGTCAGCTTCCTTTGTCGAGGAAGTATAAAAAATAGACCAATAAAATTGGACTGCTTCACTGGTACATTGACCAATTCAATCCCATTCAATCAATGAACTGATCAGTTTAAACAGCACAGTCCAGTTCAAGAATGGATTACGGGGTGAACAAACTGAAAATAAGATCAGTTCACGATTCACCTGCTGAACCAATCAGTCCTGTCCAGCCTTTAAAACACTACTTATTTAACTACTGTCAAGTAAAATTGGATAACTAGGACTTGGGATCGGTTCTGGCAAATTTCCAGCCAAGAGAAGCATTTTACTAGTTATTTTTGACAAGCAGATGCCAAGAAAATCTAAAATGAGGAAAAGTTAAACAAATATTCATGTATGAAGGCCATGAAAAATGATCAGAATGACAAAAAGCTACTCACCATTCATAGCCAAGAAGATTATATAAAGGCAATAATACTGGAGGGCTGTTGATGCTTCTCCATCACTCCATTTCCGACCATACAACAATCTGATGAGAGAATAAGAGTAACTTGGTCCAAATGCCATAAATACAAGTCCTACATGATTCACAGCTGCAAATTCAGACCAAGTGGGGAAAAAAGTTCACAAAGAAAAATGAAACAAATGATACCATCCCAGAGTTTGTAAAAATAAAATTAAATCACTATATACAGTCATCAACTTGTACCAACTACATATGTATATTGAAGTCTGAAATTTTGCATAGAATGGATATGTGCTCAAAGGGAGTACAGAATTGTTAAAACAAAATTTATCAAAGCCCTTTGGAAACTCAAAGATGAAGGGAGGCATCTATACTGCTGATATAACCTACTAAACCTAACCCCAAGCTTTTGGTTCCTCCATGGTGACCTCCTGACACTCAAGCTACAGCTACTGATTGCTTCATGCTGCATGGCCAGACAGTCTTAGCAGACTCTAATTCACCTCAGGCTTCTCACAAATGCATTCATTTCTAATTTTGTCGTCATTTCTTTACAAGGTAGTAAACCAGCCAAGTATGGACTACCCTCAAACAGAACACAGGCCAAGTGAATGTTATGACTGTTAATTTTGAACTCACAAACTCTAAACGTTAAATAATATAATTTAACCCAGATATTGCATGAGTGTTTTTACCCAGTGTAGACATCAAGCTGAACTCCTATTTTCATTTTCCTCATTATATGTGTCAAGTCAATACCACCAACAGTTGCAGTTGCAACTCCTTACTGCAATTCAAGAACCAGTTTACTCTCTCTAACTACGGAAACTAGATCTGGAAATCCATGCTAGTTTAATCCCTTTTCTGTTGGTAGCTGTATTGTGCAAGGGATTTCTGTTAACGTTGAGAGGAAATTTTTGTTGGTCAGGCAGGGAGTGCTAAGAGTGTAACATTTGGGCTGTGGCACATGCCCTAAACCCTAACCCTATCCCCTCAATCTCCATTCACTAAGTATAACATATGAGATGTGCCAGGGCAAGATGCTTGTTGGCAGAACTCAACAAAATGAACAGGCGACTCAGATAATCAATTATGCAATTGGCTGGCCTAAGACCAATGCCTCTAGACACCACTACAAAGCAGAGTAGACTTGCACATTAATGAAGGGAGGCTGGGGATCTCAGAACTTTCTTGTGCAGGCTAAGCTCTCTTTAAACAATCAGATTTCCGCATAAAGAAAGAAAATATTTTTGACTTTTTGGAAGCTAAAATTACAGAATTTTGTTAATCAAACGTCAAACTCCTCCACAAAAAAACTCAATTTGTAACATCATTAAGTGGGGGGGGAGTAAAATAAACAATTCTACCAGAAATGACAGCATATTTGGTATGAGTATCCAGAAAACATGTCACAAAGGAAAAGACATAAATGGGCAAGGTCTTTTAAGCAACAATTCTGGGAACTCAATGCAACCCAAAACACCACAGTTGCAACTGATATGGAAGTACTAAATACAATTTCCACCCCCCCCCCCCCCCCCCCCCAACCAACACAGAGAGAGAGAGAGAGAGAGAGAGAGAGTTGAAGAGTTGAGAGGTAAAAAAAAAAGTTTAATTTCTATGAACAAAAATGCTATGATATGGAATCAAACCAAAAAAGGTTTTAGTTGGGGAGGGGGTTGTCGCATGTTATATATGCTTATTAGAAATAATCTGATTTGCCTAATAGTCCAGCCAAACTAAGAGGTTTCAATAATTGCACTAATATGGCATCTTTAGCACAAAGAGGGGAAAACTAAGAGGGGATAAGTCTACCTACATGTATGAATAAGCAAATTTATCTCTGCAAAACATAATGTCCTCTTCTCATTCCTAATAACATCACATATTTCCTATGACCGCTTCAATGATACCTCCCAGGAACAAAAAGGAAAGTTGTCAATAATAGATTGATTCAAAAGTGGTGAGTATCAAAACATACCAATTAACATAACTAACTTCAGGGCCTCTGCAAGGCGATTTCCCAATTTCCTACTTCTATCTGGATATTGTCCTGTCAGTATATAAATAAAATTAATACAGAAGTACTTGTCTACATCTCAAGAGAAATTAAACATGCATAATTTATAGAGATATACCAAAGCAGCACTCTTTATCAAATGGAGTGTTAAATAACTAGTTATTCCAAAAATTTAAGTTCATAGGAAAATGGTTGAATTTGATCATTTAATTAATATTCCAACACTCTTCTTTACGTGTATGCTCAAACTCCCTTTCAATAAGCAAAGGGCAACACGCAAAATATTTAACATAAATGCAAGGTATATTAAAGAGTTAGAGTTCGAACTCAGAACTTTTCTTCTGATACCATATTAAATCATTAATTACCTCAAAAACTTAAGTTGATAGGAAATGATGAATTTAATTATTTAATTAATATTCTAATATGGAGAAAGAAATATAAACCTCGAAACCAAGAAAATGATAAACCACGAGGAAAATGAGATATGTGCTGGATTTCTGTGTCCAAGAAAAGGAAACAAAGGAGAGATGAAAACCTGACGCGGACCTTGCAAAGGTAGCATATGAACTTTCTTCAAAAGGAAGAAACACTAGCCTCACCACTAAGCTTCCTGGAACATATTAAAAAGTTCACAGATTAAGCATGCTCAGAAAGTCAAAACAGGAAAACATTAAAATCCATTACATTTTTTTGAGTTAACATAGAGCAGATCATAATAAAATCCATCTTTGTTCAATAAACACTCCAGTTGTCATCATAGGGTAATTAACTCTACTCCAAAAGATATCTGGACCATATACTTACCTAGTTTGTCTACAAGCCCATACACAGCTTGGTTATATGGTGTATCCAACCACACAAGGACCACCTTTTCTCCTTCCTGAAGGATCAACTTCCGAAAGGATTGAAGGGTGAACAGAAAACACATCTTTGACAGCTGACTATCATAATCCTTCAAAGTTCCTGCTCTGTAAGAGTACTCTGTTATTTAGTAATGCACTAATGATTATGAAAACAAGAACAAGAAGACAGGTAATAATTGATAAGGATTTCCCTGGGGTTGGGCAACCTGATCCAGCACAAAGGCAATTTCTCTTAGAACAATAGTTTAGCCATGTCATTACATATTGGTGGTAAAGAAAAAAACAGATATGTTTCATACTTTGTAACATCACCATATTACTTCATAATCATACTGTTCTCATATTGAGAATTATTCTCACCACTGGCGTTTTAACTGAAAAGATTCAGTTGCAGCCTATTTGTAGCGAATAGGAGCAGGAAAATATATATACTGTCTTGTTTTCCTTTGAGAAGAAAATACGGGTGTGCAACCTCGTTTGGAAGATATAATGGTCAGCTGGGGCCTTACAAAAAAGGCATATGGCAGCAAACTACTGTAGATCACACCTAAGCTACCATATTATTTCTGCTAGGCCTCCCTAATATCTCTGTACACATAATAGGACAAATAACTCAAATGTGAAAGATTTGACACGACGCGGTCTACAAATTTGAAGCAGATTCCTCTCAGCAATACAGACATACATTTTTGTGAGCGCACATACTAAAATGAAAGTTTCAGTAACAAATTTGTAAACCATTGCCAAGCTGTCAATGCATACCATTCACTTTCAACATAAAGGGAATGTTAAAACTATCTAGCCCATAGGTAAGGATAGGACCCACAAGATGCTGCCTAATATTTTTTTCAGAGAAAATTGGAAGTCAGTTAGCCCGTTGCAGAAGACTAAATAAGATTCACACAGAAAAGGTGACTAGGATTGACACATTCAAAAGATCTAATAAGTTCTATTTGAGAGAAGATAGCTGAAGGACAAGCTTTTTCTCTTCTTTTCTCTCTCTGGTGCAACAATCATAGCATAGTCATCATTGAAGAGAAAATGATGCACAACATAAAATATTCTTATACCTAAAGGGGAAAAGATCAGAACTTCTAAATGCACGAAAAAGAAGATAATAGCCCCAATAGCCGAGGAACAAGCAAGCTCCATATGCAGCTTGTGACAACGCAAATACGAACACTTTCTCCTGCAAATTACTAATAATTAGAAGCTTTGGGGAGAAATTTGGCAACAGACCCACAAAAGAAAACAAACACGTGCTATAAAATAATGCCCATGATTTTTTTAAAAGGTTTCTCAGGTGATGAGGTAGATAAGTAGAGGAGATGATACATATCAAATATTTCAAACCAACACAAATAATATTCAACTGAAAAAATCACCACCTACAATGAGCAGCCCTGCATTTTGTGCATCACATTCAAGGACCAAAACATTTTTTTGGGGTTTCGTTTTTGGTAACCCCGAAACAGAATCTTATGAAAAGCAACAGAAGCACTAGAGTACACCAAACCATACGACTTTCATTCCACCCAAACCTCCTTCTCTAACAGTCAACAGCAGAATAAAAATCATCACAATTGTTTTCATTTTCTTGTTTGATCAAACATATCCTCCACATTTTATCAGTTTATTTGATGGACTCGGCAATAAATTTAGAACTTGCGACGAAATCCATACTATGTATTGAAACATCAGCTCAAAACAATGCTGAGATTCCCCTTGGTAAATAAGGACAATTTTTAAGACTGAAGTTCATTCATCAATTAACAATGGCTTTGGAAGGCTTAAATGTCCTGTGACAACAACACATAGGCTTCTGTCAAGCTAATTAGACCCCAAAGTTGAAAAGATTCTAAATTTCCAAGGCTCAATGGTCTCCCTTTGTGCATCTTTTAATTTCATCATCATCTAACTCTCATTTTTGTCATGCTTAACAATACAGCAGAAATCATTTCCACAGATAGTTAATCCTTCTATTTAACTTAAATCATCTACTATTTATAAAAGAAAGCAGTTAACAATTATGAACATTTTATAGTGAAATACTCACTATTTCTTGATAGAATACATTTGATTATAACCATTTCTGATGGAAAAAAGATAGAAAAAAAAAGCATGATATTGATACTAGCATGAATGGTCGCAACAAAAGCTCACTTTAGATACATTCATAGAGACGCCCCATAGCAACTCTACTTTTAATTAAAACCACTATGATGGGAAAACCGCTTGCAAGAATGCCAAACAAAGCACCATAATGTTTCCAGCACAGAAAGTAAATGTCAGAAATTTACACTCATAATGTCTTAGAAAAAGTGTTAGCCTAAAGAAATTATGGGTGATTTGAGTTTCTCTCCAAAATTCACCTTCCTAGACGTCCTTATCCTGTGTTCTAACAACTAGTTTCTCTAACAAGTGACAACTAATAGTGAAAAGCTGGTTCCATGTAATAAAGTGCAGTTTGGGCAAGCATTTTATTCCGGTCCTAGTTGTAGCATGAAATATACAGAAGTCCACAGCCATCACTGACCAGGAATCCCTGCACTACAATCTTCTAAAAACAACAGAAAGATTTCCTCACACATAAACAAGTGCATGCCCCTGACAGGTGGCAAACTAAACTGAACTCTTTGAGCCAACATTATCAAATTCCAGACTAGCTCTATGAGCATACTAGATTGGCTCCTCTCCATTGCACAAGGAGTAACATTGACCATTAAAATTGTGCCAACAAAGCAGACAAATATCCAAAAACCAATAAAATCACTCCATGTGTGATAGGGGCTTGCCATTTAGGGGTCCTACATGGTAACTTAGTAATTTATAATTTAATGAGTACTTATTGAACCTCTTTGCATTTGTTTCTTCACTAGAGTTTTCTTTTTTCTACTACCACTACAACTAGAGTTTCTTCACTGGCATTATTATTTTTCCTTTTTCCCATGCATCACTCAATTTAACACAACCAACAAAAAAAAAAAAAAAAACCAATAAATTTGTGCCATGTAAGCATGATAATTCCAATAACCAATAAATTATGCAAACATCAAGGGAACCGCTCAAGAACCAAGACATATCATAAAAGGGAAGAGAAATATATCAGGATCTGGTGATCTGACTAAGCAAATTCACAACATATAAATATCAAGATTGACAGCATAGTCCGATTTCAACCTTACCGTGTCAATTTGATTGACAATCAGGATATACATTGTTAAGCAACGCGCAAGCGTAGCTGCAGTTTCAACCACCAACCGCAATTTAAGCAGAAGCAAGTTCTGAGAAAGGATATACAATGGCTCTGCCAATAGCTCTAATACACAAGCACAACCTGCCATATGATATTTACTGGTCTCATGGATCAAGTTTACAATAATATAACAAAAGAAATATAATATTGATTCAGTTCTAACTCAGTCTGCCTAAGATCCCCTAGACCTAGTACCTCAAGTAATATTTTTTTATACATGTGATATCAGGCTCATGAATGCATTTGTCACCAGTATTTGCCAAAAATTCTACACTATCTAATAGTTGCTGCAAATAAAAATTTGGCATCCTCAGACAAAAGAAACAGTCAACGTCTAAAGTCAATAAAGCAGCAAACTCATATCATCCAAGCTAATATTCAAAGGCGCCATGATAAAAAAGCCACCAGCACAAACTACCTTCATAGGACTTGCATCATATATTCTATAACTCCTGTACTTTCTATGGTGATTCTCTTAAATTTTGTGAACTTGATTGATATTAGTTCTGCATCTAAAGGTATGCAAACAACAGCATTGATTGTTGAGGAAACAATCGAAAAAAGATAGACTTGTGAATCAGGATTAAAGAACTCTTCTATAAGCTGAAATTTGTAAGCCTCACAGAAAGAGGATCTACAGCAAAACATGGAATTGGAAAAAATGAAAGTAGACACAGAACTTTACCATTAATCAAAATAGCCTGCGCGTATGGATTAGAATAACTTAATTCTTGCCACCAAAAGACAAAAAGTGATGCCGCTACTGTTATAAATACTCCAAGTGGGAGAGTCAACCAAGCAACTCTCATTAGCTTCACTGTGTTTTCTTCCACTGAAGCGCCATCGCTGCAGCATAAGACATAAGTTTTATAAGAGTTAGATTTATTCTTTGAGTATCATGCACCAAAAGCCCTCACTTAGACTACAAAAAAGAGATAAGTACATCAACCATCAAACATAAACCTCAAATTTTTGTCCTTACTTCAAACTGTTTATATTCAAAATGTGCCATATTTAACCTCATAAAAGGATAGCGCATTAATACGAATCAATACAGAAATTGATCACATCACAAAATTGTCATGCAATACATAACTCAAGCAGCACAACAGCTGTTTCACTTACATCCAACTAGGGGGTGTCAATACCTACAGACATGACTCAAACACAACCCAAAGTTAGAGGGTTTGGGTTTTCCCTTAATTCTGAAGTAGTCAAGATCAGGTTGTTTTATAACTTCATTATTAGACAGGTTATAATTGGGTTGACCAGCCTAATCCATAGTAAACTCGCAATTATGATTTATTATCACATTTATAATGACACATGCTCGTTCTGAACCAATTTCACAAACTATTTTTACATTACATAATTGCTTTTACAACAAAATTTTAAATAGAAATAACTAAAAGTAAAGGTTATACTTGTAAATTGAAAGGGAAAGCAGTTAATTAATGGTTACAATTCCAAATAAAATGTCTATTGTTAATGAATTTCATCTTTTAATAAAAGAAAAATAAGTGAATATGTATTCATAGGTAGACTGCATCTACATGAACTTGACCTGTTTATTAAATAAGTCAAGCAGGCCATGTCATGGGGAAATTTGCCGAAGTTAAACAGGTCATGGTCAGGTTGACACATACAAAAGAGTACCTGTTTCTCGACAGCACACATCTATAACCTGTCCAAAGGAACTGCTTACTCCATCATTAAATTGCATTTTGCAATAACTTCACAATTATTAACTCTTCCTTCATCTCATAAAACATCTACTAGACTAAAGCAAACAAGAGTTACCACCAAATACAGCATTTTAGTTAACTTAAAATAGTCTGGTCAAATCTAGAATAAAAGTTTTAGGAACCAACAACTGCCTCACTCTAAATCCCAACTAAAACCCAAATAAATTAACTTATGAACCCAATTTAAGCAAAATATTTGATCAACACATGAACAAACTAGACACATCGGGCTCCAAGGTGACATACCGGGAGAAAAAAAAAAGCATAAAAACTGCGTTAAAAAAATACTATTTGGGAGCACCTTTTGATGTCTGCCCGCAAGCATGCTCGCCGGAATCCCTCCCGACTGAGAAACAAGACACAGGTTACAAAAAGATGGAATTGTACCGCATAAAGCTGCATCAGAGAAAGGAAATTCATAAAAAAGAACAGTTCTATAACAACGTTTCAGAAAGCAGTTGAAAATCCAAAAAAACGCAGAAGATGGGGAGAAAGTCTTTGACATTCCATAGAAGGAACCTTGAAAAGTTATGACAAGTAAGCATCCAAGAAACCCAATAATAAGTTTTTAACAACCTAAAACAAAGGCCGTGAAGGGTGAAAATAATTTAGGCAATTCATAACTAGTTCATCTAATCTAGAACATGTTCATAGACAAACTAAATGATCCTTACTTATGAGAATTTTCTATCTTATGGCATAACTAAAACAAGTTAACGAAATTTTTGTACATGCACAAAAGCTGAAATGTAACACCCACATTGGTGCATGATTGGAAGAGTAGTACATATTGAGGCATAGAAACGCTTTGGTACCCATTTAAGAAAGTTAGGGTTCGAGAATGAAGATCCGAATAGGAAATTCTCGGATTAGGAAACTGGTCCTAGGAAGAGAGGTTCCGGATAATGAAGTTATTACCAAACTACGGAGGTTTAGTTTAAGAAGTGAAACGGAAGGTTCAGATAAAGTTCAACTCAATTAGGGTTTTGGATCGAACTTATAACAGTTGTTTGAAAGAGTTGGATTTTGAATGGGAGTTTGATGGAATCTTGGAGAATGATTTACAGGACTTAAATTGATTTAAAGTGAGAATAATAGCAAAATATTTTTGAAGACCCTTTAACTAATTAATGGTTTCCTTGTCAAAGTAGGATTCCTAACGAGTAAAGGAGAGAGAGAAAACTACATCTATTCAGTATTTCAATCATAACTTTCTCCTCAAATCTCCGATTTAAGTGATTTTTGATACATTAGAAAGCTAACTTCAAGGCCTAAAAATTAGTGTCTCACAAGTTTTTGAGATTGGGATGTTTCGGTGGTCAACCAAGGCTGCAAGTTGGACGAGAGGAGTCCTAGGAGGCCAAGGAGGGGGCCACCTAAGTTGAGGAGGGTTTGAGGACTCTTAAGAAGAAGAGAAAAAAAACCCTAAAGCCTCTCTATTTATACATATTTTACACTCTAAAAACCAGACCTAGCATTCAAATCCACTCCCCCCCCCCCCCCCCCAAGGTTGGCCACCTATAGAGAGTGACACAAAGGAGAGGTTTTTCTTGAGAGAGAAAGAAAACCCTTTGCTGCCCCTTCTTTCCTTCAGCAAGATCACAAATTTCTTTGAATTAGCAAAGAGAAATCGAAGAAAAATCATTTGCAAGGCTCATTTCACGTTCTTTTCAAAAGTGAAAGGTAAGATCTAAACTGGATGTATTTCGCGTTCTTTTTTTTCATTTTTTCTTGTGAAAAGTTTATTGCTTTTAGGGTTTAGATGTTTTTTTATTTGATAATTAATGCAATTCATTAATAAGCGTATAGGAGTGCAACTCTAGTACACATAATGTATTTTTTTTTAATAAGTAATCTAGATATCATTAAAATCGTAAGGCGCTCCCAGGTACATGAAAGTCGTGAAGTTTTAATTTAGTTTTGAAGGCATGAAAGTCGTGATTGCATTGTCGCTAGAAAACAGATATGAAGACAGCAACGGTTGAATGAACAAACATGTTGATCAGAAGCTAAATTATAGCTTATTTTTAGATCTTAGTGAGTCTAGTTTCATATAGTGCAACTTTCATGACCAGATTCCTTATATTTTGAAACTGGTGACCAAAAAACTGGGCAGAGGTCACTGAGTTCGCATTCTGCAGAATTTAGACCTCTGAAGATTGATATGGCTGGACCCCTTATCGGTCTGATATGAGGATGAACCACCTATGCTTTTGTTTCTCTGGAAGTCTAGTTTCATACGGTACAAGATTTAAAACAAGACGCTGGGTAGATTAAAAGTTTTTTTTTGATAGGTAATAAGTAGGTCTTATTAAAAGCGTAAGGCGCCCCTCAATACACCGGCAGTATACAAGAGAACGCACCTAGCTAGAAAGAGAAAAACGAACAAGAAATTCATCAAAGGTAAACGACAACGGTGACACAAAAGCCACCGTCCAAAGATACAAAGTATGAAAAAAAGAAGCTAAAATTTCCTCCAATGATCTCTCCAAGTCCTCAAAACACCTATCATTTCTTTCCTTCCAAACACACCAGAGAATGCATGTTGGCACCATCTTCCAGATAACAGCACTCCTTTGCCTCCCAGCCGTCCACCAACACTCAAACAAGTCAAGGACTCTTAGAGGCATAACCCAAGACAGCCCAAAACGAGAAAAAATAGCACTCCACATAGCGTATGCAACATCGCAGTGAAGGAGAAGGTGATCCACTGATTCCCCGCTTCTCTTACACATGCAACATCTATCCACCACAATGATATGCCTCTTCCTGAGGTTATCCCCCGTTAGGATCTTGCCTAGAGCCGCAGACCAAGCGAAAAAAGCCGCCCGCGGAGGAGCCTGAGTCTGCCATACACTCTTCCACGGAAAGTGACTTCTCACATCGCAAGTCAGAGAGCTAAAGAAAGACCCTACCTTGAACAAACCTTTTTTGGAAGGGGTCCACCACAATTTGTCTTCACTGCCTCTATTAAGACTGACCGAGTGCAATACCTGGAAAAACGCAGCAAAGGTATCCACTTCCCAATCATGCGCTTCTCTAAAAAAGCACACTCTCCACTGATTGAAGCCCCCCACAGGCTCCACATTATCCGCAACTGAAGCATCCTTCGCACGAGCAATTCCAAATAACACAGGAAAAGCTTCCTTAAGAGTTGAGTTCCCACACCACAAATCATGCCAAAATTTTGTTCTAGCCCCACCTCCCACCTCAAATCTAGAGAATCCTACAAAATTCTCCCACCCTTTCCTGATGTTCTTCCATAACCCCACCCCAAAAGTACATGTAGGCTCTAGGGAGCACCAACCTCCCCATAGACTTCCAAACTTGGAATCCACCGCTATTCTCCACCAAGCATCCCTCTCAATCCCATAACGCCACAGCCATTTGCCTAATAGAGCCTTGTTAAACACCACCAGATTTCTAATACCCAACCCGCCTTCTGAAACTGGAGTGCACACTTTAGACCATTTCACCAAATGATACTTGAACTCATCACCAATTCCTCCCCAAAGGAAGTCTCGTTGTAGCTTCTCAATACGAGCACCTACACTTGCCGGGATAGGAAAAAGAGACAAAAAATACGTGGGCAAGTTGGAAAGAGTACTCTTGATTAGGGTAACTCTACCTCCCTTGGAAAGGTATAACCTTTTCCAGCTGGCCAACCGACGTTCAACCTTCTCAATAACACCATCCCAGATATGAATAGATTTGTAGGAAGCCCCCAACGGAAGGCCTAGATACTTCACCGGTAGATTAGCAACCCCACACCCTAGAATATCGGCAAGACCTTCCACTTGAACTACGTCTCCCACAGGGATTAAAGCTGACTTGGCCAAATTAACCTTCAAGCCCGAAGCAGCTTCAAATAGAAGAAAGAGGCTTCTAAGATAACGCAACTGAGCATGGCGAGCATTGCAAAAAATCAAAGTATCATCTGCAAATAACAAGTGTGAGAATGAAACATTACCCACACTAAATCCTTCGAGTAAGCCCCCCCCTACCGCAGCTGAAATCATTCGACTCAATGCCTCCATCACAAAAACAAATAACAAGGGTGAGAGAGGATCCCCTTGTCTCAATCCACGTGAACTGCTGAAAAATCCATTGGGAGAGCCATTAACCATCACTGAAAATCTCACAGAGGATATACAATGTTTTATCCAAGAGCACCATTTTTCTCCAAATCCACATCTCCTCAATACAAACAAGAGAAAATCCCAATTGACATGATCATAAGCTTTTTCCAAATCCATTTTGCACATGACTCCAGGCTCTCCAGATCTTAATCTACTATCCAGACATTCATTAGCAATAAGTATTGGGTCCAAAATTTGTCTCCCCTTTACAAAGGCGCTTTGAGATTTAGAAATAACCTTTTCCAGAACCGTCAGGGAATAGGTCAGTAAGTCGGTTGACAGTGAGTCCGTTAGGTTGAATTGACTATTTAGGACTCATCAAACCTCAGATTCACTTGATTCATGATTCATTAGAAAGAAAAGACAAAGAGCTAAAATTCTAGATATAGATCATAGGAAAAGTTCTTATTGATTGATCACCGTGACTGTACAAATTTCAGACTCAGTTACTAGAAATCCAGCACATTGATCACGACTTTGAGCAGTGATTACAAATGGGCCAGTGGAGTTTTTAGCTCAAAGCAGAGCCTGTAGAAGGGTCTATGTGTGTTCTGTTAACCCTAAAAAATTCAGGTCAGTAGCCATTCCAAAGGAGATACAGCAGAGAGTTAAAGGGCAAACTGTTCAGAACTAGGTTAAGTGAGATAGGTCTCGAATGTTCAATTACGTGGTGAAGTAGTGTTGTTATTTTATTCAGGCTTTTAAGAAACGTGTAATTGGGTGATCAATGAGTATATTGAGCACTTTGAGGAGCTGAGGTAAGTATATATGTTTAAGCCCTTCTTAAATTGCAAACACCCAGGGATTTTCTCAAAACATAGTTTCTTTTCAAAAAATTAAAAGGTCGGGATATTTAGAGTTCAATGTTTATATGCTTTCTATTTATGAACCGTTCCAACTATGATTATGATGAATGTTATTTTTTCAATGATTATTTGATGGTGTTAATTCAACAATGTTTTTACATGCAAAGGTTAGTAAATAAGACTAGACTACTTTAATTAACAGTTAATTATTCTGCTATTGATTGATAAACATCCTGTTATTCGCTGTTGGTTTATTTAACTTAAGAAGTGAACTATGTTTTAGAAATTAAGGATATTCTTCAAATGGTAGAATTTTATTACAAAGTTTTCAAAGTACATGCACCCTAGAAATAGAGAGCTAAGACAACGAGAGAAATAGTGTAAGTACTTGGACCAAGACATTTCAGAGGAGAAATATAATTTTTTTAAAGATTTAACGGCCTCAGAAAAATCAGAGATAGCATGGTACTGGAACTTAGAGGATGGATTGCAACCATTTCACGTGGTCTATATCCTGGATGTTTCTATTTTTAGTGCACCCAAAGTTAATTAGATAAAATCATCCCATAGAACTCCTGCGGCCACGGGTTAAGTCAAGATCCTTAGGGATCGCACAACCCGGGCATAACAGTATGTTAGGCCATCAAAGCAAGTGGAAAGAGAAATCAGAATTTTTCCTATGTGGCCATAAGAAAGAAAAATGTTTTAAGAAAAAGATGACGCTAAATTCTACAAATGATATTTTTTATGAAACTTTTATCTCATGTGATTTATTTTTATTATTTATATTTTTTATGAGTTATCTCATGTAATTTTATGAAGCAAATGTGTTTGACAAAGTGAAAAAGAAATTGAAACGGTCTATTGAAATTGCTTAATTGTTTTTACTTATTCAGTATTCAACTCACTTTTGTTTCTTTCTTTCTTTTTTTTCACCCAAACAGATAGTGTTGAGGACACTAGTGAAAAGCCAGAATGACTAGAAGAATAGAGTTGAAGCAGAGTCAAAGATAGTAATGGAGAATAAGTGTTGCTGTTAGTACATTAGATATTTTAGAAACGTAGTAGTTAATGAAGTATATTTAGTTTTCAGAACAAAGGGTTGTAATGAGATTGATACGTTATGATGTAGTTGGTTTTATAATTCAATGGAAATTAGTTACTTTAGTAAGTTGTCTTAATTCTTTGAGCCGCTGAATGCATGAGTTCACTATCTCAGTTTGGTATAGAAGGGGATGTGACATGAAAGGCAGAGAGAGACAGAGAACACTAAGGTGCATCAATCAAACAATAAATCAAGTTTCCTTTATATTATAATGATTGAACAGGATTTCCAACTCACATGGAAAAGCTTCGGATGTGTCAAATAATGTTAGGAAAAAATGGTGCTTAGTGGCTTCAAAACGCTGCTTAAAATTATATCAATTTTCTGCTGCTTTTCAAGTGCTCTGAACCCAAAAATAGAACCCTTAGGCTTTTTTTGTTTCAGCTCAGCTACGCCATACATATACCACAAGTTCTGGAAGAAGTTTCAACAATTTGCACCAGAAAAACAATACTTTGGTATCTAGATTACAGCCAAAGCCTAGAATGGATTCCAAGAAACAGTAAAGTAATTACAAGCTTCAAAAAAAAAAAATACTAATAACTAATTCATCAAAAAACTGAAAGATGGTGGATATTGTTACCGCGTAGTCCTCTTCTGTAAGATGCCTCACGATCCATGAGTTGAATACAAATGGGATTCCCCTTGACAAGAACTGCGTAGCTAATCCGAAACAGAAATGAAAATAATAATAAAAACGACAATGAGAACATCTAAATAGGATAAAATAAAATCAAAACCACAAGTCAAATTATTCAGAACATGAGCCTCTCTTACCGAGAAAACGTGCGGAAAGAGAAAAAGAAAATCAAAATATTGAATTCTAGAGTTAGTCATTACTTTAGAGACGAGAAAACAAACTACGCCGCGACTCAACCGAGTTTACCTAATGACAGACATTTTATTCTCGCTTTCTACTTTCGTCTTTTTCTTTTTTCTTTTCTTTTTCTCAGCAACCAAACAGGACAAATTCAATTCTAGTGGGCAAATTGTTCACTATCCGGGAAAAAAAAAAAAAAAAGTCTCAAATATTTCCTACGAATTGAAAAAGAAAACAATTAGAGAAAAAAATGAAACTCAAAAACTTTCGCTTCTTTTCTTTTCTTTTTTTCCTCTGCTTTCTGAGCAACCAAACAGAAGGTGAAGAAAGTTGAGCAAATTAAAAATTTCGCATGAGATTTATAGAGAACTAACCGAGTAAGTATTTGAAAGTGCGAGAGAAATCGGTAGGGTCTTTGCCTCTCAACATTTGGGGATCAACCGTTGACATCTTCAAATGAATCTGCTTCTTTGATTAGTTAGCCCCCAAAAATCATAAAATTCCATCCATAAATATGACACTATAATAGCCGGGTCGGATCGGATGAATGAAGCTACTGAACTAACTTTTCTCAACGATATGCCGCCTTTTCTAAATAAGCATACTCTTGGTACTAATTGCCGATTGGAGTTATAGAGTTATATGTTTCGCAACGATATCTGCCGCCTTTTATATTTATGTTCCTCTCGTTATTTGATATAAAATAATTTAAAAATTAGACAACAAATGAATGGATGAAAATTTAGGGCATGTTTGGGTAAAAGTTGTTTTTTTTTTAATTATATTTTATTATTTTTCAAAAACCTATTTGAATTATTTTTTAGAATTTAAATTCTATTCAACTTTTTTTTTTTTAATTTTGTCTCAAATTTTTTAAATCCAAACATAATTTTAAAAAACAAGTTCTCTAAATATTCACAATTTTGAATATAATACAAAATAATTGCACACGCTAATAAACCCTAAAAAATTACCTAATCAAACAACTTGAAAGTGATAGATACTTTATTACTTCCCATTCGGTAATGGGAATAATAGACTTATGAGAAACTGGTATACCTTTTTCAAGAATGACAAAAATTTTATTGCAAAAAAATTAGAGAAGTACATATTTTTTAAATAATTTTTAAAAAACATATGTCACTTATAAAAGCTGTAGAAATTTTCTACAACCGAATGGTAAGAAATTTATGTTCTTTTAAGAATGCATTTTTTTCCTTTTTTTTATTATTATTTTTTATAAGAAGAGTATAATTGTATTATTAATACGAAGGTCTTGAATTTAAAATGATCCATGAACTTACGTCTTAAATATGTAAAATAAAAAATTGAGATCTAAAGATCAAAATCAGATAAAGCGGGAGGAATTCCATCATATATTATTTTTTTCATAATTTAAAATCAATTTGTTGTTTGAAAGTGTTTTATTTACAAAATAATAATAATAATAATAATCCTTTTAACATTCTCACATCAATTAATATAAAAGTACACTTATCAAGACATGTGCAACATACAGATGAATGATATTGTATCATTTTGCAAGAGAATTCTATATATAACTCTAAACTCTTATTTGTATAGCTAAATCAATGAAGTTTATAAGCAAAAAAATTGATAGTAGGCTAGTAGCCAATAGCTAGCCATCCTATTATTGTGTATCAAATATTTGATCAAGCTCTAAAAACTGTAAAGAGAAACTTAGTGAAGCGTTTATGATCAAAAGAAAGAATATGTAGCATAATTGAATATATATATATATATATATATATTTCTAGCATAATTGTAAAGTACAGCAGCTTAAAAAAATAAATAAAATAGCACAGCAAAATGTGTTTCCGGGCCGGAGGCTGTTTGAAATGGTGTAACATATTACTGTTACGCAAAGCGCGCTCTGGCCTTTGCTCGTTTCTCGCTTCCATTTCATATATCTATGACTGTGTATCTCTCTCACAGAGTTTCAAGGCCAAACCAGCAGGCTTTGGCTCTGCAAATTTTACAGTTTTGGAGATGACAGCGAGGCTGACCGTACGTACTTAACCACCATGGGTTCCACTGGTAAAGCCCTTCCGCCTGATACCGGTATCTCTCTCTCTCTCTCTCTCTCTCTCTCTCTCTCTCTCTCTCTCTCTCTCACACACACACACACACACACACACAGAGATTCAATGATGATCCATTAGGCTTAAAGCTTTCGTCTTGCATGTTTCAGACATCTGGGTTTCTTAATTCTCCTTCTTTTTCTTTTGCATTTTTCACGTTTCAAACACCGATCTCCAATTTGTTAACCGATAAAGAAAAGGAAAAGGAAAGGGAAAGGTCCAGGTGTTGAACACTTTGTATTTCCATCGTTTGAATTGTACGATGATATTACGATGCTAATTGCTAATTGTCCCACATATGCAATCTTAACCAAAAGTGTAAGTAAATTTTTGGACATCCTCCATTTGCAAGCCAGTTTTGAGATTCAATATGGAATCGAATGGGGTGCGGCCGCTAGAATATTAATCAAATGATTAAATTTATAATTTTTTTTATGCATGCTTAAGGCTTTGGAATAACTAATGATTTAAAAGGTATTAAAGCAAATGTCTCGATTCAAATTTTATCTCCGTTATTCGCCTCATTTCAATTGACTAAAATGTCCGATAATATATATGTGCATAATATTAAGTCATTGAATATTAATAAAATTTTTACGAGATTTGTATCACAGGTTGTTGTGATTGTGTCAAGTTTTGTATAATCATATAGCTTATGTGAATGAAGTAGAAGAAAATGTTTTCCTTTTCTTCTTTCTTTTCCGGTTTTGAGAGGAGGCAAATATATTAAATTATCATTTTTCCTAAAAGCTTAAGCTGATTGAAAAAGGTAAATTTAATCACTTAATCAATACTTTAACATTTTCCTTCACGTTAAATCACCACTTATCTCAAAAACTTAAGTTGAAGACAAGGTTCGTACTCATGACCTTTGTTCTGATATCATGTTAAATCATTATTTATCCTAAAAACTTAAGTTAATAGGAAATTGCTGATTTAATCATTTAATTTATATTCTAACAACTTCTACTCTAAGGTGTAAGCTTCACGTTTGAACCCAAATTGTTATAACAAATATTCACTCTTCCTGGTGCGAGACTTAATGACTTAGATTCACAGTTACTAGCAAGAAAGAGATAGCATATTGTTTCAGTTGAGAGCATTGAATTAATCAAGAGCTGAAGATTAAAATGACTTCAGTTGAGTTCAAGAGGGGAGGCATTATGGCTTGTGATTTCATAGAAGTTATGGACCTAGCTGCAGTAACATGCTGAAATAAAATGTTTGTAAGCTGACATCTGGTATTTGGAATTAAGTTGTATACATTTAATAGCTCCCTATCTTCCATTGACGCTTGGATTTAACATTAGCTGATCCCATCACCCTCAAACTGTTCATGGCGAGAATAATATCCTCATTGTCTTTCACTACTCCACGGTAGCACAATAGTTATTGGATGAGCTCATTGAAAGATTGATTCTTGATCATATTCTTTCTTTTGATATAGAATCTCCCAGTTGCTTTTCAAAGACTCAGTAAGTCCCAAAATGACTGCTGAACTCCAATATTCATTATAGTACTCACTTTCTCTGTCACCAATGTGTTTATTATGCGCTCTTCAAACCTCCCAATCAGAAACCCATCTGTCTGCTCTTATATGATTCTTGTAGGAATATCTACTATGGCAATTCCCTCATGCAGCCTAGCAAGGTTTCATCTAATTTAGAAAGGTGATCTGAATAGAAAAATCTATCACGGAGATAGGTTCAATAAGTTTTTTCTTTTGTTTTTCTGAACAAATCTTCTTAAGACACCAGGACTGCTATAAGCAAGTCAATATACAAGCTACCACTCTGCTTTATCTTATGTGCCCATTCCCACATCTCCTCTTGGTTGCTTTACACTCTCTTATCACCATCTATTCTTTTTATAGGGTAATCCTCCAAGCCTTGGTGAGAGGCAGAATACTAAATTCCATTGTTTTTCCCACTATTGTAGGATACTAAGCACCACATTATTGGGATACCCCAACATAATTGGATGTGCCTCTTCCTAAAAATTCTTCCCTTTCCCTTTTTCAAAAACTACTAAACAAGGAAAAAGATAATTCTTATAGTGTTTTTCATTCCTTTCATCTCCACCTAATGCCTCCAGGAATAGAACTCAAAATTGAATTGAAAAATAATTTTTAATTGTCTATTACTGTCTAAAATTCTTCATTTGCATTGTTTGAGTTCATTTATACTCTTGTAGTTTAAAAATGTCAATAAGATACAATGAATCCAATTCTATTTGTTCTTTGTTTTTCTTTGTTTTGTGACTTCTGTTGGACCTAAAGACAATTTTTGTTTCTAATATAGAATCACTCGGGTAATTGTCTCTTCTATCTTGGTCTTGCAACAATTTGAATTTGGCAGTATGCTCACTCGCTCATCTCCTATGATTCCTGATATTCCTTTTTCATACACATCGTTTTCTAACAGGCTCATTTACTTAAGGTATGGAAAATTCAAATAGTTGGTCAAACTTGAGAAATTTTGCATACACAGGAAGACAATTGCTACTTCCACCTAAAAGTAACTTCCAGTGCATTTTTCCATCCAATGCCAGTTCGATTGTCGGCTCAAAATGTTTTCCAGAGCCTAATGGGGGACAAGTACACCATCAACGCACTTCATCGGCTAGCTTGCTGTTAGAGGAACAACCCTCTTGGCTTCAGGAACTCCTTGATGAGCCCAAGACACCTGTGCGCAGAGGTCATCAACGTTCATCAAGTGACTCTATCGCATGCTTGGACGGAGCAGCTAAGACATTTGGAGAAGATGGATACAAGTTCAAAAATATTTCTTCTGGAGCTTCTAGGGGATCTCCTAGCTTTGATCATCATAAAGTTTTGTCACACGCTTCCTTTTATGCAAACTCAAGCACTTCTGGTACACAACAAAAGAGGGTGTGTGAATCATCCTTCACTTCTGTCACTTGCTCAAACGGCCTTTTGTCTACAAGTGATGGCATTAGTTCTCAAAACTCAGGATCATCATGCCCTCCACAGGAACCTAATGGCCTGCCATTTAAAGCCGTTGTAAAGAAACATGGAGCACATCTGGAAGGCTCTTCGATAAGAAGAGATTGCTTCCATCCTAATCCTTCAGCATCGAGGACAGATTCAAAACGTCCTAAGCAGTATGTGGTCCACTTAATTTGTTTCCAGAATCATTATCTTTTATTTTTCATGGTGCACAATACCAGTAACACCAGCTGTTGATCTACAATGACTTGTGCTGCCGAGCTAATATTTTGCTTCCTGATCCAATATGCTTAACCTCTATCTAACACTGTTCTTGATTCTAACCTGTTTAGAGGCTGCACTATTACTGTTTGATTGTTAAAAACAATGCATAAAATTGTGCATCCGGTTACAGAACAATTAGTCTTCAAAGTAGTTTTAGATCTAGTTTTGTAAAATTTAGAACTTTAAGTGCTTCTACTAACAATATAGTATGTACAAAATACAGGCAATTTACCCAACAATCATGGATGAGGAAACTTCAATATATAGATGAACTGGAAAGAAATGTCCAAGCTTTGCAGGAAAGTCTTTCCGAAACTAAAATCCTCAACCTTAGAATTGTCCAGTTGCTAGTATAAGATTTGACGTTATCGGCCAATCTGATCTTACAGGCAGAAGGATATGAAGTTTCAGCTGCACTTGAATTTCTCGACCAGCAAATTCTTATTTTGGGCATGGAAAACAGGTCCCTCAAGCAACAGTTGGAAAGTTTATCTCGGGAGCAATTCATAAAACATTGTAAGTTCTTGTTAAAAGATAGAAACGTTTTGCTGCTTTACTTTGCTTCTTTCTATGTTGTTTTTATTGTATCATTCAAATGAATAGCATCAGTCACTCTCCAAAAAGAAAATGAATAGCATAAGTTTATGATTTTAAATGTTGCATCCTTGATACAATCTCATTTTTCTTTTTTGGAAAAACTTCACTTACCACCCTTGATCTTTCATCACTTTTGCAATCATATCCTTATACTTTAAAAAGTGTCAATTTAGTGTATCCATCTTTCATGTTACGATTTTCTGTTAAATCCTGTCAAAATTCTCAAAATACCCCTGTTTTTTCTTTTTAAAAAATAAATAAATAAAAATCAAAGATTCATGCATAGATATACTAAATTTTGACACCCTCCGTTAGGATTTAAAGAAAAATGCTAACGGATGGTTGAAATTAAAAAAAAAAAAAAAGAAAAAAAAAGAAAAAAAAAAAAGAGGAAAGATAAATATACTAAATTGATACTTTTTAAAGTTTAAGGGTTTGATTGCAAAAGTGATTGAAAGATGATAAGTGAATTTTTTCCCTTTTTTTTTTTTTTTTTTTTTTCCTCCATATGTCTCCTTACCAATTTTTACAAGTCAGAAAATGGCCCTCTTTTGATATGGTTTTCATTGAAGTTATTTCAAATGATATTTGTACCACCATCCTGAGGTGTCATTCATTCTTTCATGGACACTTTAAGACAATCCTTTTTCATTTGAGTAACTGAATCTAACTAGAACCTGGTTTTATGGTATCATTCGTATGCCCTGGGCTTGATGTTGGCACAGTGGAACATGATATGCTACAGAGAGAAATCGTAAGGCTTCGATGTTCGTACGACCAGCAGCAACAACAGCATCAACAGCAGCAACAGCAGCAGCAGCAGAAGCATTCTACTCATCGTTGAACCAAAAAGTAGAGATCTTGATTCCCAATTTGCTAACACCACTATATAACGTAAGGAAGTTGGTTCCAGATAAATGAGTTTGAAGCTTACCCTACAAAAGATATTGATAAACAGAACTGATGCAAGAGCATCTAAAAGCCAAAGAAAAGAAGATCCCTAGTCTATTTTATCCAGTCCATTAGCTATCTTTTATTATTATGTTATGCTTTATATCATATATTTTTTTAGTATTTTGAAGAGGTCATGTGACTAGCACGTGACATTTAATGAAGTTGGATGGTTAAGAGTTACTTGTTCTATGAAATCCCTAGGGTTAGGATTCTGGGGTTACTAAAGGCTATTATAAATAGCCCCTTTTTTGAGTCATTGTAGGCACTTTTTTTTTTTCTTTTTCTTTTTCTTTTTTCTTCTAATATATGAAATTTCATATATGAGTTCTTGGACTCTTTGGAGCCTGGAAATTGATATTTTATTGTTTCAACTTCAATCTTTTCTTCTTCTCTTTGTTGTAAAACTTGTTTACTGCTTGAATTTCTTCTTAAAACAACTGAGATTTGAGATCTATCTCCTCTCCATCTCTGACACATCTGCCTGACTCCGCCTATAACATTTCAAAGGCAGAGGTTAGGCGGAAATAGTCTTTGTCAATTGTCGGAAAAGAGTCAAAGGTTTTCTAACTCTTCCAGCCATGGCAGAGGCGGAATGCGGAAACCTCAATACACACTCCTAGGTTTCCTTGTTAAGCCGATTGGTAAATCCCGAGTTTCCTTCTTTAGCTGATTCGTTTTCTTATCGACGTCTATTGATTCTTTAACACTCTCCCCCAAGTTGGAGGGGATATTCCAGCTTGCAAAGAAGGTTATGAATACAACGGTTTGTTCTATTGATACTCAAAACCATTATTGTTCTTGAGGGAATATGTAAGACACGTCATCATAATTCATACACCTGACACTTCCAAGACGCCCATATGGAACCTTCACTTACAAAATAATAACACTAATAATAAATAATGAACAATGGAAAATAAAATTATGAAGCCTCAAATGACATTTTCATGACAAATTCCATGCTGGACCTATTGCCAATGCTACAAAGATTTGCTGGTCAGCCTACAATACTAATTCACAATTAAACACAAAAGTTCTGTATTGCACCTATTTCTAACACCAGGAAAATTTGCTGGTCAGCCTACAGTGCTGAAGCACAATTATATACAAAGCTATACATACAATTTATTATTTCTGTTTTTTGATGAACTTCAGAGTTTTTATCTTTTTCTTCCACCTCAAAACTGCCATTTTCAGAGATCTCCGATTACGATATCTTTGTCGATCCTTCAACCAGCCACTATAATCCTTCCCTCGCTTGCACTCTATGAAATCTGCTAGATCATCATAATCAGATAATTTTCGGGAGCCTTCTAATACACAATTCAGGAAGATATTCCCATTGCAGGTTTCCACCGTTTCCTCCTCTGTTCCATCAATAGACTCCTTCATTTGATTAAGGATGGAGACATTCTGTGAAGCTTGTACTTGCTCGTTTTCCATTATTTGATGGAAGCTTCTGAGAGAATCAGAGGTAGAAAGAAAAAAGAAAAAAAAGTTTTTGCCTTGAGAAAGAATAACAATATTGCCAAAGATCTATGCTTAATGACAGTGCTCCATTCTTGGTGAGGCTGATAAATACCGAGCAAGCATATCACATTGATTTTTTTCCACCCCACAAAACTGAGCTCTACTCGTTTCACAACACAGATTATTATTATTAGGACAAGGTATGTATCAATGCATTTGGATGTATCCTTTATTTTGACAATAGCATGTGTAGTAATATTTATTCCACTAGTACCTAACATTATGCTTAGTCGGCATAATTTCCCGGAAAAAACTTTCCAAAAAACTAGATGCGGTTAGTTCTTTTTCTATTTGGAAACTCACATGTTTCTAGCATAGTATAAATTTTGCATGCTCCCAAACACTAGCCAAAATAATGGTTCGTCATAATATGTCCCAATTCAAAAGCATAAAGCAATCATTAAGACATTAGATGCATGAACTCGCTGCGTTACATGCTCAACATGATTACCAAAAACCATGCTCATATGATGGAGACAATAGTCATGTACCTTAAGTGAAGCGTCTGAATCTTTCGAAATCTTGATGCAACTCTTCTACTAGATTTTTGGTCCACCAAGGGCTGCAACATTTGCCAAAAGCTTCAAGGAATGAAATACAATACCAAGTAACTTGATAAATTTATACCAGGAAAAAATGAAATTCACCTCTCGAACTTCATCATCAGATAATTTTGATGAAAAGGCTTCTAATCTGGTTGCAAGTAATGACCTTAGTGCTAACAAATCACCCTCTTCAAAGACAAATAGATTCATCAGTGCCATCATCACAGATATGCAGCCCTTCACTAAGAAATTAAGCCCACTATTAAAGCTTAGAGACAGTAAGCCTGAAAAGTGCAAAAGCATCCACTTGGACTCATTATGCCTTGCGTTAGTTTTCATCATGTCACTCAAGAATCTTTGAACTGGTAGACAGATATTGAATTGTCGGAAACGGCGAATAATACCCACCATAAAATCATATTGCTTACATGAGGATGCATTTTCCAAGGTTTTCAGACATCCTAAATTCCCACTATGCCTTAAACACCAAATAGCTTGCACCAATGAACTACTCAATAACTTCAAAATGGAAGCAAGAAGATAAATATCTTGGGAACTTGTCTCCCCCTTTTTATACAATACAGTATCACTAACATCATCTGAAAAAGCTCTAAGTATGATACAATCTAAGATTGATAAAATCTCGTCTCTGCATAATTCATCAAAAACATGTTGATTCTCTTTCATATACAAAAGAGATCCAGCCACCAGGTCAGATTTTGTCCCAAAGAACATATTGTGCAAGTAAGAGTCCCACAAATCGTCTGATTTGGAAACTACGCGATCAATTTTATTTCTTGTAGCTTGCTGAATATAAGAGTCAAAAGTCGGCTGACTTCTCTCAAGCATACGCAGATTGGCAGAAGCTTTAGATCCGATGGGATTACCATCCATCTGCAAACTAGACATGTGTCTGGTGTACAAGAAGACGGACCTTTCAAATGCTGTAAGGTACCAATCCATAAGTCTAAGATCCGGCCTCAAATTCTTAGAAGCCATGCCAATACCAATGGCTTCAGATACCAATGAAATTACATGGGCCTGAAACATCTTTGGTGCAGAAAGCATGATGGGGTTGAGAAGCAATGATATGGCTGAAGTAAGGCTCAGTTCAGGAAATCTACAACCCTTGTCATGCTGCCAAACTAAACTGTTAAAGAAATTATCAAAAGCCTGCTCATCAGAAACCGATAGGACAAAATGAGCAGAAACCACCTCCAGCACACTTCCAATATCACAATGACTAAAATGGCACGTAAACAGCACTTCATTTTTGGAGGAAGTAACATCAACTAGCATAAGGTACTGTCTCAATGATCTACTTGTTAGAAGCTCGTCTGCCAAAACCTGAAGATAACATTTCCACGTTAAGTTGTGTATGGCTTCAACAAAGCTCTCATAAAAGAAGCTACCTGGACAGGAAGGTACAGAAACGTGGAAGGAAAAGAAAAAGATGAAAGCTTTAGATGAAGGATGCATATCAATCTTGAAAACATTTTTTGCTTGAAACGATAACCCTCAATGTTCAGAATCAAGTGCGAACCACAAAGCTAGTAATGCAGATTTACAAGAAGCACAGAATGAGAACCAGGATATTTGCAATTAATTGGCATACAAGGAGGAAAAATATTATACTGAGCAAACTAGGAAGGTCGTAAATAGCAGCACTCAGAGCACCAGCAACACCAAGCCATTGCTATCCACAATTCCACATATTAAAAGTATCAGCAGCCGATGAATAACGAAAATCAAATGAAATTCAATTTCTCAAATGCATCGTTCAAGCAATCAAACAATACCCTAATCCATCACGATACCTACAAATAATACTACCATGTACGTGCAGAGCAGCGAACCCTGATTCGAGGAATATGATATTTCGTGCTAAAATAATTCTCAACATGACAGGCACGCAAATGGATTAATGGAACAGCATCAAAATCAATATATTTTGATGTCTTTACAAACAATGGACCCAAGCAAAAACAATGTGAAGTTGGAATGCTAGACGATTACCTCGAGCAATGCACAAAGAAACGGTCGGCACGGATCAGAAGGCTCTAGAAAACACAGGGAAGCTGCGAAGTCCTCAGCTACGGAGGTCGTACAACCACCATCACCGCATTCAAGCGAAACCGACTTCTCGAAGCTAACACAACTCCTCCTCTTTCTCCTCTCACTCTCACTCTCACTCTCACAGTTTCCAATAGCGTCCAAAGAAATCAAAACCTTGACTACGAAAAGCAGAACCCGGCCTTTCTCCAACAACAAATTCTGGTCGCACGCAACCAAATTCAAGATCACCATACAACACCGCAAGAGCAGGGTTAGTTCTTCCACAACGCCGGTACGCATGTCTGTGCCCGAGTAGCTAAGTTCGTGTAAATCAGAGAAAAAACGCTTGAATCTGCGATCGAGTTCTTCGAATAAAATGTCCGAGAGTTTATGCACGTCTCTGAAATCCGCTTCAGAAGAATTAGACCGATAAAACGGTTCGGTTAAGGACAGGTGGAGCAGTAGGGAGTAGATGGCTTTCGTTAGTGGCGGCTTCAGATCCTGAAATTCAAGAAAGTGAAAAGGGCAAAAAAAGGAAAAATGTAAGTAATACAAGAGTTAGGAACTAACTGTATAGAAAATTGAAAATTTGTAGCACCTCTGGGGATTGAATTGCGGAAATTAGGGCTCGGAGAGGAGGAGGAGGAGATAGGGTTTGTTTGGAGGGCTTAGAGTGATACTTCTTGATTCTTGTGATACGCATCGCTGGAACGCACACAGAATCTAACCTAATCTAATAGACATGCTATTTTGATTACAACGGGTAGAGATGTGTTTGGCTGGAGGAGTTTTGATTTTCTAGGCGGGAAAAACTCAGAGAAAGAGAGACGCATTGCTGACGAAAGATCGGACATCGGATTTTTTTCTTCTTCTTTAAAGTGGACATCAGATTGAAAAATGCTATTTACAACTCCCTTGACGACTTGACGTGGTAGTCGTTGAATCTTGATTTTTTTTTAAATTATTTTTTCGAATTTAAAAGAATTTAAACATGTGAATTGTAAGAGACTATTTATAAAATTTATTTTGATAAGTAATTGAACAGGTGATTGTATGAGACCATTTATAAAACACATCTGACTAAATAAGTAGGTGAACATGTGATTGTAAGAGACCATTTATAGAACCCACCTGACTAGATAAGTGGTTGAGAAACCTGATTTTTATTTAGTCAGGTAAGTCTTATAAATAATCTCTCACAATCACTTACCCTAATTCTCTCAAATTCTCGTAGATAATTTAAGATGATCATCATCAATTGTCAGTAGTAAGCACCGAGCATTCTACTACCTATCCTTACCCTTTCAAAAATAATAATAATAATAATAAAAAAAAAAAAAAAAAAAAAAAAAAAACTTTTAAGAGTAATCGAACCACCTTTATTTTTTTCATATATACTTATATAAATTTTTGTTTTTATATTTTTTTATTGTAATTAACACGCATCCCAATATGATTATTGTTGGCATAACATTAATGATTTCCGTCAAAATTTTGGATGAAAGCTCAATGCTTAACCTATTTGTTAATGTTTCTTACTACACGAAGCTTTCGGTCACTTTTTATATTACATTAAGATATTTACAAATAAATGAAATTCTATTGAGTGATTTTACATTTTTCCAAAAAAAAAAATTACCCAACCTCTCCCATCACCTGTGGATGATTGACAACTACCAATTCAACTTTTGGGGTAGTTACACTACTCTTGGAATCCCTCCGAACGGCCACTCCAAGGGGCTTCAAAAGTGGTCGCACCCGCCCTTAAACCCATTGAGAAGTTGTACCACTTACGGTAAGCCATCTGGTAGCTGTTACCACCAAATCGATCGTGTGGTGGAGTGACACCGACTAAGATGAGAAGGGTGCAAAGTTTTTTTTTATACTGGTTGTGCCACTTCATGGCACTTTAATTATAACTCTGTTACAAAAGTTATAAGACTTTGTTTGTTTTGATTTAAAACATTTTTTAGAGATGATTTTTCTTATTTTTCAATGTTTGGTATATTTGAAAATCTTAGTCAAATCACAAATATTTTTCGGTTAACATAAAAAACCTTGTTTATGTTGCATAAAATAGTTTATTTTTTATTTTCATAAACTATTTTTTGACTTTAAACTTTTCCTTCTCACAATTCATTTTTTGCTGTCGTCGAGGTTGCCAGCCGTTGGAAGTCATCAGCTTCTAACTTCCTTTTGCCACTCGGCTTCAATGTTGTAATGACTGGGGACTTTTTTGTTCAATAAAGTTCATTGGCAAAAATAAATAAATAAATAGATTATAACAATCAAATATACAGAACAACACGTACATATAAAGGTCCCAATTACACGTAAAATTATGTTTAATTAGCTATACATATTTTATGATTAGCAACAAATTAAAGCCTTCAATGTACTGAGAGGTGGCTAGCTAGTAAATAGTAATAGTAAAAGCTATTTTTCACGAGTTTAGTAGTATGGTGCTTTAAAGAGAAGCACGTAAATGAAGCAACAAATGGCAAAAAGAATAACGAAAACATCAAAGCTGAGGGCTGTCATTGCTTGATCACTGAGCTCCATGTTCGTTCCCACAAACCGATCAACCGGTTCCGGCATGGGTGTATAGTTCCTTAGCTCTTGCTCGTAAGGATCCTCCAGTTTCACCCTCATTTTCTCGGCTTGGCGGCTTGCAGCCTCCTGAGCAAGCGTCCAATCATAGAACCTACGGCTTTCTTCGTCGCACAACACGTCGTACACTTCTCTCAGCTTCATAAACTTCTCCGAAGCAGCTTTTAGGGGGAGAGAGGTTGTGTCTGGATGGTACTCTTTTGATAATCTCCGGTAAGCGCCCTTGATCTCTTCCATATCTGCATCTACTCGTACTCCTAAGAACCTGATATTTAATCCCAACAAGAAAGGAATTCTGTAGTTAATTCGATCTGTTGCATCTTGTGATTAATTCATGAGTATCCAATATGGACCATATAAAGCATACAGATATTCACAGTCTAAGTCTTACGAGCTGTTCAAGTACAATCTTAACTATATGTGTATAAGTGTTTGGTACATGCATTTTCCTTTCAAGTCGGTTTTTAAAAGCAAGTTCTATATAAGATTTGTATCATTCGCTCCACAGCCGATGTCCATGGCGACCTACTTTATTGACACTAACAAGTAACAGGGATAGAAGAGGGAGGACCAATATAGGCCATGGCCCCTCAATTTTTAAGAGCAACAAACTTTTAAGGTAAAAATAAAAATAAATAAATAGCTTATTGACCCCTACCAACAAATTTTTTTGGCCATAACCCTTTCCTATAATAATTTTTTGCTCTGTCCCTGGACACTAATCCACTAACCTGATGATAGTTATTTCTTTTTTGGCAACCACTCATATATCGGTATATATTCAATGACTTAATATCATGCTTATATATAACATCAGTACATTTTAATCCAGTATGTAAGTTATCTATTAATCTGTGACTCAACCACAAAGTCGCAACTCATTTGATTTCTTAGTCGACAAATTCTGTCTAATACCATATTCGGTTACGGTGACTGTCTGATACAGTGATACTAAATTAAATGATACAAACTTTGAATAGAATATACTTTTAAAAATCGGCTTGGAAATGGATGATGTTTAAAAACTTATATACACTTAATTAAAATTGTATTTAAGCCATATAAAAGCTTATATATAATCGTAACAATTTTATAGCAGCAATAAATATAAAAACATTAACATAGAAGAACGCGAAGAAAGCGCGCAGCTGTTGAAGTTGTCAAAGCTGCGCGACAAAATTAAATAACAAAAGCAGAGACTCACTGGTAATGAGAATCAGATTGGTCGTTGAGCAAATCAGCAAACTTGTCACCCATGACACTCTGCTCGTCTTGTTCATTGAGCTTTTGTTGTGTTGACTGCCGAGAAGTAGTGCTTCCTCCAATCCAACCTTCATCTCCGGTACCGGAATGGAGTCTTGGATTGACCTCTCCCGGTGGTGGTCTTGGGCGTTTGCGTGGGCCTTGTGATGCAAAGACGCGCAGACCGTCACGGTTTCTTGTTCTCGCTTTTCCTATTGTTGGGCGGTCTTCTCGTGGATGACCGCCGTTTTGGCCTCTGCGTAGGAGAGAGTATAAAGCCTGAGGAGCTGTTGCGGAGGCCATGGGAGGGAAACCAAAACGGTCAGGTTTTTAGAGGTGGAGTAGACGAGCTCTCGTGACCGCTTGTTTCTATGGTCGGGATTTTATTTATTTATTTATTTATTTTTCTTTTTATAGATTTCTATGGTCGGGATTTGATGCCAAGAAAAAGAGAAGGTTGATATTCATTTTCATGAGAATACTCACTACTCACTAGAATGTGTGTTTTTTTTTAAAAAAAAAAATTGTCTTTTATTATTTATTTATTTTCATTTTTCTATTTTTGTTTCTATTTCCTTCTTCCTGTAAGGACCTTAAAAAGAAATACAAAAAAAGTACAAGTATCGATAAAATTATAAAAAGTACAACTAAATAAGAATTTAGAGCAAAATAACTACAAAAATTAGATCAAACAGGCAAATGATGTATATGAGTGATTTGCATTAGTTTTCCTAATTAATACAAGTTTATAAAAATTGAGTAACACCTTTAAGCCAATTTTTTTTTCTTTTTTGGGGGTCAAGGAAAAGTACGTTCAAGGTGGTAAAGTAAGGGTTCATTTGGATTTGTGATTTCAAAACGTGCAATCTGAAAATATAATTTTAAAAAACGAAATTAAACGTTTAGTAAAATTTGTAATTTAACCTTCAAAATCGTCAATTTTAAAAAACGCATCAATTTCCTGTGATTTGAAATCGCAAATCTTTATATATTTTCAAATTGCAACTTTTTAAAAGTTCACTTCTAAATGACTTATTTTTTACTATTTGTTTCGAAATCATGCTTTTAATCTATAAAATCGCAGTGCTAGACATACTCTAAAAACGATGTAAGAATTCAAGTGAATCAAGTGATCTTTAAAAGTGTCTCATTGTATAAATTATCGTGCACGTGCTTTAGCTAAATGGATCGTTTCTCATTTAGTATTTGAAAGCATTTTTATAGGTTTTTTCATTATCTCTTATATTCAGATCAAAAATGAGAAAGTTCATATCTTGTAAACTTTTTTTTCTTATTCAATTTAAAAAGGAAGAAGAAGAAGTGATCTTTAACACGCTCGTGAAACAAGTAATGACAATGACTTTAGACAAAAACGGGCACGCATCGCATCAGATCGAGAATAAGAAAGTTCATCACCTGTAACCCTTTTTTTTTACTCAAATTTTTTTTTTAAAAAAAAAAAAAAAAAAAAAAAAAAAAAAAAAAAAGGAAGAGGAAGACTAAAAAGAAAGAAGAGAAGAAGTGATCTTTGACACGCTCGTGAAACAAGTAATGACAATGACTTTAGACAAAAACTGGCACGCATCACATCGGATCGAGAATAAGAAAGTTCATCATCTGTAACCCTTTTTTTTTTACTCAATTTAAAAGAAAAAATTTAAAAAAAAAATGAGGAAGAGTAAAAAGAAAGAAGAGAAGAAGTGATCTTTGACACGCTCGTGAAACAAGTAATGACAATGACTTTAAACAAAAACTGGCACACATCGCATTGGATTGAGAATAAAAAAGTTCATCACCTGTAACCTTTTTTTTAACTCAATTTAAAAAAAATAAAAATAAAGAGGAGGAAGAGTTAAAAAGAAGAAGAGAAGAAGTGATCTTTGGCACGCTCGTGAAACAAGTAATGACAATGACTATAGACAAAAACGCATGCAAAATAAAAGTGTCTTGTAAACAAATTTGTGGACAAGGAAGGTTTCTTTTAGCAGCATTCTGATTTCTAAGAACAAACGGAGGAGACCAGGAGAGGCCCAAAAAGCATTTCAAGCTGAGGCCCATCTCAACTTTTAGCCACGCTACTAAGCTCGTTCCTAACTTTCTACTGAGTGAAGCCCAAAACTAAAAGATAAAAACACCTTTATAAATTCTCAAAAAAAAGACAATTACATTTATAAATTCAAATATATATATATATATAATAAAAAATAAATAAAAATCCACGGTCCATGGTCCACGGCCACTGCCGTGGGTCACCAATTCTTTTTTTTTTTACCTAAATTTTTTATAAGATTATTTTTGCCATTTTTCGTACATAGAAATACATTGCAATTTTCTTGTAGTTTTGGGAGGCCCAGTCAAGGCTTTGAAGATTTGGGTAGACAAATCTTACGCTTAAATTCTTTAATAGTCACCAACCTAATAGAGTTCAGGAAGGGCAAACCAAGCTAAGGCATTGTTCTATGTCTAACAAGCATGTGCACATAGTGGCAAAGCTAGAAATTGATCTAAGGGTGTGGAATCCATATGTTCGTCTTAAAAAACAGGATTATAAGTACATTCAATGGACTAATTAAAATAGGTTTCCTCTGTTTCTATAGGACCCCGACCTTTAATTTGGATTAAGTATACTCTAATTGATATAAGTGGTGGGATTAACTCCAAGTATTAAAGAGGTAGAATTTTGAACTTTTAAGATATTCATGTGTTGCTCGAACGTTTGAAGTTGGATCTATAAAGCTCAATGTTGGATCTCGAATGTTAGAAGTTGAATTTCAAACTTTTAATGTCTAGCTGAAGGTACTTTTAAGACACCTCAATCTTTTAGACGCGCATTAGAGGCTTATAAATAGGGACCTTCCACCCCTTAAAAATTTGAACTCAGAGAGAGAGAGAGAGAGAGAGAGTATGTTTAGACAAAAAATGAGCTCTCTTGTAGTTCTATCTCTCAAGAGGAGGTAATTCTATTAGCTAGAGTTCGATTAATTTGTTTGGAGTGTTAGCATCTTATCCCACTTATTAGCTTCTGTTAATTTTGTTTATGAGGTTTAGATAACCTTAGCTTGTAAATATAGGTTTTGGGTTTAACATGGTAGGGTTGTTATGTTTTTAAGACAAGATTAATGTTGTTTAACCACTTAATTATGTTAAACGTACTTTCTTGTGCATAGAGGTGTTATTGTGGATTAGGACAGTGTCAAGTGTCTTAAAAGAAAGCCTTAGATTGTATTAAATTAGGAAAAGTTTGGACCTTTGTTAGAAATTGAGATTCTACTCGATTACTGAATGTTCAGTAAGGTTAATGAATGTTCGGTAAGGTTACCAAACATTTGATGGTTAGACAGAATGACCATTTTGCCCCTAGTACCAAGACATATGGGTATTTTTGTCTAGATCATAGTAGATCCTTTAACATATTTGGAGATTAGAGGCTGTCTAGGTGTTATCCGGTGGAAAACCACGACCAATGTGAGTAGAACTCACACGGTTACTTGTTATTTAAATTTTTTACATGACATTATTATTATTTTATATCAAATGTGCATGCTTACAACTCACATGAAATGCATTTTAGAATGATATGGACTCCACTTTTGTGAAATTGATTGATGAATAATAAAAAAAGATGAAATATGTGAATTTTGTAATTAAATACATGCATTTAAAAGATTGTGAAGAATTACATCATATGACATGGTACACCATGTAACGAGATAACGATCATAGGCTATTATTATACAAGTTAGCCATCTGGTTAAAGAGATTTACATTTATTGTTTAGCATTGAATTAATTAGTTTTATAGGTGACTGATACACCATGCACGCATGTGGTCACGACTATAACATTGTTAGTTGTGTGGATCACCTGGGGTTGGACTTGGCCAAGCTACTAACAATGATGGTACATGGTAATATTTGGGACGCCGGTATTGTACTATTTGTCCCTTGAGACACTAACAACTTTAGTAAGAAGAGGTTAAGAGTTTGGATAGATCATATAGAGTTAAACTATGACATGTTCACTTTAATCTTGTGTATTGCACTCACTAAATTATAGACTTGCATTTGTATCTTTCTACCTGTAAAACATGTTTTGTTTAATAGTCAGCCTAATTGGTGATGACGAAATCGAAGGGAAACGAACCATTTTTTCCCGAAGGTTTTGGAGGGCTTGGCCCAACTTATTTTTTAGGAATTGAACCCAGGATTGTCAGACCTTTTGATGACGGAGAGAACGCAGGAAATTGAGTACTTTCTAGATTTGTGTTTATTTTATTCAGTGTGTCTAGAATGAGGGCCCTCAAATTGATTATGAACCTGTTGTTGAGGTTATTCAGGATTGTGATCTAACTTATAATAACTTTGACTAGTTAAACTTTTGGTCTAGTTTAACTCATTTAATGCTTTAGTACCTTCAGACTTAATTTATAATATTTTTCTTTTGACTTGATGATCAGTCTTAAACAGAAACATTGGATGATTATTTATGTTATGACTTGATGTTTTTAGTTTTACTCTTGTATTTATCTATGGTGGAATGATTAGTTACTATCTCTTTGTACGACAAGTGAGAAGTCTTTCTATGTATGCTCTCTTATGAGAGTGCAATGTTTCACTGTGTTTTCATTTTGATTGCCCAAATGAAATTGGAGAGTGACATGAGATGAAATAAATTGGTAGTTAATTTTTCTCATGGCATTACAGTTTCAAACTATAGCAGCTTCCAATTTTTTTTAAGAAATTCAGAAAATAATCGGATTATTGCGACATCCAATCTCACTTGCTCTTATAAAAATACAATAATACAGATTATTTTACTTTTGAATGATAGAAGTCACTCTTTTATTATTTTTGTGTTCATCCAAGAATGATATGTCTTTTAAAATTACCATTTGATCAAAATTTAATAATGATCAATCACAAACTCGATAATTATTTTAAAAGCCACATCATTTTTTAAGAGAAAAAAAAATGATAAAATAGTGACTTGTAGTTCAAGCACTGCTTCTATTCCTAAGACTATGGACCAAAATAAAAGAGTAATGTTTCTTGCACAACTCTTACACAGTTTTTACATAATTCTAACTATTTTTTTTTTTATGAACAATCATTGGATTTGTTTTCCTACGTGTACCATAAATATTCAATAATTAAACTTTAAAAAGAGTTGATAGAGTTGTGTACGAATTATGCAAGAAAGATTACTCAATATAAAAATATCCTCGTAAGACAACAAGATTTAATGCGGTCCTAGAAACATTCAACTAACTCCCACATGCAAACCGTACCACACCCATTGTTCTCCATACAAGAAAACCACCTTAAACGGAAAGCCACCAAATCCTTGGGGGACAAGCTGATCGATGAATACTAAAAAAAATTAGCAAGGAAATTAAACACTTCTTTCTCGCCAACAAAACTCAATTAAGTAATCAAGTCAAAATAGGGATTTGAAGCAGATTCTTCAACATGTCTCCCCTTGACTCATATCATATAATGATCAAACTAATCTTTCTTTTTTAATCACGTACAACAATCCCTCGCACACAAAAAATAAATAAATAAAATTCAAATTCCAAGTATTTCTTTTTCTGGCATGCCACGATGGTTTCCTAGCTTCCTTCCAAACAGCATTCTGGTTGGAACGAGGGCTAGCTAGCTTTCTTGATACCAGCTCATGAGGAACAATATTCATGCATTGGCATGGCTAGTTGAATGACTTTTAGCCATTGACATTACATATACATTTATATACATTCATGATACCAAAGTCAAGCAGACGTCATTTTGCCATGCATCCTTGACAGCAATTCTATCTAATCTGTGTTTTTTTGCCTACGTAATATTTTTATCAGATTCCTTATCGCTTCAGTTTCAGACCATGCAAAAGCTAAAATGATAGTCTTTTTGGTCCAATCAACCAAGTCTTCAGAAAACAATGCCCATATTTTCCCTAAAAATGTTAGCATTAAACCATATATCAATGTTGAATAATCAAAAGTTAAAAACCCACGAATATGTTTTCCTGTAAACCTCCGAAATCAGAATGCTTCGATCTCTTCAAGCAAGAAGCCCATTTCCAATATTAGTATTCATCACACACTGAAAAGATACAACCCAATAGATTTTGACAAGCACTGGCTCTTCTCATTTGCTCATTTAGCCCTAAATCAGATTCAAAAACTAAAAATTAGTTAAAAAAAGAAAGAAGAAAAGAAAGTAATTATAGAAAAATAAAAGGTGCAATTAGACTCCAACAGGCTGTGGTGCCGGAGGCGACTGTTGCGCGTCTTCTCTGCGGCGGTGAGCATTCTTGTTGTTGTGCATCCACACTTTGAGCACGTTGCGCTTGACGCCGACCTCGGAGCAGAACTGGTTGAGCTCCACGTCATCGTGCCTCTGAATCCTCCACCCGATCCTCTCCGCAAACTCCAGCATCTTATCCTTCTGCTCCTGTGTGAACTTCGTCCTGAACCTCTTCACACTGGCCGTCGGCCCCACTCTCTCCGGCGTCTCCGACCGTCGATCCCCACCACCGCCACCATAATGATGATGGCGATAGGCCACGGCGGGCCCCGCATTGTACAACAACATCGTCGTCGGCAGCCGAGGAGAGTGCACTTCCCTCCGGTGGAAGTTCCGGTGGCAACCACAGGCGGCGCACGTGAGCGACTCGCGAGGGTCTCCTCCGCCGCTTGGCATGAACTCGCCGCAGCCATCGCTGGCGTGGCCGCCCATGGAAGCCGCGTGGTTCCGCATGCACTCTTTGTACTTCCCAACGGTCTTGACGGTCGCCTTGGGGTTCATCACCACCGGTCCACCTGCTTTGTCGAACCGGCGAGCGGCCTTGTCCTCCTCCACGACATCGTCGTCGTCGTTCTCCTTCCCATTCTCGCACTTGGCTACGTGTTTGTAGGGTATCACGCTTAAGTCCATGAAAAATAAAAGGGCAAGAGTTTGGGTCGGTTGGTTTAAGATAATGGGAGGGATTAGGAGAGGAGGATGTTGCGTCGTGCTAATGCGGAGAATTGGGACAAGAATTTAGGGGAAGCATTTGGTTTGTTTTTTAAGAATGGAGAAATTCCCAGGTTGCAGTTGTCACACTCTTGTGATATTATGAGGCGTGAAACATATTTAAGACAAGCATGACGACAGGTGAAGAAGGAGAAGTTAAGCCAGAGAGAAAGTAACGTACACGTGTCTGTTCCGGCCGGTTTTTCTCTTATATATTACCTCGTAATATTTGTCCGATTTGCGCGCTTTTACATTTTCTGTTATACTACCATTATATTATAGAAGGTGTATTAAGCTTTATTGTTTACTGGGTCTAATCGTATAATACATATAGGTTTAAAAATCTAAAAAAAAAAAAAACTGGTTTAAGTAATGAAAAATATTTAGGGCATTACAATTTTTACTATAATTTTCATACAAATTTGATGGATGAAATGATCAAACTCTTATACCCATGTGAAGAGTAAAGTGTGAAAAATACTTAAACTATCATGTCAACTTTGCAAAAGACTTGCAGTAAAAGCTTACGTAGTATTTATAACAATACTCTCAATAGAATTTATTGCCTTTGTTTTGGTCGATTCTTCATAATTTGCTCTTGAATATTCACCATATATATATATATATATATAAAAGATTAAGTGTACAAGAAAGGTTATATGATTGGATGAAGTTTTCAAACCTTGTTGATAAAATTGGTATGAATGGCAAATTTTGGAAAATTGGAAGGGAGGAGAAGACCCTGAGCAACTTAGCTAAGAAAAAAAAGGGTGCAGCGCTGTCCTTGTATATATTGGAAAAGTTCATATTTGATTTTTTTTTGGAAGAACTGAATTTGTTGATAGTGGATCTTAATTACCATTTTACCATAAGGTAAATATGCAAAAGAATGATTTAATATGATCGAGTTGTTTAATTTGCATGGTAAATATAGGACATTGAAATAAACTAAAATGCCTGCATATATATATATATATATCAAGTCCAATTAAATTCTTAAAACCTTATGGCATGTTTGGGTACCCTTGATTTTTCAAATATTTTTGAAAAACTATTTTTTAACATTAAAATTCTACTCAAATTTGACATAATTTTTTTTAGTTTTGTCTCGGGTGTTTTAAATTGTCCAAACATAATTTTAAAAAGCTACAAATATCGATATTTACAATTTTTCAAAAAATTGTACACTCAAATGAGCCCTTACATTTCAAATGCCTAAAATCATATTAATATAATCATGAAAAGTCAAAAATAATACTTCATCAACATTATTTTTAAATGTTAAGAAATTACTTAAGAGGTTGCACTTCATTTTAAGGGTGAGAGAATATATTCACTATATATTTTAACCATGAACAATATTAAAAAGAAAAAGAAAAATATATTCAAACTCAATTCAAATGCAAACCATTGATCATTTGATTAAATTTTCTTTCAAAATTGAATGTCATCAAGATGTAAGAAACAAACACATGAATGAATCCATTCAAGTTAAGTCATTTTTTAAGTTTTACGAAACTGAAAAAAGTCAAAAGAGAGAAAAGAAAAATGGTGTCTAGCACTTGCCTAGTTAAAGGTTATTTTGACTAACTGGTTGGAATGCAAATTTGAGTAAAATTTTTCCAAAATTTGGTGAGTGGTAACAACATACAAAAAATAATATTAAATACAATAATAAAAGTGAGTGATTCAATAAAAATAAAAAATAAAAAATATATATATATATGAACAAAAAAAAGAAATAATTTTTTAGAGACGTGTTATATACATCTCTTATAAATTTTTCATACATTTGATTTTAAATCAATATTTACAATGTAAAAATAAAAATATTATTTGTCGATTTTTTTTACACAAATTGGGTGGTTAAACTTAAAAGTTTCCACCGGCTCGTGCCGGTGTGTACAGTGGGTCATGAAGTTGGAGTGTTGGACGCAAAACCAAGACGCGATTACGGAAACCTGATCGCAAGGAATTCCACACAATTACACAAACGAATTTTTGTACTATTGAGAGTCCCACGTGGCCGTACCCAATTGGCCCTATCAGCACAGCTGCGCTCGTGAAAGGTCGACGTCTCATTATCAATGAGAGGGACCCACCACGTGGGTTCTGATAAACTGATCAGAGGATCCAACGGCTGAGATGCTGAGCGAAGCGCTGACGAGATCTTTCACTGTATGGGCACATATATAAAATCCTTGATTAGGCATATTTTTCCCGCACGTCACGCCTTTTCCCGCCATGCTGCCGTGGGGTCCACATAAAAATGTCAGAGAGAGAGAGAGAGAGATATAGGCGTGGCTTCCAAGGTAACAGAAGCTCACCCCACCACCGTCCAGGAGGGGGGGTTCTCTTCCTCTGCTTACTGAAACATCGATCCCTCTGCAACACGTAATAATTTCGTAATTCCTTTTCGTATACTTGCTTATGGAAAAAGCATATCTACATGCGGTTGTTCGTACATTAATTTTTTTTTAAAAAAAAATTATTTGATTAAAATTATTGAAATGAGAAAATTTAGATTATCTAATATTATTTAAAAACTCTTTAATTAAATTATCATATTTTTTTTAAAAAAAAAAACCAATTTTTACTTGCCTAATAACACTTTTCAGAATTAAAAACAAAAAATACTCACTAAAACACATTAACAAGCATACTAATCTAATAATTATATATCTAGTCATGAAAATTAAGGTGAAGTGGTGATGTAAATAAATAAAGGAAGCCTCATGATAGTCCCAAGCATCTTTAGCAACCAAGACACTCAAAGTTCTGACCTGAATAAGGCCGTACGTACTTGTTGTATAGGAAATGGGGAGAATTAAAATGTATTGCTGACTTATGAGGAACTGCCCAGTGCCATCGATCATAAGCCTAAGCTAGCTGCTAATGGGCTAACAATAAAAAAAAATATGCTACCCGTATTGCATTTCGAATTCAATAATAATTCTTTTAAAATATATCTAATAATAATTTTTAGTACAATGTCATAAAGTGTGACATAAGATTGCATTTGAACCGAGTTTAGGACTTTTGGAGCCGGTAAGAATACACAGAATTAAGATTAAGGCTCGTATTCAAGCTGAGTTTTAAAGAGTTGTTCAAATTCGTCTCGTTAAAAACCTAGTCGAGTTCTAGCTTAGCTTGAACTCGGCTTTTTTAAGTTGAGCCTCCAATGCGGCTCAAGCTCAATTAAACATTTGTAATATACACATATTATGTTTATTATGTTAATATTTATACGTTATAATTATAGAATCTTATATTTATAAAACTTATTTATATATATATAAATTTCAACTCAATTTAGGTGAAAATGTAATCAGCTTATATTGGGTTACTATTATTATTTTTAGGACGTAAGTTGTACTCTGACTTTGTGTAGACTTAAAAAACCGAAAAAGGCAATGGTGTTTCTTTGTCCCTGCTAATTTGTCTGTCTTGTTATGGCTGTGAAATGAGGAACGTATATATGCACTATGCAGATTAAAGAAAGAGGCTGTCCCCATTAGAGGACCTCTTGCTGGCCTTTTACAGGGTACTGTCTTTGGTCTTTTCGGAAGCAAAGTTCATCTTTTCTCCTGTACGATGGATTTCTTAAGGATCCTCTTATTCTTTTCCTTTTTTTTTATTTTTTATTTTTTTATTTTTATCGATTATTCTTGGAGTTGAATTATTGTTACAACAACTTGAATTTGATTGGTACTTCACACTCATAATTTCATAAAAAAGTGGGACAACGAGTTTGTCTTTTTATTTTGGAAAAAATACATAAATTCGTTTCAAATTATCGCACAATTTGTCGAGGTATTCTTAAATTATTAATTGTGTCAATGTCTCTCGTAATAATAAAAATATTCTTTATAAAATTATATAAAAACAAAACAAAAAATATTTTTAAAAAAAAATTAGAAAGGAAAAAAAAAACGAAATTAAAAAAAAAACGAAAAAATAAAAATAAAAACCAAGGTTTTTCATTTTTTTTTTTTGTGAATTTTTAAGATTTTGTTTTATATTGACATTTTTTTATATTTTAAGAAAGACATTGACACAATTGATAGTTTGAAGGGCACATTGACAATTGTGTGACAATTTGAGGGATATGTGTACTTTTCCCTTTTATTTTTGATTGGAAAAGTAATAATTTATGACTTCAATTTTAGACAATGCTTAATGGTAGTGTACAGAAGATCTCTTAAAAATTTTCTAATGGTCTAGATTTAATTTATCTTTTCTTTTTTCTGAAAACAATTGAAATTAAATTTGAACAATTAAAAAAACTACAATTATATTTGACAGCACCCAAGCCAAATAATTTGATATATATTACTGACTGTTATAGAAATAAATCTCTAGCAACGGTAACCATTTAGGATAAAGAAATAATTTATTTTTAGAGTAACGTTACGCTTACAATTATTTTACAACTTGTTGATTGTCAACAAATTGTAAAACGGTTATAAAAGAGTTATAAGTATGGAGTTCTTATTTATAATTTTATATAAAGAAATGTTAAAAACTATACCTGATCTCACTCAGTTGACGTGGCAGTATTTATCAACCCATAATTTTGTTTTTAACAAAAGAAAATCCAAAAGTTGATGAATGCTATCAGATTAACCCAGTAAAACAAAATAAAAACGAGACAAGAATATGATTTTTAACATTATTCTTTCGTATAAGAAGCACGTGTTGATTAGAGCATTCTCAATAGCCTCATCAGATTTTATTAACCAAAAATAAAATAGCTAAAAATCATATTTTCTCTATTTTAGCTATCCACTTTTTTAAAGCACCCCCAAAAGCCTCATCATTTTATCTATTCATTTTTCCTATTCTATTTAAATATTCTTTTTAAAAATATTTCTTTATTCTTTGTCTAACATTTAAATTTTTGAATGTTTATATTTTCCTAATACTCGTATTTCTGAATATGAGTCTTATTCTAACGGACATATTTTCTAATATTTATATTTTCTTAACCATCATATATATATATATATATATATATATTCTAAAGGTCATATTTTTTTTAAAAAAAAATGTCATATGTTTTCAATATAAGCGTTGAGAAGCAGAATGTGAAAAATAAATATTTGCTTTGAGTGTGAAAAAAAAAAAAATTAAGAAAGGGAGAGAAAATTTTATTAAATTTTATTCTTTTGGTAAATAAACAGTACTCACCAAAATAATTTTCGTAGTTTTTAATGATTTAGCTCACAAAATAACTAAAAATGTTATAATTTAATAGTTTTAAAATTGAAAATGGTCTTGGTTAACAAAGTTTGTAACAGGATGGAAGGAGAAGAGGGTAATTATAATAGTTTGACAAAATAGTTAGTGGGTCGTCACCTGCAAAACCCTCCTACATTATTGATTGGCCTTTATTTTATACAGTTTTCAAAGACGAATCATTACAAGCCTGAAGCCTGAAGCCTGGTGAAATAATTCTGTGAAACAATGGTGTAACTGTAGTTCACATCCATCTTTGATTCACTTTTTTGGGAGAAGTGAATGGTAAAGGAATTCTTTTCTTTTTATTTTCTTCTTTTGATCTTTCCTGCGTAGGCCTTATTTGAGAAAATCACCAAAAATGAATTTTTTTTTTTTTTTTTTTTTTTTTGGGATTCTGAAAAAATCACCAAAAGTGAATTTAGAAATGGTCTTTTGGATGTTGCGTAAGACCCAAAGTGAACCCACACATATAACGTAAATTCTAAGTAAACCCACAAAGCATGAAAAAGAAAGGATTAATCAATCTCAAGTTTTAATTTCTTTCTGAATTTAAAATAATCAAGAAATGAGTGTCGTACCAGTAATGTTAATGTTTTCTTCATGCCTTTTATAAATTAAAAATAAATAAATGTTCTCTTCATATGTCGGCAGAAATGCTTAAGTGGACTTTACGATAGCAGTCCTCGACTTTATTTATTATTATATGGTCAAAACAAATTTCAAATCAAAATGCAAAAAATACTTTTTTAAAAAAACATTTAAAAACATAAGTTTGTAGTAAAAATTGTACATATTTGGTGAAATAATTATAGAGGTAAAAATTATAATAAATTATTGAGTACCATTTTCTTGCAAGCCGATTATCAAGAGTGTGTTCTACTCATAATTTATATTAATCTCTGTCCTTTGATACTTTTAAATACAAGTTTCTCCTGCAAAAAAGCATAAAAGTTATAGGCTGATAGCGGTAGGTTAGGTGGAGTTGATATTAAAAAATATAATATATTAAAAAAAAAATTCCTACTTCAATACAACGTTGTTTTGGTGGTATTTGAAAAAATCTTCTTTTGCTTGGGGTTTCAATTTTCTTACTTTTCACCTTTCCAGTTTTTATTTCATTCGACAACCCTTAACCTTAGCCGCCCTCCCTATCACTGCTGCTACCCACCTGCCGTCGCGCGGTCAACACTGTCATTTCTAGTGTTTTTTTATTATTATTACTTTTTCAAGTTTTCTTGTGGATTTTTTTTTTTTTTTTTTTTTGATGATTACTCTCTTCAACCCCTGCTTTCTGTAGACACAAAAGATATACCCGTTCCGCTGGGAAGATGTTATGATTCTCTGTACAAAAACCATCGCTTATTAGTGTCTCTGTTTTTCTTGTGTGAAAAATCTTAGCAGCTAACACCATGTGGTGACAGGCAGTATCTCCGCTTAGGGCGGTGACAGAGGCAGATTGGAGTTAAAACAGACCATCTAGGGCGGTGTAAACCCCTACTCTTTAAAGCAATTCTCTTGGCTAAAGCAATTTCGAGTGAGCAAACCTTAACCCAACTTTCACTTTTAAAAAAAAAGAGGCAGAAAAAAGGATGGTTAAAGAAACTAAGGCTACATTTGTATTCAATGATGAGTAATACTAGTGAGTAGAGGCAACTGATGAATGAACCCCAAAAGGACATAACGACTTGTAATGAGGAACATAACCAGATTATACAAGGATGCTAATAAGCTATATATATCATCTATAATTAACTATATATTTCGATTTTCTATTCACATCGCACAAAACTAGAGGGCATGCGACTCACTGCTCGTCCTCATTCCTCTGTGAGAGCAGCCAAGAAAGATAGTCAGATCCCTCATCAAACTGACTTGGTGGAGTAACCCTCTTTCGGATCAGCATTTCTACAGTTGGGCACTTTCTCTTCAGCCCACCCCTAGGCCTCGATTGAAATTGGTCATCTGACTCTTCAAAGTCCCCCTGAACGCAAAGCAATTAATGAATCCAAGCATGAATGTCGTTTTCTATACATGTTGGAAAAGGGTGTCTATCCAGATGAACACACAATAGTTTTGACTCATCCATGGATAAAAAACTTACAGGTGTGTAAACATGGTTCCCTGTTTTTTCATGATTGTCTCTCACATGCTTGTGCGCGAATCTCATTCCACAACCACTAAAGCTACAGGCAAAAGGTTTAAGATCAAGGTGCACAGCCTTCTCGTGCTGACGGAGATTTGATTTCTGAATATATATATATATAAACAAGTGCAAAAAATATCATTGAAAAGCCATATAATATTCAGTTGTGTATATATAAAAATAAGCACCTTTCAAAAAAAATAAAAATAAGCTGAAAATGGAGAATATCGATGGTGTTGTATCTTACATTTGAAAATGTGTGAAGACAACCCTTGTGATGGCATTTGATTCTCACCAATGACACTTCGGCTTCATGCATTTGCAGGTGTCGCTTAATGTTCTTTTTCAGCTGCTTGGTCCCACATATCTCACAAGTAATATGTCGGTGGCAGGACTTGATGTGGGCCTTAAGGCATTGATCATTGGCAAAATATTTCATACAACCAGTTTCACAACAGAACGCCTCCACTGAGTCTAGTTTAACTGCAGCAGTAAAGGCATTTGTCAAATAGTGCATTTGATAAAATTGCCACTATTTAGCAAGAGTACTTGTTTCTCATTTCAAGAAAATTGTTACTAAACAAGATAAATCTACACTATAAAAATAAAGAAGACATAAAGTGATATCCAGAAGCAAAATTATAGTAGGAATTGCAATTTTGGAAAGCAAAGCAACTTGCCATGGGAGTCCTCATGCTTCCGCAACTTTGACGCAAATCTGAATACCTTCCCACACCCAATTTCAGGGCAGACATACTGCTTCTGGCATTCAGTATCAGTGGGAGGGTGATCCTCGCCATGGAATTCTTTTACGTGCCTTTTCATGTTGCCTTGTAAAGAAAATTCACGGTTGCAGTTCTCAATTGGACAATTGAAGAGTTTTCCTTGGTGCTGTAGCAGATGGCGAGTCAAGTGGTCCTTTCTTCTGTAGCTGGAATGGCAATCATCAACAGGACACTTATATGGCCTCTGCAACAAAATCAAAAGGATCAAATAAGAGTCAAGAGCTACGAGAACTGCAAGGATAACTATCCACAGCATCTGAATATACATGACAAGAAACCTTCAAACCTCAACTTGGAAACATGGCGTGATTGAGGCTCACTTGAAGGAGCTTCTCAGGAGGTCTCCCACCTGATACTAGTCCATTCAAGTCTGAAGATACAGCCTCTCGCATTTTGGAGTTCATTGTATGGGATCCAATGCTACACACTTTAACATCTCAAATAAGTAAAGATTCCTGCAAAATAATTCATCTTCATTCGACCCATAAGCTAAATAAATTTCATTACCAAGGTGCAAACAGCCATCAACACAGCTGGCAGGTAGGAAATAAAAAAGTATCATAGCAATATCTTATAACATGCACCCACCTCTAATAAAGCCCATATTTTGCTCATATGAGGCTCTAGTAGTTTATCGGTTAACGGCCTCTTCAAAAGAATATATGCTTTCTACAAAAGTTAAATTTAGTAAACTAAAAAGTGAAATGAGTTTTGAGATCAAATTAACCACATGTCATATTTCTTACATGGGTACAAAAACAGCAACAACAAAAAAACTCATTGATAAATCAATTCTATTAGTGCAAATTTTTGTAAGAGAAGTAATTTTGTAGTGTTTTAAGATCTTCTAGCTCATGGGCCAACATAATCACACACTGATCTAGCAGGCATATACTACAAAAAATCAATAATACAATCATTTCAAACCAGCAAATTCAAAGCCGAAATTGTTATGAGTTCGTGCGAGATAGATCATCTACAACCAACCACATCAGACCAACCCCAACCCAACAAAATAATCATTTCAAATACACAAATCTAAAGCTAAAATGGGCTAAACCGAATCTCAAAAACACTTAATCATGCAAACCAAAAAGGAAAACCACGCAAACAAATACCTCAAGGGAATGACTCTGCATATGCTGCTTCAAATACGCTGGTTTCTTGAAAGTGGAACCACATTCTGTGCAAGTATTGGATTTTGTCCCCCCTATTTTCTCTTCTTCATCAGCACGCTTCTCCCCCATCTCTTCCTAAAAAATAGGAAAACAATGAAAAAATAAACAGCTATTTCAAATTTTCAATATACAAACAAGCACATATCAGAGAAAGAGAGGCAGATGCAGACCTTGTGATGGGCGAGGATGTGAGAGGTGATGAGGGACTTCTTGGACCTGCAAATGCCACAGTACTCACAGAAATAATGCCTTATGTCTCTGAATATCGGCTTTTCTATCTCTCCCATCTGACCCATCTCTCTCTCTGTACCGTTCCAGCGAGAGTAAGAGAGAAGAAGCTGTGACGGCGCAAAGACAGGGTTTTACAGAAGAGAGGAATGAGAACCTAGTGCTTTTGCTTCGGCTTCTTGGGTGTTGCTGCGTACTTTGCTTTGGAGCCTAAAGAAGGCTCAAGGGCTGCGTAAGGGAAAAAAATAACGTTTGAGCCCATCAGCACAAGGGAAAAAACGACCAAGGATCTGGCCCTTTATTTTTAATGATTCCATAGAAGAAGAAAAATAAATAAATAAATATATAAAAAGAACAAGAAAATTTTACAAAAAAGTTTTTAAGCTCTATCAATCATCAAATCGGAATTTATAATTCAAATTTCGTCAATTAAAGATCTCTATATTATAATAAATTGTCAACTTATTGAAATAACTACATTTATCTTCTAAGAAATAATCAAACTTAATATAAGTTGGAAGAAAATCAAACTTAATTCGTTGATACAAAGAAGCATCAACGAATTCATAACACAGACGATGATGGCTCTGGAGAGCCAGAGATCTAAAAACAGATCAAATCCAAAAACCAACGCAGACCCATACGCGGTTATATCCTCAAATTTGCAGAAAACAAGTCATTTTGCTCAAATTGTCTAAAACCACAAACAGTTTTCTCAGCAACCAAAAAGAGCGGCAGATATAGATAGAAAATTGAACAAAAATGACGGAAACGAAAGTGAATGAGAAAGTGCGGTGACCTTACAGCGCCGCCGACGAAATGGAGCTGAACCTTTTGTGTGTGTGTGTCTCTCTCTCGCTCGCGCGCAAGAGGCTTTGTTTTAGGGTTTCTTGGATTTTATATGTGTGTAGGGAATAGGGAGGAAAGGTAGTGAAAACTAGCTACTTTTCTTTCTGGTCTTTTTTTCCCCCGTTGGCCCAATTGTTTGAGGTTAGTTGGGCTTCTTTTTATTTTTCCGCAACTTCGGTTTAAAGTTCTGTTGCAACTGATACGCTAAATACTGTGTAATTAAGTATATATATATATATATCTCAAATTACCACTCAATTGTCACTGTTCTTCAACTATCAATTGTATCTCAAATTACCACTCAATTGTCAATGTCCCTCAACTATCAATTGTATCAATATTTTCCTTAAAAACCACTAAAAAATATCAACTTTTTCTCTAGACTAATAACGAAAAGTTAAAAATAACCATAATTTTTTTTTTAAGCAAACCTTAAATTTTTTTCAATAAAACAAAAATATTCTTATAAATTAAAAAAAAAACTAAAACTAAAACTAAAAATTTAAAAAAAAAAAAAAAAGAGAAAATTTTATAAAAAAAAACACTTTTTTTTTTATAATTTTATAAAGGGTATTTTTGTCGTTGAGTGGAATATTAACATCTTTTGGTAATTTATGAGAAACCACCAAAATAACTAAAAATCATTTTTTTCTATTCTGGTGAGCCACTTTATTAAAATTCACCCAGAAGCCTCACAATTTTAACTAGTCAATATTCACTATTCCATTTAAATAATAATTTTTTCTCTATATAATCTTTTTACAAAAAATCATTCATATCAATGAAATAATGATATAATCGTGTGAGAGATGGGAGATGGGAGAAGAAAATTAGAGAAAAAATGAAAAAAGTGTGCTAATCATATGAGAGAGAAAGGTGAAACAAAATTTGGTGAGTGTGTTGTTGAGTGAAAATGCTTCATCTAATTTGGTTAGTAATTTCAGTCATCAAATTTTTTTGGTTAAAATGGTGAGGTTGCTGAGAGTGGTTGTTCAGGATTTTCATCAAATTGGCTCACCAAAATAGTTAAAAAACTATTTTAGTGAGGCTACTAGGACAATTGATAGTTTTGAAAATATTGACAATCAGAATCATAAGATGATAGTTTGAGAAGAGTATATGAACTTTTCTTACAATTTCTATATAATTTGATGATGTGGTAGTGAAATTTAGTCGTTCAATGAGCATTATCTCAATTATATAAAAATTGTATAACAATCTAATAAATAATATTGCTATTTTTTTTCTTAATTTTTATTTTATTGAGTTGGTTATTTTATATTTTTGCATATAGTACTGCCTCTAGCTAAGATATTTGTAGGCAAGTTTATAAAAAATCTTGTCATCATATTCTATTAATAAATATTTGATGGAAATGGAAATCTAACACGTCGAATTTAATATCCATTAAGGGATGATAATAATATGAAGTTTTAGTATTTTGCTATGAGTCTTTTTAAATTTAAATACACATTCTACGATTTGGTCCTCCTAATAATATAGACTAATACTATAAGTTTGACGTGGCGTAGCAGTCTCAGTCAACCTTTAAATTAATTATAATTAATTAATTAATATATATATATATATATATATATATATATATAATACATTGTCACCCAAAGATACAGTTCTTGACCGGCCATCTTTATCCACATGACAATTTTTACTTCTATTTTTTATTTTTTTAGGAAAGAAAAACCCTAAAACTAGCTAAGGGACTACCTTGCCACATGAAAAATATGGTCGAGAATTGTATCTTATGATAATAAAATATTATATCTCTAAAAATATATATAAAGTTTGTTAGAATTGTCGGTCTTACATATCAATATTATAATATACATTATAATATAATTAGAAGATAAAATCATAAAAATCATATTGCAATCATGAACGTGTCTCTCTCTCTCACACAGCATGATCTGATCTGAGCTCTCCCATACTTTTCTTCGTTTCTTAATTGTCAAAATTATTGTGTTTAACATTGTGTTCACCTTCAAATTATTAGTAATGATCCTGTTTTGCCCACTTTCAGAACATCGTTTCTAGGCATCCACTAATGTCATGCTAGTCACCGTGAATTGTGTAAAGTGTCCTTCGATCGGGCGAACCGGACCGGCAACATAGAATAACATCTTTAAGGTTTGCCAAACACGGGCAGTGTCAAACGCACCCTAAACATTCACCGTTGGCTTATTAAGTTACAGAATATTTTTTTTCTTTTTTAATTTTGCTACTAACTTTTTGAAAATACTTCATCTGCCTTATCATTTTAATTATTTCATTTAAAATATTATTATTATTTTTAATCTATTTTAACTAAACCAAAAGAGGGGGAGAGAATCAGATTTTTTTCACTAATTAATTTGATGAGCACTGTAATAGCTAGTAAAATTCTTAGTCGAAATGGGTAGTCGGTTGTATTAGGGTATTTTGTATTTTTTGTTACTTGGCTAACAAAAAATAACATTTTGACCATTTTGACTAACCTAATATAAGCACTTTAAGTAGGATGGTGGTTTTGCAACTAAACAAGAATCTTAGCTCTTAAGGGCATTGACAATGGCCATTCCGTAATTTCTCTTAATTTAACTCTCAAAATTTACTTTAAAGGTTTTAGTTAGTCACTCTTTTAAACCATCAAATAACACTCTCTAAATGTTTATCTACTTTAAATAAATACTATTTTTAATTCGTAATAACATTGTCATATGAAGCCGTTTTTATTTATTAGAAAAATGGAGAACATTGGCACAGTTTGCAAAAATTATTATTAAAAAAATTATAACATTGTTATTTGGCTCTTTAAATCTAAATAAAAAATTT